>NW_028270185.1:46243981-46843981 GCF_037043375.1 Chiloscyllium plagiosum
GCATGAAGTGCTGTGTACCCCACACCAGTGCATTGATCTGTAACCCAGGAGCAGTTACCCTCCCAGCATGTAGGGCTGTGTACCGCAAACCATGGCATTGATCTATAACCCAGGATCAGTTACCCTCCCAGCATTTAGGGCTGTGTACCCCGCACCAGTGCATTGATCTGTAACCCAGGAACAGTTACCCTCCCAGCATGTAGGGCTGTGTACCGCAAACCATGGCATTGATCTATAACCCAGGATCAGTTACCCTCCCAGCATTTAGGGCTGTGTACCCCACACCAGTGCATTGATCTGTAACCCAGGATCAGTTACCCTCCCAGCATGTAGGGCTGTGTACCGCAAACCATGGCATTGATCTATAACCCAGGAGCAGTTACCCTCCCAGCATTTAGGGCTGTGTACCCCACTCCAATGCATTGATCTGTAACCCAGGAGCAGTTACCCTCCCAGCATTTAGGGCTGTGTACCCCACACCAGTGCATTGATCTGTAACCCAGGATCAGTTACCCTCCCAGCATGTAGGGCTGTGTACCGCAAACCATGGCATTGATCTATAACCCAGGAGCAGTTACCCTCCCAGCATTTAGGGCTGTTTACCCCACCCCAGTGCATTGATCTGTAACCCAGGAGCAGTTACCCTCCCAGCATGTAGGGCTGTGTACACTAAACCAGGGAATCGATCTGTAACCCAGGAGCAGTTACCCTCCCAGCATGTAGGGCTGTGTAAATCACCCCAGTGCATTGCTCTGTAACCCAGGAACAGTTACCCTCCCAGCATGAAGGGCTGTGTACCCCACCCCAGTGCATTGATCTGCAACCCAGGAGCAGTTACCCTCCCAGCATGTAGGGCTGAATACCCCTCCCCATGGCATTGATCTGTAACCCAGGAGCAGTTACACTCCCAGCATGGAGGGCTGTATACACCAAAACAGGGCATCGATCTGTAACCCAGGAGCAGTCACCCTCCCAGCATGAAGGGCTGTGTACACCAAACCAGGCAATGATCTGTAACCCAGGAGCAGTTACCCTCCCAGCATTTAGGGCTGTGTACACCAAACCAGGGTATTGATCTATAACCCACGAGCAGTTACCCTCCCAGCATGTAGGGCTGTGTACACAAAACCAGAGCATTGATATGTAACCCAGGAGCAGTTACCCTCCCAGCATGTAGGGCTGTGTACACCAAACCAGAGCATTGATCTGTAATCCAGGAGCAGTTACCCTCCCAGCATGCAGGGCTGTGTACACCAAACCAGGGCATTGATCTGTAACCCAGGAGCAGTTACCCTCCCAGCATGTAGGACTGTGTACCCCACCCCAGTGCATTGATCTGTAACCCAGGAGCAGTTACCCTCCCAGCATGTAGGGCTGTGTACCACACCCCAGTGCATCGATCTGTAACCCAGGAGCAGTTACCCTCCCAGCATGTAGGACTGTGTACACCACCCCAGTGCATTGATCTGTAACCAAGGAGCAGTTACCCTCCCAGCATATAGGGCAGTGTACCCCAAGCCAGGGCATTGATATGTACCCAGGAGCAGTTACCCTCCCAGCATGTAGGGCTGTGTACACCACCCCAGTGCATTGATCTGTAACCCTGGAGCAATTACCCTGCCAGCATGTAGGGCTCTGTACACCAAACCAGGGCATTGATCTGTAACCCACGAGCTGTTCCCCTCCGAGGACGTAGGGCTGTGTACACCAAACCAGGGCATTGATCTCTAACACAGGAGCAGGTACCCTCCCAGCATGTAGGGTTGTGTACACCAAACCAGAGCATTGATCTGTAACCCAGGAGCATTTACCCTCCCAGCATGAAGTGCTGTGTACCCCACCCCAGTGCATTGATCTGTAGCCCAGGAGCAGTTACCCCCCCAGCATGTAGGGCTGTGAACATCACCCCAGGGCATTGATCTGTAAACCAGGAGAAGTTACCCTCCCAGCATGTAGGGCTGTGTACACCAAACCAGGGCAATGATCTGTAACCCAGGAGCAGTTGCCCTCCCAGCATGTAGGGCTGTGTACACCACCCCAGTGCATTGATCTATAACACAGGAGCAGTTACCCTCCCAGCATGTAGTGCTCTGTACCCGAAACCAGGGCATTGATCTGTAACCCAGGAGCAGTTACCCTCCCAGCATGTAGGGCTGTGTACACCAAACCAGGGCATCGATCTGTAACCCAAGAGCAGTTACCCTCCCAGCATGTAGGGCTGTGTACACCACCACAGTGCATTGATCTGTAACCCAGGAGCAGTTACCCTCCCAGCATGAAGTGCTGTGTACACCAAACCAGGGCATCGATCTGTAACCCAAGAGCAGTTACCCTCCCAGCATGTAGGGCTGTGTACTGCAATCTAGGGCATTGATTTGTAAGCCAGGAGCAGTTACCCTCCCGACATGTAGGACTATGTACACCACCCCAGTGCATTGATCTGTAACGCAGGAGCAGTTACCCTCCCAGCATGTAAGGCTGTGCACACCAAACCAGGGGATCGATCTGTAACCCAGGAACCTTTACCCTCCCAGCATGTAGGACTGTGTACCCCACCCCAGTGCATCGATCTGTAACCCAGGAGCAGTTACCCTCCCAGCATGTAGGACTGTGTACCCCACCCCAGTGCATGGATCTGTAACCCAGGAGCAGTTACCCTCCCAGCATGTAGGGTTGTGTACCCCAAACGAGGGCATTGATCTGTAACCCAGGAGCACTTACCCTCCCAGCATGTAGGGCTGTGTACACCAAACCAGGGACTCGATCTGTAACCCAGGAACCTTTACCCTCCCAGTATGTAGGACTGTGTACCCCACCCCAGTGCATCGATCTGTAACCCAGGAGCAGTTACCCTCCCAGCATGTAGGACTTTGTACCCCACCCCAGTGCATGGATCTGTAACCCAGCAGCATTTACCCGCCCAGCATGTAGGGCTGAATACCCCTCCCCAGGGCATTGATCTGTAACCCAGGGAGCAGTTACCCTCCCAGCATGAAGGGCTGTTTGCACCAAACCAGGGTATTGATCTATAACCCAGGACCAGTTACCCTCCCAGCATGTAGGGGTGTGTACACCAAACCAGGGCATTGATCTGTAACCCAGGAGCATTTACCCTCCCAGCATGTAGGGCTGTGTATCCCACCCCAGGGCATTGTACTGTAACCCAGGAGCAGTTACTTTCCCAGCATGTAGGACTGTGTACCCCAAACCAGGGCATTGATCTGTAACCCAGGAGCAGTTACCCTCCCAGCAGGTAGGGCTTTGAACCCTACCCAAGTGCATCGATCTGTAACCCAGGAGCAGTTACCCTCCTAGCATGTAGGACTGCGCACACCACCCCAGTGCACTGATCTGTAACCAAGGAGCAGTTACCGTCCCAGCATGTAGGGCTGTGTACCGCAAGCCATGGCATTGATCTGTAACCCAGGATCAGTTACCCTCCCAGCATGTAGGTCTGTTTACCGCAAACCATGGCATTGATCTATAACCCAGGAGCAGTTACCCTCCCAGCATGTAGGGCTGTGTGCCCCAAACCAGAACATTGATCTGTAACCCAGGAGCTGTTACCCTCCCAGCATATAGGGCTGTGTACCCCACACCAGTGCATTGATTTGTAACCCAGGATCAGTTACCCTCCCAGCATGTAGGACTGTTTACCGCAAACCTTGGCATTGATCTATAAAACAGGAGCAGTTACCCTCCCAGCATGTAGGGCTGTGTACCCCAAACCAGGGCATTGATCTGTAACCCAGGAGCAGTTACCCTCCCAGCAGGTAGGGCTTTGAACCCCAGCCCAGTACATTGATCTGTAACCGAGGAGCAGTTACCCTCCCAGCACGTAGGGCTGTGTACACCACCCCAGTGCATTGATCTGTAACCCAGGATCAGTTACTCTCCCAGCATGACGGGCTGTGTACCGCAAACCATGGCATTGATCTATAAACCAGGAGCAGTTACCCTACCAGCATGTAGGGCTGTGTACCCCAAACCAGGGCATTGATCTGTAACCCAGGAGCAGTTACCCTCCCAGCAGGTAGGGCTGTGTACACCAAACCAGGGCATTGATCTGTAACCCAGGAGCAGTTACACTCCCAGCATGTCGGGCTGTGTACCCCATCCCAGTGCATTGACCTGTAACCCGAAAGCATTTACCCTCCCAGCAGGTAGGGCTGTGTACACCAAACCAGGGCATTGATCTGTAACCCAGGAGCAGTTACACTCCCAGCATGTCGGGCTGTGTACCCCACCCCAGTGCATTGATCTGTAACCCAGGAGCAGTTACCCTCCCAGCATGAAGGGCTGTGTACCCCACCCCAGTGCATTGATCTGTAACCCAGGAGCAGTTACCCTCCCAGCATGAAGTGCTGTGTACATGAAACCAGGGCATCGATCTGTAACCCAGGAGCAGTTACCCTCCCAGCATGTAGGGCTGTGTACCCCACCCCAGGGCATTGATCTGTAACCCGGGAACAGTTACCCTCCCAGCATGTAGGGTTGTGTACCCCACCCCAGGGCAGTGATGTGTAACCCAGGAGCAGTTACACTCCCAGCGTGTAGGGCTGTGTACACCAAAACAGGGCATCGATCTTTAACCCAGGAGCAGTTAACCTCCCAGCATGTAGCGCTGTGTACCCCACCCCTGTGCATTGATCTGTAACCCAGGAGCAGTTACCCTCCCAGCATGTAGGGCTGTGTACACCAAACTAGGGCAATGATCTGTAACCCAGGAGCAGTTACCCTCCCAGCATGTAGGGCTTTGTACACAAAACCAGGGCATTGATCTGTAACCCAGGAGCACTTACCCTCCCAGCATGAAGTGCTGTGCACACCAAACCAGGGCATTGATCTGTAACCCACGAGCAGTTACCCTCACAGCATGTAGGGCTCTGTACACCAAACCAGGGCATTGGTCTGTAAGCCAGGAGCAGTTACCCTCCCAACATGTAGGGCTGTGTACACCAAACCAGGGCATTGATCTGTAAACCAGGAGAAGTTACCCTCCCAGCATGTAGGGCTGTGTACGCCACCCGAGGGCATTGATCTGTAACCCAGGAGCAGTTACACTCCCAGCATGTAGCGCTGTTTACCCCACCCCTGTGCATTTATCTGTAACCCAGGAGCAGTTACCCTCCCAGCATGTAGGGCTGTGTACACCAAACCAGGGCAATGATCTGTAACCCAGGAGCAGCTACCCTCCCAGCATGTAGGGCTTTGTAGACCAAACTAGGGCATTGATCTGTAACCCAGGAGCACTTACCCTCACAGCATGTACGGCTGTGTACACCAAACCAGGGCAATGATCTGTAACCCAGGAGCAGCTACCCTCCCAGCATGTAGGGCTGTGTACACCAAACCAGGGCACTGATCTGTAACCAAGGAGCAGTTACCCACCCAACATGTAGTGCTGTGTACAACAAACCAGGGCATTGATATGTAAACCAGCAGCATTTACCCTCCCAGCATTTAGGGCTGTGTGCACCAAACCAGGGCATTGATCTGTTACCCAGTAGCAGTTACCCTCCCAGCATGTAGGGCTGTGTACACAAAACCAGGGCATACATCTGTAACCCCGGAGCAGTTACCCTCCCACCATGTCGGGCTATGTACCGCACCCCAGTGCATTGATCTGTAACCTAGGAGCAGTTACCCTCACAGCATGTAGGGCTGGGTACACCAAACCAGGACATTGATATGTACCCCAGTAGCAGTTACCCTCCCAGTATGTAGGGCTGCGTACGCCACCCCAGTGCAATGATCTGTAACCCAGGATCAGTTACCCTCCCAGTATATAGGGCTGTGTACACCAAACCAGTGCATTGATCTGTAACCCAGGAGCAGTTACCCTCCCAGCATGTAGGACTGTGTACCCCACGCCAGTGCATTGATCTGTAACCCAGGAGCAGTTATCCTCCCGGAATGTAGGGCTGTGTACACCAAACCAGGCCATTGATCTGTAACCCAGGAGCACATACACTCTCAGCATGTAGGACTGTGTACACCACCCCAGTCCATTGATCTGTAACCCAGGAGCAGTTACCCTCCCAGCAGGTAGGGCTTTGAACCCTACCCCAGTGCATCGATCTGTAACCCAGGAGCAGTTACCCTCCTAGCATGTAGGACTGTGCACACCACCCCAGTGCACTGATCTGTAACCAAGGAGCAGTTACCCTCCCAGCATGTAGGGCTGTGTACCGCAAGCCATGGCATTGATCTATAACCCATGAGCAATTACCCTCCCAGCGTTTAGAGCTGTGTACACCAAACCAGTGCATTGATCTGTAACCCAGGATCAGCTACCCTCCCAGCATGTAGGGCTGTTTACCGCAAACCATGGCATTGATCTATAAAACAGGAGCAGTTACCCTCCCAGCATGTAGGGCTGTGTACCCCACCCCAGTGCATGGATCTGTAACCCAGGATCAGTTACTCTCCCAGCATGTCGGGCTGTGTACCGCAAGCCATGGCATTGATCTATAAACCAGGAGCAGTTACCCTCCCAGCATGTAGGGCTGTGTACCACAAACCAGGGCATTGATCTGTAACCCAGGAGCAGTTACCCTCCCAGCATGTAGGGCTGTGTACACCAAACCAGGGCATTGATCTGTAACCCAGTAGCAGTTACCCTCCCAGTATGTAGGGCTGCGTACGCCACCCCAGTGCAATGATCTGTCACCCAGGTGCAGTTACCCTCCCAGTATATAGGGCTGTGTACACCAAACCAGTGCATTGATCTGTAACCCAGGAGCAGTTACCCTCCCAGCATGTAGGACTGTGTACCCCACGCCAGTGCATTGATCTGTAACCCAGGAGCAGTTATCCTCCCAGAATGTAGGGCTGTGTACACCAAACCAGGGCATTGATCTGTAACCCAGGAGCACTTACACTCCAAGCATGTAGGGCTGTGTACCCCACACCAGTGCATTGATCTGTAACCCAGGATCAGTTACCCTCCCAGCATGTCGGGCTGTGTACCACAAACCAGGGCATTGATCTGTAACCCAGGAGCAGTTACCCTCCCAGCATGTAGGGCTGTGTACCCCAGCCCAGTGCATTGATCTGTAACCCAGGAGCAGTTACCCTCCCAGCATGAAGTGCTGTGTACACCAAACCAGGGCATCGATCTGTAACCCAGGAGCAGTTACACTCCCAGCATGAAGGGCTGTGTACCCCACCCCAGTGCATTGATCTGTAACCCAGGAGCAGTTACCCTCCCAGCATGAAGTGCTGTGTACACCAAACCAGGGCATCAATCTGTAACCCAGGAGCAGTTACCCTCCCAGCATGAAGTGCTGTGTACACCAAACCAGGGCATCGATCTGTAACCCAGGAGCAGTTACCCTCCCAGCATGTAGGACTCTGTACACCAAACCAGGGCATTGGTCTGTAACCCAGGAGCAGTTAGCCTCCCAGCATGAAGTGCTGTGTACACCAAACCAGGGCATTGATCTGTAACCCAGGAACAGTTACCCTCCCAGCATGTAGGGTTGTGTACCCCACCCCAGGGCAGTGATCTGTAACCCAGGAGCAGTTACACTCCCAGCGTGTAGGGCTGTGTACACCAAAACAGGGCATCGATCTTTAACCCAGGAGCAGTTACCCTTCCAGCATGTTGCGCTGTTTACCCGACCCCTGTGCTTTGATCTGTAACCCGGGAGCAGTTACCCTCCCAGCATGTAGGGCTGTGTACACCAAACCAGGGCAATGATCTGTAACCCAGGAGCAGTTACCCTCCCAGCATGTAGGGCTTTGTAGACCAAATTAGGGCATTGATCTGTAACCCAGGAGCACTTACCATCGCAGCATGTCGGGCTGTGTACTCCAAACCAGGGCACTGATCTGTAACCCAGGAGCAGTTACCCACCCAACATGTAGTGCTGTGTACAACAAACCAGGGCATTGATATGTAAACCAGCAGCATTTACCCTCCCAGCATGTAGGGCTGTGTACACCAAACTGGGGCATTGATCTGTTACCCAGTAGCAGTTACCCTCCCAGCATGTAGGGCTGTGTACACAAAACCAGGGCATTCATCTGTAACCCCGGAGCAGTTACCCTCCCAGCATGTAGGGCTGTGTACCCCACCCCAGCGCATTGATCTATAACCCAGGAGCAGTTACCCTCGCAGCATGTAGGGCTGGGTACACCAAACCAGGACATTGATATGGAACCCAGTAGCAGTTACCCACCCAGTATGTAGGGCTGTGTACGCCACCCCAGTGCAATGATCTGTAACCGAGGAGCAGTTACCCTCCCAGTATATAGGGCTGTGTACACCAAACCAGTGCATTGATCTGTAACCCAGGAGCAGTTACCCTCCCAGCATGTAGGACTGTGTACCCCACGCCAGTGCATTGATCTGTAACCCAGGACCAGTTATCCTCCCAGAATGTAGGGCTGTGTACACCAAACCAGGGCATTGATCTGTAACCCAGGAGCACTTACACTCCAAGCATGTAGGGCTGTGTACCCCACACCAGTGCATTGATCTGTAACCCAGGATCAGTTACCCTTCCAGCATGTAGGGCTGTGTACCTCAAACCAGTGCATTGATCTATAACCCAGTAGCAGTTACCCTCCCCGCATGTAGGGCTGTGTGCCCCAAACCAGGGCATTGATCTATAACCCAGGAGCAGTTACCCTCCCAGCACGTAGGGCTGTGTACCCCACCCCAATGCATTCATCTATAACCCAGGAGCAGTTACCCTCCCAGCATGTAGGGCTGTGTACCCCAAACCAGGTCATTGATCAGTAACCCTGGAGCAGTTACCCTCCCAGCATGTAGGGCTGTGTACACCAAACCAGGGCATTGATCTGTAACCCAGGAGCAGTTACCCACCCAGCATGTAGGGCTGTGTAACCCACCCCAGTGCATTGATCTGTAACCCAGGATCAGTTACCCTCCCAGCATGTAGGGCTGTGTACACCAAACCAGGGCATTGATCTGTAACCCAGGAACAGTTACCCTCCCAGCATGTAGGGCTGTGTACCCCACCCCAGGGCATTGATCTGTAACCCAGGAGCAGTTACACTCCCAGCATGTAGGGCTGTGTACCCCACCCCAGGGCATTGATCTGTAACCCAGGAACAGTTACCCTCCCAGCATATAGGGCTGTGTACCCCAAACCAGGGCATTGATCTGTAACCCAGGAGCACTTACCCTCCCAGCATGAAGTGCTGTGTACACAAAACCAGGGCATCGATCTGTAACCCAGGAGCAGTTACCCTCCCAGCATGTAGGGCTCTGTAAACCAAACCAGGGCATTGGTCTGTAACCCAGGAGCAGTTACCCTCCCAGCATGTAGGGCTCTGTACACCAAACCAGGGTATTGGTCTGTAACTCAGGAGCAGTTACCCTCCCAGCATGTAGGGCTGTGTACCTCAAACCAGTGCATTGATCTATAACCCAGGTGCAGTTACCCTCCCAGCATGTAGGGCTGTGGACCCCAACCGAGGGCATTGATCTGTAACCCAGGAGCAGTTACACTCCCAGCATGTAAGGCTGTGTACACCAAACCAGGGCAATGATCTGTAACCCAGGAGCACTTACCCTCCCAGCATGTAGGGCTGTGTGCAACAAACCAGGGCATTGATCTGTTACCCAGTAGCAGTTACCCTCCCAGCATGTAGGGCTGTGTACCCCACCCCAGTGCATTGACCTGTAACCCAGGAGCATTTACTCTCCCAGCATGTAGGGCTGGGTACACCAAACCAGGACATTGATCTGTAAACCAGTAGCAGTTACACTCCCAGTATGTAGGGCTGCGTACGCCACCCCAGTGCATTGATCTGTAACCCAGGAGCAGTTACCCTCCCAGCATATAGGGCTGTGTACACCAAACCAGTGCATTGATCTGTAACCCAGGAGCAGTTACCCTCCCAGCATGTAGGACTGTGTACCCCACGCCAGTGCATTGATCTGTAACCCAGGAGCAGTTATCCTCCCAGAATGTAGGGCTGTGTACACCAAGCCAGTGCATTGATCTGTAACCCAGGAGCAGTTATCCTCCCAGCATGTAGGGCTGTGTACCCCAATCCAGGGCATTGATCTGTAACCCAGGAGCAGTTACCCTCCAAGCATGAGGGACTGTGTACCCCACACAAAGGGCATTGATCTGTAACCCAGGAGCAGTTATCCTCCCAGCATGTAGGGCTGTGTACACCAAACCAGTGCATTGATCTGTAACCCAGGATCAGTTTCACTCCCTGCATGTAGGGCTGTGTACCCCACCCCAGTGTATTGACCTGTAACCCAGGAGCATTTACTCTACCAGCGTGTAGGGCTGGGTACACCAAACCAGGACATTGATCTGTAACCCAGTAGCAGTTACCCTCCCAGTATGGAGGGCTGCGTACGCCACCCCAGTGCATTGATCTGTAACCCAGGAGCATTTACCCTCCCAGCATATAGGGCTGTGTACACCAAACCAGTGCATTGATCTGTAACCCAGGAGCAGTTACCCTCCCAGCATATAGGACTGTGTACCCCACGCCAGTGCATTGATCTGTAACCCAGGAGCAGTTATCCTCCCAGAATGTAGGGCTGTGTGCACAAAACCAGGGCATTGATCTGTAACCCAGGAGCACTTACACTCCAAGCATTTAGGGCTTTGTACACCACTCCAGTGCATTGATCTGTAACCCAGGAGCAGTAATCCTCCCAGCATGTAGGGCTGTGTACACCAAGCCAGTGCATTGATCTGTAACCCTGGAGCAGTTATCCTCCCAGCATGTACGGCTGCGTAAACCAAAATATGGCATCGATCTGTAACCCAGGAGCAGTTACCCTCCCAGCATGTAGGGCTGTGTACACCAATCCAGGGCATTGATCTGTAACCCAGGAGCAGTTACCCTCCCAGCATGTAGGGCTGTGTACACCAAACCAGGGCATTGATCTGTAACCCAGGAGCAGTTACCCTCCCAGCATGTGGGACTGTGTACCCCAAACGAGGGCATTGATCTGTAACCCATGATCAGTTTCCCTCCCAGCATGTAGGGCTGTGTACCGCAAACCATGGTATTGATCTATAACCCAGGAGCAGTTACCCTCCCAGCATGTAGGTCTGTGTACCCTCCCCAGTGCATTGATCTGTAACCCAGGAGCAGTTATCCTCCCAGCATGTAGGGCTGTGTACCCCAATCCAGGGCATTGATCTGTAACCCAGGAGCAGTTACCCTCCAAGCATGAGGGACTGTGTACCCCACACAAAGGGCATTGATCTGTAACCCAGGAGCAGTTATCCTCCCAGCATGTAGGGCTGTGTACACCAAACCAGGGCATTGATCTGTAACCGAGGAGCAGTTACCCTCCCAGCATGTAGAGCTGTGTACACCAAACCAGTGCATTGATCTGTAACCCAGGATCAGTTTCACTCCCTGCATGTAGGGCTGTGTACCCCACCCCAGTGTATTGACCTGAACCCAGGAGCATTTACTCTACCAGCATGTAGGGCTGGGTACACCAAACCAGGACATTGATCTGTAACCCAGTAGCAGTTACCCTCCCAGTATGGAGGGCTGCGTACGCCACCGCAGTGCATTGATCTGTAACCCAGGAGCATTTACCCTCCCAGCATATAGGGCTGTGTACACCAAACCAGTGCATTGATCTGTAACCCAGGAGCAGTTACCCTCCCAGCATATAGGACTGTGTACCCCACGCCAGTGCATTGATCTGTAACCCAGGAGCAGTTATCCTCCCAGAATGTAGGGCTGTGTGCACCAAACCAGGGCATTGATCTGTAACCCAGGAGCACTTACACTCCAAGCATTTAGGGCTTTGTACACCACTCCAGTGCATTGATCTGTAACCCAGGAGCAGTAATCCTCCCAGCATGTAGGGCTGTGTACACCAAGCCAGTGCATTGATCTGTAACCCAGGAGCAGTTATCCTCCCAGCATGTACGGCTGCGTAAACCAAAATATGGCATCGATCTGTAACCCAGGAGCAGTTATCCTCCCAGCATGTACGGCTGCGTAAACCAAAATATGGCATCGATCTGTAACCCAGGAGCAGTTACCCTCCCAGCATGTAGGGCTGTGTACACCAATCCAGGGCATTGATCTGTAACCCAGGAGCAGTTACCCTCCCAGCATGTAGGGCTGTGTACACCAAACCAGGGCATTGATCTGTAACCCAGGAGCAGTTACCCTCCCAGCATGTGGGACTGTGTACCCCAAACGAGGGCATTGATCTGTAACCCAGGATCAGTTTCCCTCCCAGCATGTAGGGCTGTGTACCGCAAACCATGGTATTGATCTATAACCCAGGAGCAGTTACCCTCCCAGCATGTAGGTCTGTGTACCCTCCCCAGTGCATTGATCTGTAACACAGGTGCAGTTATCCTCCCAGAATGTAGGGCTGTGTGCACCAAACCAGGGCATTGATCTGTAACCCAGGAGCAGTTATCCTCCCAGCATGTACGGCGGCGTAAACCAAAATATGGCATCGATCTGTAACCCAGGAGCAGTTACCCTCCCAGCATGTAGGGCTGTGTACACCAATCCAGGGCATTGATCTGTAACCCAGGAGCAGTTACCCTCCCAGCATGTGGGACTGTGTACCCCAAACGAGGGCATTGATCTGTAACCCAGGAGCAGTTATCCTCCCAGCATATAGGGCTGTGTACACCAAACCAGGGCATTGATCTGTAACCGAGGAGCAGTTACCCTCCCAGCATGTAGGGCTGTGTACACCAAACCAGTGCATTGATCTGTAAACCAGGATCAGTTTCCCTCCCAGCATGTAGGGATGTGTACCGCAAACCATGGTATTGATCTATAACCCAGGAGCAGTTACCCTCCCAGTATGTAGGGCTGTGTACCCTCCCCAGTGCATTGATCTGTAACCCAGGAGAAGTTACCCTCCCAGCATGAAGGGCTGTGTACCCCACCCCAGTGCATTGATCTGTAACACAGGAGCAGTTACCCTCCCAGCATGAAGTGATGTGTACACCAAACTAGGGCATCGATCTGTAACCCAGGAGCAGTTACCCTCTCAGCATGCAGGGCTGTGTATACCAAACCAGGGCATTGAACTGTAAGCCAGGACCACTTACCCTCCAAGCATGTAGGGCTGTGTACACCACTTCAGTGCATTGATCTGTAACCCAGGATCAGTTACCCTAACAGCATGTAGGGCTGTGTACCACAAACCATGGCATTGATCTATAACCCAGTAGCAGTTACCCTCCCAACATGTAGGGCTGTGTGCCCCAAACCAGGGCATTGATCTGTAACCCAGGTGCAGTTACCCTCCCAGCATGTAGGGCTTTGAACCTCAGCCCAGTGCATTGATCTGTAACCGAGGAGCAGTTACACTCCCAGCACGTAGGGCTGTGTACCACACCCCAATGCATTGATCTGTAACCCAGGATCAGTTACCCTCCCAGCATGTAGGGCTGTGTACCGCAAGCCATGGCATTGATCTATAACCCAGGAGCAGTTACCCTCCCAGCATGTAGGGCTGTGTACACCAAGCCAGGACATTGATCTGTAACCGAGTAGCAGTTACCTGCCCAGCATGTAGGACTTTGAACCCCAGCCCAGTGCATTGATCTGTAACCGAGGAGCAGTTACCCTCCCAGCACGTAGGGCTGTGTACCCCACCCCAGTGCATTGATCTGTAACCCAGGAACAGTTACCCTCCCAGCATATAGGGCTGTCTACCCACTCCAGGGCATTGATCTGTAACCCAGGCGCAGTTACACTCCCAACATGTAGGGCTTTGTACACCAAACCAGGGCATTGATCTGTAACCCAGGAGCACTTACCGTCCCAGCATGAAGTGCTGTGTACACCAAATCAGGGCATCGATCTGTAACCCAGGAGCAGTTACACTCCCAGCATGTAGGGCTCTGTACACCAAACCAGGGCATTGGTCTGTAACCCAGGTGCAGTTACCCTCCCAGCATGTAGGGCTGTGTTCGCCACCCCAGGGCATTGATCTGTAACCCAGGAGCAGTTACACTCCCAGCATGTAGGGCTGGGTACACCAAACCAGGACATTGATCCGTAACCCAGTAGCAGTTACCCTCCCAGTATGTAGGGCTGCGTACGCCACCCCAGTGCATTGATCTGTAACCCAGGAGCATTTACCTCCCAGCATATAGGGCTGTGTACACCAAACCAGTGCATTGATCTGTAACCCAGGAGCAGTTACCCTCCCAGCATGTAGGACTGTGTACCCCACGCCAGTGCATTGATCTGTAACCCAGGAGCAGTTATCCTCCCAGAATGTAGGGCTGTGTACACCAAACCAGGGCATTGATCTGTAACCCAGGAGCAGTTACCCTCCCAGCATGTGGGACTGTGTACCCCAAACGAGGGCATTGATCTGTAACCCAGGAGCAGTTACACTCCCAGCATGTAGCGCTGTTTACCCCACCCCTGTGCATTTATCTGTAACCCAGGAGCAGTTACCCTCCCAGCATGTAGGGCTGTGTACACCAAACCAGGGCATTGATCTGTAACCCAGGAGCAGTTACCCTCCCAGCATGTGGGACTGTGTACCCCAAACGAGGGCATTGATCTGTAACCCAGGAGCAGTTACCCTCCCAGCATGTAGGGCTGTGTACACCAAACCAGTGCATTGATCTGTAACCCAGGATCAGTTTCCCTCCCAGCATGTAGGGCTGTGTACCGCAAACCATGGTATTGATCTATAACCCAGGAGCAGTTACCCTCCCAGCATGTAGGGCTGTGTACCCTCCCCAGTGCATTGATCTGTAACCCAGGAGCAGTTACCCTCCCAGCATGAAGGGCTGTGTACCCCACCCCAGTGCATTGATCTGTAACACAGGAGCAGTTACCCTCCCAGCATGAAGTGCTGTGTACACCAAACCATGGCATCGATCTGTAACCCAGGAGCAGTTACCCTCCCAGCATGTAGGGCTGTGTACACCACTCGAGAGCATTGATCTGTAACCCAGGAGCAGTTATCCTCCCAGCATGTAGGGCTGTGTACACCAAACCAGGGCATTGATCTGTAACCCAGGAGCACTTACCCTCCAAGCATGTAGCGCTGTGTACACCACTCCAGTGCATTGATCTGTTACCCAGGAGCAGTTATCCTCCCACCATGTAGGGCTGTGTACACCAAGCCAGTGCATTGATCTGTAACGCAGGTTCACTTATCCTCCCAGCATGTACGGCTGCGTACAACAAACCATGGCATCGATCTGTAACCCAGGAGCAGTTACCCTCCCAGCATGTAGGGCTGTGTACCCGAAACCATGGCATTGATCTATAACCCAGGAGCAGTTCCCCTCCCCGCATGTAGGGACGTGTGCCCCAAACCAGGGCATTGATCTGTAACCCAGGAGCAGTTACCCTCCCGGCATGTAGGGCTGTGTACCCCACTCCAGGGCATTGATCTGTAACCCAGGACCAGTTACCCTCCCAGCATGTAGGGCTGTGTACCCCACCGCAGTGCATTGATCTGTAACCCAGGAGCAGTTCCTCTCCCAGCATGTAGGGCTGTGTACCGCAATTCATGGCATTCATCTATAACCCAGGAGCAGTTACCCTCCCAGCATGTAGGGCTGTGTACCCAAACCAGGGCATTGATCTGTAACCCAGGAGCAGTTACCCTCCCAGCATCTAGGGCTGTGTACACCAAACCAGGGCATTGATCTCTAACCCAGGAGCAGTTACCCTCCCAGCATGTAGGGCTGTTTACCCCACGCCAATACATTGATCTGTAACCCGAGAGCATTTCCCCTCCCAGCATGTAGGACTGTGTACCCCACCCCAGTACATTAATCTGTAACCCAGGAGCAGTTACCCTCCCATCATGAAGGGCTGTGTACACCAATCCAGGGCATCGATCTGTAACCCAGGAGCAGTTACCCTCCCAGCATGTAGGGCTCTGTACACCACCCCAGTGCATTGATCTGTAACCCAGTAGCAGTTACCCTCCCAGCATTTAGGTCTTTGTACCCCACCCCAGGGCATTGATCTGTAACCCAGGAGCAGTTACGCTCCCAGCTTGTAGGGCTGTGAACCCCAAACCATGGCATTGATCTATAACCCAGGAGCAGTTACCCTCCCAGCATGCAGGGCTGTGAACCCCACCCCAGGGCATTGATCTGTAACCCAGGAGCAGTTACACTCCCAGCATGTAGGGCTGTGTAACCCAAATCATGGCATTGATCTATAAACTACGAGCAGTTACTCGCCCAGCATGTAGGGCTGTGTACCCCAAACGAGGGCATTGATCTGTAACCCAGGAGCAGGTACCCTCCCAGCATGTAGGCCTGTGTACCCCACCCCAGGGCATTGATCTATAACCCAGGAGCAGTTACCCTCCCAGCATGTAGGGCTGTGTAACCCAAATCATGGCATTGATCTATAAACTACGAGCAGTTACTCGCCCAGCATGTAGGGCTGTGTACCCCAAACGAGGGCATTGATCTGTAACCCAGGAGCAGGTACCCTCCCAGCATGTAGGCCTGTGTACACCACCCCAGTGCATTGATCTGTAACCCAGGAGCAGTTACCCTCCCAGCATGTAGGTCTGTGTACCCCAAACCAGGGCATCGATCTGTAACCCAGGTGCATTTACCCTCCCAGTATTTGGGACTCTGTACCCCAAACCAGTGCATTGATCTGTAACCCAGGAGCAGTTACCCTCCCAGCATGTAGGGCTGTGTACCCCAAATCAGGGCATTCATCTGTAACCCAGGAGCAGTTACCCTCCCAGCATGTAGGGCTGTGTACCCCAAGCCAGGGCATTGATCTGTAACCCAGGAGCAGTTACCCCCCCAGCATGTAGGTCTGTGTACACCAAACCAGGGCGTTGATCTGTAACCCAGGAGCATTTTCGCTCCCAGCATGTAGGGCTGTGTACACAAATCTAGGGCATTGATCTGTAACACAGGAGCAGTTACCCTCCCAGCATGTCGGACTATGTACCCCAAACCAGGGCATTGATCTGTAACCCAGGAGCAGTTACCCTCCCAAAATGTAGGGCATTGTACACCAAACCAGTGCATTGATCTGTAACCCAGGATCAGTTACCCTCCCAGCATGAAGTGCTGTGTACACCAAACCAGGGCATTGATCTGTAACCCAGGAGCAGTTACACCCCCCCCCCCCCCCCCCCAGCATGTAGGGCTTTGTTCACCAAACCAGTGCATTGATCTGTAACCCAGGAGCAGTTACCCTCCCGGCATGTAGGGCTGTGTACCCCACTCCAGGGCATTGATCTGTAACCCAGGACCAGTTACCCTCCCAGCATGTAGGGCTGTGTACCCCACCCCAGTGCATTGATCTGTAACCCAGGAGCAGTTACTCTCCCAGCATGTAGGGCTGTGTACCGCAATCCATGGCATTCATCTATAACCCAAGAGCAGTTACCCTCCCAGCATGTAGGGCTGTGTACCCAAACCAGGGCATTGATCTGTAACCCAGGAGCAGTTACCCTCCCAGCATCTAGGGCTGTGTACACCAAACCAGGGCATTGATCTCTAACCCAGGAGCAGTTACCCTCCCAGCATGTAGGGCTGTTTACCCCACGCCAATACATTGATCTGTAACCCGAGAGCATTTCCCCTCCCAGCATGTAGGACTGTGTACCCCACCCCAGTACATTAATCTGTAACCCAGGAGCAGTTACCCTCCCATCATGAAGGGCTGTGTACACCAATCCAGGGCATCGATCTGTAACCCAGGAGCAGTTACCCTCCCAGCATGTAGGGCTCTGTACACCACCCCAGTGCATTGATCTGTAACCCAGGAGCAGTTCCCTCCCAGCATGTAGGGCTGTGAACCACACCCAAGTGCATTGATCTGTAACCCAGGAGCATTTACCTCCCAGCATATAGGGCTGTGTACACCAAACCAGTGCATTGATCTGTAACCCAGGAGCAGTTACCCTCCCAGCATGTAGGACTGTGTACCCCACGCCAGTGCATTGATCTGTAACCCAGGAGCAGTTATCCTCCCAGAATGTAGGGCTGTGTACACCAAACCAGGGCATTGATCTGAATCCCAGGAGCAGTTATCCTCCCAACATGTATGGCTGCGTACACCAAAATATGGCATCGATCTGTAACCCAGGAGCACTTACACTCCAAGCATTTAGGGCTGTGTACACCACTCCAGTGCATTGATCTGTAACCCAGGAGCAGTTATCCTCCCAGCATGTAGGGCTGTGTACACCAAGCCAGTGCATTGATCTGAATCCCAGGAGCAGTTACCCTCCCAACATGTACGGCTGCGTACACCAAAATATGGCATCGATCTGTAACCCAGGAGCAGTTACCCTCCCAGCATGTAGGGCTGTGTACCCCAATCCAGGCCATTGATCTGTAACCCAGGAGCAGTTACCCACCCAGCATGTGGGACTGTGTACCCCAAACGAGGGCATTGATCTGTAACCCAGGAGCAGTTATCCTCCCAGCATATAGGGCTGTGTACACCAAACCAGGGCATTGATCTGTAACCCAGGAGCAGTTACCCTCCCAGCATGTAGGGCTGTGTACACCAAACCAGTGCATTGATCTGTAACCCAGGATCAGTTTCCCTCCCAGCATGTAGGGCTGTGTACCGCAAACCATGGTATTGATCTATAACCCAGGAGCAGTTACCCTCCCAGCATGTAGGGCTGTGTACCCTCCCCAGTGCATTGATCTGTAACCCAGGAGCAGTTACCCTCCCAGCATGAAGGGCTGTGTACCCCACCCCAGTGCATTGATCTGTAACACAGGAGCAGTTACCCTCCCAGCATGAAGTGCTGTGTACACCAAACCATGGCATCGATCTGTAACCCAGGAGCAGTTACCCTCCCAGCATGTAGGGCTGTGTACACCACTCGAGAGCATTGATCTGTAACCCAGGAGCAGTTATCCTCCCAGCATGTAGGGCTGTGTACACCAAACCAGGGCATTGATCTGTAACCCAGGAGCACTTACCCTCCAAGCATGTAGCGCTGTGTACACCACTCCAGTGCATTGATCTGTTACCCAGGAGCAGTTATCCTCCCACCATGTAGGGCTGTGTACACCAAGCCAGTGCATTGATCTGTAACGCAGGAGCACTTATCCTCCCAGCATGTACGGCTGCGTACAACAAACCATGGCATCGATCTGTAACCCAGGAGCAGTTACCCTCCCGGCATGTAGGGCTGTGTACCCCACTCCAGGGCATTGATCTGTAACCCAGGACCAGTTACCCTCCCAGCATGTAGGGCTGTGTACCCCACCCCAGTGCATTGATCTGTAACCCAGGAGCAGTTACTCTCCCAGCATGTAGGGCTGTGTACCGCAATCCATGGCATTCATCTATAACCCAGGAGCAGTTACCCTCCCAGCATGTAGGGCTGTGTACCCAAACCAGGGCATTGATCTGTAACCCAGGAGCAGTTACCCTCCCAGCATCTAGGGCTGTGTACACCAAACCAGGGCATTGATCTCTAACCCAGGAGCAGTTACCCTCCCAGCATGTAGGGCTGTTTACCCCACGCCAATACATTGATCTGTAACCCGAGAGCATTTCCCCTCCCAGCATGTAGGACTGTGTACCCCACCCCAGTACATTAATCTGTAACCCAGGAGCAGTTACCCTCCCATCATGAAGGGCTGTGTACACCAATCCAGGGCATCGATCTGTAACCCAGGAGCAGTTACCCTCCCAGCATGTAGGGCTCTGTACACCACCCCAGTGCATTGATCTGTAACCCAGTAGCAGTTACCCTCCCAGCATTTAGGTCTTTGTACCCCACCCCAGGGCATTGATCTGTAACCCAGGAGCAGTTACGCTCCCAGCTTGTAGGGCTGTGAACCCCAAACCATGGCATTGATCTATAACCCAGGAGCAGTTACCCTCCCAGCATGCAGGGCTGGGTACCCCACCCCAGGGCATTGATCTGTAACCCAGGAGCAGTTACACTCCCAGCATGTAGGGCTGTGTACCCCACCCCAGGGCATTGATCTGTAACCCAGGAACAGTTACCCTCCCAGCATGTCGGGCTGTGTACCACATCCCTGTGCATTGATCTCTAACCCAGGAGCAGTTACCCTCCCAGCATGTAGGGCTGTGTACCCCACCCCAGGGCATTGATCTATAACCCAGGAGCAGTTACCCTCCCAGCATGTAGGGCTGTGTAACCCAAATCATGGCATTGATCTATAAACTACGAGCAGTTACTCGCCCAGCATGTAGGGCTGTGTACCCCAAACGAGGGCATTGATCTGTAACCCAGGAGCAGGTACCCTCCCAGCATGTAGGCCTGTGTACACCACCCCAGTGCATTGATCTGTAACCCAGGAGCAGTTACCCTCCCAGCATGTAGGTCTGTGTACCCCAAACCAGGGCATCGATCTGTAACCCAGGTGCATTTACCCTCCCAGTATTTGGGACTCTGTACCCCAAACCAGTGCATTGATCTGTAACCCAGGAGCAGTTACCCTCCCAGCATGTAGGGCTGTGTACCCCAAATCAGGGCATTCATCTGTAACCCAGGAGCAGTTACCCTCCCAGCATGTAGGGCTGTGTACCCCAAGCCAGGGCATTGATCTGTAACCCAGGAGCAGTTACCCCCCCAGCATGTAGGTCTGTGTACACCAAACCAGGGCGTTGATCTGTAACCCAGGAGCATTTTCGCTCCCAGCATGTAGGGCTGTGTACACCAATCTAGGGCATTGATCTGTAACACAGGAGCAGTTACCCTGACAGCATGTAGGGCTGTGTACACCAAACCAGGGCATTGATCTGTAACCCAGGAGCAGTTACCCTCCCAGCATGTCGGACTATGTACCCCAAACCAGGGCATTGATCTGTAACCCAGTATCAGTTACCCTCCCAGCATGTAGGGCTGTGTACCGCAAACCAGGGCATTGATCTGTAACCCAGGAGCAGTTACCCTCCCAAAATGTAGGGCATTGTACACCAAACCAGTGCATTGATCTGTAACCCAGGATCAGTTACCCTCCCAGCATGAAGTGCTGTGTACACCAAACCAGGGCATTGATCTGTAACCCAGGAGCAGTTACACCCCCCCCCCCCCAGCATGTAGGGCTTTGTTCACCAAACCAGTGCATTGATCTGTAACCCAGGAGCAGTTACCCTCCCGGCATGTAGGGCTGTGTACCCCACTCCAGGGCATTGATCTGTAACCCAGGACCAGTTACCCTCCCAGCATGTAGGGCTGTGTACCCCACCCCAGTGCATTGATCTGTAACCCAGGAGCAGTTACTCTCCCAGCATGTAGGGCTGTGTACCGCAATCCATGGCATTCATTTATAACCCAAGAGCAGTTACCCTCCCAGCATGTAGGGCTGTGTACCCAAACCAGGGCATTGATCTGTAACCCAGGAGCAGTTACCCTCCCAGCATCTAGGGCTGTGTACACCAAACCAGGGCATTGATCTCTAACCCAGGAGCAGTTACCCTCCCAGCATGTAGGGCTGTTTACCCCACGCCAATACATTGATCTGTCACCCGAGAGCATTTCCCCTCCCAGCATGTAGGACTGTGTACCCCACCCCAGTACATTAATCTGTAACCCAGGAGCAGTTACCCTCCCATCATGAAGGGCTGTGTACACCAATCCAGGGCATCGATCTGTAACCCAGGAGCAGTTACCCTCCCAGCATGTAGGGCTCTGTACACCACCCCAGTGCATTGATCTGTAACCCAGGAGCAGTTCCCTCCCAGCATGTAGGGCTGTGAACCACACCCAAGTGCATTGATCTGTAACCCAGTAGCAGTTACCCTCCCAGCATTTAGGTCTTTGTACCCCACCCCAGGGCATTGATCTGTAACCCAGGAGCAGTTACGCTCCCAGCTTGTAGGGCTGTGAACCCCAAACCATGGCATTGATCTATAACCCAGGAGCAGTTACCCTCCCAGCCTGTAGGGCTGTGTACACCACCCAAGTGCATTGATCTATAACCCAGGAGCAGTTACCCTCCCAGCATGTAGGGCTGTGTAACCCAAATCATGGCATTGATCTATAAACTACGAGCAGTTACTCGCCCAGCATGTATGGCTGTGTACCCCAAACGAGGGCATTGATCTGTAACCCAGGAGCAGGTACCCTCCCAGCATGTAGGCCTGTGTACACCACCCCAGTGCATTGATCTGTAACCCAGGAGCAGTTACCCTCCCAGCATGTAGGTCTGTGTACCCCAAACCAGGGCATTGATCTGTAACCCAGGAGCAGTTACCCTCCCAGGATGTAGGGCTGTGTACCCCAAACCAGGGCATCGATCTGTAACCCAGGTGCATTTACCCTCCCAGTATTTGGGACTCTGTACCCCAAACCAGTGCATTGATCTATAACCCAGGAGCAGTTACCCTCCCAGCATGTAGGGCTGTGTACCCCAAATCAGGGCATTCATCTGTAACCCAGGAGCAGTTACCCTCCCAGCATGTAGGGCTGTGTACCCCAAGCCAGGGCAGTGATCTGTAACCCAGGAGCAGTTACCCCCCCAGCATGTAGGTCTGTGTACACCAAACCAGGGCGTTGATCTGTAACCCAGGAGCATTTTCGCTCCCAGCATGTAGGGCTGTGTACACCAATCTAGGGCATTGATCTGTAACACAGGAGCAGTTACCCTCACAGCATGTACGGCTGTGTACACCAAACCAGGGCATTGATCTGTAACCCAGGAGCAGTTACCCTCCCAGCATGTAGGACTATGTACCCCAAACCAGGGCATTGATCTGTAACCCAGTATCAGTTACCCTCCCAGCATGTAGGGCTGTGTACCGCAAACCAGGGCATTGATCTGTAACCCAGGAGCAGTTACCCTCCCAAAATGTAGGGCATTGTTCACCAAACCAGTGCATTGATCTGTAACCCAGGAGCAATTACCTTCCCAGCATGTAGGGCTGTGTACCCCAAACCAGGGCATTGATCTGTAACCCAGGAGCAGTTACCCTCCCAAAATGTAGGGCAGTGTACCCCAAACTAGGGCATTGACCTGTAACCCAGGAGCAGTTACCCTCCCAGCATGTAGGGCTGTGTACCCCAAACCAGTGCATTGATCTGTAACCCAGGAGCAGTTACCCTCCCAAAATGTAGGGCATTGTACACTAAACCAGTGCATTGATCTGTAACCCAGGATCAGTTACCCTCCCAGCATGAAGTGCTGTGTACACCAAACCAGGGCATTGATCTGTAACCCAGGAGCAGTTACCCTCCCAGCATGTAGGGCTGTGTACATGAAATAAGGCATTGATCTGTAACCCAGGAGCAGTTAACCTCCCAGTATGTAGGTCTGTGTACCCCACCCCATTGCATTGACCTGTAACCCAGGAGCAGTTACCCTCCCAGCATGTAGGGCTGTGTTCACTCACCCAAGGCATTGATCTGTAACCCAGGAGCAGTTACCCTCCCAGCATGTAATACTGTGTACCCCACACCAGTGCATTGATCTGTTACCCAGGAGCAGTTACCCTCCCAGCATGTAGGGCTGTGTACACCAAACCAGGGCATCGATCTGTAACCCATGTGCAGTTACCCTCCCAGCATGTAGGGCTGTGTACCCCAATCCAGGCCATTGATCTGTAACCCAGGAGCAGTTACACTCCCAGCATGTAGGGCTGTGTACACTAACCCAAGGCATTGATCTGTAACCCAGGAGGAGTTACCCTCCCAGCATGTAGGACAGTGTAACCCACGCCAGTGCATTGATCTGTAACCCAGGAGCAGTTACCCTCCCAGCATGTAGGGCTGTGAGCCCCAAACCAAGTCATTGATCTGTAACCCAGGAGCAGTCACCCTCCCAGCATGTAGGGCTGTGTACCCCACCCCAGTGCATTGATCTGTAACCCAGGAGCAGTTACCCTCCCAGCATGTAGGGCTGTGAGCCCCAAACCAAGTCATTGATCTGTAACCCAGGAGCAGTTACCCTCCCAGCATGTAGGGCTGTGTGCCCCAAACCATGGCATTGATCTATAACCCAGGGGCAGTTACCCTCCCAGCATGTAGGGCTGTGTGCCCCAAACCATGGCATTGATCTATAACCCAGGGGCAGTTACCCTCCCAGCATGTATCTCTGTCGCCCCTCTCTCTGTCGCAGTCTCTCTGTACACCCTCTCTCTGCCCCCTCTCTCTGTGCCCCCCCCTCTCTCTGCCCCCTCTCTCTCTGCCCCCTCTCTCTCTGCCCCCTCTCTCTGACACCCTCTCTGTCGCTCTCTCTCTGCCCTCTCTCCGCGCCCTCTCTCTCTGTCCCCCCCTCTCACTATCCCCCTCTCTCTCCATCCGCCCATTCTCTGACCCCCTCTCTCTGATCCCCTCTCTCCCCCACACTGTACCGCTCTCTCTCTCTCCCTCTGCCACCCTCTCTGTCACCGTCTCTCTATCCCCCCCTTCTCTCTGTCCCACCTTTCTCTGTTCCCCCTCTCTTTGCCCCCTCTCTGTTCTCCTCTCTCTGTCCCCCTCTATCTGTCCCCCTCACTGCTGTCCCCCTCACTCTTTCCCCTCTCTCTCTGCCCCCTCTCTCTTTGCCCCCCTCTCTCTGTCCCCCTCTCTCTATCCCCCTCTCACTGCCCCCTCTCTCTCTCTCCTGCTCTCTGACCCTCTCTCTGTCACCCTGTCTCTCTGCCCTCACTCTCTCTGCACTCCCACTCTCTGTCCCTCTCTCTCTGACCCCCTCTCTCTCCCCCACTATCTCTGTCCCCCTCTCTCTGTCCCCTCTCTCTCCCCCGTTCTCTGACCTCCTCTCTGTTGCCCTCTCTCTGCCCCCTCTCACTCTGTCCCCGACCCCTCTCTCTGTCCCCTTCTCTCTCTCTCTGTCCCCCTCTCTCTGCCTCCCTCTCTCTGCCCCCCCCTCTGTCACCGTCTCTCTATCCCTCTTCTCTCTGTTCCTCCTTTCTCTGTTCCCCCTCTATCTGTTCCCCCTCTCTCTGTCCCCCCCTCTCTCTGTCCCCCTCTCTCTCTGTACCCTCTCTCTCTGCCCCCTCTCTCTGTTGCCTCTTTCTGCCCCCTCTCTCTCTGCCCCTCTCTCTCTGTCCCCCACTGTCTCTGACCCCCTCCTTCTCGGTACCCTCTCTTTCTGTCTCCCTCTCTCTCTGTACCCTCTCTCTGTCCCCTCTCTCTCTTTACCCTCTCTCTCTGTCCCCGTCTCTCTCTCTATGCCGTCTCTCTCTGTCCCCCTCTCTCTTTGACCCCCTCTCTCTCCCACCCGCCTCTCTCTCTGTACCCCTCTCTCTGTTCCCCTTTCTCTCTGGCCCCCTCTCTGTCACCCTCACTCTGTCCCCTTCTCTCTGCCCCCGCCTCTGTCCCCCTCTCTCTGTCCCCCTCTCTCTCTGTCCCCCTCTCTCTCTGTACCCCTCTCTGTCACCCTCACTCTGTCCCCTTCTCTCTGCCCCCGCCTCTGTCCCCTCTCTCTGTCCCCTTCTCTCTGCCCCCGCCTCTGTACCCCTCTCTCTGTCCCACTCTCTCTGTCCCCCTCTCTCTCTGTCCCCCTCTCTCTGGCCCCCTCTCTGTCACCCTCGCTCTGTCCCCTTCTCTCTGCCCCCGCCTCTGTCCCCCTCTCTCTGTTCCCCTCTCTCTCTGTCCCCCTCTCTCTGGCCCCCTCTCTGTCACCCTCATTCTGTCCCCTTCTCTCTGCCCCCGCCTCTGTCCCCCTCTCTCTCTCTGTCCCCCTCTCTCTCTCTCTGTCCCCCACTCTCTCCATCCCCCCACTCTCTGTCGCCCCCTCTCTCTGCCCCCGGACCTCTCTCTCTGTCCCCCCCTCTCTCTCTGTCCCCCTCTCTCTCTGTCCCCCTCTCTCTGTCTCCCTCTCTCTGCCCCCCCTGTCACCGTCTCTCTATTCCCCTTCTCTCTGTTCCTCCTTTCTCTGTTCACCCTCTCTCTGTCCCCCTCTCTCTGTCCCCCTCTCTCTGCCCCCCTCTCTCTGTTGCCTCTTTCTGTCCCCTCTCTCTCTGTCCCCCTCACCCTTTGTCACCCTCTCTCTGTTCCACCCCTCCCTGTCGCCCTCTCTGACCCCCCAATCTCTGTCCCACTCGCCCTGCCCCCCCCTCTCTGTCCCCTCTCTCTCTGTCCCCTCTCTCCCTGTCCCCTCTCTCTCTGTCCCTCTCTCTCTACACCTCTCTCTCTGTCCCCTCTTTCTCTGTCCCCTCTCTCCCTGTCCCCTCTCTCTCTGTCCCTCTCTCTCTACACCTCTCTCTCTGTCCCCTCTTTCTCTGTCCCTCTCTCTCTACACCTCTCTCTCTCTGTCCGCTCTTTCTCTGTCCCTCTCTCTCTGTCTTCCCTCTCTCTCTGTCCCCTCTCTCGCTGTCCCCTCTCTCTCTCTCTGTCCCCTCTCTCTCTGTCCCCTCTCTCTCTGTCTCCCCTCTCTCTGTCTCCCCTCTCTCTGTCTCCCCTCTCTCTGTCGCCCTCGCTCTATCCCTCATCTCTCTGTTCCTCCTTTCTCTGTTCCCCCTTTATCTGTTCCCCCTCTCTCTGTCCCCCTCTCTCTCTGTCCCCCTCTCTCTCTGCCCCTCTCTCTCTGTCCCCCACTGTCTCTGACCCCCTCCTTCTCGGTACCCTCTCTTTCTGTCCCCCTCTCTCTCTGTACCCTCTCTCCGTCCCCCTCTCTCTCTTTACCCTCTCTCTCTGTCCCCCTCTCTCTGTCCCCTCTCTCTCTGTCCCACTCTCTCTCTATGCCGTCTCTCTCTGTCCCCCTCTCTCTTTGACCCCCTCTCTCTCCCACCCGCCTCTCTCTCTGTTCCCCTCTTTCTCTCCGCCTCTCTCTCTGTTCCCCTTTCTCTCTGCCCCCGCCTCTGTTCCCCTCTCTCTCTGTCCCCCTCTCTCTCTCTGTCCCCCACTCTCTCCATCCCCCGACTCTCTGTCTCCCTCTCTCTGCCCCCCTGTCACCGTCTCTCTATCCCCCTTCTCTCTGTTCCTCCTTTCTCTGTTCACCCTCTCTCTGTCCCCCTCTCTCTGTCTCCCCTCTCTCTGTCCCCTCTCTCTCTGCCCCCTCTCTCTGTTGCTTCTCTCTGCCCCCCCTCTCTCTGTCCCCCTTTCTCTCTGTCCCCTCTCTTCCTGTCCCCTCTCTCTCTGTCCCCCTCTCTCTCTGTCCCCTCTCTCCCTGTCCCCTCTCTCTCTGTCCCCTCTCTCTCTGTCCCCTCTTTCTCTGTCCCTCTCTCTCTGTCTCCCTCTCTCTCTGTCCCCTCTCTCTGTCCCCTCTCTCTCTGTCTCCCCTCTCTCTGTCTCCCCTCTCTCTGTCTCCCCTCTCTCTGTCGCCCTCGCTCTCTGTCTCCCCCACTCTGTCCCCCTCTCTCTGTCACCCTCTTTCTGCCCCTCTCTCTCTGTCCCCCTCACTCTCTGTCCCCTCTCTCTCTGTCCCCTCTCTCTCTGTCTCCCCTCTCTCTGTCGCCCTCGCTCTCTGTCTCCCCCACTCTGTCCCCTCTCTCTCTGCCCCCCTCTCTCTGTTGCCTCTTTCTGCCCCCCTCTCTCTGTCCCCCTCTCTCTCTCTGTCCCCTCTCTCTCTGTCTCCCCTCTCTCTGTCTCCCCTCTCTCTCTGTCCCCTCTCTCTCTGTCCCCTCTTTCTCTGTCTCCCCTCTCTCTGTCTCCCCTCTCTCTGTCTCCCCTCTCTCTGTTGCCCTCGCTCTATGTCTCCCTCACTCTGTCCCCCTCTCTCTGTCACCTTCTTTCTGCCCCCTCTCTCTGTCCCCCTCTCTCTGCCCCCCCTCTATCTACTCCACTCTCTGTCCTCCACTCTCTGTCCCCCTTCTGTCTGTCGCCCTCTCTCTGACCCCCTCTCTCTCCCAATAGCCTCTCTCTCTCCCCCACTCTCTCCCCCCTCTCTGTCGCCCTCTTTCTGTCCCCCTCTTTCTGACCCCGTTTCTTTCCCACCTGCCTCTCACTCTGCCCCGCTCTCTGCCCCCTCTCTCTGTAGCCCTCTCTCTGTCCCCCTCTGTCTCCTACCCGCCTCTCTCTATCCCCCCTCTTTGTCCCACTCTCTCTGTACCCCTCTCTCTGCCCCTCTCTCTGCCCCCTTCCCTCTGCCCCCCCCGTCCACCTCTCTCTCTTTCCCCCCTCACTCTCTGTCCCCGACTCTCTCCAACCCCCCACTCTCTGTCCCCCTCTCTCCCTCCAATCTGTAGCCCTCTCTGTCCCCCACTCTCTGTCCACCTCTCTCTGTCCCCTCTATCTCCCCCTCTCTCTGTCCTCCTCTCTCTCCCCTGCTCTCTGTCCCCTTTATCTCCCCCTCTCTCTATCCCCCTCTCTCTGTCCCCTATCTCTCTCCCCTGCTTTCTGACTCCATCTCTGTCCCCCTTTCTCTCTGTCCCCCACTCTCTCCATCCCCACACTCTCTGTCCCACTCTCTCTGACCCCCTCTCTCCCCACCACTCTGTACCTTCTCTGTCCCCCACTCTCTGGCCCCTCTATCTTCCCCTCTCTATGTCCCCCTCTCTCTGTCCCCTCTATCTCCCCCTCTCTCTCTGTCCCCCTCTCTCTCCCCCCCGCTGTCTGACCCCCACTCTGTCGCCCTCTCTCTGCCCCCTCTCTCTGTCCCCCTCTCTCTGTCCCCAACTCTGTCCATCCCCCCACTCTGTCCCCTTCTCTCTGTCCCCCTCTGTGTTGCCCTCTCTCTGCCCACTCTCTGACTCCCTCTCTCTCCCACTCTGTACCCCTCTCTTTGTCCCCTTCTCTCTGTCACCATCTCTCTGTCCTCCCGTCTCTGTCCCCTCTCTCTCCCCCACTCTCTCTGTCCCCCTCTCTCTGTCCCGTCGATTTCTCCCCCGCTCGCTGCCCTCCTCTGTCGCCCTCTCCCTGCCCCCTCTCTCTCTGCCCCCTCTCTCTCTGTCCCCCCTCTCTCTCTGTCCCCCACTCTCTCCATCCCCCACTTTCTGTCCCCCTCTCTCTGACCCCCCTCACTCCCCCCCACTCTTCACCACTCTCTCTGTCTCTCTCTATATCCCCTCTCTCTGTGCCGCTCTCTCTGTCACCCTTTCTCTGCCCCTTCACCCTCCCACCCGCCTCTCTCTTCCCCCTCTCACTGTCCCCCTCTCTCTCTGTCCCCCTCTATATTCCCCACACTCTGCCCCCCTCTCTCTGCCCTCCTCTGTCTCTGTCCCCCTCTCTCTCTGTCACCCTCTCTCTGTCGCCATCTCTCTGTCCCCCTCTCTCTCTGTCCCCCTCTCTCTCTGACCCCCTCTCTCCCTGACCCCCCTCTATCTCCCCCACTCTCTGTGCCCCTCTCTCTGTCCCCCTCTCTATCTCCCCCTTTTCTGTCCCCCCTCTCTCTGTCCCCGCTCTCTCAGTCCCCCTCTCTCATTATGTCCTCCCCTATTTCTCTCTCTCCCTCCCTCACCTTATCTCTGCCTTCCCTCTCTCTCTCCCTCTGTCTCTCCCTGCTCCTTCGCTCTCTCTCCATCTTCTCCCACTCTCGATCCCCCTCCCTCGGTGTCTCTCTCTCTCCCCACTTCCTTCCGTTTCTCTCTGACTCAATCTCTCTCCCTCCTGTCCTGCCCTCTCTCTCTCTCTGACACACTCTGTCTCCCTGGTCCTTCCCTCTCCCTCTGACCCAGAGACTGTGTGTTTGTGGTGAAGCTGTGTGTGGGGGGTGGGGTGAGATGATTGAGAGATGTGGGAAATTGGGGTAGAGATGGAATTGCGGGAGGGAGACAGATGGCAGGAGAGAGAGAGATTGAGGGTGAGGGGGAGAGAGAAGATTGGAAGCAGGTGGAGAAACTCATGTTGGGGATGTGAGGGGGGAGAGTGAGGCCGAAAGAATAGTGGAGGCAGGTGGAGAAACCGGGGTTGGGGGGTGTCTCAGAGGGGACCAGAGAGAGTGAAAGGGAGAGGTGGTGAGAGAGAGACACAGTGTGCAGAAAGAGAGAGAGAGGGAGAGAATTGAGGAGAAAGAGTGGGGCAGAGGAAATGGGGAGGCCAGGTTGGAGTGGGGGGTGCAGAGTGAGTTAAACCCAGCTCCTGAGCTAAGGGCGCGGTGCCCTCCCCTTCCCTGTGGACCAGGACTTGGGGCTGAGTCTGTCTCTCTCCAGCTCAGCTTCTCCAACACAAAGACACACACCAACATCGGTCACTCTGCTGCTCGGCACGCTTTAATCAACATTTTTATTGGTTACAAATGGAAGTGATGGATACAGTCAGTGGATGGTACCTTTTCTCACTGGCCCCTGAGTTGTGAGAAACATTGAAATGTTTCCCAGTAACTCCCCTGTGGGATAAGGATGGACAAACCAGCGCTACCCTCAGTCTGTTACCATAGCGACAGGCTGCTCCATCGCTGAAACACTGCACTGAAATGAGAAAATCCCGGATGGATTGATTAATGAGGGCATTTGATGGATGGATGGATTTGGGTGAAGGGATATTTCAGCACATTCTTCAGCTGCTGCCTGAACTTAGTCTGGGTCACGGCATAAATCGCGGTGTTTGTGCAGCAACTGAGGAGCTGCAGCATGAAGCCCAATTCCCGCACAAAGGGATGGAGATACACAGACTTATACCCAATCCACCACATCCGACCCCATATAGAATACAGCATAAACATTGACCATAACAGGATGAAATTGGCCGAGATCACAAACAGTAAAATGACGGATTTTTTTCGGTTTCTCATTTCAGTGTCAGACTGAGCGTCCCCATTGGTGTGAGTGCGGAGTCTCCTGCGGGCTCTGCTGGTCACTACAATGTGTCTGACGGTGAGAACATTGAGCAGCAGAACCAGGAGAAATGGGACCCCCGGGGTTAGAATGTGGTGGAGGAACTCGATTGTGCCCCAGACACTGGAGACTGTAACAGTGTCTGTTACATCACAAAACCAGGGATTGTTCAGCAGCCGATACCGAGCCATGAACATAAAATACCAGGAAATGTTCTTTAAACAGCTCAGCACAGTCACTGCTCCCAGAACCACAGCCGCCGTCTTCTCACTGCAATATTTACTTTTCAGCTTCTGGCAACAAATGGCCACAAACCGATCAAAGGTGAAAGCGACGGTGAACCAGACAGAGCAGTCAGTGGCTGCATAAAGCAGGACGGCGTGGATATTACACACAGGGACGGAGTGCCTCAGGAAATAAAACTGTTCCTGATAAACAATGGGAATGTGTCTCAGGATCAGGTCGAGGATAATGACCAGGAGATCCGCCGCTGCCATGGCCCCCAGGTAACGTCTGACACATGGAGACAATCCACAATCTTTATAAAGCAGGACGTAGATGGTCACTACGTTAACTGTGAGGAAGGAAAACAAACCCATTATCCATCAGCCTGGAGGCAAAGGGACCCGTTTGATCGGGGACCCAGTGAGATTTTCAAATGTGTCCCTGTATTCAGGGAATTATTAAAATAATTGGAGCTGGAATAACAAATGCAAAGGTCGGAATTACTAACAAAAAAGTGACAGAAACCACAAGAAACCCTCCCTCCCCAAACACACAGAGACACATCCATAAGGACAGATGGTTTCTAGAACATTCCCACACACTCGATCACTCGAGAGCAGACACAGGTCACTCCTTCCCAGTTCCTCATACGGAGGGTGGGAACGTTGCTGTCCTGAAGGATTCTCTCCCAGTTTCCTGAAGACAAACGGAGTTTGGGAATTTCTGTATTTTGAACTGAATTGTGGTCGATCCTGTGTCGGGAAGAAATGTAAATGCAGGGAAAATGTATTCCCCCCTTTAACTGCCTGAGAGTCCTTCGGAACAGTGTCTGCTTCTCCCTGGAACGGGATCTCTTCCCTCGGGATCTTATCGTTTGTTCAATTCACTGACGAGGGCCGTTCACAAACAATGTCAGGGACAGAACGCTCCGGGGAACGTCAGTTATAGAATGGCAGGTACAGAACGTTCCGGGGAATGTCAGTTATAGAATGTCAGGGACAGAACGTTCCGGGGAATGTCAGTTATAGAATGTCAGGGACAGAACGTTCCGGTGAATGTCAGTTATAGAATATCGGGGACAGAACGTTCCGGGGAATGTCAGTTATAGAATGTCAGGGACAGAACGTTCTGGGGAATGTCAGTTATAGAATGTCGGGACAGAACGTTCCGGGGAATGTCAGTTATAGAATGTCGGGGACGGAATGTTCCGGGGAATGTCAGTTATAGAATGTCAGTGACAGAACGTTCCGGGGAATGTCTGTTATAGAATGTCGGGGACAGAACGTTCCGGGGAATGTCAGTTATAGAATGTCGGGGACGGAATGTTCCGGGGAATGTCAGTTATAGAATACCAGGGACAGAACGTTCCGGGGAATGTCAGTTATAGAATGTCGGGGACGGAACGTTCCGGGGAATGTTAGTTATAGAATGTCGGGGACAGAACGTTCCGGGGAATGTCAATTATAGAATGTCGGGGACAGAACGTTCCGGGGAATGTCAGTTATAGAATGTCGGGGACGGAACGTTCCGGGGAGTGTCAGTTATAGAATGACAGGGACAGAACGTTCCGGGGAATGTCAGTTATAGAATGTCGGGGACAGAACGTTCCGGGGAATGTCAGTTATAGAATGTCGGGGACGGAACGTTCCGGGTAATGTCAGTTATAGAATGCCGGGGACGGAACGTTCCGGGGAGTGTCAGTTATAGAATGTCGGGGACAGAACGTTCCGGGGAATGACAGTTATAGAATGTCGGGAACAGAACGTTCCGGGGAATGTCAGTTATGGATTGTCGGGGACAGAATGTTCCGGGGAATGTCAAATATAGAATGTTGGGGACAGAACGTTCCTGGGAATGTCAGTTATAGAATGTCAGGGACAGAACGTTCCGGGGAATGTCAGTTATAGAATGTCGGGGACAGAACATTCCGGGGAATGTCAGTTATAGAATGTCGGGGACGGAACGTTCCGGGGAGTGTCAGTTATAGAATGTCAGGGACAGAACGTTCCGGGGAGTGTCAGTTATACAATGTCGGGGACAGAACGTTCCGGGAAATGTCAGTTATACAATGTCGGGGACAGAACGTTCCGGGGAATGTCAGTTATAGAATGTCAGGGACAGAACGTTCCGGGGAATGTCAGTTATAGAATGTCAGGGACAGAACTTTCCGGGAAATGTCATTTATAGAATGTCGGGGACAGAACGTTCCGGGAACGTCAGTTATAGAATGTCGGGGACAGAACGTTCCGGGGAATGTCAGTTATAGAATGTCGGGGACGGAATGTTCCGGGGAATGTCAGTTATAGAATACCAGGGACAGAACGTTCCGGGGAATGTCAGTTATAGAATGTCGGGGACGGAACGTTCCGGGGAATGTTAGTTATAGAATGTCGGGGACAGAACGTTCCGGGGAATGTCAATTATAGAATGTCGGGGACAGAACGTTCCGGGGAATGTCAGTTATAGAATGTCAGGGACAGAACGTTCCGGGGAATGTCAGTTATAGAATGTCAGGGACAGAACTTTCCGGGAAATGTCATTTATAGAATGTCGGGGACAGAACGTTCCGGGAACGTCAGTTATAGAATGTCGGTGACAGAATGTTCCGGGGAATGTCAGTTATGGAATGTAGGGGACAGAACGTTCCGGGGAATGTCAGTTAAAGAATGTCAGGGACAGAACGTTCCGGGGAATGTCAGTTATAGAATGTCGGAGAAGGAATGTTCCGGGGAATGTCAGTTATAGAATGTCAGGGATAGAACGTTCCGGGGAATGTCCGTTATAGAATGTCGGGGACAGAACGTTCCGGGGAATGTCAGTTATAGAATGTCGGGGACGGAATGTTCCGGGGAATGTCAGTTATAGAATGCCAGGGACAGAACTTTCCGGGGAATGTCAGTTATAGAATGTCGGGGACGGAACGTTCCGGGGAATGTCAGTTATAGAATGTCGGGGACGGAACGTTCCGGGGAATGTCAGTTATAGAATGTCGGGGACGGAACGTTCCGGGGAATGTCAGTTATAGAATGTCGGGGACGGAACGTTCTGGGGAGAGTCAGTTATAGAATGTCAGGGACAGAACGTTCCGGGGAATTTCAGTTATAGAATGTCGGGGACAGAACGTTCCAGGGAATGTCAGTTATAGAATGTCGGGGACGGAACGTTCCGCGGAGTGTCAGTTATAGAATGTCGGGGACGGAACGTTCTGGGGTGTGTCAGTTACAGAATGTCAGGGACAGAACGTTCCGGGGAGTGTCAGTTATAGAATGTCGGAGACAGAACGTTCCGGGGAATGACAGTTATAAAATGTCGGGGACAGAACGTTCCGGGGAATGTCAGTTATGGAATGTCGGGGACAGAACGTTCCGGGGAATGTCAAATATAGAATGTTGGGGACAGAACGTTCCTGGGAATGTCAGTTATAGAATGTCGGGGACAGAACGTTCCGGGGAATGTCAGTTATAGAATGTCGGGGACAGAACGTTCCGGGGAATGTCAGTTATGGACTGTCGGGGACAGAACGTTCCGGGGAATGTCAGTTATAGAATGTTGGGGACAGAACGTTCCTGGAAATGTCAGTTGTAGAATGTCGGGGACAGAACGTTCCGGGGAATGTCAGTTATAGAATGTCGGTGACAGAACCTTCCGGGGAATGTCAGTTATAGAATGTCAGGGACAGAACGTTCCGGGGAATGTCAGTTATAGAATGTCGGGGACGGAACGTTCAGGGGAATGTCAGTTATAGAATGTCGGGGACAGAACGTTCCGGGGAATGTCAGTTTTAGAATCTCGGGGACAGAACGTTCCGGGGAATGTCAGTTATAGAATGTCGGGGACAGAACGTTCCGGGGAATGTCAGTTATAGAATGTCGGGGACGGAACGTTCCGGGGATTGTCAGTTATAGAATGTCAGGGACAGAACGCTCCGGGGAATGTCAGTTATAGAATGTCAGGGACAGAATGTTCTGGGAAATGTCAGTTATCGAATGTCGGGGACGGAACGTTCCGGGGAGTGTCAGTTATAGAATGTCAGGGACAGAACGTTCCGGGGAATGTCAGTTATAGAATGTCGGGGACGGAACGTTCCGGGGAGTGTCAGTTATAGAATGTCAGGGACGGAACGTTCCGGGGAACACCTTTACTTGTCCATCACCTTTCCCTTTACCCCCCCCCCCCCCACCAACATGATGTACTGTACCTGGACCCACTGTAACATTAATGGGGTGAGAGACGGAGGGTCCAGTCACAGGAATGGGAACTAAAGGCATTGCCAGTTCAGCTGAAATGGTTAGATATACCACATTCTCAATCCACCGCACAGAACCAGCCCAGACACCATATGCCCAGAGGGAGATATCTTTTCACCCTGGAACACTGTGCAGACCAGGCCAGTGTCCTGCTCAGTACAACCCAGCAATCTGTCCAGAGTGGAGCTCTGCACAGATCAGATCAGGGCATTGACCTATAATCCCAGACCACTTATCTGTCCAGCGCAGTGAGAAGTGCAGACTACAGCAGTGCATTGATCTATAACCCCGGAGTAGATATCTGTCCAGCGCGATGAGAAATACAGACCACAGCAGTGCATTGATCTATAACCCCGGAGTAGATATCTGTCCAGCAGCGGGAGAAGTGCAGACCAGAGCAGGGCATTATCTATAAACCTCAACCAGAATGACTGATCAGCACAGTGATCTGTGCAGTGGTAACCCGTGAATTAAACTGTAAACCAGGAGCAGTTACCCTCCCAACATGTCGGGCTGTGTACCCCACCCCAGTGCATTAATCTGTAACACTGTGTTAGTTCCCTGCCCAGTGTGGGGAAACTTGCAGCCCAGGCTGGAAGTGACAGGATGTACAGCTCACATCCATTTACAACTCCATCTCTCCATTTTGCCCTGACAAGGGGATGCTGTGAGTGTGAACATCCCTGTCACAGAGATACAGAGATGGAGGGGGAATCAGTTTAAACAATAACAAATGGGAGGGATATGGGAAATAGACAGAGAGGGGGAGACTGAGAGAAAATGTTATGGAAGGATGTGTTCCCAGGTTTCAGAAAGCAGAAATGAAAACATATTAACAGCATCCTGTAACGTAAGTGTTTCCAGGAATTGTAGGTGAACATGATGTTGGTGGGAGTTCAATGATGCAGAGTTTTAGATGAGTATTTGTTCTGCAGCTTTGTATCTGGATGTAGGATCAGCAGAGTCTTTGACTCATTGAGCTAAATCTAACAATAATTTGTCTCAGTGCCATTTCCATTGACTGTGACGGAGGGATCATCTGCACGAGGCCGAGCTAGTTTCCTGGTGCTATCTTATCGAACTCACCTCATTAACCGCACACCCCATGGTGTCCCTCCCATTCAATACCAGCCCGATTCTCCCACCCAATATGGCTGGAGGTACTCACCATCGCCCGGGTGTCCCTGGATATTCCATGATCCATGACACTGACACCATCTTTAAAAGGCCACTGAGCACACGGTTGAGCTTTCTCTGTTAGGAACTGCCCTGCACAGTTTATCCCGAGCATGGCAGATAAGGGTTAATTACACCACGGTTTGTCGACAGGAGCACGGAGATCCTGGTGAATGGGCTAGTACAGAGGGGGACCATTCTCTTCCCAGAGTGGGCCACACCACTAGACCCACCGAGCATGGTCTGAGCTCACCACCCAGCTCAGTGCACTATCTGCGGTCTGAAGAAATGCCCAGCAATACAGGGCAAGCATCAATAACATTCCCCACTCTGTCAGGATAAGGGTCACGATATTCTCTCTGCTCCCTCACACTCACTGTATATCTGTTATAGCACCGACCCTCGAACAAGGCTCATGGTCATCACTCTCACTGCCGCATGCTGCAACTTCTCACTCTCTCTCTCTCTGTCTCTGTCTGTCTCTTTCTCTCTCTCTCTCTCTCCCTCCACTTTACCCCCCCCCGTCCCCCCACCACCACATTAATAACACCGCATGGATACAACAAAGTGGACTGACTCCCTCCAGACACCTCACCATCACCATGTCCCCCACCTACACCAGCACTAACAGCAGGGCCACCCACTCCCACACTCCCTCTCTCCTCCCTTTCTCTCTTTCCAGGAGAAACTACCTGGAATAGGACAGGAAGGGCCTATCCGGGTGGTGGAGTGCCCGATATCCGTTCCCTCACCCCCTTCCCCTGCCATGTGGGGAGGACCATGGTATAAGCAGGGACACCTCGTGTGGAGATTCTGAAATATCCAGGTCCCACCGACCGAGTAAGGAGCAATGTTCAGTGAAGGTCAATTCTCACTTTAAACCCCCTGGCAGCTCCGTTTCCCCCCGACACAACCTCGAAGCCGTGGCCCTGATGCCATCTCCCTTTTGTGTCGAGCTGGTACAAATGGAATCCCCACGGTCTCGGTGGCCAGGAGGGTGAGCTCACAACACGTACCAGCCCATCGCATACCAGTCACCACCACCTCCCAGGAAGGGAGCATGGAGACTCCCTCCTACAGCTCCCCCTGTAAACAACTCAGACACTGAAACTAATCTGTGATAGTTACTGCTCTCCCCACTTGTCCTGACATCTTCAACAATCTGTGCTCATATACACCCAGGACTCTCTGCTCCTGCAGTCCCTTTATAATGGCACAGCCTGTTTTAAACTCTCTTTCATTGTCTTTCCTACAAAACTGTATCACCTCACACTGCTCTGCACTGATCCCCATCTGCCTTAAACCTGAACACTACACCAACGTGTGACTGTCCTGTTAGAGTTCCACACTCTCCTCCATAGACTGCAGAGTCCTTCCAGGTTCGGTGCCATCTACAAACATTGAGATTGTCATAGCGTCACAGTCCCCATGAAACAACTGAAATCCAGCCCCACACACACGAGTGTGAGCAAGTGAAATACTGATATATTCCTATGGACAGAGTCGACATGCTGTCAATGGAGCATCAAAAATCCTGCACACACCAGACGGAGCAAATGAAATATTGACAAACCACAGAGCAAGAGAAATCCAGATAGGTCCCACTTATCGATATTCACCAGGGTATAATGTGATGAAGTTGAAAGTGTGTACTGTACCTTTAAGCGAGGGTGAATGCTGTTCTGAACTGAGAGCTTACAAGCTCCTGTGGTATGAGAGGATGGCAGACCCAGACACAGTATATTACTGTAGAGCTGGAGTCGGGTAATAAGCAGTTAAGAGGAAGAGGGTCTCAGTGTTGTGAATAGTTGATGTAAAATGTTCACTTTCAGAGTTAAAAAATAAATTGATGTTTTTATTTAAACAGTGGGATTTGGTAGATCTGTCACTCATATTTTAACAGTTTACGAGGCGAATTGAGCATTTCTTTATGTTTCATTTAAGTTACCAAATGAGCTGCACGTAGTGCCCTAACCATCCCCGTGTGTGTATCTGTGTGTCTGTGTGGCAGTCTCTGTGGTGCTTAAAGTGATGCAATGCCACCCTCTGCTGGCCTCCCCACGCCACTGCACAGACATTGGCAGAGGGTGAAAACCAACAGGGATTCATTCAGAGAGGGGGAGGGCGAGGGCAGCTGCTCACAGCACCATCCAAACTGATGTCTTATCCATGTACTGATCTAAATGTCCTTTAAACATTGTAACTGTCCCTGTTTCACCACCTCCTCTGGAAGTTCATTCCACACACAAGCCAGTTTCTGTCTAAAATAATTACCTCTCATGACTTATGTAAATCTTTTTCCTCGCACCTTAAAATATCCCTCAGTTTTGAATCCCCACCTTGAGGGAAAAGACATCAGCCCTTCAGCTTATCTGTACCCCTCATGATTTTATAAACCTCTGTAAACCTTTGTAAAGTTACCCCTTAATCTCATACTCTGCAGTGAAAAAAGTCCCAGCCTACCAGCTTCTACTTATAGCTCACTCCCTTCCATTCCTAGCAACATCCAGGTTAATCTGTTCTCAACCCTCTCCATCTTAATTATATCAAGGTCAATAATATCAAAGTGAATAGTCAAGGCGTTTTCGAAGGGTACAGGGAGACCAAAGCTAGAGAACATAGGTTTAAGGTGAGAGGGGAAACATTTAAAAGTGACCTAAGGGGCAGCTTTTTCACCCAGAGGGTGGTGTGCCTATGGAATGAGCGGGCAGGGTGACCAGACTGGACACAGTATTCCAGAAGGGGCCTCACCAATGTCCTGTACAACCACAACATGACGTCTCAATTCTGATACTCAAAGGTCTGGCCAATGAAGACAAGTGTGTTAAACACCTTCTTAACCACACTCTCTGTATGAGATGCAAATTTTAAAGAATTATACCTGACAGCCTAGTTCTCTGTCCTACAACACTGCCAAAGGCCCTGCTTTTAATTGTATAGATCCTGCTCTTGTTTGATTTACGAAATCCAATACTTCGCTTTAATCCAAACTAAACTCCATCTTCCACCCCTCAGTCCAGTGTGTGACATTATTGCCCCCTCCCCCTCCCCCTTCAGTTTTAAAATGCCCATCCCCCTCTCCAGGAGGCCTGCACACTCCGGCCTTGATTTTCACAAAGATCCCGAGCTTGGGTTGCCTTGTGTGGATACGGGGGTGGGACATATTGAACACACAGTCAGTGAGGAGGAGAGGCTGGACAGTAATAACCGGCCTGGTATCATTTCATTGTTTTAGGAAGCGGGCAGTCGCACGTTAGAGTTGGTTAAGAGTGATCGGTGTTTTGGGACCAGAAATTAAGCTCTTCCTTCGTCTCTGGTGTTCAGTAATAAATATCTATTTGAGACCCTTCATTGGGCAGAGTTTGTCTGCAGGATGTCTTTCCCTAATATTGCAGACTACAGATAATAGCGATTAAAAATGGTCATAGTTAATTTCAATGTCAAAGCACATACACTCAACATCCTACAGTTGAGACAAATATCTTGCATTTGATTAATAATACAAATTGTTTTATGTAATTCAGTAATGGTAACCTGATTATAATAAATCCACACCGAGCAGAAAGTGGGCTCTAAAATATGACTCAAAATCTGGGTATGGTAGTGTGCTGGGTAGTGTCCCTGTCTCTGAGCTAGATCTCTGGATTTGATTCCAATTCCTGAACTTGTGAAGCAGTGCTCCAAGCTCTGGACTAGAAGTTCTGGATTCAAGTCCTTCCTGTTGCAGAGATATGTCCCAGCATGTCAGAATAATGTTACAGCTTTATGGGTATTGCTGAGTGAGTCTAGTGTCCATACCTCTGGGCACAAAGATCTCGGTATAAATCCCACGGAAGTGTCTCATAATACACCTGAACAAACTGAATAAAATGGATTTAGAATTGTGACTTGATAGAGAAGGAAGAGGTGTCAGTATTGAATTTCAGAATTTAGGCCCAGGATAACTGAAAGTACAGCCATTCGTGTTGATTGGGGCCACATTTCACAGCAGTAACGGTTTATAATATCCGAACGGTTATGGATAGGGTGAGTAGTCAGGGGTTTTCCCAAGGTTAGGGGCGTCCAATACGAGAGGGCATTGTTTGAAAGTGAGAGGGGAAAGGTTTTGATGAGGCCTAAAGTACACCTTTTCACACAAAGGGTGGTGTGTTTATGGAATGAGCTGCCAGAGGAAGTGGTGGAGGCTGGTACAACTACAGCATGTACAGCATGTAAAAGGAGCTTTTCCAGCAATTTCTGTATTTGTTTAAAAAAGCGTTCATTTTAACACAGGTATTCTGAATAAATTAAACATTTTATTTTTTTAATGACGCAGGGACATGTAAACATATTTCAAAATGACCGAGACCATTTTCTGCTAAGGGTATGGCTCTGTGTATGTATGACAGCAGCAATGGTGCACCTACATGGAACAGGGAATGTGATGGGGGCATAGTTTGGACAATGTACAAGGAGAACTCACATGGTACAGTTTGGGAGAGGATGACATTCCTGTGTGATTCAGCTCAGAGAGGGAGACAATGTAATCTGCCTGAGAAGGAACGGCCTCTTGCACTCTCACTCCTTTATTGTTCCTCATCACAGCAATGTGTGCGATCTAAAAAAATAACCTCTAAAGTCATCGTTACCATTCTTAATTGAATGGAATCCCTGCAGGGTGGAAACAGGCCTTTCGGGCCAACAGGTCCATATCCACCTTCCCAATCCATTTCCCTATATTTACCTCTGACGAATGTACGTAACCTAGATATCCCTGAACACTACAGATAATTTAGCATGACCAATCCACCGAACCTACACAGTTTGAGCTGTGATAGGAAACTGGATCACCCATTAGAAGCTCACACAGACAAGGGGCGAATGTGCAAACTCCACATAGACAGTCTCCCAATGCTGGAATCAAACCCAATTCCCTGGTGCTGTGAGGCAGCAGTGCTAACCACCGTGCTACGCCTTGGGTGATCCCTAACCAGAATTCACTGGAATCTCCTCACTGTCTAAAGCAAAGGGAATTCAGCCAAATCCAACTCTCCCAGGATGTTGGTGAGGCCACTTTAAGAATACTGTGTACAACTCGGTTGTCTGCAGAAAAGATTTATACAGATGACCCAGGACTGGAGGTTTGAGCTTCGGGGAGAGGTTGATTAGGTTGAGGTGTTTCAACCTGGAGTGTAAGAGGCTGAGGGGTGACATTATAGAGGTGTATAGAATCATCAGGGGAATGGATATTCTGAATAGCCACGTTCTGATCCCAGTATAGGGGAGTCCAGAACAAGAGAGCATAGGGTGAAGGCGAGAGGGCGAATGATTTAGAAAGGATCTGAAGATAAATGTTTCACACAGAGAGTGTTGTGTGTACAGAAATTGCTGTCAGAGGAAGTGGTCACGTTGGGTACAACCACAGGAGGGATATTGACCAAATGCTGGCAAATGGGACTAAATCAGATTTGATATCTGACCGGAGTGAACAGATGGACTAACGGGTCTGTTTCCGTTGTGCAGGACTCTCTGATTCTATAAGTAGAATGACGAAAAATTATTAAAGGACCTTTCAAGTGGGAAATCTCTTCACTAGAAGTTTTTATTGTGCCTCGATGTTCAGATGGACTGAAAACTGTGTTAGTTAAATATTTGACAGGGAAGTGAGTCACGGATAATGGGACACAGGCAGGAAAGTGGGGCTGAGTCCACAACCTGATCAGCCACAATCTTACTGCCTAGTGGAGAAGGATCAAAGTGTCTAATGGCCCACTCCTGCTCCTCAGTCCCATGTTTCTGTGTTCCATTCAGCCCCTCATACCTGCTAGACAGGAGCGGTTCGAGGCTACTTATATCTATAATCTGATGCACAGAAACAGAGGAGACCATTCAGCCCTTCAAGACAGTCCCACACACTTTGAGGTGATTTAGGAAATGTAATTGGAAAACCCAGGCTGGGTATGAAAGAGGCCCCTCATCTCGCTTCACAAAATTTCCCCTCTCTGCAACTTGTGCTTCATCTGTTGGTCATATTGTCGACCCAAATTCACTGAGAATATAGACAACTTATCTCACCCACAGATGATTCACAATATCCTCTGGTCTCCCTGGCTGCAATATTCAGTAATTGCACATTCATGAAAATAACACACACTAACGTTCCAATAACAGAATGTGAGTACATTAGAAACAGGGGCAGGTCGTTCACTCCCCAAACCTGCCTTGTCCTTCCCTGAGATCATGGCTGATATGCTCTTGGTCTCAAATCCTCTTTCATTCCCAATTCTTCATAGCCCTCAATTCTCTGACAGGTCAATATCCATCGATCTTGTCTTGAAATACTTTCAGTCATCTAGCTCCCCGAACAGTGTTGAGAACAGAAATCCTGACATTCAATCCCACCTGTTTGAAGAAAGCACTCGCTGCTCCTCTATCATGGCTTCTTGATATGAACAAAAGAGGCTGACACAAGGGTTCAGGTAAAAATGACTGGCCCTGATATCAAGGCAGTGGTTAACTTCTGAAGCATCAAGGAACTTAACAAAACTGGACTTAATGGGAATCAGAGTAAACTCTCCAGTGTTTTGGGTCAAACATGGCACAAAGGAAGATGTTTATCATCTCAGTCATGTGGTCAGCTCTGTGGGAGATCCTCAGGGTAGCTTCCTCTTCACAAACATCTTTAGCTTCTTCATCAATGTCTCCCCGCCACTACCCTCCCCACCATAAGATCAGAATGTGGGGATGGTCACTGAAGATTCCACAATGTTCAGAGCGTTTTGTCCCTCGTCAGCTCCTGAACTGGTCTCTGTCCATGTGCAGCAAGACCCAGACACCACTCAGGTTTGTTCCGGTAAAGTGTCTGTAACATTCATGTAACAGCACTGCCTGACACTGCACATTGCCACAGTAAAACAAGAGTTCATTCAGAATCTCACTCTGGTTTCACAGGAATATGAGGAAGTCATTCAGACCATTGACAGTATTGGAGAAGAACAGGGACAGCCCATTAAGTGCCTCCCGCATATAACTCAGGAAGGGAAGGAGTCTAGTGTGATGGACCACGCCAGAGCCCCTCAAAAATATTTGAGGGCGGTCACCTAGACACTAATATTTTCATATTTTAAATGAAATGTAAACTGTCTGTTCCAGATGCAATGTGACTGGTCAAACTACTCGTTGTGTAGCAAAACATCATTTATTTAAACACGGAAGATCAAATGAAACCAAGGAAAGGGAAATTTAGAATAACTTAATTCTATTGGCCAAGTTAACTGAATAATAGATCGTGGAGCTTTTACTAATGAACTGTCCCAATACAGGAAAATCGCATAACCACAGCCCTTGGCAAAAAGGAATATTCAGACACAGAATGTCACAAATATTTCTCCAATCCAGGAATTAAAAACAGCAGCAAGAGAAAATTAAGAGATAGTCACTGAAGCTTCCAACTCTGTGGAGATCCCAATAGTTTCTGTTATTACTGAGAAAGCAAAACCCAGAGATCCTAATCTGTGAGAGCTGGCCACATCCATTCAGTCTTTATTAAAATAAACACAAGGCTTCCCTAGCTGTTTACTCAAGTGGTCTTAACTCGCCAGCTTGGTAACGATCATTCAATCTCTCTCTCTTAAAAAAAACAGGACAAAATAACCTCTTAAAGCTGCAACATCTTCACACTTGTCAGCACATCGAGCTGTCAAACAGGAACCAGGGGTAACCCAATCAGGCTCTTGGCCCTGTCCAAATAGACGATGAAGAAGCCATTCAATCCCTTGAGTCACTTACACAGGAACAGCAGGAGGCCATTCCCACCTCAATGCACTTACACGGGGACAGAATGAGATAATTGATGCTGATCCTGATGAATGGCTTATGCCCAAAACGTCGACTCTCCTGCTGTGCTTTTCCAGCAAACCACTGTCTACTCTGATCTCCAGCACCCACAGTCGTCTCTATCTCCTAATGATGCTCTAGTATGATGACCAAGTGGAGCAGAGGCTGCACAGACAGATTGCTCCACGTTGTTCCCCGTGGCGCCGTCGCTCATGATACACATTTAACGTGGTTTTCTAGTGGTGAGGAGGGAAGCCATATGTCTTGTGTGAAGTCTCAAAAAGGCATCTTTCATCTCCGAGAAGACAGCCTGGTGTTTCTATGTAGGGCGGAAGCTGGTGGGAATGGCCACCTGTTTCAGATGGAATGTATTGTGGCTGCTGTTAGGGATTGTGAGCAACATGGCGTTCAGTACAGGTTCACACACCGACTGCACAATAACGTGGGAAGAGTTAATTAAGACATATAAACTATTAGGAAAGTCACGTTAGACTGATTAATGGACTCTCTAAGTTCAAATAATGATGGTATTACTAATGTTGATCTTGTCTAGTGCACGTCCTGTTCAGTGTAACCTGAACGCCTTATTCTGTCCAAGCCTATTTCCACCCTATGATCTGCCAGTTCATCCTTACGATGACCTGCCTCCACTGCTCATAAATAAAGTGTTTCCCTGTACTGAGGCACACGTGACAATAAATCAAACCAATCAATCCTGGGTAAAGTATGGAATTTCTCACCCTATCAATGTCTCTTTTGGAAATAAGTGATCGCTGCCACTCCTCGCGTTTCAGCATCACCATCTCTTCGTCTCTCACAGCTCTACTGATTAAACACTCAGCTTCTTCACTCTATCCTCATGTTACCATCACTCGTATCTGTGGTAAGGAGATAATTCCTTACAAAGGAGATCACATCTGTACAGAGTGCCCCAGATGCTCTCTCAGCAAGGCTGTACAATAGCAGGAAGATGGCTTTTCTTATGTTCTCGAATCATCATAAAATGAAGGACAGCATACCATTGACTGTACCCATTACTTACACAGGGTTTGATTCGGAGAAGTCAGCATAGACTTGTGAGTGGGAGATCATGCTTCCCAAATTTGTTAGAGTTCTTTGATGAAGTGACCAAGAAAGTTGACGAAGGCAGAGCAGCAGCCATAGTCTCTATGGATTTCAGTAAGACCTTTGATAAGTTTCCACATGGTAGGCTGTTCAGGAAGGTTACATCACATGGAATGCTGGGGGAACTGGCCAATTGGATACACAGTTGGCTTGATGGTAGGAAGCAGAGGGTTTAGTGGAAGGATGCTTGTCAGACTGGAGTCTGGGTCCATTGCTGTTTGTTATCTATGATTTGGTTGAGAATGTACAAGATATGATTAGTAAGTTTGCAGATGACATTAAAGTGAGTGGGAGCATGTTCAGTGAGGAAGATGATCATAAATTGCAGCAGGACCGTAATCAGGTGGGGAAGTGGGCAGAGAAATTGCAAATGGAATTGAATATAGAAGTGTGAGATCTTGCATTATGGAAAATCAAATCAAGGTAAGAGTTTCACGGTGAATGAGAGGGCCTTAAGGGTTGTAGTGGGCAGAGAGACCTTGGTGTTCAGATGCACTGTTCTCTCAGACTGGAGTCACATGTAGAGAGGGCAGTGAAGAAGGCTGTTAGCACACTGGCCTTCATCAGGCAGGAAGTTGAGTATAGATGTTGGGAATTTATGTCGCAGTTACACAGGACTTTGGTAAGGCCGCACTTGGAGTATTGTGTTCAGTTTTGTCACCTTTGTTATCAGGCGGATGTTATTAAACTAGAAAGAGTGCAGAAGAAATTCACAAAGACGTTGCCAGGACCCGATGGTCTGAGTTATAGGGAGATGTTGGACAAGCTAGGACATCTTCCTTAGCGTGTAAGAAAATGACGGTGTCCTAATAGAGCTATATAAGATCACGAGGGATATGAATCGGGTCAATGCTCTCAGTCTTTTTCCAAGGTGTAGAGAATCGAGGACTGGATGGGATCAGTTTAAGGTTAAAGTAGAAGGAATAAAAGGGAACCTGGGGGGTCACTTCTTTACCCAGAGATAGTACGTGGTTGAGCTGCCAGCAGATGGGGCTGAGGGGGTACATTAACAATATTTCAAAAGCATTTGGATAAATATGTGGATAGGAAAGGACTGGAAGGATATGGGCCAACACCCAGAAAAGCTCGTAATCTTTTAAAATATGAGCAACACAGATTTCCTACATTCCATTACAATCTCAAGACCACACAGAATCCATCTTCCCCGCTGTGTTCACCCTTCCAGCTGCTGATCTCCCTGGGTCATTTTTTAATATATTGCAAGTAGCTTTTAAATGGACATGTATATTTGATGGAAAGTGTTTGAAATGGCCAGTTAACACTCCTGCTCTACAGCAGTTACACTGCTGTTGGATGGCAGTGGCTCTCCCTCTAGTGTTCAAAATACTCCCCATGATACAATAATTCTCATAATTTGATTGCTTTCCAGGTGTCCAAACAATAATATTCAAATTCCGTTGGATTCTGGAATCCTGAGCGTTACTTAAACTCTTTGGTTTTATTTGAATTGTTGTCAATACAGAAACCAAAACTCAGGTATCCATTCCCCAGCTAATGGTGACATGTGGAACAGAGTGACCTTTAGCTGGCATCTGTGGCTGTACTTTCTATTCAGCAAAACCCGTTCTGTCTGAAAGTGACGGGACATGCCTTCGGTGTCATAAGACCTCAATGCTTCAGAAAAATAAATATGAACCAGCAGAATGAAAAAAATGGTTTCATTTCTTTTCCTCTAATTCTTAATCCCATGATTATGAATTTCAAAAGTATTAATCTCAGCCATACCATACATATTAATTCTGCACACAAATACGACACTGCAATAAGTCTAATCTTGTCGAAACTTTTTCCTTTAAATCTGGGATAACACATCTGCTATCACATTTTAGGACCCACTGCATGTACGTTTTGTAAGGTTAAAATCGGTAACATAAGACTCCAATGAAATAGTCTCATATTATGTTCTTTAAATATTAAAAAAAGTGAGAGTGTTGTTGTTGTCCACAACCATATCTGACAGTTTGTTTGTCATATAAACATCAACATATTGTGGTAAAAACAATGCATGCAGATGCTGGAAACCAGATTCTGGATCAGTGGTGCTGGAAGAGCACAGCAATTCAGGCAGCATCCAAGGACAGGCAAAATCCTCGGACTGCCTGAATTGCTGTGCTCTTCCAGCACCACTAATCCAAACATCAAAATATTGTCAGTCCCGTGCGAAACTTAATCATTATTTTACAACAAGGGAGATTTTGTATTTTTTTCTGGTGGATATTGTTTTTTCCGACAAGTAGCTAATTGGCCATTCAATTCCAACATAATCTTGCTGTATCAATACTTCTCCGACACCTACACCCCTAGCATCAAATACAATTTTCAAAATTTTCAAAATATTTGGTGCAGCTAAAACTGGTGCGATGATTAATCCGGCTTTAAAATTCTCTAATGCCTCCTGGCATTATTCTGTCCACCACAATTCTGTGTTCTTCTTTAATAAATCCATCAGGGGTTCCAATATGCTACTGAAGTTTGCAACAAACTTCCGATAGAATCCACTCAGTTCCAAAAATCGAAGCACCACTTTCTTCGAGGATGGTCGTGGAAATTCCTCAAAGCCGTTCGTATTTGTGTTCCGTGGGGTCAACCTTCCATGTCCAATTTAATGTTCCAAGAACATCACTTCTACCTTCGCGAATTCTGTTTTCTCTAAGTTTATTACCAAGTTTGCTTCTTGCAATCATTCAACATGCTCTGCCAAATATAACACGTGAGCTTTCACTCACTTGCTAAAGATCACTACATCATACAAATAAACTGCACAATTTATGCAGCTGGCCACAACTCTGTTCCTGAGTCTTCAATGTATCTGGAGCATTATTCATTCACATGACAGTTTCTAGCATTTTTGTCATATCCAGTACCTTTACCAGATAGTTTAACTGACTCAACATTTTTTTTCAGTTGAAAGGGGCCACTAAACCTGGCTTTGAAGGGATTTCCTACCACTGCTGGCAATACTAATGTGTCATCCCACGGGAAATCGTCAAAGTTTCAGCTTTTTTATCTGTCACCTGCTTCATTCCATTCATTATTACTCCCACCTACATCTTCTTATTGCCTCCCCAATGACCCTCCCACAGGCCCAGCTGCTACGCTCATATTTATCTTTCAGCCCCATTGTCCCCCCACCACATTCCTGAAGATGGGTGTCTGCCTGATATTCGATTGTTCTGCTTTTCGGATGCTGCAAGATCTGTTGTGCTTTTCCGAAGCCTCACTTCTCAACTATGAGAGACTGAGCAGATCCAATATCTCACAAAATTATAACTTCTTGTCCTTCTCCCCCTGATCTTTCTGAGTAAACTTTATCTACAGAGGTGAATTCTTTATAGCGATCAAGTACTGACTCCATACCCAGCCCCTGCCTTGGCTGTATACTCTCCTGCAGCTCCTCAGCTCTACTTGGGGTCTCCTTTACCAGTTTCACTAATGCCACTGGGCTTAGCCTCTTTTACCACATCTTTCCCCAAAATGCCTTCCTTCAACGACCATCACAGTGTGTCCTACTTACTGCAGTGAAAACACCTTTTCCCAGCGCCCTTCTTAAACCATCGGCACTGTCATTTAATGTATTACACTGCCTTATACTGAGACCACCTGAGGCATTTCACCGCCTTTCAACCCCTTTGGGCTTCTTTTTTCACTTGTGGTAAACTATTGTGCGCTACTGTTCGCTTTGTAATGTATGAACTTCCCTTCTCCCAATTTCTATCCCTCATCGCATGAAAATTCTCCCGGAAGCTAAATTTCATCTCATGCACCAACGCATATTTACCTGCCATTTCTGCCGCGCTTCTCACTTCTTGAACTTCCTGTTCGTGCACATGAAATCTTACCATCTCTGGAAGTGAGTCTTTAAACTTCTCCAGTGGAATAATCTCACTTCGAGCCTCACAGGTCTTATCTATTTTTAAATCCAACACCCATCTATCAAAATGACTGTAGTTAATTCTTTCAAACTTAACATAAGTCTGACCAAGTTCCGTCTCAATTTTTATGAACCTCTGTCTATGTGCTTCTGGTACCATTTCATAGCCAATCAAAATAGCCAATTTGACATCTGCATAATCTCTTGACCCCCCATCTGACAGCGCTGCACATGCCTCACCAGCTGTGCCCACCAGCTTAGTCTGAACTAGCATTACCCACAAGTTCACTGTCCACGTCATCTGCCGAGTTATTTTTTCAAATGAAATAAAAAAGGTTTTGACATTTTTCTCACCGAAATATGGCAAAGTACTAACATTGTTGTATATATCCCGATGTTATCCCTTCATATCCATCCTGTTAATTTAACTTTCTTGTCTAATTCACAACTTCTAAATCTCAAATACTCTCTCACTTTCTTTTTCCTCTCCTTCTCTTTTTTCTAACTGTTTCTTTATCTTCTAACTTCAGTTGCCATATTTGCAATTTAAGTTTTTTCTAACTCGATTGCACTTGTCTGTTTCTCTGATACATCAATGTTCTTGACCAACTACATTATAATTTCAGCTGAAACTTTATTGCTGGAACAGCACAGCTGGTTAGGCAGCATCTAGGGAACAGGAGATTCGACGTTTCGGGCACAGGCCCTTCTTCAGGAATGAGCAGAGAGTGTTCAGCAGGAGAAGATAAAAGGTAGGGAGGAGGGACTTGGAGGAGGGGCGTTGGAAATGTGATAGGTGGAAAGAGGTCAAAGTGAGGGTGATAGGTCGGAGTAGGATGGAGGCGGAGAGGTCAAGAAGAAGACTGCAGGTCAGGAAGGCGGTGCTGGACTGGAGGGATTCGGCTGAGACAAGGTGGGGGGAGGGGGGATGAAGAAACTGGTGAAGTCCAAGTTCATCCCCTGTGGTTGGGGGGTTCCCAGTCGGAAGATAAGACGCTCCTCCTCCGACCGTCGCGTTGTTGTGGTTTGGCGGTGGATGAGTCCAATGACCTGCATATCCTCGGTGGAGTGGGAGGGGGAGTTGAAATGCTGTGCTACAGGGTGGGTTGGGTTGGTTCGTCCGGGTGGCCTAGAGGTGCTCTCTGAATCGCTCCGCAAGTAGGCGGCCTGTCTCCCCAATATAGAGGAGGCCACACCGGCTGCAGCGGATGCAGTAGATCCCAATATAGAGGAGGCCACACCGGCTGCAGCTACCCGGACGAACCAACCCAACCACCCTGTAGCACAGCATTTCAACTCCCCCTCCCACTCCACCGAGGATATGCAGGTCATTGGACTCATCCACCGCCAAACCACAACAACGCGACGGTCGGAGGAGGAGCGTCTTATCTTCTGACTGGGAACCCTCTAACCGCAGGGGATGAACTTGGACTTCACCAGTTTCTTCATCCCCCCTCCCCCCACCTAGTCTCATCCGACTCCCTCCAGCCCGGCACCGCCTTCCTGACCTGCAGTCTTCTTCTTGACCTCTCCGCCTCCATCCTACTCCGACCTATCACCCTCACCTTGACCTCTTTCCACTATCACATTTCCAACGCCCCTCCTCCAAGTCCCTCCTCCCTACCTTTTAACTTCTCCTGCTGAACACTCTCTGCTCATTCCTGAAGAAGGGCCTGTGCCCGAAACGTCGAATCTCCTGTTCCCTAGATGCTGCCTGACCTGCTGTGCAGTTCCAGCAATAAAGTTTCAGCTTTGATCTCCAGCATCTGCAGACCTCACTTTCTCCTACATTGTAATTTCAACCTTCCTTCTGTCCGTGGTTAAACCCAATTCCAACCTATTTGCTAATTCTAATAAATGTCCTGCTTCTGTCTTTCTCAACTTTCTTGGCAAATTTGGGATCCTCTTTACTAATGTTAAGAGCCATTTCCATCAGTTTTAATTTAAACAACCACCAGTAAACAAAATTAAACAGATTTTATTTGAAGAACTAGGTCACTAATTGCAACGTGTTGGAATTTGCTGGGACATTTTGTACCCGAAATCTGTTCAAATCTACCCAAGACCCTTATGGCAGGGCCCCGAACTGTGAAGATATCTTTGTCGAGCATTTCTGTTAATTAAAACCACAAACCCAAAAAAGCTCACCTCACCTCGTAATCTGTTAATACATGAGTGACACGAACTCCCAAATTCCACTATAAAAGAAAAATAACAGTTTGCATGTATGCAAGTTAGCTCGCTGTGCTTGAAGGTTTGTTTTCTGACGATTCGACACTATGACTAATTAACATCATCAGTGAGAATCTCTGCTGAAGCGCTGGTGGTATGTCGCGCCTCTCTATTTATAGGTCTTGGGTTCTTAAGATGGGTGATGTCATTTCCAGTTCTTTTGTTTTTACAAGAGAAGGTAGATAGGATCAAAATTGCTGTGTTTATTGACGGACTTCTGGTCAGAATGTAAATTCCCCTAAGAACGTCCTTGCGTGTCTTGGTAAGTGCGTGCGTTGTCCCAATATAAGTGATGCCCTTCTTTGTCTGTATGTATGGAACATAGTGATAATGGGTCATGTCTTTTGGTGGATAGTTGGTGTTCATGTATCCTGGTAACACGACAACAGGACAGTTTCAATGGCGGAAGAATGATTTTATACACACTGTTTAATTAATGTATGTGTGCAGATATGTAACATTTTTCATACGTGCACAACACATTCTAAATGAACAACGGAGACACAGTTAACGAAAAGTGATGCATATGATGTCTAAAATTTATAAAACATTAAAACATCATTTGATTCTCATCTAAAATGATATGTTCCCCTTCTCTCAACGTTCCGTCCTTTTCTGGAAATCTCCACTTCAATCTCTCATTCTTATCAGGATATGTATTATAAATTCTTGCTTCTGGTGTCCCAGCTTATTTCAGTTAATCCCCTTTCTACCAGAATTCAATATATTGGCCTGTTGGGTTCTTTCCAAAGCTGGTGTCTGTCATATCATTGGAGATAAAATTTCTGACATCAGACTCAGCATTTGAACATATTGCTCCATTGTACATGTACTGTACAAAGGACCACAGCACACAGAGGTTTCCAAAACATTGGGGATGTTCTACTACTTCTTTTAATAATCTAGATTTCTCATATTTCACATTTCATCATCTATATGCTCTCTCTCTCTTTCTCTCCTTGCAGCGAGTTAAGAAATTTACCAATTATTCTTTGCGTCCCTTCTCTTAAAGCTCCTTCTTCAGGTTTATATCTATTGCTCTCTTCTTGATGTAATGTGATTATAATTGAGCAATGTAATTACAAAGACATTTGGAAGGAGCTGGTCACAGTCAATTGGAAGGAGAACTGAGCAGGGCAGACCATGTAACAGGAAAAGCTGGAATTTCTGGGGATATTTTGGAGGATATCAGAAATTCTCCCAAAGGAGATGAAACATACTCATGGCAGGACAAGGCAACCATGAGTAATAAGGCATCAAACCAAAAGAGGAAACATACAATGTGGTGAAGATGATTGGGAATCCAGAGAATTCATTGTCTCTGAAACATCAGAAGGCTAACATCACTGACACTGCAGAGCTCTTAATCATGGTCAGGGAGAGAAACAGAGGGAAAGGCATTCACTTTAAACACAGAAGATGGTATTACTAAGGAAAAAGATTCAGATTAATTAAACAATTGAACTAAAATGATTTAATTGGTTTTGCAGAATGTGTCAGATTGAAGGCATGACCCGGAGAGAGACCCTCAGCAGAATGAGAGTATGAAAATGGAAGTGTTACCAGATCAGAAACCAGAGTAGGTCACTGAGTACATGACTGATGGGTGAATGGGTCTCGATGTGAACGAGGGGACAGACAGCAGAATTGCATTGCAAATATTGCAGCTCAAAACTGCGTATTTATGTAGTGCTGCAGACTACAGCAGCTGGAGAAGCAGAACAGCATTCAACCACAACCTGTAACTTTTAGCCTCGAATAATTTCCTCAGTCTGCCATTGCCATCAATACGATCTATGTTTCAGTAATGACTGTGGGTGAACATGACTGGATCAGAACCACGTGAACCTAAACCTGACGTGAACCAATTAAAGCTACAACACTTGACTAACAGATCTGATCGAAGCTCCGCAATCCTGTCACGTTCTGTCATAAATGTTGATGAATGATTAAACAAATGACTGGAGCAAAGGGATCCCATATATCCCCATCCTCAGTAATCAAACAGTTCCGCACATCAGTGTAAAAGACCAGGATGAGGTAGCTGCACCAACCTCAGCCAGAAGTGTTGAGTTGATGAACCACCTCACCCTCGCCATGATACCCACAGAATCACAGATGCCAGTCTTCAACCAAGTCAATTTGCTGTACGTGACATGAAGAAACAGCTGAACACAGTACGTACGAAAAAGACAATGGTCCCTGACCCCATTCCTGCAATAGGACTGAAGACTTGTGCTGCACAACAAGCCGTGTCCCTGGGGAAGCTGTTTCATTCCAGCTCCAACTCTGACATCGCCCTGGTAATGTGGAAAATTACTCAAAAATATCCAGTTCCTAAGAGGATTATAATTACAATCTGAGCAGTTACCTCCCCCTCAGACAGACCACGACAGTCAAATTGGTGGGAGTTCTTTTTGACAGAGTTATCAAACAGCACAGAAATAACCTGCTCAGTATAATTTCAGATAGATCCCCATGTCGAGATGGTGCTACTGTGGAAAGGTCACTTTATTACTAATCCAGACCAGGCTAATGCTCTGGCAGCTGGTGGAAGTTAAACACAATTGACAAAATATTAAGATGCAAAATCTGGTGTCCGTAAATAATGACCTTCAAGCCAATGTCGATTGTACACACCAATTTGCTTCACAAATGTACTTTCAGAAAGTGAATCTCCCGTGCTTTCCTGGTCTGGCCTAAACGTGACTACAGACACACAGACATGTGGTAAACTTTTCAATGGTCTCTGATTCCGCCAACCAGGACATTCTATTGTATCAAACTGTTCCGAGGTCTAAAGGATAAAACCAGAAAAAACACCCGGGCCCAGCCTCAGTATCGGAAAAAGCAACGAGAAACACAGTCCTGTTGACCCTGCAGAGACCTCCTTCCTAACATCTGAGAGCTTGTGACAACATTTACACACTGCACAGAAACATCGGGAATGGAGTCGGCCATACAACACATTGAGCCTTCCCCATTCCAGTTCATGTTCAAACATCTCCTCAATGCACTTTTCCCACACACTGTACACATCCCTTAATGTGTTTAACCGTGGGAAGTGATAAAGTAGGAAGTGCAGTAGTCCATTTGGTCTGTCGAGTTTTCTACCCAATTCAATGTAATGATACCTGGCCCTTTATTTCCATATCGTTCTCCTTCTCTCCCACCATTCCTTTACTGTCTCTACATCCGTATTTATATTCAGTGTCTTGGCTTCCAGGTTCGAGTGCATTCCCCAGGTTCACCAGACGCTGAGGGCAGACATTTATTGTCATCTCATTGCAGAATGGTCTGTCTATACCTAATACTCTGTACCCTTGTTTTAGACACCAGAGCCTGGGGAATTATTATCCCTGCTTCCAATCCTTCTCACCCTGTCCGAGTTTTATATATCTCACTGAGACCTCCACCCATTTTCCTAAACCCCATGGAATACAGGCCCAGTCACCCCAAACTCTGCTCCCACAACAAGCCTGTCATCACAAAGATCGGTCTGGTCATCCTTCACTGCACTCCCTCAATGTCAGGTTTGTCCTTTATTAGATACTGAGACCAAACCTGCACACAATACTGCACAATATTTGAGAGGGGGTCTCAACAACACTCTGTACAGCTGCAGTTAGACACCCTTACTCCTGGATTCAAATCCCCCTGAAATGAAGGTCAGAACATCATTGATCTTCCTAACTGCTTTCTGTTCCTGCAATATTGCTTTCAGTGACTGGTCCACAGGGAGATCCAGATCTTTTGCAATGTTACAGCTCCCCACTTGGTGGGTCTATGTACACTGGGCAGCGTGTGAATGCCATTCCCAGTATTGACTTCTGGGTTCAGACCTCACTGTGCTGCAGGGACCTCGGAGGTCTGCGCAGAAAGAAACAATAAAAAGGAGCATATGTCGCTTTTTAGATCAACATGTTTCAAACAATCCCTTTTCAAATGAAAAGCTGCCAATCTCTTGTTCCCACCAAAGGGCACACCGTCACCTCTACCCATATCGCTCTCCATCTGCCACATATTTGCCCATTCACTCCACTTGCCTTAGTCACCTTAAAACGTTTTTTCAACCTCCTCACCCACTCGAATTGCAACATCCTTTAGTTTTCTCAGCAGGTTGTGATATGTTGTATTTGATTCCCACAACCACATTTTTGATGGATATTGTGAACAGCTGGTACTCGAGCACCGATCCCTATGATACCTCAGCAACCTTCCTCTGTTAAAAAAAAAAATCTGTTTTTTCAATTTATTTATTTCGTGAATCTGGGTGTGACTGGTTCGGCCAGCATTTATTGCCTGTTTCTGTATGCCCCTTGAGAAGGTGGTGGTGAGCTGCCTTTTTGAACCGCTGCAGCCCACTGTGGATTCATTGATGGTAACACCATTGAATGCCAAGGGACAGCGGTTAGATTGTATTTTAGTGGTGATGGTCACGGTCTGGCATTTCTGTGACGTGAATATTACTTGCCACTTTCCAGCCTGGATACTGGCCAGATCTTGTTGCATTTGGACATGGACTGCTTCAGTATCCTAGGAGCCACAAATGTTGCTGAATATTGTGCAATCATTGGCAAACATCCCCACTTATGACCTTAGAATAGAGGCAATGTCATTGATGAAGCAGCCCTGAGGATGTTTGGGCCTAGGCCACTGCCTGAGGGACTCCAGCAGACTTGCCCTGGAGCTGAGTTGACTGGCCTTTATCAACCATGACCATCTTCCTACGGGTCAGGTATGAATCTAACCAGCGGGGAGTTTGCCCCTGATACCCATTGATTCCAGTTTTGTTTACGCCCCTTGATGCCACACTTGGGAGAAGACAGCCTTGTTTTAAAGGACTGTCACTCTCACCCCACCTCTGGAATTCAGCTCCTTTGTCCATGTTTAACCAAGGTAATGAGGTCAGGAGCTGAGTGGCCCTGGTGGGACCCAAACTGGGCGTCATTGACCAGGTTACTGCTGAGGAGGTGCAGCTTGAAAGCACTGAGACATTCCACCACTTTACTGATGATCGAGAGTAGACTCATGGAGTGGTAATTGGCCGGATTGGATTTGTTCGACTTTTTATATACAGGAGATATTTGGGGTAATTTTCCACGTAATCGGGGAAATGTAATTGTAACGGTATTGGAACAGCTTGGTGAGGGCAGTGACAAGGTCTGGAGAACAACATTTCAGTACTATTGACAGAATGTTGTCAGAGTATGTACCCTCTGGTTATCCAGTATCTCCAACTGAATCTGGATATCGCGTGGAGTGAATCAAATTGGCTGATGGCTGGTAACTGGATTGCTGAGGGCCACTGGAGGAGGCTGAGGTGCATCATCCACTCAGCACTTCTGACTGAAGATTGTTGTGAATGCACCAGCCTAATCTTATACACTGAAGTGCTGGTCTTTTCCATTATTAAGGATTGGGATACTCGTGGAATCTCCTCCTCCAATGACTTGTTTAATTGTCCATAACTATTCTCATCTAGAACTAGAAGGACTGCAGAGCTTAGATCTGATCCGTTGCTTGTGGGATCACTTAGCTCTGTCTATCACTTAGTGCTTATCCTGTCTGGCGCACAGATTGTCCTATTTGGTGACTTCACCAGGCTGACACCTCATTGTCAGGTATGCCTGGTGCTGCTCCTGCCCTCCTGCACACTCCATTGAACCAAGGTTGGTCCTCTGGTTTGATGGTAATTGCTGTGAGGGGGATATGCCAGGATATGAGGTTGTGCTGGAGTACAATTCTGCTGCTATTGATGACTTGCAACACGTTCTGGAAACCCAGATAGATCTGTTCGAAGTCTGTCCCAGTTAGCACGGTGATAGTGCCACCTATGCTGGTGGAGCTTATTCTCAATGTGCAGGTGTGACTTTATCTCCACAATAACTATGCAGTGGTCACTCTTAACGATAATGTCATGGACAGATACTTCTGCAACTGGCAGATTAGTCAGGCTGTGGTCAAATATGGCTTTTCCCTCTTGTGGGTTCCTTCACCACCTGCCATAGACCCAGTCTATCCGGTATATCCTTTAGGACTCGGCCAGCTCAAGCAGGAATTCTGCTGCTGAACCACTCTTTTTGTGGACATTGACATCCCCAACCCAGAGTACATTTTGTGTCTTTGCCACCCTCAGCGCTTCCTCTAGTGTTGGTCAGCTTGGAGGAGTACTGACTCATCAGTTGGGAGAGGCTGGTACATAGTAATTAGCAGGAGGTTTCCTTTCTCATGTGTAAACTAATGCCATGAGTCTTCCTGGGATACAGTTCACTGTTGTGGACTCTCAGAGCAATTCCCTTCCAACTGTATGCCACTGTGCCACCATGTCTGCTTTGTCTGTCCTGCTGGTGAAACAGTTGATATCCGGGGAAGGTGATGGGATGTCTGGGACATAGTCATACTCACAGAATCAGACCTTAAATACCAGGTCAGGCTGTTGCTTCACGTGTCTGTTTTTTTCTATTCACTGTTTCCTGCCAGCTGTCCCATTCTAGAAACCTGGCCATATATTCGCCCCAATCCACTCAGATTTGATTTTTGCAAACTATGCTGGGAGATTTATCAACATTTTTCTGAAAATCCACGTGTTTTACATCAATTGTTTCTCTTTCATTTGTCTCCCCGTCCGTTTCTCAAACATCATTCCCATTTCATATATCTATGTTAGTGTTGTCTATGACCATTACTTTCAGTCCCAATAATTTCTCCCAAACAATTTACTTACTATATTCTGTGTTTCATGTACTATTTCGTTTTCCCACACCTTACTTGGTTGTCCTGGTCTTGTCAGAAAGTTCTGTGAAGACAGAACTGAAGTTGTGGATTCATAGTTTTGCCATTTCCCGGTTGCCCATTCTCCATTCTCTGGTTTCAAACATGGAAAAAAATTGCACTGTTTTTTCATTCTGCTCACATTGATATAATTTGACAAGCTATAACAGTTCATTCTTATAATCTTTGTGAACATTGTCTTCAGAAACCCACCAATTCATGTCTTAAGCTGCTCAGCTCCACATCATACACTCACAGAAGCATAGTTTCTGTACCAACAGAAATACAGCACGATCTATATTAGTCCCACTTTCCAACACCAGGCCCATAGCCTGGAATGTTATGAAACTTCCAGGTACGTTTAACGGTTGAGAGGTTAGCAGTGATAACTCCCCTTCATGAAGTACATTTCAGACCTCAACACCCTCTGGGTGAAAAAAGGTAATCTTTAAATCCTCTCTGAACGTCGAAACCTTCACTTTTAGATTAGATTTCTTACAGTGTGGAAACAGGCCTTCGGCCCAACAAGTCCACACCGCCCCGCCGAAGCGCAACCCACCCATACCCCTACATTTGCCCCTTACCTAACACTACGGGCAATTTAGCATGGCCAATTCACCTGACCTGCACATCTTTTGTGACTGTGGGAGGAAATCGGAGCACCCGGATGAAACCCACGCAGACACGGGGAGAACGTGCAAACTACACACAGTCAGTCGCCTGAGGCGGGAATTGCACCCGGGTCTCTGGCGCTGTGAGGCAGCAGTGCTAACCACTGTGCCACCGTGCCGCCCACTTTAAAAGTGTGCTCCCTGGTTCTTGACCCTCTGTCTAACAGGAAAAGCTGCTGTCTATCCACCCTGTCCATGCCCCTTGTTAACTTATCCTTCTGAATTACATCACCCGCAGCCTCTCTGTCCAAAGTAAACAACCCGAGCTTATCCAGCCTTTCTCCATAGCTGATATGCTCCATCCCAGGGATCATCCTGGTGAATCTCCTCTGCAACCACTCCAGTACAATCACATCCTTCCTGTAATGTGGCTCCCAGAACGACATACAATACTCCATCTTGGACTAAACCAAGCCCTGTATAGCACTTATAATCTACTCCCTGATTAATAAACGCTACACCCAAGGTTCAATTTTTAACTAGTCCAATACCCTGTTCGGTCACGTTCAGGAATGTGTGGAGAAACACCCTGTGAGCTTCCTAGTGTGCTGCCAATCATTGTGTACACCCCATGTCTGGTTCCTCCTTCCAAAGTGCATCACCTCAAATTTATCAGGATCACATTCCATTTGGCATTGATCTGCCCATCTGATCATTCCACTTGTATTTTCCTGAAAAATCAGAACTTCCTCCTCACTGCCAACCACCCGGCCAATCTTTGTGTCAAACACAAACTTACTTATCACATCTCCCACCCCTCCACCCACCCCCTCCCCCTCACCCTCCAGTTTCACATCTATACCATTTATGAATGCTACAAATAATAAGGGACACAGCACTGATCTCTGTGGTACACCAGGGACACTGCTCTCCAGTCACACAAACAGACTTCTCCCAGCACCCTCTGCCTTCTGACACTAAGACAATTTTCGTTGTAACTTGTCAAGTTATCCTTGATATTGTGAGATTTTACATTATTTTTCCAATTTTCCATGTGGAACTTTGTCAAAGGCCTTGATACAAAACTAAAGAAGCGACCTTCTCAGACTAATTCAATCAAATTCATTAGCTGTGACTTCACTCTGATAAAGTCCTGATGATTATTCCTGATCAAACCTTACGATTCTGATTGGACTTCGATTTTCTCCTTCTCTATTTTCTCCCGTAGTTTCCCGAACAGTGATCCAATACTTGCTCATCCGTAGTTACATTGGCAAATATCTACCACGCCTACTGTGAAGTGGAATCATATTAGCTTCTCTCCAGTCCTCTGGCACCTCCCCTGTGGTCAGATTCCAATTAAAATTTCTTCCCTTGACTCCAGCAGTGTCCTGTGGATTTGTTCAATTTTATACCAGACAAAGCCTCAAACCCCTGCTCGTATTTTACATCAATCTCTTCAAGAGCTTTCCGGTCCATCTTCTTGAATTCTGTACCTGCATCCTCCTTCTCCCAAGTAAAACAGCTGTGGTGTTTACATGTACCAATCTATCAATGTTCTCCGGGTTGACGCAAACTGTTTGCTGATTATTCTGTTCTACTTGTCCGTGTAGAATACCGTGGGGTTCTCCCTAATATCGCCTGCTTGCACGTCTCCATGTCCCTCTGTTATTCAGTCCCCTCTATGTTCCTGAGCTTTTAAATTTCACTACAATCACCTCTCATCTTTTGAAACTCGAGATCACAGACTGAGTTTACCCATCAGAGAATCTTGCCATTTTATGGATTAGGCTGGAGAATACCTTTTGGAGTTCCTCTGTAGTCAGTATATTCTATCTTAATTTGGGACTCCAAGTGGTACTCAATACTCGAATTTCAGTCTCAGCAACACTCTATGCAGCTGGTGCATGACATCTTCTATATTGAAATTACATGCACATGAATGTAAATCTAATTGTTCGTTTCCTATTTGTACGCGTTCTTCCCAATTGATTTCAGTTTGACTTTTCTTATGAAGTTAGTGGGAGAGTTCTTAAAAAAGATCCTCCTGAATATCCAACCATACGTTATCCATTAGCTCCTTGTTGCCTACGTCCACAAGAATTATCTTCAAACCGTTCCAAAAAATGTTTGCCACGTATGGTTTTCGTTTCATCGATGCATGATCATCCTCCTCAGCTTTCCCATTACCTTCTGTATATCCAGTAACACGTTCTTTGTAATTCAGCCCAAGAGACACCCGATCGCGGATTACAAGTTAACTGATCTGTAGTTCACCACTCTCCATCATCATCCGTTCTTAAACTGTTGGATAACATTTATAACCTTTGCCATATCCAGATTGGCTAAATATCGTTCAGGAATATATTGGAAAATAACATGAAAATTCGCAATGCAATCAATACGTCTGATATTCTTGTATGAAGTACATCTGATCTGTCAGATTTACAAATACTCAATCCAGTTTTCTTTTCAAAGATGACCTCAACACTGATAAGAATGATCTTAAACTTTACTTACGCAAGTCCCATGGTCACTTGGTATTTCTGGGAGGATTTCTGGATATTCTGCCTTGAAGATAGACACAAAGAAACTGTTTCTTTCCCCTGTGATTTCTCTGTTCTCTACAATAAATTACCCTGCCCGCACGCATACGGTTCCATATTTGACCTTGTTTTAACATTAGTTTCATACACTGATGTACTTTTTTTTAGCAGTCTTTATGTTTTTCTTTCGCAGTTTGTATGTTTTTCTTTCGCAGTTTGTATGTTTTTCTTTTGTTTGCATTCTGTTTCGCTTTTTGATTTCCTTCTCGGTTTCTTGGCCATCCGTTGCTAGGTCCTACATTTCTCTGAATCCACTGGCTTACTACAACACTTGGCATTTTTCTAAGCTGCTTTCGTTGACCTAATAGGTAGTTAAAGGTGATGTTGAAGGGGTTAGGTCGGAGAGGAGGGTGGACCAGATTTATGGAAGGAAGATGAACACATAGAAACGTTCAAAAGGGGGGAGTGTGCTGAGTTGGAAGATTGGACTGGGATAAAGTGGAGTTATGGGAAATGGGCAAACTGGTGAAATCTACATTAATCCCCTGTGGAGGGTCCCAAGGCAGAAGAACAACCTTTCTCCATCCATGCTTCGGGCGGTTAGGGTTTGGCGATGGAGGAGGCCCAGGACTCTCATGTCCTTGACAGAGTGGAAAGGAGAGTTAAAGTGTTCAACCTGCCTCCTGCCACACCCCCTTCTCATTTAACTCTCAGCTCCCTTGACCCAGAAGCCTCATTCCTGACGAAGGGTTGTGCCCGAAACGACAATGCTCCTGCTCCTCGTACGCTGCCTGACTGTGCTTTTCCAGCGCCACTGATCTCCAGCAGCTGCAGTGCCCACTTTCTCCTCACACCTTCAGGGTTTGCATGATTCAGATTTATAACAGTTACTTCAAATAAAACAAAAACTACCGTGTACTCAAACAGCATAAAAGAAAACCAATGCATTGTGGTCACTGTTCCCAAAAGGTCCTTTTAAAGTAAAGTTTTCAATTAGCTTTTTTGATCATCCAACATCAATTTCTAAATAACCTGATCTCTAGCTCTGTGCTCAACAAAATGTTAATGCCAGCTATCTAACACATGCTCATGAAATCCATTTTTCCCAGCATTAGCATTCAGTTTGGTTGACACAGTTTAGATATAATGTAAACAGTACAATATTACTGCAGTAGCCACAATTGAGTATATCTCATTTTCCTGTTTTATAAACTGCCCAACATTTGTACTGCAGCTTTCACTTTGATATATAACCCCCATCAATGTTTCCTGCTCCTTGCTGTTTTTACACTCCACCTTACAAGATTCTGTAGAATCTGACTGACGTGGACTTTGGGGAGATTAATGGTAGAGATAATCTTGCCACATCATTTATGATCTTCTTAAGCATCATCGTGACATTTTCTCCAGATTTCCCGTTATGCTGATGGAGTACAGAAGGACAATGATCGTTCAACAATGCTCTGCATTTCCTCCAGAGAGCTGAGACTGCTCTAACATGGGTGGGAACCTTACAGCAGGCTGGTAAAGTATTGCTGCTGCTGTACAGGATCTTAGTGAGATCACATCTGGAGTAGTGTGTACAGATTTGGTCTCTTCGATGAAGAAAGGATGTTATTATCTTGGAAGCAGCTCAGAGATGGTTCCCTCAACTGATTCCTGCAACAAAGGTGCTAACTTATAACGAAAGGAAGATCAGGTTGATCCAATAGCCTTTGGAGTTTACAAAAATGAAAGAAGACCTTATTTCAACATAGATGACAGGAAGGAGTCAACAACTGAAGCGAATTACACAGATAATGGAGGAATCCATTCCGTTCTCCAGCCTGTTACACACGAACAATAGAAGGATATTCAGGCCTTTGACCCTGTTACACCAGAATAGGACGAGACTGTTCAGCCCCTGGATCCTGATGTATATTTACAGGAGGAGGCCAATCAGCCCCTCGAATCTACAACACTGGCCCCAGAGTAGGCCATGCTGCACCAGTATCCTATTACACAGCAAAAGGATCAGTCCATTCAGCCTCCTCAAGGCTGTAACATAGGAACTGAAAGCGGTCACACAGTGACTGGATATTTGTTACACTGGGATAGCAGGAAGCCATTCATACCCACCGAGTCTGTTGCAAGAGAATTGGATAAGGATAAAAACTATTTGAGACTTATTTCATGAGAAAGGAGGAGGTAATTCAGACACGTGTCTGTTTTATGGGAACAAGACAAGACCAATCGCCATCTTAGTTCCATCTCTGGGATACATGAGGAGACCGTTCAGTATCTCCACCTATAATGGAGAAATATGAGAAGACCCATCAGCCCATCAAAATGTTGCACAGCAACGGGAAGTTTCCATAATCCCCCACTCCTCTAACGCATCAACAGGGGGTGGTCATTCTGGCCTTGGAGATGATAACATGGGAACGCCAGAAAGACTTCATCCCAGCAGGAGGATGGGTCCAGTCAGCCACACATACCGCTTATGCAGCAAGTGGAGCACATCTCTTAAACCCCTTTTGCCAATCAAACAGGAATTCAAAGAAAACGTAAATGTTTTAGAAAGGGAAGAACTTATAATAACTGCATACATTAGGGAGTAAAATGTCACAATAAATTATTGTAATTTAAGGCAAATTATTAGAATCCGTTGTTGTGGACATTTGCAAATGTAAACCACAATTCATCGGAGTCAACGTGGTTTTACAAATGATAAATCATGATTGAAGTGTTTTCTTGAGTTATTTAAAGATGTGACAAACAAGGTGAATAGTGGGAATCCTGGAAATTGAATATATCTGGTCTTCGTGAAGAATTCAGATACGTCGCTTCTCCAAAGAGTGCGTGGTAAGATCAGACAGCATCGGTTTAGGAGTAATTTATTGGCAAGGATGGAGGATTGGTTAACCAACAAAATGCAGTCAGATGAATTAATTGTGTGATTTTCTATTGGAAAATGCAATTTGTTGGGTGCCATAGATTTCAGTTCTCATGCTTCAACCATTTGTGATCGACATTATTACTCGGTTGACGGGATAGAAAATGCTATAGCTACATTTTCAGATGACACTAACATTGGTGGGAAATTACTTCGGAATGATGATGCAAGAGATTTAAAAACTATATGTATAGATTGGGTGAATGGGCAAACATTTGGCAATGAAAATTAAAGTGGATAAATATGGGGTTATTCAAGTTGGCCAGTCTAATAAAAAGGCAAATTATTATCTAAATGGAGAGAAACTTCAAAGTGCTTAAGTGCAGAGGGATTTGGGTGCATGCTTGCATATCACAGAAAACTTACTTGCGGGTACTTGAAGTAATGAGGAATGCAAGCATAACTTGAGTGTTTATTTGTAAAAGGATAGAGTAGAAAGGTTGCTGTAGCTATGCAAGGCGTTAGTGAGGCTGCAACTGGAGGAGAGTTTGGGTGTCCTGCAGAATGAGGTATTTCCCTTGGAGGCAATTCAGAAGAGCTTCATCAGATTGATTCCATATTTGAAGTGTTTGTCTTATGAAGAGAAATTGAGCAGTTCAGGCCTATACTGTCGAGTTTATAAAAATGAAATGAGATCTCATTGAGGTCTGTAAAATGCTAAACGTAATTGAAAGTGTAGATGTGGAGTGGATATTTTTTCATGTGGCGCAATCTCCAACAAGAGACTACAGTTTTAGGATTGAGAGATGGCAGGGAAGTGGAACAGAGGCCGCAATGACATCAGTCATGATTGTATTCCATGGCGGAGCAGGTTCGAAGGGTTGGATTCCTGACTGATGCTCCTTGTTCATATTCAGCTTTACGGCTGTGTTACACAGTAATGGGGTAGAATCATGTATCAAACAGGAAGCAGGCACTCCGGATAAATCAGTCTAAATCAGTTTGACAGAACGTCGCCAGAGGAGTCACACAGTGACCAGTGCTGGGTCCTCAACTATTTACAATCTATATCAATGATCAGGAAGATGGAGCAGATATAGAGATACTGAGTTTGGTCATGTTGCTGTGATAAGCAAGAGATTAAATTATCAAGAGAGGGTGGAGGGTCTACAGATAGATGCAGAGGTAAAGGCAATGGATAATAATTTGGCAGTTGCAATATTACATGATATAATCTGTCATTTCATTTACAGGAATAATGGAAGGCAGTATGTTACTGAAATGGAGAGAGATCACCGGGATTAATAATACTGTGTATTGGGGGGTTTACTCTGACCCGTTCAGACAGGGGAGGTTTTACTCCATCCCTGATTGTCTGCTCCTTGACGCTCCAAGTGACCCCATTGCTCTCCGTGCACATGGAATACTTTGAAGTGTTTGGTTGGTGATGGGGGATGCTGTTATCAAACATGTATCAAGGGGATGGTCTTTACCCAAGATACATTCATTCCTTTCTACATGGAGATCTGAAGACGACGGGAATGGCTGCCTGCTTGTGAATGAAGCGGCTGTGGCTGCTGTCAGGACAGGGGTATTCACCCCAACATGATGTAGTGTGATGGGCACGCTGCAAGATTAATACAGAGAGTGTGCCTTCAATTCCTCTACCTCTCCCCATTGACACGGCTACTCCGCAGATGCCATGTAGACCATCGGGAATCCCACTATACTGAATACACCCGGCAGCTCCCTGCTGAGGGAGAAACAATGTATTTACCTCACCATATATATCCTCCGTCACTGAATGGTTACATTGATGGCAACATACTGGAGATGAAGAATATGTCACCCAGTCCTGTTAGAAAAGTTCCAGAACATAGAAGCTAAATGAAACTGTGACCCGAACAGCCACTGGCAGCGCCGTCCTTCCCCCTGGTGTGAAGCTGCAGGACGTGTTAAAAGAGGTGACACCGCTCTGTGACCAGCTCCTTATTCAATCAGAGTCCCCTCACACTCTGCTACTGGGTTAAGTGGAGCTTGGGAAGCTGTTCCGGAAAAATCCGGGGTGGACGCAGCAGTTCTCTTTCCCCACACACACTCACTGCGTGGTTTCAGAGCCTCCCCTCTCTGCAACCTCTGCTCCATTTGTTGTTCATGTTGCAGACCCAGATGTTGTAACTCCAGTCCCCAGGCTCCATCCAAGACACCCCAGGGTCACCAAATCCTCAGGTCTCCCTGAATGTCTGAGGCAGCTCACAGCATAACTTCCAGCAAACCATCCCCAGCTGCTGCACTAACTTTTCAATAACAGGAGTCAGTTAGAAACCCCTTGGCTACAAGTTTTGTGGACCGGACCAGATCCCACCAAAATATTTTAAGAAGGCCGTTTCCTTATTTTGAATATAGATGGGAAGTGTGCTTGCCAGATATGTTGTGATTGGTCAAACCACTCGACATTAGTCAAAATATAATCTATTTAAATGCTTTAGTTAAAATGCAATCAAAGAAAAGACCATTTCGGGATGACTTATATGTTGGAACAATTATACATAGAATAGATACCATACCTTATTGGTATACACCGCTTGGCACAAAGATATATTCAAATACAGATCCTTACATTGTAGTTTTCTGAAATCAACATAAATAGAGATCTCAGAGAGAAAGGCAGCTGGGAATCAAGTATTGACACTTCCAACCATTCTGGGACCCGAACAACTTCTGAATGCTGCAGCTAAAAACAAAACGAATAAACCTGGTGTGGGAGAGCTGGTCACTGTCCTTCCATTGTTACCACCGTTTTAATAAAACCTAAAGGATTTCTCAGTTATTTACTTAAACTGTTTTCAGACAGCAGTTCTGCACCTCTGCCTTTAAAAGCTCTCATCAAAAAAAAAACCCGAAGAGAAAATAACGTTTTTACAGTGATAGTATTCTCACAACTCCACTTTTAATAAAATGATCCATCAGTATACACAAATGGATTCATTTTAGACCGCCTAATCTTCCACTATTAGTAGACTGGAATGAACATATATTACATTGACACTGAGCATACAAATGTTCACAACTCGATTCGATTTCAGTCATTTCACTCCTGCCACAGAATGCCTTTTGTCTTTCTTCATCCAAGTCTCCACAACATGTCAAAACTTAGGTTTTCTCGTCCTCTCAACTTTATAATTTCAATAAGCTCAATAAAAACGGACTGGCATTTTTCTCCCTAAACTTCTCCAAAATCTTTAAGGGTCACGATCAGTGATAAAGAGTTGTCTCATGTATGTTATTAGAAATTTAAATGCTGAAATGTTGTAACGCCAACGCCAAGCTCAAGACCTCCTTCCCCATTGTGGAATAAATCTGTTGATGTTTCTACTGGACACTCCAACCACACGTTACATAATGGAGCACTTCTCATCTCTCCAACACTCCCTCTGAATGACATAGCTCCTCATGTCTCAGCATAAAAAATATTACATCCTTCTGTACCACTTTATAATGTAACCGCTTCACCTGCTAATGCTGGCCTACGCCAGTAAACCTTACTCTCACAGGGATATGTTTTAAGAAGATCTTGCACATTCTTCTCAGTCCCTCACAGAAACCAAACTTTGATTTCTGAACCCAATCATCATTATCAGCCATTTCAGCTTCTAATCCTGCCATAGTAACTCTCTGCTCTTCCACACGAGTTCTCACGGCTGCAGGAAGTGAATTGTTGAACTTCTCCAAAATTAGAGTCTCTCTCAGAGTGCCATAACTTTGCTCTGTTTTAATACCCTTCCCCACCTTTCAAAATTACTTTGTTTGATTCTTTCAAACACAACGTGCGTTTAACCAGGAATGCTCTTTTAGATTCCTGAAACACTGGCGGCTTTTGGCACAAGCTCCTATGCACTTCAGATGGCTTTCTTCACCTCCTCCGATAAGGGATGCAAATACCTATCAGCTTTGTTTGGATAATCTAAATCCACATGTTCTCTGGCCACTGCACTTGTTTAGCCACTTTCTGAAATGAAATTAAAAAGGCTCCCCCATCATTCTCATCAAATCTAGATAATGCCTGGATATATTTAAACAGATCCTGATCAGGCCTTTGGCTACTATAGGGTTGCTCAACCTCACTATCCTCTAATGAAAATCCATACAAAATGAAGAGGAATTTAGAATAACTTAACTATTGTAAACCTTAACCGAATAATGGATACAGTACGTTCTACAAATGAACTGTTCAATCTATTAACATCACCTAAACACACCCCTTGGCAAAAAGGAACATTCAGACATGCATTCTTGCATACAGTTCTCCAGTCCAGGAGGAAACACTATCAAGTGAGGTTTTAGAGAGAGTAACAGCTAGGGATAATTTAAACTTCCAACCCCACTGGGACCCCAAACACCCGGTGATTTTTACAGCTGCAAGAAAAAACAAACTAGAAAGCCTGGTCTGTGTGAGCTGGCCATTGTTACTACTATTTATTAAAAACCCTAAAAGCCCCGTGAGTTATTTACTTGAGCCGTTTTCAGTAGGCACTTTGGCCTTTAAGACCTCTTCCAAAAAAATGAGAAGTTAACGTTTTAATTAAAAAGTAACAGCATTGTCAGGCAACTTAGATGCCTGGTCCTTCACTCAGTGGGCTTGCTCGTGTTACTGATCGCAAGGTCACCTGAGAGGGACAGCCACAGGTACAGACCAAGTTACAAGGAATTGTCTCATAACTTCTGAAACACACCTGCCCATGGACCATAACATAGAACATACCAGGAAGTGAACAACTGTTTGACACACACCATTTCAGTATTTCTGAGCTACACAATGCCAGCACCCGATACACCAGGGAGCCAAAACCCAAGGCCAGGGAAAGACACAGAGGGACAGAGAGATTCACATTAAAGACAGAAACAGACAATTAATTAACTGAAAAGATGTTGTGTAAATATGGGGAAAAAGACAGGGCAGTGGGACTAACTGGAGAAGTGAGATCTTCGTGAGTAAATTTACAAGAATGAGAACATTGAATAAAGGCATTGTCAGATCAGCTGAAATGGTTTGTTACATCAAATTCTGAATCTGCTTGACAGAACACCACAAACAACATAAACTGGGACAAGATGACAGCCCAGCATGGAGAGCTGTGCAGACCATGCTAGTGTGTTGTTCTGCCCAGCATAGAGAGTATTGCAAACGTTACTATCATATGCTAACTTTCCTCGCATCAGATTACTGCTTGCAATGGGAAACTTTGCTCTCTGTGTGTGTGCGCGCGATTGGCGTGGTTGAATGCGAAACTCACTGTTTGAGAAAGAACGCACATGGAGGAAACTTTTAAATAAGAAACAACTGGCAGGCTTTTTATTAATCAACAGTGAGAACGAGGGAAGTTTCATGGACAGATGAGATAAAGTGTTTGAGAATATTAAAATAAAGTCATTGCCAGACACAACAGCAATATACATCGGCGTGCACATGACTGACAGATGGATGGGGTTTTGTGTGAATTCGAATCAGATTTGCTTCGGCAGGTTTGAAGCCGGGAGCGCCACCAGCAGATTATTTGCTTCATTAAGCCTGTATTTTATAGCTCAAGATTCAAACAGCAGATGGAATAAGCAGTGAGATATATTCTGGAGTGGTGAGTATTTCAAGTTAGAAATGGTCAGGATGTGGTGTCAATATGAAGCTCATGATCAAAGGGATCACCCACAGTTGTGACTTGTCAGCTTCAGCTGTAGATATTGGTCAGGGATGGGATGGAAACAGTGGAAGGAAGTGGAGTTTGTAACCAGAGCAGTAGACGGTGACCTCTATGCTCTTAACAGCAAAGGCAATGATACAATGCATTGTGGTTCTCCCCTGAAACTGAATAGATCAACACTGCCAGAGCAGAGAGCGAGACAGTAATTGAACACGTTCATTGATGTAGTTAGTAGTGGTCTGTAGAGTGAATATCTGGATTGAGAGATTCAACAGGAACAATAATAGTAGCAGGAGTGTACACTACATGAAATAACAGTAATACAGTCATAATTGGTTTATAGAAACAAAATCTGGACAGTGACACTCACCAGGAACACCAACGATAGCCAGGAAGGGATAATAAAAATATTGAATAATGAGAAGAGCGTAATAGATCCGCGATGATAATGACAACCAACAAAATGCAGAAAGATACCAAACATAATTGGATAAGCTCCTGTCTATTGTTGGAACATGCCAGTCTAATGTTCTCAGATTCTGATCCATTGTTTGAATATTCCAGTCCAATGTTCTCAGATTCTGATCCATTGTTGGCCCATTCCAGTCTAATGTTCTCAGATTCTGATCCATTGTTTGAATATTCCAGTCCAATGTTCACAGATTCTGATCCATTGTTGGCACATTCCAGTCTAATGTTCTCAGATTCTGATCTCTCCTTCCCCACTCTCTGGATCTGCTGATCCCTGTCAGTGCTGTCTGTGATGCTCCCGCTCATGTTATGGAATAATACATTGAACGGAACCCATTTATCATTAAAAGATGGAAATCCTCCACTGGCATAATTAGAATCCATGGAGATTGGCATTAATCGCAGTCACTGAACAAATCGGCTCAGTTAAATTGTTCAAAACATCACTTTTCATTTATTGGGTTTGGATGGAATGGATGAGGGTTGCTGAGGGATGTATCATAAACCTTTCAATCTTTTAACTCTTTTTATTAACTTGTATGTGAGAGTATTAACAGGACACTGCAGGGGTATATATATATATGTTCCACTCTGTTTTTGAAAGGAGGCAGTTATAAAATAACAGATCGGCCGCATAAAAAAAGGTCGGGTGGGCAAGTTTCTCGATACCTGAACAAAAAGTACGGTACTTATTGACCAGTGTGAGGCTACTCCTGGAGTTAATGCCCTGTTGTCAAATAATTTCATAACCTTGAGGCAGAGCATTGAGACTGCTGCTCAGGAACAGACCGAAGCAATTCTGTCCCTATGGGCCTCTTGCAGAGGGATAAGAGAAGGCCATTCAGCCCATATTAGCCTGGTGCTACTTGAAAAGGTGGCAAGCTGGAATATTGGCACATTTTACCGAAAGATTCATTCAAAACAAAGAGATGTGTCGCTGCAGCTGCATAACGTGTTACTAAGAGGGCACCTGGAGTACATTGTGTTGTTTGTGTTTCTGTAACGCCATCAGATACAGTTTAACGGCTGCTCGTAATCCACGGGTTGCTATCTTACTTAATGTCTCGGATCTGTTACACAGGGACAGGAGGAGGCCATGAAGCCTCGTGAATCTATTTCAGAGGGACAAGAGGAGGTCATTTAGCCTTTCCAGTCTATTACAGAGGGACACGAGGAGCCCACTCAGTCTCTCGAGCCTGTTGCAGAGGGGCAGGAAATGTCTTTTTAACATTCAAGTCTGTTACGCATAAATACTAGTTTCAAACTAGTTGCGGAATAGGAAAGACTTGATGTAAACATTAAAGTTCTAACGTTGAATAAGGCCAATTTTGAAAGTGTTAGGCGAGCCCTGTGAAAGGCAGATTGGAATACCCTATTCACAGGTAAAGGGATGGTTGGAAAATGCAAGGTCATCAAAACGTGGTTTCAGAGAGTCCAGAGCCAACATGTTCCTATTAGTGAGATGGACAAGGCTGGTGGGTGCAGGGAGTGCTGCATGGCTAGATATATTGATGTTATGGTCAAGGTAAGGAAGGAGGCATATGTCTTGAAAACAGAGCTGAGATTAAGTGAATCCCGAGGGGAATATAAGGGCAATAAGTGTATTGTCAATGGGGAAATTGGGCCAGAAAAATGTGGACATGTGATGGCTTCAGAAATAGTGTTAATGAGGCATTGAAGAAATTCTACAAATCCTTTAATGGCAAAATATTAACTAGGGAGACAATAGGGCACCTTAAATGTCAGTTAGGCTACCCATGTGTGGAACCATAGGAGATGGAAGGGATACTAAACAAGTATTTTGCCTCGTATTTAATGTAGAAGAGGTAACAAGAGTGAGAGAATGAAGAAATACATAGTGATATCTTGAAAAGTATCTATATCACAAAAAGATGTTGGACATTTAAAAACATATAAAGGTGAACAAAGCCCAGGGACCTGATCAGTTGTATCCCAGAATATTGTGGGAAGCTAGGAAAGAAATTGCTCAGCCTTTTGCTGATATATCTGTAACATTGATTTCCACAGATGAGGTGGCAAGAGACTGGAGAGTTGCTAACATAGTGTCATTATTTCAGAAATTAAGGAAAACCCAGGTAACTATAGATCGGTGAGCCTGACGTCAATGGTGACTACATTGTTGGAGGGGATTTTGAGGGAAACGATGTATATGCATTTGGAAAGACAAGGACTGAAGAGGGCTTTGTACTTTGGAGATCACGTCTCACTGACTCGGTGGAAGTTTTTGAGGAAGTGATGAAGATGATTGATGACGGCAGGACAGTGGATGTTGTCTTTATGGAATTCAGTAAGAAAACCAAAATATTCTACGTGGTAGGCTGGTTAGCAAGGTTAGACTGGCTGGAATCCAGGGAGAGCTTGCAATTTAGATCCAAACCTTTCTTGAATATCGGAGACAGGGTGTGACAGTTGGCATTTGTTCATTAACTTGGAGACCTGTGACCAGTGGTGCTGCTCGCAAAGATCAATAGTGGGTCCACTGCCTTTTGTTACTTCCACAAATCATTTGCACTTGAGTATATGACGTATTGTCATTAAGTTTGTAGATAATTCCAAATTCGGTGGTGTAGTCGACATGAAGAATGATCTCTCAGAATATAATGGGAACTTAGTTAGGTGAGCTGAGGAGTGGCAGATGGAGTTTATTTTAGATAAATGTGAGATGTTGCATTTTGGCAAGAAAAGTCAGGGTCAGACATATAGGTAGGGTCCTGTAGAAAGTTGCCAATCAAAAAGAAGTCCATAGAAATTATAGAATCCCTACAGTTAGCAGACAGGATTTTCGGTCCATCGAGGCCACACCGTCCCTCTAAACAGTATCCCACTGGACACACCCATACACTATCCCTCTCAGCCTGCATTTCCCATGCCTAATGCCCGTCTCCCTCACATCCAAGAGTAATATGTACAATTTAGGATGGCCAATCTACCCTTACCTGTATATCGTTATACTGTCGGAGGGAAACATAGCACCCGAGGAAGCTCACACAGACATGGGGAGAATGTACAACTCCACACAGCCAGTCATTCAAGGATGGAATTAAACGAAGATCGCTGCGCTCTGAAGCAGCAATGCTAGCCACTGAGCTACTGTGTTCTCAGTTCCTTGAAAGTACCCTCACAGGTAGACAGTGCAGTGAAGAAGGCACTTGGTGATCTTTCCTTTATTGGTGCGTGCTTTGAGTCTAAGCAATTGCATGAAACGTTGCATCTGTACAGGACATTGATTTGGCCACTTTTGTAATATTGCCTTTAATTCTGGTCTCCCTGCTGTCGGAAAGATGTTGTCAAACTTGACAGAGTGCAGAAGAGATTTAAAAGAATGTTGCAGGTGTTGGAGGGTTAGAGTTACAGGGAGAGATTGAATAGGCTGGGGCTATTTTCAAGTGTTGAGGCTGAGGGTGGACCTTATAGAGGTACATAAAATCATGAGGGGCATAGAAAAAGTAAACAGTCAATGTATTTTCCCAGGATAGACGATTCCAAATATAGAATATAAAGGCTTAAGGTGAGAGGAGAAAGATTTAAAAAGGGACGTGAGGGACAACATTTTCACACAGAACTGCTGCGTGTATGGATTGAACAGCCCAAAGAGGTGGTGGAGGCAGGTACAGTTACACCATTTGGTTGGGTATGTGCACGGGAAGTGTTTGGAGGGAGATGGGCCAACTGCTGGCTATGGGGACGAGATAAGTTTAGGATATTTGGTTGGTATAGATGACCAGACCCGAAGGATTTTCTTCCATGTTATACATCTCTGAGAGTCGATTGACTCTTGAGTGTTTAACATGGGAGCAGGAGGAGGCTATGCAGCTTCTGAAGTTTATCAGTAGCGTGTTTGCTCAATTACTGACAGTCAAATACAAAAATACATCATTCACATTTTGATGGTGTTTTACAGAAACAGGAGAAAGGCTTTCAGTCAACAAAAGCTGTAAAGAATGTGAAGAGGCCATTCAGTCCCTCAATTCCATTCCACATGAGCAGCAGTTGAACACAGAGCTATTGGAGCCTGTTACTCTGGAGCAGTTGGCGGACATCCATTTTCACAAACTGGGGATCAGGAGGGAATCATTCAACTGCTTGAAACTGGGACACAGGAACAGGAGGCAGCCACTCAACTGCACGAGACTAGGTTAGACAGGGGATTGCAGGGGATGTTTGTTTCCAGGTAAAAGGATCTCGGGCAAGTGGGAGGGATTTAAAAGTAAGATAACTCGAGTTCAAGGTTTCCATTTTCCTATGAGGGTGAAGGTTATGTGAGAATGGAAGAGAGAACCCCGAATGTCAAGAGATATTGAGGCTTTGACCAGAAAAAAGGAGGCGCGGCTCATGTTCAGGCAGCTCGTATCAAGGGAATCCCTGGAGTATTACAGGGGATAGAGGAGATTACTGAAGAAGGAAATCAGCAGGACCATAAGGGGGTATGAGGCAGTCATGGCTGAGAACATTAGAGTGAATCCAAATTCATTATAGGAAAGATAATGAGCAACTAGAGAGAGAATAGAATGCTTTAAAATCTAAAACCGGCATGCATGCGTAAAACCTCAAGAGATGGGTGAAGTCCTCAATTTCCCCCTGGATGTTTATCATGAAGAAAGACATGAAGATCTGTGACCTTTAGGAAGTTAGTTGTCATATCTTGGTACTGTCCATATCACAGTAGAGTTGCTGTTGGACATATTAGAACGCAGAAAGTCAGACAAATTTCTTGGTCCTGACCAGATATATCTAAGATCACTGTAAGAGGCGAGAGAAAAAGCTTAGGGACAAAGATCCCGGAAGACTGGGCGGTAGCAAATGTTGTGCCCTTATTCAAGAAAGGCTGTGAAGAAAAGCCTAGGAAATATGGACCAGTACGCTTCACACCTGTTTTCGGTGAACTACTTGAGAAGGTTCTGAGAAAGAAGATGTGCATGCATTTGGAAAGACAGAGTTAGACTTGGAGCAGTCAGCATGGCATTGTGCGTGGCGGATCATGCCTTACAAATTTTGTTAGAGATTTTTGAGAAAGTGACCAGGAAGGTTGATGAGAGCAGGGTTGTAGACATATTATATATGGATTTCAGTGAGGCCTTTGATAAGGTTTGACATAGTAGGCCGCTCGAGAAGGCTAGATCGCATAGAATCCAAGGTGAACTGTCAAATTAGACTGAGATGCCAGTGGAAGTAGTTGAGGTGGGTACAATAACAACATTGAAAAGGCATTTGGACAAATACAATGATAGGAAAGGATTAGATGGATACTGAGCAAAGACAGGGAAATGGCAAATTGGTAGATAAGGTGCAATTACACCATGGTTTGTTGACAGAGCATGGTGGGCGTATTGGATGGGCGAGTACAGAGGGGGAACATTCCCATCCCAGAAGGTGCCACACCACCAGACCCACCGAGCATGGTCTGTGCTCACTACCGATTTCAGTGCAGTATTTGAGGTCTGAAGAAATATCCAGCAATACAGGATAAGCATCAATAACCTTCCCCGCTCTGTCAGGATAAGGGTCACCGTATTCTGGCTGCTCCCTCACAATCACTGTATATCTGTGATTGCAACTATCCCCGAACAAGGCTCGTGCTCCCCCACTCTCACTACTGCATGCAACATCTTCTCTCTCTCTCTCTCTCTCTCTCTCTCCTTTGCAATACCTCCCATACAGTCATAGAATATTCTGGAGAATGCCTATTATAGAATGTTCCAGATAATTTTCTAAATATTTCCCAGTTTCAGGAAAATGGTAGTGTGCCACTGTGTAACACATAAGAGTTACTTGACTCACCTTAATGATATTAAACCAAAAACAACTTCTAAACACGTCTCGTTATAAATACAATTTCGAGCAAAAAATATTTTTACCCTCAGGCGTTATCTTGACCGTTATCTGAACTGTACCACTTTCCTTATTATGCATGTTTCTCTTAAAATTTGTCTGTGACTGTTTCTGTCTGTAACAGTTACACAGTCTCCCACTCAGTTGGCAGGATGGGCAGGTTTTTGATGTAGAGGCAGAGCAACAGCGCAGGTTCAGTCCCTCACACTGACAAAGATTCCCATGAATTGGACAGTCTCTCAGCCTCACCCCATCACCTGAGATGTGGTGATCCTCAGGATAAACCACCATGAGTGTTCTTTCTAATGAGAGGTTTTTTGGGTCTGTATTCTATCAATGTTAGCATTTTAATTTTAAAAAAATTATGAAGAGATTTTTAGTATTATATTAAACCAATAACAACACAACTCAACTAACTGAAAACAAAATAACATCCAATTTCATGTACATACAAAACAAATTAAAACACGACACAGAGAGAAGAAAAAACAAAACGAAACAAACAATAATGAATAAATAATACAGCTCAGCATAACAAAAGGACAGCTCTTGTTCATCAAGAGCATTAACTGATATGCATTTTTATGTACATAGTTCTTCCTCTCTGCGGGTGGGGGAGTTCAGGCATCCATCCCAACAGAATATTTTTCCTAGCACGCAAAGTACAGAATGATAGGATATAACTTTGTTCCCATATTCATCTGTGGAAAGTACCCTGGGCAGGCCCAGGAAAACAGAAACCAAGTCCATCTCCAATTCAGTCCCCAATACACACTCTATCACATCTGACACAGTGCTCCAATATAGATGAAGTCTGCAGCAGGACCACATGCAATGAGTAACAGTGCCTGTAGACATTCTGCATTTAGGACATGCTGAAGATAATCCCACTTTGCATTTTGAGAGACAATTTGGGGTCAGATAGACACTATGAATAATTTTCAACTGCATGGAATGGGTCCTATTACAGATCAAAATCCTTCGATCATTTTCACAAATATGCTCCCATATCTCCGAGGTGTTCTGAACCCCAACACTCTCTCACAGATATCACAACGCTGCACAGTCTCATCTGAGGGGACACTCTCCAACTAATGATAAAGGGTACTGACAGAGAGTGTATTCTAAGCAATAAGCGCCCTCTTCCCTTTATCGGATCTGTAAGAGTGTGGTAAAAGTGTGTTTTTCTTTAATCAAATCTCTGATCTGGAAAAGAAAACAGAAGAGATCTCTACTAGGTAGTCCATACACACGAGTTATTTGATCAAATGATATCATTTTTTCTCCATCAAATAACACGTGGTGGCTCAGTTGTGAGCATTATTGCTTCACAGCACCAGGGTCTCGGCTTTGGTTCTGGCCTTGGGTGACTGGCTGTGTGGAGTTATCATTCTCGCCGTGTCTGTGTGGGTTTCCTACCACAGTACAAAGATGCGCATGCTAGTTAAATTGGTGATTGATGAATCATCCATAGTCTTCAGGGATGTGTAGGTTTGGGCATTAGTCATGGTAAATATGGGATGGTAGGGGAATGCGTCTGGGTGGGTTACTCTTCAGAAGGTCGAAGTTGGGCCCAAGGGCTTGTATCCACACTGTAGGGATTCTACTAATTCTAAATCACTCCAGCAATGTACACCGCTTGCTGTCGACAGTTTAAACTTGGATTCCATTATTCCCGGATGACAACCCGGTGTGCCAATGACAGGGGTAAGAAACATGATATTGGCTGTATTGCCCCAATCTGACGCATTGTCATTCATGCTTTAACAATATTGATAATTATTAGGTAATGACATTGCTTCATAAATGTTGTCAATTTCGTTAAGAAAAACAGACTAATAAGGGTTCACTTTATCTGATAGGGTTCAATATCTCACAGTATTGAAGCCGAGTCCTCAGCAGCCCAGGCACTAACATAGGATAAAAAAGAGCGTAATAGATAGCTTTTATCTGGGCGATCTACCCCCTCACAATCTGTGGGATAGTTGCAATTTGGTTAGCTTGATAAAGAATCGCTCATGCTGCCAAATAGAAGAGCTAAACAAGCCATTATGTCTCCTAAATACCTATGTGGGAAACATCAAAGGAAGCATTCACACGGGGTAAAGTAAATGAGGAAGGACATTGTTTAATAAGAGCTATCCGACCACGCCAGGATATTGGAAGTACCTCCCATCTTTGAAGGTTTTGTTTAATTTTGTCAAACAAATGGACATAATTCACGTTAAATAAATGATCAAAGACGGACGTAATGAATATACTGAAATAGAGAACCTCGCCTCCCTACACCGCCGTGACCTTTTAAAAGGAAACCAGGATTTGCCCTCATCAGGAATTCCCCAAGACCTCCCACAGGCATGGCCTCCAATGTTGTAAAATTAATAATAGAGCCCGAAAAGGCAGCAAGCGAATTATTGCATTGCATCACGTGAGCTTCCGAAATTGCGGGATTTGACAAAAACTTAAGACAATCTGCATACAAGATAATTACATGTGACTTTTATCCCACTTCTAGGGCAGGCATGTTGGAGTAATATTCCCAATTGTGCAGGATGCCACCGAATCTAAGATTGTTGCAGGGATGGGGAAGAGATCAACCCTCGTGTGCCATTTTTGCGGGTTAAAGAAGAAAACAAATCCCTACTTGTGAGGTAGATCTGCCTCCAGACATCCACCAGCTCTAGTTCTAGACACAAATCCATTAATTTCTTACATTATAACGAGAGTATTGAGGGAGCTTTGGACATTCAGTCCATTTGGGGCCATAAGACAGTCGAAATTTCCTTCTGCAATCATGTGCCATGATGAAAGATAAGTGAATGTAGAAAATGCATCTACCAGGATTTTAAAAGGGTTCACCGGGTGGCAATAAACATTTAAAATACTGTATTAATTCCCGTAGTTCAAGACTTTGCGATTATGATCCTTCCATGGGTGTTTAATACAATCTAGTAATTTAAATGGAAGATTCCTCCTATCCATTCCCCCATTCTTAGTATTAAAAGACGAGAAATAAACCCGATCGAACCCGCCCTGCTGTAATGTCAAATGTTTGTGTCATCAAGGTGCATCTCCTGCAATAGGACAACTCTCTCTTTTGTAAGATGAGAAAGTATATTTTTCCTCTTGACTGGCAGATGGCTCCCCTTAATGTTCCAGGTACAACATTTAAGCACATCATTATCCATAACACACTGCAGCAACATTTGAACTCCAGAGAATTTCATATCGAATGAGCATTAATGACAAAAGACTCATCGAGCCTTAAATCTGTACAAACTAAAACTACTGCAACTCACAAGCTCTCAAAACTTTCCAAAGCTAAAACCATAAAAAAAGAACGAAACAAAATCCAAAGTACCAATTACACTTGATAGGGTTATTACGCCCCACCGCCCAATGGGGACGCTGACGGCCTAGGTCTCTGTTCTACAACACTGACAAAGGCCCTGCTTTTAATTGTATAGGTCCTGCTCTTGTTTGATTTACCAAATCCAATGCCTCGCATTAATCCAAACTAAACTCCACCTGCCACTCCTCAGCCCAGTGAGTGATATTACTGCCACCTCACCTTCCCCTCTCAAGGAGGCCTGCACACTCCGGCCTTGATTTTCACAAAGACCCTGAGTTTGGTTTGCCTTCTGTGGTTAGGGGGAGGAGGGACAGATTGCAGACACAGTCAGTGGGGATGAGAGGCTGAACAGTAATCAACGGCCTGGTATCATTTCATGGTTTTAGGAAGAAGGCAGTCACACGTGGGAGTTGGGTAATACTGATCGTTTTTTGGGGGCCAGACATTATGGTCTTTTTCCGTCTCTGGTGTTCAGTAATGAAAATCTATTCGAGACCCTTCATTGTGCAGAGTGTGTCTGCAGGATTTCTTTCCCTAATATTGCAGACTACAGATAATAGCGGTTAAAGCTGTTCATAGTTAACTTCGATCGCACAGCACGTACACCCAAGGTAAAATCAATGACTTCAGATGCTGGAAACCAGATTCTGGATTAGTGGTGCTGGAGGAGCACAGCAGTTCAGGCAGCATCCGAGGAGCAGTTAAATCATCAGGAAGTGCTTTTGCCCGAAACGTCGATTTTACTGCACCTCGGATGCTGCCTGAACTGCTGTGCTCTTCCAGCACCACTAATCCCGTACACTCAACATCCTACAGTTAAGACAAATATTTTGCACTTGTTTAATACAAAGTGTTTGGTGTAATTCTGTATTGGTAGCCTGATTATAATAAATCCACACCGAGCTGAAAGCTGACGCTTAAAATATGACCCAAAATCTGGATATGGTAGTGTCGTGGGTAATGTCCCTGCCTCTGAGACAGAGGTCTGGATTTGATTCCTGAACGTGCGTGCTGGTGTTCCAAGCTCTGGACTAGAAGTTCTGGATTCAAGTCCTGCCTGTTGCAGAGATATGTCACAGCATGTCAGAAGAGACTGATGAGCAAACACACAGGAGAATAATGGTACAGCTTTATGGATATTGCCGAATGATGCTAGTGTCCCTACCTCCGGGCACAAAGGTCCAGGTGCAAATCCCACAGCCGTGTTTCATAACACACCTGAACAAACTGATTAAAACGGATTTAGAATTGTGGCTTGATGGAGAAGGAAGAGGTGTCAGTATTGCATTTCAGAATGTAGGCCCAGGATGACTGAAAGTAGAGCCATTCGTGTTGATTGGAGTCACATTTCGCAGCAGTAAAGGTTTATAAAATCAAAATGGTCATGGATAGGGTGAGTAGTCATGGTTTTTCCCCAGATTGGGGCATACAAAACTAGAGGGCATTGGTTGAAATTGAGAGGGGAAAGTTTTTGACGAGCCCACGAGCACCATTTCACGCAGAAGGTGTGCATGTGGAATGAGCTACCAGAGGAAGTGGTGGAGGCTGGTACAAGTACAGCATGTAAAAGACATCTGGATGCTAACAGACCTGCCGAGGTTTTCCAGCAATGACTGTATTTGTTGCAAAATGCATTCATTTTAACACAATATTCGGAATATATTAAACATTTTATGTTTTTAATGACGCAGCGACATTTAAACATATCTTCAAATAGACCGAGACCAATTTCTGCTAAAGGTATGGCTCTGTGTATGACAGTAGCAATGATGCATCAACATGGAACAGGGAATGTGATGGAGACATAGTTTGGACAACGTACAAGGCGACCTCACATGGTCCCGTTTGGGAGAGGATGATATTATTGTGTGATTCCGCTCAGATAGAGAGAAAATGTAATCTGCACGAGAAGGAATGGCCGATTACACTCTCTCTCCTTCTTTGTTCCTCATGAGAGCAATGTGTGCGAGCTAAAACAAAAAATCTACAGTCATCGTTACCATTCTTATTTTTATAGAATCCCTACAGTGTGCAAACATGCTCTTCGGCACAAAGCGTCCATACCAACCTTCCCAGGCCCGCTCCCTTACATTTACTCCAACCGATGCACCTAACCTAGAAACCCCTGAACACTTCGGACAAATTATCATGACCAATCCATCTAACCAGCACAGCTTTGCACTGTGGAAGGAAACTGGAGCAACCATTAGAAGGGGAGAATGTGCAACCTCTACACAAATAGTCACCCGAGTCTGGAATTGAACGCAAGTTCCTCGTGCTGTGAGGCAGCAGTGCTAACCACTGAGCCACTGTGATACCCTTGGGCGATCCCTGTCCAGAATTCATTGGAATCTCTCCACTGCCTAATGTAAAGGGAATTAAGCCAAAACCAACTGTTCCAAGATGAAGTCCCATTGCTAGCAGTTTGTGCGAGTAGAATGTCTTCAGAAGCAGAATAACATTTTGAACAATCTCTCAATTTTTCCTTTTGTCATGAGTTACAATAATATATGGACAAAGCGTGTTCGACTTGAAATTGCAGAGATTTCGTTTATGTGTGTGTGTGTGTGTGTGTTCTTAAAAAGGGAAATATCGATTATTTATTTCAAATTTCCAAACAGTTTGCCAGTCATCACTCCACCACATTTTAAGTGATTTGCTCTGGATCATAAACGTGCTATTTTAGCAGATTAAAGAAACTAGCCTGACTTGTTGCTAAAACTGACCCTGACCCAGTCTGAGATCGATATCATCGGCCTTATCACAAACCTGGTTACATTTGACATTTGTTGTGAGCAGTAGAGCAGTGGGAATTGAAAATGAATCATGACGCAAAAAGTCGGGGAACTACAGACAAGTGAGCCTGATGTCAGTGGTGGGTCAGTTCTTGGAGGGGATTCTGAGGGAAGGGATTTACATACATACTTAAGCCCGAAACGTCGATTCTCCTGATCCTTGAATGCTGCCTGTCCTGCTGCCCTTTTTCAGCAACACATTTTTCAGCTCATACATTTGGGAATGCAAGGGCTGATCGGGGTAGTCAATGTGGCTTTCTCCATGGGAAATCATGTCTCATTAATTTGATTGAGTTTTATGAAGAGGTGACAAAGAAGATTGATGAAGGCAGTTTAGTAGACATTGTCTACATGGACTTCAGTAAGGTGCTCACAGTATTCCAATTGGTAGGCAGATGAGTAATGTTCGGTCACACGAGACACAGAGGAAGCTAGTCACAATTGGCTTGAAGGAAGAGGGATATTTTTCAGACTGGAGTTTTGTGAGCAGCAGTGTGCTGTAAGAATCGGTACTGACTTCACTGCATTTCATCATTTATATAAAAGATTTCGATGTGAATATTGGGGCCAAAGTTAGTAAGGTTACAAATTACATCAGAAAGGTGGTGTGGTAGATTATCTCAAGTACAACGAGACCACAATTAGATAGGACAAAGGGACAAGGAGTGACAGATATAATTAAATTTAGATAAATACGAGCTTTTGCATTTTGGGAAGGCAAATCAGGGCAGAAATTATACACTGAATTGTCAGCTCCTGTTGTGGATCAAAGGGACATAGGGCTGCAGGTACATAGTTCCTTGGAAGTGGAGTCGCAGGTAGACAGAGTAGGTCAGTACACATGTGGCACATTTGCCTTAATCAGTCTAAGCATTGAGTAATGGAGTTGTGGTGGCATGTTGCCACTGTACAGGATGTTGGTGAGACCACTGTAAGAATACTGCGTGCAACTCGGTTGTAGAACTGGAGATTTGAACTTCAGGGAATGGTTAATTAGGTTGAGGTGTTTTCCCCTGGAGTATCAGAGGCTGAAGGGTGACATTATAGAGGTTTGTAGAATCATCAGAGGCATCGATATTCTGAACAGCCATGTTCTGCTCCCCAAGATAGGGGAGTCCCGAACAAGAGGGCATAGTTTGAAAATGAGAGGGCGAATAATTTAGAATGGACCTGAAGGTAAATGTTTCACACAGAGTGTGGTGTGTGTGCAGAAAGTGCTGCCAGAGGAAGTGGTGAAGGTGGCTACAATTGCACATGTAAATTGTATCTGAAAGAGGAGGGATATTGGCCAAATGCTGGCAAATAGGACTAGGTCAGATTTGATATCTGATCGGAGTGAACAGATTGGACTAACGGGTCTGTTTCCGTTCTGCATGACTGTCAGATTCTATAAGAGAGATGGCGAAGGATTCTGAAAGGACCTTTCAAGTATGAATTCTCTTCACTGGAAGTTTATTGTGCCTCTATGTTCACATGGATTTAAAGCTGTTTTGTTAAATATTTGACAGGGAAGTGAGTCACGGGTAATAGTGTACAAACAGGAAAGTGGGGCTGAGTTCACAATCTTAGTACCTGGTGGAGACGGCTTAAAGTATCTCATGTCGCACTCCTGCTCCTCAGTCCCATGTTTCTGCATTCCATCCAGCCCCGCATACCTGCTGGACAGGAACAGTTGGAGGCCACTTATTCCTATAACCTGTTGCACAGAAACAGAGGAGACTATTCAGCCTCTCAGGACTGTCACATACGCTTTGAAGTGATTTGGGAAATGCAATTGGAAAATCCAGGCACGGGTATGAATGACGCCCCTCATCTCTCTTTACAGAGCTTCCCCTCTCTGCAACTTGTGCTTCATTTGTTGGTCATGTTTAGACTCAGATTCACTGAGAATACAACCGCCATACCTCACCCAAAGATGGCTCACAAAATACTCTGGACACCCTGCGTGCAACATTCCATAACAGACATTCATGAAAATAACACCCACGAACGTTCCAATAACGGACTGTGAGAACATCATTAACAGGAACCGGTCGTTCACTCCCCAAGCCTGCCTTGCCCTTCACTAAGGTCATGACTGATCTGCTCTCTGTCTCAAATCATCTTTCATACCCAATTTATCATAGCCCTCAACTCTCTGACAGATCAATATCTATCTACCTCCTCTTCAAATACTTTCAGTCATTTATTTCTCCCCAACACTCTTGAGACGAGAAATCCTGACATTCAATCCCACCTGTTTGAAGAAAACACTTGCTGCTCCTATATCATGGTTTATTGGTATGAACAAAAGAGGTTGAGACAAGGGTTCAGGTACAAATGACTGGCCCTGATATCAAGGCAGTGGTTGACCTCTGCTGACATCAAGGAGCGAAACAAAACTGGATTTAATGGGAATCAGAGTAAATTCTCCAGTGTTTGGAGTCAAACATGGCACAAAGGAAGATGTTCATCATCTCAGTCCTGGGTCACCTCTGTGGGAGTTCCTCAGGGTAGCTTCCTCTTCACAAACAGCTTCAGCTGCTTCATCAATGTCTCCCGTTCCCACCCTCACCAACATAAGATCAGAAGTTGGGATGGTCACTGAAGATTCCACAATGTTCAGAACATTTTGTACCCCCTTCAACTCCTGAACTAGTCTGTGTCTATGTGCAGCAAGACCCAGACTCCATTGAGCCATGTGCTGTTAAATGATCCGTAACATTCATCTACCAGCACTGCCTGACACTGCACATTGCCACAGTAAAATAAGAGTTCATTCAGCACCTCACGCTGGTTTCACAGGAATATGGGGAAGCCATTCAGCCCATTGATACTATTGAAGAAGAACAGGGACAGCCCATTCATTGCCTCCAGCATATTACTCAGGAAGAGAAGGAGTCTAGTGTGATGGACCACACCAGAGCCCCTCGAAAATATTGGAAGGCGGTAACCTAGACTTTTTTTTAAATTTTAAACAGAATATAAAGTGATTGTTCCAGATGCAATGTGATAGGTCAAACTACTCGGTATGAAGCTAAACACTATTTATTGAAATACGAAAGATATAATGAAAGCAAAGAAAGAGGAATTTAGAAAAATGCAGTTCTATTGGACAAATTAACAGAATAACAACTCTAGGAACTATTGCTAATTAACTGAACCAATATAGGAAAATCCCATAAACACAACCCCTGGCAAAAAAGGAAAATTCAGACACAGATTGTCACAAACATTTCTCTAATCCAGGAATTAAAAACAGCACCAAGAGAAAATTCAGAGAGAGTAGCAGCCAGGAGATAGTCACTGAAGCTTCCAACTCTGTGGAGTCCCCAATACTTTCTGATGCTACTTAGAAACCAAAACCCAGAGATCGTTATTTGTGAGAGCTGGCCACACCCATTCAGTCTGCATTCAAATTAACCCAAAACCTCCCTAGCTGTTTACTCAGTGGCCTTAACTAACCAGTTTGGTAACGATCATTCAATCTCTCTCTGAAAAGAAACCAGGACAAAATAACCTCTCAAAGCCTGCAGCATCATCACACTTGTCAGCACATCGAGCTGTCAAACAGGAACCGGGGTAACCCAAGCAGGCCCTTGGTCCTGTCCAATCGGAAGAGGAAGAAGCTATTCAGTCCCTTGCGTCACTTACACAGGAATAAGAGGAGGCCATTCAGCCCCTGGAGTCTCTTACACGGGAACAGGGGAAGGCCATTCGGTCCCTAAAGCCACTTCCACAGCAACACGATGAGGCCATTCAGCTCCTTCAGTCTCTTACACAGGAACAGAAGGAGGCCATTCAGCACTTAAGTCACTTACACAGGAACAGGAGGAGGCCATTCAGCCCTTAAGTCACTTACACAGGAACAGTACGAGGCCATTTCCCCTCAACGTACTTGCAAAGGGACAGAATGAGGTAATTGATGCTGATTACTGATGAATGGCTTATGCCCAAAACGTGGATTCCCCTGCTCCTCGGAGCTGCCTGACCTGCTGTGCTTTTCCAGCAATCTACTCTCTACAACAATCTCCACCATTGGCAGTCCTCACTGTCTCCAGATTGATGCTCCAACATGATGAACAAGTGGAGCAGAGGCTGCACAGACAGACTGCTCCACGTTGTTCCTCCTGGCTCCGTTGCTCATGATACACACGTGGGACTTTAACGTGGTTTTCTAGTGTTGAGGAGGGAAGCCATATGTCTTATGTGAAGTCTCATGAAGGCACCTTCCATCTCCAAGAAGCCAGCCTGGTGTTCTCTATGTAGGGCGGAAGTTGGTGGGAATGGCTACCTGTTTCAGATCGAAGCTTCTGTGGCTGCTGTTGGGGATTATATGCAACCTAACGTTCAGTACGGGCTCACATGCCGACTGCACAATAACATGGGGATAGTTAATTTAGGCATGTAAACTATTAGGAAATTCACCTAAGACTGATGAATCGACTCTCTATGTTCAAATAATGCTGATCTTGCTCATGTTGATATTGTCGAGTGCTTATCTTCTGCAGTGTAACCTGTATGCCTTACTCTGTCGAAGTCTATTTCCGTACTATGAACTCTCTGGCCATGCTTACTATGATCTGCCTCCACTGCTCAGAAAGAAAGTGTTTCCTTGTACTGAGGTACACGTGACAATAAATCACACCAATCAGTCCTGGGTAAAGTATGGAATTTCTCACCCTATCAATGTGTCTTTTGGAAATACACCTGCTACACCTCGTTTCAGCATCACCATTTCTTCGTATTTCACAGCTTTGCAGATTAAACTCTCAGGTTCTTCACTCTACCCTCATGATATCGCCATCTGTATCTGTGGGGAGGATATCACTCCTTACAAAGGAGATCAAATCTGTAGAGAGTGTCCCAAAAGCTCTCTCCACAAGGCTCGACAACAGCAGGAAGATAGCTTTGCTTATGTACTCGAATCATCTTACAATGAAGGACACCATACCATTGACTGCACCTGTTACTTACACAGTGTTTGATTCAGAGCAGTCAGAGTAGACTTGTGAGTAGGCGATCATGCTTCCCAAATTTGTTAGCGTTCTTTGATGAAGTGACCAGGAAGATTTGCGAGGACAGAGCTGTAAATTTAGTCTCTATGGATTTCAGTAAGGCCTTTGATAAGGTTCCACATGACAGGCTGCTCTGGAAAGTTCCATCACGTGGAATGCTGGAGGAACTGGCCAGTCGGATACACAGTTGGGTTGATGATCGGAAGCAGAGGGTTTAGTTGAAGGATGATAGTCAGACTGGAGGCTGTGTTCATTGCTGTTTGTTATCTATGATTTGGTTGAGAATGTACAAGGCATGATTAGTACGTTTGCAGATGACACTAAAATAAGTGGTAGCGTGATCAGTGAGGAAGTTTATCAGAAATTGCAGCAGGACTTTAATCAGGTGGGGAAGTGGGCCGAGATATGGCAAATGAAATTTAATAAAAATGTGTGACGTCTTGCATTTTGGAAACTCAAATCAAGGTAGTAGTTTCACGGTGAATGGGAGGGTCTTAAGGGGTGCATTGGGCAGAGAGACCTTGGTTTTCACGGGCACGGTTCTCTAAGAGTAGAGTCACACGTAGACAGGGCAGTGAAGAAGGCTTTTAGCACATTGGCCTTCATCAGGCTGGATATTGAGTATAGAAGTTGGAAACTTATGCTGCAGTTACACAGGACTTTGGTACGGCCGCACTTGGAGTATTGTGTTCAGTTTTTGTAACCTTGTTATAGGGAAGATGTTATTAAATTAGAAAGAGTGCAGAAGAAATTTACAAAGACGTTTCCAGGACCCAATGGTCTGCGTTATAGGGAGAGGTTGGACAAGCTAGGACTTTTCGTTAAAGTGTAGGAGACTGAGGGAGTCCTTATAGTGCTGTATAAAATCACGAGGGGTATGGATAGGGTTAATGATCTCAGTCTTTTTCCCAGGTGTACAGAATTGAGGATTAGAGGGGATCAGTTTAAGGTTCGAGGGGAAGGAATAAAAGGGAACCTGTGGGGCCACTTCTTTACACAGAGGCTGGCACATGGATGAGCTGCCAGAAGATGTGGTTGGGGGGTGAACATTAACAACATTTCAATGCATTTGGATAATTATGTCGATAGGAAAGGACTGGAAAGATATGGACCAACTGCAGGGAAATGGGGCTAACGTGGATGGACATTTACAAGGTGGAGATGAACCCCTCTGTTAATTAAAAACCAAACACCCAGAAAAGCTCGCCTCACCTCGTAATCTGTTAAAATATGAGTGACACAGATCTCCTATATTCGACTATTTAAACAAACATTAACAAGTTTGTTTCTTAACTTTAATAGTGAACACTAAACATCAACTATTCACAAATACAAGCTACTTACTATCTGACTCCAACTCTGTAAAAATATGCTGTTCCAACAGCCCACATATTAAACATTACAATCTCAAGACCACACAGTCTTTATCTTCCCCACTGTGTTCACTCTTTCAGCTGCTGATCTCCCTGGTCATTTTTTTTATTGCAAGTACGTTTACATGAACATGTATCTTTGATAGAGTGTATTTGAGATGGCCAGTTAGCACTCCTGCTCTACAGCAGTGGTTCTGCTGTTGGATGGCAGTAGCTCACCCACCAGTTTTCAAAATGCTGGGTTTGTATACTCACCATGATATAGTAATTCTCATAATTTGATTCCTGTCCAGGTGTCCAAACAATAATATTCAAATTCTGTTGGCTTCTGGTATCCTGAGCGTTATTTAAACTCTTTGGTTGCATTTGAATGGCTGTCAAAACAGCAACCAAAACTCAGGTATCTATTTCTCAGCTAATGGTGACATGTGGAACAGTGTGACATTTAGCTGGCATCTGTGGCTTTAATTTCTATTCGGCAAAACCCCGTTCTGTTTTTAATTACCCTACATGTTTTTGGCTTCGTAACATCTCCCCACTTCAGGAAATAAAATGAAACAGCAGAATGAAAAGATGGCTACATTTCTATTCCTCTAATTCTTAATCCCAATTTTATGAAATACAAAAGTATTGATCTCAGTTTTATCATTCATATTAATTCTGCACACTATTATAACACTGGAATAAGGTAAATCTTACCTATACTTTTTCCTTTAAATCCGCGAAAACACATCTGCTATCACATTGTAGGATCCGCAGCATGTACATTTTGTGAGTATGAAGTCGGTAAGGTAAGACTCCAATGAAATAGTCTCATATTCTGCTCTTTAACTATTCCAAAAAATGCGATAAATGTGTCATTGTCCACAACCATCTCCGACAATTTGTTTGTCATATACACATTAAAATATTGTCAGGCCAGTGTGAAACTTAATCATTCTTGTTCAATAATGGAGATTTTGTATTTTTTTTCTGGTGGATATTGAGTTTTTTCGACAAGTAGCCAACAGTTCCATCATCATCATTCTGTATCAATACATCTCCGAGCCCTATGTCCCGAAAATCAAACACAATTTTCAAAGGGTTTCAGAATATTTGGTGCAGCTAAAACTGTGCGGTGATTAATCCTGCTTTAAAATTCTCAAATGCCTCCTGGCATTGTTCTGTTCACCACAATACTGTGTTCTTCTTTAATAAATCCATCAGTGGTGCCCATACACTGCTGAAGTTTGGAACAAACGTCTGATAGAATCCACTCAGTTCCAAACATCGAAGCACCTCTTTCTTCGAGGATGCTCGTGGAAATTCCTCAAAGCCCTTCGTCTTTGTTTTCCATGGAAGCAACCTTCCATGGCCAATGTAATGTCCCAGGAACGACCCCTCTGCTTTCAAGAATTCTGTTTTCTTTAAGTTTATTCCCAAGTTTGCTTTTTGTAATCGTTCAAAATGCTCTGTCAACTGTAACATGAGAGCTTTCAATCACTTGCTAAAGATCACTACATCATACAGACAACCTGCACAATTTGTTCATCTGGCCACAGCTCTGTTCCTGAGTCTTAAATGTGGTGGTGCATTATTCATTCATATGAAATACTCGGAACGTTTATTTGTCATCTCTGGTATCTTTACTTGATAGTTTAACTGACTCCACATTTTTTTTTAATCTGAAAAGGGCCACTAAACCTGGCTTTGAAGAGATTTCTTACCACTGGTGGCAATACTAATACGTCATCCCAACGGGAAATCTTCAAAGTTTCAGTGTTTTCATCTGCCACCTACTTCACTCTATGTTGTGCTCTTCAGATACTGTTTAGCAAACTCACCTACTCCATCTACTCTCTCCTTCACCTCATACACATAATCCAAGTGTGAGATTTCCGACTTCGGTCCTGTCAATTTTTATTTAATTAATTTCAAAGGAGCTGTCACTTCATGTACGAATATTAACTCAAAGGAAGTAAAGTGAATAGATTTATTTGGGGCATCTCTAATGGCAAACAATTTAATGGGGCACCTTTATCCCAATCATTTGGCCAACCCTGACAGTACGGTGTTAACATAGTCTTCGGCGTCTGATGCTAACTTTCCAAGGCTCCCTGGGATTCAGAATGGGACGCTGATGAATTGAAGTGTTGTATTCCTAAGCCATCCATGACTTCCTTAAACAGTTGAGTGGTAAAATGAGACACTTGGTCTGACTAAATCTCTCTGGGCAGTCCACAGTGAGTAAAGAAAGGTACCAACTCCTCCACCTCCCTTTTTGCCTTGACACTCCAATAATGGAATTGCCTCTGGAAATCTGGTAGATGCATCCACTATGGTCAGCAAATATTGGTTTCCACTTTTACTTTAGAAAGGGGAGCTACACAATTAATCATAATCCCCGTGCAAGGTTCTTCGAATGCAGGAATTGGCCAGAAAGGTGCTGGTTTTATTACTGCTGTTACTTACCTACCATTTGGTATGTGTGTCACGTACAACAAAAATTAACAGCGTCCTTGCGCATTCCAGGCGACTAGAAATGGTTCTGTACCTTAACCTGAGTCTTCTGTACACCCAAGGGACCGCCTGCAGTTAGTTTATGAGCTACCCGTAACACTATACGTTACTGCTAACACAATCTGGTGCACATCGGCCCATTTCCCTTCTGCAGCAACCTATCGGGGTCTCCATTTTAATTTTATGGTTCTATCTTTAAGTTAATAACGTTCAACAATATTTTCTGATTCCTTTTCTGTGCCTGTTCAGGCTTTTCCTGCACCGTTATATCAAACAGGGGGTCAGTTGATTGTGCATCAACCCATTTGTCTTTTTCGTTCGTTTTTCCTTCCTGCTGCAACTTATTACAGTGGGATCTTGTTACTACACAGTCTGGAAAAATTCCTGGTTAACGTTCTTTTAACTCACCAATTCCCTAGTCTTCCTTTGGCTGCTCCACCACAAGGGGTGCCTATCGCACCTCGCCTCCTGCTAAATCGTTCCCAAGAATAAACTGTATTCCTGGAACTGACACTCTGTTACTCACTGTTACTGTTACATCCCTTATCTTGATTTGGCATCCCATCCTGATTTTACGCAAGGGATTGCTTAATTTCTGTCCCCATTCCACAAATTGACATGCACTTGATTAACATGCCAGAAGAGTGAAAAAAACTTTCATTTCTTACTATTAGAGGGTGAGAGAAAGTGAGGGCTGCAGATGCTGGAGATGAGAGTTGAAAAGTGTAGGGCTGGGAAAGCACAGCACGTCGGCAGCATCCGAGGTGCAGGGGCGTTGACGTTTCAGGCATAAATGCTTTTCATCAGGAATGTGGGAGGTAAGGGAGGGGGAAAGAGTTTGAGAAATAAATGGGAGGGTGGCGGTGGAGATAGGTGGAAGGGAGCTTGGAAGGCTATAGGTAGATGCAAGCGGGGTATGATGGTGGTAGGTCGGACAGGAGGGTGATAGGACTCCTATTGGTGGTAGGACAGCTGGAGTATTCAAACTGTATAGCATCAACGTTGACTTCACCAAATTCCAAATCTCCTCTCCACCAACCTTTCCCATAGCCAACTGTTCAAACTAGCACTGCCTTCTTGGACTACCATAGCTAGCCATCTTCCTTTCCATCTATCGACTCCACCCTACCCTCCGACATATCACTATCACTCCCACGTACATCTTCTTATTGCCTTCCCAGTGACCCTCCCACCAGCTCAGCTACTACACTTGTTTTTATCTTTCAGCCCCCTTGTCCCCTCACCATGTTCCTGACGAAGGGTTTCCGCCTGATGTTCGATTGTCCTGCTGTTCGGATGCTGCCTGATCTGTTGTGCTTTTCCGGAGCCTCACTTCTCAACTATTAGAGACTGAGCAGATCCCGTATCTCACAAAATTATAACTTCTTGTCCAACTCCCCCGTTCTTTCTGAGTAAACTTTATCTACAGAGGTGAATTCTTTAGAGAGATCAGGCACTGCCTCCATACCCAGCCCTTGCCAAGGCTGTGCAATTTCCTGCAGCTCCTCGGCTCCACTTGGGGTCTCCTTTACCAGTTTCACTAATGCCACTGGGCTTAGCCTCTTCTACCGCATCTTTCCCCAAAGTGTCTTCCTTTAACGCCCAGCACGGTGTGTCCCAGCTTACCGCAGTGAAAACAACTTTTTCCCTGTGCCCTTTTTAAACCACCAGCACTGTAAGTTTATGTGTTCTACTCCCTTATAGTGAGAGCACCGGAGGCCTTTCACTACCTTTCAAACCTCTTGAGCTTCTTTCTTCACCTATGGTAAACTATTGTGAGCTACTGTTCGCTTTGTAATGTGTGATCGTCCATTCTCCCAATGTCTATCCCTCACAGGATGAAATTCCTGCCAGAAGTTAAATTTCATCAGATGTCACAATGCATATTCACCTGCCATTTCTGCCGCGCTTCTCACTTCTTGGACGTTATATTCATTCACATGAATTCTTACTATCTCTGGAAGTGAGTCTTTTAACTTCTCCAGCAGAATAATCTCCCTTCAAGCCTCACAGGTCTTATCCATTTTTAAGGCCAGTGACCACCTGTCAAAATGACTGGTTAATTCTTTAAAACTCAGTATAAGTCTGATCTGATTCCTTCTCTATTTTTCTGAACTTCTGTCTATATGCTTCTAGTACCAATTCATAACCAATCAAACTAGCCAGTTTGACATCTTGATAATCTCTTGACCCCCCATCAGACAGTGCTGCACATATCTCACCAGCTGTGCCCACCTGCTTAGTCTGAAGTAGCATCACCCACAAGTTCACTGGACACGTCATCTGCCTAGCCATTTTTTCAAATGAAATAAAAAAGATTTTGACATTTTTCTCACCGAAATATGGCAAGTTACTAACCTAGTTGTATACACCCCTACATTCTCCCTTCATCTCCATCCTGTTAATTTAACTTTCCTGTCTAATTCCCAACTTCTGAATTTCAAATCCCCTCTCTCTTTCTTTTTCCTCTCTTTCACTTTCGTCTCTCTCTCTCTCTGTTTCCGTCCGTTTATTTATCTTCTAACTCCAGTTGCCACATTTGCAATTTAAGGTTTTTATAACTATACGGCAGTTGCCTATTTCTCTGATACATCAAAGTGCTTGACCAACTCCATTACAATTTCAACTTCTCTTTCATCCCTGCTTAAAAACAATTCCAACCTATTTGCTAATTCTAAAAAATGTCCTCCTTCTGTCTCTCTAAACTTCCTTGGAAAATTTGGGAACCTCTTTAGTAATGTTTAAAGCCATTTCCCTCACTTTTCATTTAACCAACCACAAGTAACACAATAAAACAAATTTTCCCACTGGTTTTATTTGAAGATCAAAGTCACTAATTGCAATGAGTTGGAATTATCTGGGGCCTGTTGTATCTCAAATCTGTTCACGTTGGTCCAAGTGCCAAATGGCAAGGCCCCAAACAGTTATGACATCAATGTCGAATCCCTCTGTAAATTAAAACCACACGCCTAGAAAAGCTCACATGATAATCTGTCAAAACGTGATAGACAGAGAACTCATAAATTCCACTAATAAACAAAAAATAACAATTTATATGTGTGCAAGTTAGCTCGCTGAGCTTCAAGGCTTGTTTTCAGAAGCTTCGTCACCATGACTAGGTAACATCATCAGTGAGAGTATCCGCTGAAGCTCTGGTGGTATGTGACGCCTTTCTAATTATAGGTCTTGGTTTCTTAAAGTGGGTGATGTCATTTCCGGTTACTTGAACAAGAGAATGCAGACAGGATCTAAATTGATGCGTTTATTGATGGACTTCTGGTTAGAATACCATTCCTCTAAGACGGTCCTTGCATGTCTTAGTATGTGTGTGTGCTTTGTCCCAGTCAAAGTGGTGACCTTTCTTTGTCTGTATTTATGGAACATAATGATAGTGCGTTATGTCTTTTGGTGGCTTGTTGGTGTTCATATATCCTCGTAACACGATAACAGGACAGTTTCAATGGTGGAAAAATGATTTTATATACAGTGTTTAATCAATGTGTGTGTGCAGGTAAGTCGCATTTTTCATATGTGCACAACACATTGTCAATGAACAACAGAGACACAGTTAATGAAAAATGATGCATATGATGTATAAAATTGATAAAATACTAAAACATGATTTGATCCTCTCAACGTTCCCTCCTTTTCTGGGATTCCCAATTCTAGTCTCTCATTCTTTCCAGGAAATGTGCTCCAAATTCTTGATTCTGGTGTCCCAACTTATTTCAGTTAATCCCCTTTCTTCTGGGATTTCAATATGTTGGCCTGCTGTGTTCTTTCCAAAGCTAGTGTCTATCATATTATTGGAGATAAATATTCTGGCATCAGACCCAGCATTTGAACATATTACTCTGTTGTACATGCACTGTACAAAGAAACACAGCACACAGGCATCGCCAAAGCATTGGGGGATGTTCATCTACTTCTTTCGATAATGTCGTTTTCTCATTTTCCACATTTCCATATCTATATCCTCTCTCTCGTTGTCCCTTTGTATCTAGTTAAGAAATCCACGATTTATTCTTCGTGTCCCATCTCCCAAAACTCCTTCTTTCAGTTTATGTCTAATGCTCTCTTCAAGATGTAATGTGGTTATAATTAAGCAATGTAACTACAAAGACATGCGGGTGGAGCTGGCCAGAGTTAATTGGAAGGGGAGCGGAGCAGGTAAGACCATGGAGCAGCAATGAAAGGAGATTCGGGGGATAATTCGGAAGATAATACAAGAAATACAACGCCAAGAAATTGAAACATACTCATGGGAGAACAAGGCAGCGATGAGTGATAAGGCATCAAACCAAACGAGAAAATATACAATGTGGTGAAGATGATTGGGAATCCAGAGAAATTATTGGCTCTGCAACTAAATAATGCTGGCATCACTGACACTACAAAGCTATTAATCATGGTCAGGGAAAGAAACAGAGGAAACACATTGACTTTAAACACAGAAGATGGTATTTCTTAAGGAAAAAGATTCAGGTGAATTAAACATTTGAATTAAGATCAGTTAAATGTTTTTGCGGATTGTGTCAGTTTGGAAGCATGACCCGGGGAGACAGACCCTCAGCAGAACGAGAGTATGAAAATGGAACTATTTCCAAATCAGAAACCAGGTTAGGTCACTGACTGCAAGGCTGATGGGTGAATGGGTGTCAGTGAGAATTGGGGAACAGACAGCAGAGTTGCATTGCAAGTATTGCAGCTCGAAACTGCGTATTCATGTCGTGCTGTAGAGCACAGCAGCAGGTGAGGCAGACCTGCATTCAACCACAATCTGTAACGTTTTTCCCAGGATAACACCTCAGTCTGTCATTACCATCAACACCATCTATGGCTCAGTGACGAGTGTGGGTGAACATGTCAGAGTCAGAATCACATGAACCTTAATATGATGCTAATTCAATGTTTGAGTGAAGATTTGTACAAAATCCCATGCAAGGACTGCACAAAACACTATATAGGACAAACAGGAAGACTGCTAATGATCCGCCTCCATGAACATCAACTAGCCATGAAACGACACGACCAGCTATCCTTAGTAGCCACACACGCAGACGACAAGCAACATGAATTCTACTGGGACAACACTACCATTATAGGGCAAGCCAAACAAAGAACAGCCAGGGAATTCCTAGAAGCATGGCACTCATCCAAAAACTCCATCAACAAACACATCGACCTGGACCCAATATACCGGCCACTACAGCGGACACCTGAAACTGACAACCAGAAGCGGCAGGAGCAGGCCACTATAAATGCCGGAGGAAACACCACAGAAGCGGTTCACAGGAGGCTCCCGAGCACTGAGGATGTCACCAAGACAGGGGACGAAAAGTATGCAACAAAAACTTCCAGCTCGGCGAACAGAACCACAACAACTGATGCTAACTCATTAAAGCTACCAGACATGACCAACAGATCTGATCGAAGCCCTGCAGTTCTGCCACATTCAGTCATAAATGGTGATGGACGATGAAACAAATGACTGGAGGAGAGGGCTCCACAAACATCCCCATCCTAAATACTGGAACAGACCTGCACATCAGTGTAAAAGAGAAGGATGTTTTATCTGCACCATCTTCTGCCAGAAGTGTTGAGTCGATGATACACCTCACCCTCATCATGATGCCCACAAAATCACAGATGCCAGTCTTCAATCAATTTAATTCGCTGCCCGTGACATGAAGAAACAGCTGAACACAGTAGATACGACACAGACAATGGGTCCTGACTCCATTCCTGCAATGGGACGTGCAGACGTGTGCTGCACAACAAGCCGTGTCCCTGGGGAAGCAGTTCCATTCCAGCTCGAACTCTGACATCTCCCTGCAAATATGAAAAATTACTCAGCTATGTCCCGTTCCTTAAGACGGGAATAATTACAATCTGACCAATTACCACCTCCTCATTCCCATCATGACACTCAAATTTGTGGGAGTTCTTTTTGACAGAGCTGGCAAGCAGCACAGAAATAACCTGCTCAGTGTGATTTTTGACAGGTCCCCATGTGGAGATGGTGCTGTGGAAATGTCACTGGATTACTGATCCACACCAGGCGAATGCTCTGGCAGCGGGTGGAAGTTAAACACAATTAATAAAATATCGAGATCTAAAATCTGGGGTCAGTAACAGAGACCTTGAAGCCAATATGGATTATAAACAGAATTTCCTTCTATAATGTACTTTTAGGAAGTGAATCTCCCGTGACTTCCTGGGCTGGCCTAATAGTGACTCCAAAGACCCTGACATGTGATAAACTTTTCAATGGTCTCAAGCAAGGGCACTCATTTGTATCAAACTACTCTGAGGTCTGAATGGATGAAACTGGACAGAACACCCGGCCTAAAGAATCAATGTCGGAAAAGGGAATGGGAACGCAGTCCTGTCGACCCTGCAGAAACCTCATTCCTAACATCTGAGAGCTTGTGACAACATTTACAGAGCTTTCCCACAGACTGCACAGAAACATCGGGAATGGAAAACACATTTTGCCTCCCCATTCTAGTTCATGGAAAAAATCTTCTGAATACACTTACCCCACAGATATACATATCCGTTAATGTTAGTAACCTTAGGAAGCTATAAAATAGGCAGTGCAGTCGTACGTTTGGCCCATCGAGTTTGCTAACCAATTCAAACTAATGATGGTTTATGCAGAAGGAAAGAACAAAAAGGAGCATACGTCCCTTTGTAGATCACCATGTTTCAACCAATCCCTTTCAAATGGTAGGCTGCCAATTTATCGTTTCCACCAAAGAGCACACCGTCACCTCTACCTACATTGTCCTCCACCTGTTACGTATTTACCCATTCACTCCACTTGTCTTAAACTTCTCGGTGCTTTATTACATCCTCTTCACCCACTCACAATCCCACATCCGTTAGTGCTATCAGCAGGCTGGGATATATTGTATCTGATTCCAACAACCAAATGTTTAAAGGGCATTTTGAGCAGCTGGGCCCCAAGCACCGATCCCTGCGACACCACAGCAACCGTCCTCTGTTAATTTATATTTATTTATTCCGTGAATCTCGGAGTCACTGGTTGGGCCAGCATTTATTGCTTGTCCCTAGTTGCCCTTGAGAAGGTGGTGGCCAGCTGCCTTGTTGAACACTGCAGTCCACCTGCAGTGGTTGACCTCCAATGCCATGAGGAAGGGAATCCCAGGATTCTGACCGAGCGATTGTGAAGGAGTGGTGATAAATTTCCAAGTCAGGATGGTGAATGGCTTGGATGGAACCTGAAGATGATGGTATTCCCATACATCTGTAGTCCTTGTCCTTCTAGATAGACATGGTCGTGAGTTGGGAAGATGGTATCTAAGGTTCTTTGGTGAATCATTTCATTGCAGCATGTAGATAGTAAAACACTGCTGCTGCTGCTGAGCGTTGAAGGTGGAGCATTGTGGATGAAGGGACAGTCAAACTGGCTGCTTTGTCCTGACGGTATAAAGCTTCTTGAGTGTTGTTGGGGCTGCACTCATCAAAGCAAATTGGGAGTCTCCTATTACACTTCTGACTTATGAATTGGAGATGATGGACTGACGTTTGGAAGCCAGGATGTGAGTTACTCGCCGCAATATTCCTAGCTTCGGACCTGTTCTTATAGTTACTGTGTTTATGTGGCGAGACCAGTGGGTTTTTGAGCAATGATTACCCACCAGGACTTTGATACTGGGGGATTCACTGATAGTAACACCATTGTATTTTATTGGTGACGATCATGGTCTAGCATTTGTGTGGCCAGAATATTACTTGCCATTTGTCAGCCTGGAGACTGTCCAGATCTTGTCATATTTGAACATGGACTACTTCAGTATCTGAGGAGCCACAAATGTTTCAGAACATTGTACAATCATTGGCGAACATCCCCACTTCTGACCTTAAAATGGAGGGAAGGTCATTGATGAAGCAGCCCTGAAGAAATTTTCGGGCACTGCTCGAGGGACTCCTACAGACTTGGAGGTGAGTTGACTGATCTTCATCAACCATGACCATCTTCCTCCATGTCAGGTATGAATCTAAACAGCGGGGAGTTTGCCTATGATACACATTGATTGCAGTTTTGTTAAGGCCCCTGATACCACACTTGGTAGAAGGCAGCCTCGTTTTAAAGGGCTGTCACTCTCACCCTACCTCTGGAATTCAGCTCTTTTGTCCATGATTGAACCACGGTACTGAGGTCAGGAGCCGAGTGGCCGTGCTGGAGCCCAAACTGGGCGTCATTGACCAGGTTATTGCTGAACAGGTTGCTGCTTAAGAGCACCGAGACCTTCCATCACTTTACTGATGATCGATAGTAGACTGACGGGATGGTAATTGGCCAGATTGGAGTTGTTCTGCTTTTTATGTACAGGAGATACTTGGGGTAATTTTCCACATAATCAGGAAAAGCCATTGTTGCAACTGTATTGAAACAGTTTGGCTCGGGGATTGGCAAGTTATGGAGCACAAGTTTTCAGTACTGTTGCCAGAATATTGTCAGATTATGGACGCTATGGAGTATCCAGTATCTCCAACCGTTTCGGGATATCGCGTGGACTGAATCAAATTGGTTGATGACTGGTAACTGAATTGCTGGGGACCACTGGAGGAGGCTGAGATGGATCACCCACTCAGCACTTCTGACTGAAGATTGTTGCAAATGCATCAGCCTTTTCTTATACATTGAAGTGCTGGGCTCTTCCATCATGGAGGAAGGGGTCATTTGTGGGATCTCTTCCTCCACTGAGTTGTTTAATTATCCCCAACATTTCTCGACTAGATGTGGAAGGAGTGCAGATCTTAGATCAGAACCGTTGCTTGTGGGATCAGTTAGCTCTTCCTGCTTATGCTGTTTGGCGCACAAGTAGTCTATTTTGTTGGCTTCACCAGGCTGAGACCGCATTGCCAGGTATGCCTGGTGCTACTCCTGCCCGCCTGCACACTCCATTGAACCAATGTTGATCCTCTGGATTGATGGCAATTGTTGCGAGGGGGATATGCCAGGCCACGAGGTTATGCGGGAGTACAATTCCGCTGCTATTGATGACCGACAACACCTTATGGACACCCATATTTGAGCTGCGAGATCTGTTCGAAGTCTGTTCTATTTAGCACCGTGATAGTACCACCCAAAATGATGGAGGGTATTCTCAATATGCAGGTGTGACTTTGTCTCCACAATGACTATGCGGCGGTCACTCTTACCGATACTGTCATGGACAGACACTTCTGCAACTGGCAGATTAGTAAGGCTGTGGTCAAGTATGTATTTTCTTCTTGTTTGTTCCTTCACCACCTGCAGCCAGTTATATCCTTTAGGAACCGGCTAGCTCGATCTGTAATGCTGTAGCTGAGATATTGTTGGTGGTGAACATTGAAATCCCCCACCCAGAGTACATCTTGCGTACGTGCTATCCTGAGTACTTCCTCCAAGTGTTTGTCAGCATGGAGGAGTACTGAGTCATCAGTTGAGAGAGGCTGGTACATGGAAATCAGCAGGACGTTTCCTTTCCCATGTACAAACTGATGCCATGAGACTTCATGGGATACGGAGTCACTGTTGAGGACTCCAAGAGCAATTCCCTTCCAACTGTATCCAACTGTACTGCCATTTCTGCTGTGTGCACCCTGCTGATGAGACAGGAGATATCTGGGGAAGGTAATGGGGAGTCTGGGACATAGTCATACTCACTGAAACACAGCTTTCAGAAAATGTCAGGCTATTACTTGTTGAGTCTGTTTATTTCAATTCACTGTTTCCTGCCAGCTATCCCATTCTAGTAACATGTCCATATATTAGCCCCAATCCACTCAGATTTGATTTTGCAAATTGGGCTTTGAGCTTTACCAACATTTTTCTAAAAATCAAAATGTTTTACACCCATTGCTTCTCTTTCATTTGTCTCCCAGTTTGTTTCTCAAACATAATTCCCATTTCATAAATCTATGTGGGCGATGTCTATGACCATTACTTTCAGCCACAATAATTTCTGCTAAACCATTTACTTACTATGTTTATTGTTCCATGTACTCTATCATTTCCCCACACCAGACTCGATTTTCCTTGTATTGTTAGAAAGTTCCGTGAAGACAGAACTGAAGTAGTGGCTTCATAGTTCTGCTACTTCCCTGTTCCCCATTCTCCATTCTCTGGTTTCAAACTGTAAGGAAACTGCACTTGTTTCCTCATATTTCTCACATTGACATAATTTAACAGGCTAATACAGTTCATTCTGATAACCCTTATGAATATAACTCTACAGAAATCCATCAATTCCTGCCTTAAACTGCTCAATAATTGACCTTCCACACCATATACTCACAGGGGCATAGATTCTGTGCGAACAGAAATACAGCACGATCTATCCTAGTCCCACTTTCCTACACCAGGCCCATAGCCTGGAATGTTATGACACTTCCAAGTGCTCGTTCAAGTACTTTTTAACGATTGTGAGGTGATCATTCCCCTCTCAGGAAGTAATCCCCGAACCCCAGACCTCGAGGTGGAAAAATGATCAAATCATCTCTGAATATCAAACTCTTCACGGGGAGAATGTGCAAACTCCACACAGTTAGTCGCCTGAGGCGGGAATTGAACCCGGGTCTTTGGCGCTGTGAGGCTGCAGTGCTAACCACTGTGCCACCGTGTCGCCCCCACTGTAAAAGTGTGCTCCTTTGTACTTGGCCCTCTGACTAAAAGGAACAGTTGCTGCCTATCCACCCTGTCCGTGTCGCTTATAAACTTATCCCTCTGAATCACTGACTCCTCAGCTTTCGCTGCTCCAGAGTAAACAACCAGAGCTTATCGAGCCTCTCTCCATAGCTGATATGATCCATTCAAGGGAACATCCTGGTGAATCACCTCTGCACCCTCTCCAATACAATCACATCCTTCCTAGAATGTGGTTCCCGGAGCACCATGCTGTACTCCATTTTTGCCGAACCAAATCCCTGTATTGCTCTTATAATCTACACCCTGATTAGGAAACGCTACACCCAAGGTCCAATTCTTAACTAGCCCATTAACCTGTCCAGGAGAAAGTGAGGAATGCAGATGCTGGAGATCAGAGCTTAAGAAATGTGTTGCTGGAAAAGCGCAGCAGGTCAGGCAGCATCAAAGGAGCAGCAGAATCAACGTTTCCGGCATAAGCCTTCTTCAGGAATCTGCCCGAAACATCGATTTTTATGTTTTTTTGATGCTGCCTGACCTGCTGCGCTTTTCCAGCAACACATTTTTAAGCATTAACCTGTCCAGTCACATTCAGGGATGTGTGGAGAAGCACAATCTGAGCTTCCCAGTGAGCTGCCATTCATTGAGTCCTCCCCTGCCTGATTCCATCTCCCAAAGTGCATCACCTCATATTTATCAGGATTACATTCCATCTGCCATTGATCTGCCCATCTGATCATTCCATCTGCATTTTCCTGTAAACTTAAGGCGTTCCCCCTCACTGCTAACTACCCAGCTAATCTTTATGTTAAACATACACTTACTTATTACACCTTCCCCACTCTCCACCTAGCCCCCTCCACATTCGGATCTATAATTTGTTATGAATAACATAAACAATAAGAGACACAGCACTGATCTCTGTGGTACACCAAGGGACACTGGTCAAAAGTCACACAAACAGCCTTCTCCCACCACTCTCTGTCGCATCCTACTAAGACAATTTTCGTTGTAACTTGCCAAGTTATCCTTCATATTGTGAGACTTTACTTTATTTTTCAGTTTCCCAGGTGGAAATTTGTCAAAGGCCTTCCTACAAAACTAAATAATCTTCCTCCTCAATCTAATCCAATCAAATCCATTGGATGTGACTTCCTTCTGATAAAGTCATGATGATTATCCCTGATCAAACCTTGCGTCTCTGATTGGAGTTCGATTTTCTCCTTACCTATTTTATCCAGTAGTTTCTTTAACAGTGATCTAATACTCGCTCGTCTATAGTTCCCTGGTCTATCTCTCCCACCCTTACTGTGAAGTGGAATTGTATTAGCAGTTCTCTAGTTCTCTGGTACCTCCCCTATGGTCAGGTTCTAATTAAAATATTCAGTCAGTATCTTTCCTCCTTTGACCCCAACAACCGCCTGTAATGCAACTCATTCAGAAATGGAGATTGGTCCAAATTTGTACAGAACAAAACCTCAAATCCCTGATCGTATTTTATATCAATCTGTTCAAGAGCTTCCTAATCCATCTTTTTGAATTCTGTACCTGCCTCCTCCTTCTCCCAAGTAAAATAGATGAGAAGGTCTCATGGAACAATCCATCAATGTTCTCCAGCTTGACACACAGATTGCCCCTTTGGTTTCTAATGGATACTAGCTGTTTGCTGATTATTCTGTTCTACTTGTGTAGAATATCGTGGGATTCTTCCTGATCTTGCCTACTTGTACTTCTCCATGTCCCTCTGTTATCCAGTCCTTTCGATGTTTCTCAGAGACACTACAATCAACTCTCATGTTTTGAAACTCGAGATCACAGGCTGAGGTTCCCCAGCAGACAATCTTGCCATTTTACGGATTAATCTGGATAATACCTTTTGCAGTTCCTCTGTAGTCAATATATTCTTTTTGAGATTGGGACTCCGAACGATACACAATATTCTATGTTTTGTCTCACCAACGCTCGATGCAACTGGTGCACGACATCCTCTATCTTCCAGTTACATTCACATGAATGTAAACTGAATTTTTACTTTCCCAGTGGCATATGTTCTTCCCAATACCTCTCGCTTTAATGTTTCTTATGAACTTACAGTGTGAGTTCTTTAGAAAAAGCTCATGAATATCCAACTATACATTATCCAATGGTTCATCATTGCCTATATCCACAAGAATCATCTTCAAACCATTCCACTTCTGGTTTGCCACTTCTGGTTTTCCTTTCATCGGTACATTCTCACACTCCCCAGTTATGTTATTACCTTCTAAATATCTAGTAGCATGTTCTTTGTAATCGAGTCCAACAGACACCCGACTGCTGATGACAAGATAACTGGTCTGTAGTTCACCACTCTCCAAATTCAACATTTCTTAAACTGTTGGATAATATTTATAACCTTTGCCTTATCCAGATTGGCTAAATGCCTTTCGGGAATGTGTCGGAAAATAAAGTGTAAATTTTCGATGCAATCAATATATCTATTGCTGCTTCCTCTGAAATTCTCCAGTCTGTCACATTTAGAAATATTCAATCCAGCTTTCTTTACAAAGATAAGAATGATCTTAGACTTTACTTACACAAGTCTCGTGGTCACTTGGTATTTCTGGAAGATTTTGTGGACATTCTTCCATGAAGATAGACGCAAAGAAACTGTTTCTTTTCCCTGCGATTTCTCTGTTCTCTGCAATAAATTATCCTGAACGCACAACAACTGTTGCCCATTTGACCTTGTTTTTATTTTTTGTTCAAGCATTGTAGACGTTTTTTAGCAGTCTTTATGTTTTTCTTTCGTTTGCACGCTTTTTCTCATTTTGAATTTTTCTCAGATTCTTGGTCATCCTTTGCTGGGTCCGACATTTCTCTGAATCCGCTGGCTCACTGCAACACTAGGCATTTTTCTAAGCTGCCTCCTTTTATCTTATAAGTAGATGGAGGTGGGGTTGGAAGTGATAGTCGGAGAGGAGGGTGAACCACATTGATAGGGAGGATGGTGGACACATGGAAACATTCAAAAGAGCGGTGCTAACTTGGAAGTTTGGAGTAGGATAAAGTGGGATTAGAGGAAATGGAGAAATCCACTATGAGCCCCTGTGTTTGGAAGGTCCCAAGACAGAAGATGAGGCTTTCTTCCTCCAGGCTTCTGGTGGCTTGTGTTTGGCGATAGAGCCGGCCCACTGCCCTTATGTCCTTGGCAGAGTAAGAAGGGGATTTAAAGTGCTCAGCCAAAATGCGATGGAGTTGTTCAGTCTGGCTGTCCCAGAGATGTTCGCTGAAATGATCCACAAGTTGACCTCCTGCGTCGCCAATGTAGAGAAGACCACATTGAGTTTAATGGTTGCAGCAGATGAGGCGTTCTCTCTCCCTTAATCACCTATCACTTTCAACCTCACCTTCATCTACCTATCGTAATCCCAGCTACCTCCCCCATCGCACCCCCTTTGGACAATGATCTTCCAACAATGCTCTGTATTCCCCCAGAGAGCTGAGACATCTCTGAGCTGGGTGGGAACCTTAAAGCAGGCTGGTAAAGTATTGCTGCTGCTGTACAAGGTCTTAGTGAGATCACATCTGGAGTAGTGTGTACAGATTTAATCTCTTCAATGAAGAAAGGTTGTTTTAAATTGGACGCAGCTCAGAGATGGTTCCCTCAACTGATTCCTGCAATGAAGGTGCTAACTTATAATGAAAGGATGATCAGGTTGACCCAGTAGCCATTGGAGTTTACAAAAATTGAAGATGATCTTATTTTAACATAGATGATAGAAGGATTCAACATGTGAAGTGAATTACACAGATAGTGGAAGAATCCATTTCGTTCTCCAGCCTGTTACACAGGAACAACAGGAGGATATTCAGGCCTTCGAACCTGTTACACCAAAACAGGACGAGGCTATTCAGCCCCTGGAGCCTGATATACACTGACAGAAGGAGGCCAATCAGCCACTCGAGCCTATGCTGCACCAATATCCTGTTAAACAGCAACAGGATCAGTCCATTCAGCCTCCTCATGTCTGTAACATAGGAACTGGAAGAGGTCACACATGGACTGGAGATTATTACACTGGGATAACAGGCTATTCAGACCCACCGAGCCTATTGCAAGGGAATTGGATAAGGATAAAAACTATCTGAGACTTCTTTCATGAGAAAGGAAGCGGTAATTTAGACACGTAATTGTTGTATGGGAAGAAGAGAAGACCAATCAATCCCTCGGTCCCATCTTCAGGATACATGAGGAGACCGTTCAGTATGTGATGGCGAAGTATGAGAAGACCCATCAGCCCCTCAAAATGTTACACAGAAATTGGAAGATTCCATAATCTCCCAATCCTCTGAAGCATCAACAGGAGGAGGTATTCTGGCCTTGGAGATGGCAACATGGGAACACCAGAAAGACGTCAGCCAATCGATATTGTACACCAACAGGACGATGACTCCATTCAGTCACACATGGATCTTACACAGCAATTGGGGCAGATCTCTTAAAGCCTTGTGCCCATTAAACAGGAATTCAAAGAAAAAGTAAAGGTTTTCGAAAGGGAAGAACTTGTAATAATGGCATACATTAGGGACTAAAGTGTACCAATAAACTGTTGTAATTTAAGGCAAATTATTAGAATCAATTGTTCAGGACATTTTCAAACTTAAACCACAATTCGTCAGAGTCAACATGGTTTTCTGAAGGCTAAATCGTGTTTCAATTATTTGGTTGAGTTATTTGAAGATGTCACAAACATTTCCAGGATCGTGGGAATCCTGGAGATGGAACATATCTCGGCTTGCTGAAGGCATTGGATATGTCGCTTCTCCAAAGAGTAAGTGGTAAGATGAGACAACATGGGTCTAGGAGTAAATAGTTCGCTTGGATGGAAGATTGGTTAACCAACAAAATGGAGTCAGATGGAATAACTGTGTCATCTTATTTTGGCAAATGCAATTTGTGGGGTGCCATTGATTTCAGTTCTCATGCCTCAACCATTTGCGATCGATGTTATTATTGTAGTCGGTTGATGGGATAGAAAATACAATGCCACATTTTCAGATGACAATAACATGGGAAATTACTTCGGAATAATGATGCAAGAGATTTTAAAACTATATGGATAGGTTGAGTGAACGGGCCAACATTTGGCAAGGAAAATTAAAGTGAATAAATATGGGGCTAGTCAAGTTGGCCAGTGTGATAGAAATGCAAATTATTATCTAAATGGAGAGAAAGTTCAAAGTGCTTAGGTGCAGAGGGATCTGGGTGTCTGTTTGCATATCATAGAAAACCTGCCTGCGGGTACTGTCGTAATCAGAACTGCAAGCATAATTTCAGTGGTTATTTATAAAAGGATAGAGTAGAAAGGTAGGGAGTGTTGGTTATAGTTATGCAAGGGATTAGTGAGGCTGCACTGGAGTACAGTTTGGGTGTCCTGCAGAATGAGCTATTTCCATTTGAGGCAAATCAGAAGAACTTCATTAGATTGATTCCATATTTGAAGTGTTTGTCTTATGAAGAGAAATTGAACAGAGATACAGGTACTGAGTTTGGTGCTGTCGCTGTGGTAAGCAAGAGATGAAATTACCAAGAGAGGGTGGAAAGTCTGCAAGTAGATTCAGAGGGGTAAAGATAATAGATAATAGTGTGGCAGCTGGAATTTAACATGATATAACCTGTCATTTCATTTACAGGAATAATGGAAAGCAATATGTTTCTAAAATGGAGAGATATTACAGGACTTAATGATACTGTGTCCTGGGGGGTCCACTCAGATCCGTTCAGACATGGGAGGTTTTGCTCCATCCCTGATCGTCAGCTCCCAGACATTCCAAGTGACCCCATTGCTCTCCGAACACATGGAATACTTTGATGTGGTTAATTGATGGTGGTGATGGTGTTTTGAAACGTGCATCAAGGAGACGGCCTTTATCGAAGATATATTCATTTCTTTCTACGTGGAGACCCGATGACGATGGGAATGGCTGACTGCTTCTGAATGAAGAGGCCGTGACTGCTGCCAGGGCAGTGGGTATTCACCAATATGATGCACTGTGATGGGCACACTGTAACATTAATAGAGAGAGAACTCCTTCAGTTCCTCTACCTCTCCCCATTGACATGGATACCCTTCAGATGCCGTGTACACCATCGGGAATTCCACTATACTGAATACACCCGGCAGCTCCCTGCTGAGGGAGAAACAATCTATATACCTCATCCACCATATATATACTCCTTCACCGACTGGTGACATTGATGTTGAGATACTGGGAAATGATGGACATGTCACCTAATCCTGCCTGGAAAGTTCTGGATCGTAGAAGCTGAATGAAACAGTGACCCTAACAGCCACTGGCAGCATCGTTCTTGCCCCTGGTGTGAAGCTGCAGGTCGTGTTGAAAGAGGTGACACCGCTCTGTCAAGTGTAGCTTGGGAAGCTGTTCCTGGAAAACCCGATGAGGATACAGCAGATCCCTTTCACCACACACACTCACTCCGTGGTTTCAGAGCTTCCCCTCTCTGCAGCCTCTGCTCCATTTGTTGTTCATGTTGCAGGCTCAGATGCTGAAAATACAGTCCTCATGCTCCATCTCGAGTTGGGTCACCAAATCCTCAGGTCTCCCTGAATGTCTGAGGCAGCTCAGTGCACAACCCCCAGCAAACCATCCCCAGCAACCCCACTAAATTTTTTATAACAGGAGTTAGTCAGAAACCCCTCGGCTACAAGTGTTGTGAACCAGAACAGATCCCCGCAAAACATTGTAAGAAGGCTGCTTCGACCCAAACCTTTTCTTATTTTGAATATAGATGCGAAGTGTGCTCTCCAGATATGTTGTAACTGGTCAAACTACTCGACATTAAGCAAAATATAATCTATTCAAATACTTTAGTTAAAATACAATCAAAGAAAAGAAAAATTCGGGATGGCTTATATGTTGGAACACTTACGCAAACAATAGACACCATACCTTCTTGGTTTATACCGCTTGGATCAAAGATATATTCAAATGTATTCAGATGCTTACAGCAGTTTTCCAATCCAGGAGGAAACGGCATCAACAGAGATCTCAGGGAGAAAAGCAGCTAGGGATCATGTATTGACACTTCCAACACTTCTGGGATGCCCAGCAGCTTCTTAATGTTGCAGCTCAAAACAAAGCGAGTAAACCTGGTCCGGGAGAGCTGGCCACTGCCCTTCCATTGTTATCAATGTTTTAATGAAACCTAAAGGCTTTCTCACTTATTTACTTAAACTGTTTTCAGACAGTAGTTCTGCATCTTTGCCTTTAAAAACTCTCTTCAAAAAAATAACCCAAGAGAAAATCGCCTTTTTACAGTGATCGTATACACACAACTCCACCATCAATAAAATGATCCATCAATATACATAAATGGCTTTATTTTAGACCGCCTAATATTCCACTATTAGTAGACTGGAATGAACATATATTACATTGACTCTGAGCATACAAATGTTCACAACTAGATTCGATTTCATTCATTTTACTCCTGCCACAGAATGCCTTTGTCTTTCTTCATCCAAGTCTCCACAATGTGTCAAAACTTAGGTTTTCTCGCCCTGTCAACTATATAATGTCAAATTGAAAGGCAGCAATAATAAGCTCAATCGAAACAGACTCGTATTATTCTCCCCAAACCTCTCCAAAATTTTCAAGGGGTCACGATCAGTGAAACAAAATTGACTCAGGTATGTTATTCACAATTTAAATGCTGAAATGTTGTAACGCCAACGTCAAGCTCAAGGCTTCCTTCACCATTGTGGAATAAATCTGTTGATGTTTCCACCGGACAGACCAACGACACGTTACATAATGCATCACTTCTCATCTCTCCAATACTCCTTCTGAATGACATAATTCCTCATGTCTCAGCATAAAAGAATTATATGCTTCTGTGCCTCTTAATGCTGTAACCTCTTTGCCGGCTTCTCCTGGCCTATGCCAATAAATCTCACTCTCACAGGGATATGGTTTAAGAAGATCTTGCACATTCTTCTCAATCTCTCACAGAAACCAAACTTGGATTTCTGAACTAAATCATCATCAGCTGCCATTTCAGCTTCTAATCTTGGCATTTTAACTCTCTGCTCTTCCACACGAGTTCTATCGACTGCAGGAAGTGAATTGTTGAGCTTCTCCAAAATAAGAATCAATCTAAGAGTGTCATTGGTTTGCTCAGTTTTTAATACCCTTACCCACCTTTCAAAATTATTATTTTTTATTCTTTCAAAGTTAATGTGTGTTTAATCAGGGACGCTTTTTTTAGATTCCTGAAACGCAGTCTGTTGGCTTCTGGCATGAGCTCGCATGCACTTCAGATGGTTTTCTACATTTCCTCATACTCCTCAGTTACCTCCTCCGATAGGGATACAAATACCTATCAGCTTTGTTTGGATCAACTAAATCCACATGGTCACTGGGCACTACATTTGTTTAGCCACTTTCTCAAATGAAATTAAAAAGGCTCCCCCATCCTTCTCATCAAATTGAGATAATGCCTGGATATATCTAAACATATCCCCATCAAGCCTTTGGCTACTACAGGGTTGCTCATCCTCACTAATCTCCTCATCCAGCCTACTGTCTACCTTCATCACCGCCTTCAATGTCCACTTTCCATTACTAACTTTTGAAGTTGAAACTCTCTGCTTTTCTTCTCTCTTTTTTCTTCATTTCCTTTTCTTTTATTTCTACTTTTCATCATAATTCAAACTGTTTCAATTCCTTCTCATGTTCAAGCTGCCTCATTTGAAATTGAATTCGAGCCATTTCTAAAGAGACTGATGGCGGTTCCACCAAATGTATTTGCTGAGCTATAGCTGTAATTATCTCTCATTTTCACACAGATAGTCACAATCCCAACGCCAGCTTGTCTGTCAATTTCTACAGTTTTGCCTTCATTCACTTTTGTAAAACTTTACTTCTTCCACACACAGAGAACTCTTAGTGACTGAAATAATCTTTATACATAAAACACTGTTTAAACCAACCGAATTCAACATCTGGAACCAAAGACACTGACAACTACCATACGCGATCTTTGAACCCAATAGCCTCCTGGTGCGTACATTCCGGTGCCTGCATGAGCTTATTCTGGATGCTCTGATTTCCTCACACAACCCAAAGACGTGCATGCCAGCTGAATTGGCCATGCTTTCAGGGTTTCATGCTTTTCATAGTTTTCAGGGATGTGTGGGTTAGATGCCTTAGTGAGGGTAAATGTGTAATAATAGTGTAGAGGAATGGGTCTGGATAGGTTACTCCTCGGAGGGTCGGATGTAGACTTGTTGGGTCAAATAACCTGCTTGCACGCTGTAGGGATTGTAATTCTAAACCCAATTACCGATTTAGAACCACACAAGAGACCCCAGTTTGCTATAGACCAACTAGACTGCATTAAACTATTTTAAGAAGGTAGCTTGGATGCCAGCCTTTCCTTAATAACAAGATAGATGGGAATTGGATATCCCAGATGTGATTCCACTCGTCAAACCACTCACCATTAGGCAAAACACACTATATATTAAACACTCTAATGAAAATCCATACAAAATGAAGAGGAAATTAGAATAACTTAGCTATTGGAAACCTTAACTGAATGCTGGACACAGAACCTGCTACAAATGAACTGTTCCAATATACTAACATCACCTAAACACACTCCTTGGCAAAAATGAGCATTCAGACATACATTCTTGCATACAGTTCTCCAGTCCAGTTCAGAGAGAATAAAGTCTAGGGATAATTTATTAAAACTACCAACTCTTCTGGGACCCAAGCACCTGGTAACTGTTACAGATACAAGGAAAATACTATCAATCCTGGTCTGTGCCAGTTGGCCATTGTTACTACTATTTATTTAAAAAAACATAAAAGCCTAATACGTTTTTGAGTTGAGCCGTTTTCTGTAGGCACTTTGGCCTTTAAGATCTCTTACCAAAAAAAAGGAGAAATTAACCTTTTCTTCAAAAAAAGTGAAAGCATTGCCACATAATTTAATGACTGATCCTTTATTGAAGGGGCTTCCTCGAGTTACTGACAGCAAGATCACCTGAGAAGGCCAAACACAGGTACAGACGAAGTTACAAGGATGTGTCTCATAATTTCTGAAACACGCCTGTCCATGGACCATCACATGGGACATACCCGGATTTGAACAACAGCTTGACACACATCATTTCATTGCTTCTGAGCTACACAATGCCAGCAATCGATATACCAGGGAGCCAAAACCCGAGGTCAGGGAAAGTTCCAGGGGACAGAGAGATTTACATTCAAGACAGAAACAGACAGTTAATTAACTGAAAAGATGTTGTGGAAATATAGGGAAAAGACATGGCAGTGGGATTAACTGGAGAAGTGAGATCTTGGAAAGTAAAATTACAAGAAAGAGAACATTGCATAATGGCATTGTCAGATCAGCGGAAACTCATTGTTTAAGAAGGAACGCACATGGAGGAAACTATTTTAAATACGAACAACTGGCAGGCGTTTTGTTAATCGACAGAGAGGGAACGAGATAAGTTTCATGGACAGATGAGATAAAGTGTTTGAGAATGTTAAAAAAAGGCATGCCAGACACAATAGCAATATATATCGGCGTGCACATGAATGACAGATGGATGGGAGTTTGGTGTGAGTTCGAATCAGATTTGCTTCGGCAGGTTTGAAGCTGGGAGTGTCAGTAGCAGATTATTGGCTTCCGTAAGACTGTATGTCATAGCTCAAGGTTCAAAAAGCAGATGGAATAAACCAGCGAGATATATTCAGGAGTGGTGAATATTTCAAGTTAGAAATGTCCAGGGAATGGTGTGAAGAAAGAGCTCATAGTCAAAGGGATCACCCACAGTTATGACTTGTCTGCTTCAGCTGCAGATATTGGCCAGGGATGGGATGGAAACAGTGGAAGAAAATGAAGTTTGTAACCAGAACAGTAGAGAGTGAACTCCATGCTGTTAATATTTCAATAACAAAGGCCATTATACAATAAGCTGGAGCTGAGTAGGTCAACATAGAGACCCATGAGTGACACTGCCAGAGCAGAGAGGGAGACAGTAATTGAACACGTTCATTGATGTAGTTAGTAGTGGTCTGTCGAGTGAATATCTGGATTGAGAGTTTCAGCAGGAAAATAATAGCGACAAGACGTGTAGACTATATGAAAGAACAATACTACAGTCATAGCTGGTTTATAGAGAAAAAAAATCTGGACAGTGACATTTTCCAGGAACACCAACGATAGTGTGGAAGGGATAATAAATATATTGAATAATGTAAAGAGCGTAATAGATCCGCAATAATAATGACCACCAACAAAATTAAGTACCATTAAACTATCATGGTATTCTAACAGACGAAAGAATGAACAGACCATCAATGTATTGTACAATGGATAATTTCAGTTACATTACAATGTAAATTTTTGCTATAAATTCTGTGCCTTAGAATTGTACCCTCCACTATCACTTGATGAAGGAGCGGCGCTCCGAAAGCTCCTATGTTTCCAATTAAACCTGCTGGACTATAACCTGGTCTTGTGTGGTTTTTAACTTTGTACACCCCCAGTCCAACACCGGCATCTCCAAATCATGACTGAACACACAGGCTCAATTAACCAGTTCCACACATCACGTTTCATATCAGTATAAAAGGGAACATTTACTGGGTTTGGATGGGATGGGTGAGGGTTGCTGAGGGATAGACCATAAATCTTTAAAATCTTTTTGTACTTTGTATATAACAGTATTAACAGAACACTGCAGTTGTCTATATATGTTCCACTCTGTTTATGAAAGGAGGCAGTTATAAAATGTCAGATCTGTGCATAAAATGAGTCGAGTGATACCTTAACACAAAGGTATTGACCAGTGTGAGGCTCCTCCTGGTTTAAGTGCCCTAATATCAAATCCTTTCATAACCTTGAGACAGAGCATTGAGATTGCTGCTCAGAAACAGGCCGAAGTAATTCTGTCCCTATGGGCCTCTTACAGAGGGCTAAGAGAAGGCCATTTAGCACATATTCGGCTGGATCTACTTGAAAAGGTGGAAATCTAGAATATTGGTACATTTTGCCAACAGAATAATTCAACACAAAGAGATGTGTCGCTTCAGCAGTAAGAGTTATTACTGCTAGGGCACCTGGAGTACATTGTGTTGGTTGTGTTTCTGTAATTAAGGAGGGATGGACCTCCATCAGATACAGTTTAAGGGCTGCTCGTAATCCACGGGTTGCTGTGGCATTTAATGTCTCGGGTCTGTTACATAGGAACAGGAGGAATCCATTCAGCTTTTCCAGTCTATTACAGAGGGCCACGAGGGGACCATTCAGCCTCTCGCGCCTGTTAGGAAGGGGCAGGAAGTGTTTATTTAACTTTCAAGGCTGTTACGCAAAATATTAGTTTTAAATTAGTTTTGAAATAGGAAAGACCCGATGTAAACATTAAAGTTCAAACTTTGAATAAGGCCAATTTTGAAAGTGTTAGGCGAGCCCTGTGACAGGATGATTGGAATACCCTATTCACAGGTAAAGGGATGGTTGGAAAATGCAAGGCAATCAAAATTTGGTTTCAGAGAGTCCAGAGCCAATGTGTTTCTGTTAGTGAGAGGGACAAGGCTGGTGGGTGCAGAGAGTGCTGAATGGCTAGATATATTGATGCTCTGTTCAAGGTAAGGAAGGAGGCATATGTCAGGTTAACAGATCTGAGATCAAGTGAATCCTGAGAGGAGTATAAGGGCAGTACGTTTATAGTCAACGGGGAAATCAAGCCAGAAAAATGTGGATGTGAGATTGCTTTAGAAATAGGGTTAATGAGGCATTGAAAAAATTCTACAAATCCTTTAATGGCAAAAGATTAACTCGGAAGAGAATAGGGAACCTTAAAGATCAGTAAGGCTACCAATGCGTGGAACCACAGGAGATGGGTGGGATACGAAACAAGTCTTTTTTCTCAGTACTTAATATCGAGGATTTACAAGAGCGAGAGAATGAAAAAATATGCAGTAATATCTTGAAAAGTGTTTATATTACAAGGGGGTGTTGGACATTTTAAAACACATAAAGGTGAACAAATCACCGGGACCTGATCGGTTGTATCCCAGATGTTTGTGGGAAGCTAGGGAAAGAGATTGCTCAGCATTTTGCTGATATGTTTGTAACATTTATTTCCACAGGTGAGGTGTCAAAAGACTGGAGGACTGGAGTAATGTTGTGTCATTACTTAAGAAAGTAAGGAAAAAGCAGGTAACTATAGATCGTTGAGCCTGACGTCAATGGTGACTACATTGTTGGAGGGGATTTTGAGGGAAAGAATGTATATGCATTTGGAAAAATAAGGACTGAAGATGACTTTGCACATTGGAGATCACGTCTCACTGACTCAGTAGAATTTTTTGAGGAAGTGATGAAGATGATTGATGAAGGCAGGACAGTGGATGTTGTCTTCATGGAATTCAGTAAGAAAACAAAACTGTTCTAGGTAGCCTGGTTAACAAGGTTAGACTGGAATCCAGGGAGGGCTCCCTATTTAGATCCAATTTTTTCTTGAATATTGGAGTCAGGATGTGACAGTGGATATTTGTTCATTAAACTTGGGGACCTGTGACCAATGGCGTGCCGCAAATATCAATAGTGGGTCCACTGACTTTTGTCACTTACACAAATAATTTGCATTTGAGTATATGAAGTATGGTCAGTAAGTTTGATGATAATTCCAAATTTGTTGGTGCTGTCGACAAATGATCTCTCAGACTATAATGGGACTTTGCTTAGGTGAACCGAGGAGTGACAGATGGGGTTTATTTTAGATAAATGTAAGATGTTGCATTTTAGCAAGATACATTAAGGCAAGACATATAGGTAGGGTCCTATCAAAAGCTGCCAATCAAGGAGCACTCCATAGAAATGATCGAATCGCTACAGTGAGGAAACAGCCTATTCAGCCCATCAATGCCACACCGAACGTCGAAACAGTATCCCATTGGATGAACCCCGACCCTATCACTCTGAGCCTGCATTTCCCATGGCTAATCCTACACATCCCTGGGTACTGTAGCGTGGCCAATCTACCCTTATCTGTATATCTTTATGCTGTCGGAGGAAAACATAACATCCGGAGGAAACTCATGCAGACACGGGGAGAATGTGCACATTCTACACAGGCCGTCATTTAAGGATGGAGTTAAACCCAGATCGCTGCGCTCTGAAGCAGCAATGCTAGTCTCTGAGCTACTGTGTCACCTTGTGGTGAATGTTCTCCGTTCCTTGAAAGTGTCGTCACAGGTAGAAAGCGCAGTGAAGAAGGCACTTGGTGATCTTCCCTTAATTGGTGCGGGCTTTGTGTCTAAACATTTTCATGACATGTTGCACCTGTCCAGGACATTGGTTTGGCCACTTTTGTAATACTGCCTTTAATCCTGGTCACTCTGCTGTCGGGAATATGTTGTCAAACTTGAAAGGGTACAGAAGAGATTTAAAAGAATGTTTCAGGTGTTGGAGGGTTAGAGCTACAGGGAGAATTTGAATAGGCTGGGACTATATTCAAGTGTTGAGTCTGAGGGGTGACCTTAAAGGGGTTTATAAAATCAGGAGGGGCACAGATAAGGCAAACAGTCAACGTCTTTTCACAGGATAGGTGAGTCCATAATTCGAAGACAAAGGTTTAAGGTGAGAGGAGAAATATTTTAAAAGGGACATGAGGGACAACATTTTCACACAGAGACTGCTGTATGTATGGATTGAACAGCCAAAAGAGGTGGTGGAGGCAGGTACAGTTACACCATTTAAAATGCAGTTGGACGGATAATGCATTGGAAATGTTTAGAGGGAGATGGGCCAAATGCTGTCAAGGGGGACGAGAATTATTTAGGATATTTGGTCGGTATTGACGATCAGACCGAAAGGTCTTTTTCTGTGCTGTACATGTCCGTGACTCTATTGCCTCTTGAGTCTATAACACAGGAACAGGAGGAGGCTATTCAGCTTCTGAATTCTGTCAGTCAGCTTGTTTGCTCAATTGCTGAGAGTAAAATACAAAAACACATCATTCAGATTTTGATAGTGTTTTACAGAAACAGGAGAAAGGCTTTTAGTCAAGGGAAGCCATTCGGCCCTCAGCTCCATTCCTCAGGAGCATCATGTCAGCACACAGCTATTGGAGCCTGTCAGTCAGTAGTAGGAGGAGGACGTCTACTTTCGCAAACCTTGGATCAGAAAGCAGTCACTCAGCTGCCCAAGGTTGGGACACAGGAACAAGAGGCAGTCATTCAACTACTTGAGACTGGATACAGAGACTGGAGGGAGTCTTTCAGAGCTTGAAACTGGGACACAGGGAAATCTGGAGGTTAGTGAGGTCCCAGCGTACTGTTATGCAAGGACAGCAGGACGTGACTCACTCCCCACCAGTATGGGACACTGGGAGAGAAGGGGAGTTTGCTTGGAACAAACAGAAATATATGAATAAGTTGCATTCGTGGTCCATTCAATCCTGCCCCACCATTCACTGAGACCACGGATGATCTGATTATGATTCCCTCATTCCATTTTACGGATACTCCCCTCTGTGCAGCCTGTGTTCCATTTGTTGGTCATGTTGCAGACTCAGGTGATGTAACAACACTCACCATGACTCATTCAGAAGGATGGGTCTAACAGGATAATATTTGAAGGTCCAATCACAAGAATGAAACACAAAATCAAGGTATTGTCAGATGTTTCGTACTCTCACATTCGCAATCCAACTCGCATAGCCATCCATTACATATTCAGGATGGAGCACTGTGTAGATCTGGCTAGTGCACTGCTGTATGCAACCCAGTAATGTCCACAGTGAAACTCTATGCAGCCCACACTAATGCTTGATCTATAATCCTGGACTAAATGTTCAGTGTGGGGAGCTTTGCAGTCCGCACTGTTCATTCATATATAAACCCAGGCTGTTGCATTGTTCGGTAACACTGTATTAGATCACTGCCCAGTACGGAGAAACATGTAACCAAAGCTGAAAGTGACAGGATGTGCAGCTACAATCCATTTGCAGCTCCATATTTCCACTGTGCCTTGACATGGGATGCTATGAATGTGAAAGTCACTGCAAGGAAGATATGTAAATAGAAACTATTTAAATACAAATAGTTCTGATTAAGGCGAATATCACTCTAGTATTTAAAGATGAAATAACTGAGATAATATTCAATAAGGTTTTGTGAACGGTGCAAAGAATTAAGAGGGGGATGGTGATGTTATAGTGGTTGCACTATCAGCCTCCAAATAATTAATGGGAATTAGAGGAACAAATATGCAAGGAGACTTGCGAGACTTGCAGGAGCAATAGGGTTGTCATTATAGGTGTTTTTAATTTTCTTCACATAGACTGGGACTTCCAGATGGTTATGACCTTTCATGGAATGTAATTCGTTAAGTGTGTTCAGGAAAGTTTCCACAAGCAATATATCGAGGCTTCTACTGGGGAAGGGACAAACTCGACTTACTTTTGGGAAATAGGGTAGGATAGGTGACGGAGGTAAAGTGGGGGAGCATTTTGGGAAAAGTGACTAGAGATGTATTAATTTTAAAATAGGTATGGTAGGGACAAGATTGGTCCACGGATTCAAGTTCTAAGTTGGGGCAAGGCGTATTTTGTTGGAATTAGACAGGGGATTGCAGAGGATGATTGGAGTAGTTTGTTTCCAGGTAAAAGGATCTCGGGCAAGTGGGAGAGCTTCAAAAGTGAGATAGCTCGAGTTGAAGGTCTACATGTTCCTGTGAGGGTGAAGGGAAAGTGAGGCTGGAAGAGATAACCCTGGATGCCAAGAGATCTTGAATCTCTGACCACCAAAAAAAGGAGGCGTGGCTCACGTACAGGCAGCTGGGACCAAGGGAATCCCTGGAGTTACACAGGGGATACAGGAGTTTAGTGAAGAAGGAAATCAGCAAGGGGGGTATGAGATAGCCTTGGCTGAGCATATTAATGTGAATCCAAATTCAGTATAGTAAAGAAAAAGAACAACTAGAGACAGAATAGGACTTCTTACAATCCAAAATGGGCACGCATGTGTAAAACCTCGAGATATGCTTGAGTTCCTCAATTCACCTTCTGACCAGCTGGGCCAAATGGCCAGTCATACTGGAAGTCTCATGCAGTATGACTGTACATGAGTGTGTTTTGGAGTGGAGGCAGAGTGGGGGAGACTGAGAAAGATATATTCACAGGTTTCAGAATGCTGAAATGAAGATTTTTCGATAGTATCATGCAACACGGGTCAGTATTACGAAGAATTATGAGTGAAAGGGATAATGCTGTACGTTCAGGCGATTGAGAGTTTTGGATGAGCATTTGTTCTATAGTTTTGTAACTGGGAGTGAGGACAGCAGAGTCTTCGCCTCACTGGGCTGAATCTAACAAAAAAACTGTCGCAGTGACATTTTCATTGAGTGTGACAGAGGGGTTGTCTGCATGAGACAGAGCTAGTTTCCTGGTGCTAACTTCCCAAATTCATCTCATTAACTACCCACCCCACTCAATGGTGTCCCTCTCATACAATGCCAGACCGATTCTCCCAACCATCACGACTGGAGGTACTCACCATCGCCTGGAGCCCCTGGATTTTCCTTGATCCCTGACACTGGGGTCATCTTTAAAACGCCAATGGTCACACGGTTGATCTTTCTCAGTTTGGAACTGCCCTGCACATTTTGCCATGAGCATGCCAGATAAGGGACAATTACACCACGGTTTTTTTACAGGGGCACGGAGGTCGTGGTGGATGGGCTAGTACAGAGGGAACCAATCTCTTCCCAGAGGGATCACACCACCAGACCCACCGAGCCTGGTCTGAGCTCACCACCCACCTCAGTGTAGTATCTGTGGTCTGAAGAAATGTCCAGAAAAGCAGGACAAGCATCAATAATCTTCCCCACTCTGTCAGGATAAGCGTCACTGTATTCTCTCTGCTCCCTCATACTCACTGTGTGTCTGTCATAGCACGGACCCCCAAACAAGGCTAATGCTCCACCAATCTCACTACTGCATGCAGCACCTTCCCTCTGTTTCTGTCTTGCATTTCTATTGCCCCCCCCCCCCCCCCACAGTTATAGAATAGTCTGGAGAATGCCAAATAAGGAATGTTTCAGAAAATGTTCCAAATTATTCCCAGTTTCAGTAAAGCGGCAGTGCCCCAGTGTGTAACATGTAAGAGGATGGAGTAAAGATGTACGTTTTTCAAATCACACATAGTTAAAATCTATGATGAGGCCATTCGGTACTTTAAACATGCTCCAACATTCAATACGATTGGGGTGATGTGATGGTTTTCTCAGCTCCGTGTTACAGGAACTTTCAGTCATTCAACCGCAAGCTTCCTGTTAGCAATCAGATGATACTCAGAAGCCTTTTACCCCGTGTTTTTCTAGCATGTGTTCCCAAGGCATTTTCCCAAGGGGACGGACTCTCCTAACAATATATTTCATCTGCTTTATAAATTCTTAGAATAGTCAGGATGCTTTCCACAGACCAATCAAAAACATGCACTTATTTTATGGTTATCGATATCTAATCACAATTAGTCATTATGGTTATTTCACTTCTCTCACCTTATTGTCTTCAGCCAAAGACAGCTTCCAAACACTTTTCTCATAGTAAAGTACAATTTCTAGCAGAGAACGTTTTTATCCTCAGCCGTTATCATGACCGTTATCTCAAATATACTTTTTTTCTTGTCATGAAAGTTTCTCTTGCTCTTTGTCTGTGATTGATTCTTTGTGTGACAGTTACACAGTCTGCCACTCAGTTGGCTGGATGGTTGGTTTGTGATACAAAGGTAGGCCACCAGCGCAGGTTCAATTCCCCGCACTGACTGAGGTTACCATGAAGATGATGCTCTCTCACCCTCACCCCATCACCTGAGGTGTGGTGACATTCAGCGTAAACCACCATGAGTGGTCTATCTAATGAGAGTTCTTTGGGACTCTTTTCTATCAAAGTTACCATTTTAATGTTTTTATGTTTTTTACTGAAAAACAGATCCTTATTATTAAATTAAAACAATAACAAAACAACCCAAATAACTGAACAAAATTACACCCATGTGCATGCACATACAAAGTCTCTTAACGGACAGTAGAAAAAACAAAAACAAACAATAAATAGTAAATAAATAATACAGCTCAGAATAACAAAACGATAGCTCTTGTTCTTCGAGAGCATTAACTGATACACATTCATATGTTCACAATTCTTCATATTGGATTCATTAGACAATATCGTCATGGCTATATAAAATCCCTTTTTTCGATTGGCAGATCAGCCTGTATCGCGATAATGCAGAAACGGTTGCAATATCTTATATAAATCTCCGCTTTTTGGTGCAACATACTGGTGAGAAAGTCCAAAGGGATATTCGCCATGACGATCTTACGACGACCCAACAGACCCGGGGGGGGGGGGGGGGGGGGGGTTCAGAAATCCAACACAACAGGATATTTTTCCTGGCACAGCAAGCAATGGGAGAGGTACTAAATGAGTATTTATGCATCAGTATTTACTGGAGAAAAGGATATGGAAGAGATAACATGTCGGGAAACAGATGGTGACACCTTGCAAAATGTCCATATTACAAAGGAGGAAGTGCTGGATGTCTTAAAACGGGTAAAGATGTATAAATCCCCAGTATCTGATCAGGTGTACCCTAGAACTCTGTGGGAAGCTAGAGAAGTGATTGCTGGGCCTCATGTTGAGATATTTGTTATATGGATAGTCACTGGTGAGGTGCTGGAAGACTGGAGGTTGGCTAACGTAGTGCCACTGTTTAACAAGGGTGGTAAGGACAAGCCAGGGAACTATAGACCAGTGAGCCTGACTTTGGTGGTGGGCAAGTTGTTGGAGGGAATCCTGAGGGACAGGATGTGCATGCATTTGGAAAGGCAAGGACTGATCAGGGATAGTCAACATGGCTTTGTGCATGGGAAATCATGTCGCACAAACTTGATTGAGTTTTTTGAGGAAGTAACGAAGAGGATTGATGAGGGCAGAGGGACTATATGGACTTTAGTAAAGGTTTCGACAAGGTTCCCAATGGGAGACTGATTAGCAAGGATAGATCTCATATAATACAGGAATAACTAGACATTTGGATACAGAACTGGCTCAAAGGTAGAAGACAGAGGGTGATGGTGGAGGGTTGTTTTTCAGACTGGAGGCCTGTGACCAGTGGAATGCCACAAGGATCGGTGCTTGATTCGCTACTTTTTTCACATTGACATGAATGATTTGGATGCGACCATAAGAGGTACAGTTAGTAAGTTTGCAGATGACACTAAAATTGGAGGTACAGTGGACAGTGAAATGGGTTACCTCAGATTGCAACAGGATCTGGACCAGATAGGCCAATGGGCTGAGAAGTGGCAGATGGAGTTTAATTGAGATAAATGCGAGGTGCTGCATTTTCGGAAAGCAAATTTAGCAGGACGTATACACTTAATGGTCAGGTCCCAGGGAGTGTTGCTGAACAAAGAGACCTTGGAGTGCAGGTTCATAGCTCCTTGAAAGTGGAGTCGCAGGTAGATATTATAGTGAAGAAGGCGTTTGGTATGCTTTCCTTTTTGGTCAGAGTATTGAGTGCAGGAGTTGAAAGATCATGTTGCAGCTGTAAAGGACATTGGTTAGGCCACAGTTGGAACATTGTGTGCAAATCTGCTGTCCTTCCTATCGGAAAGATATTGTGAAACTTGAAAGGGTTCAGAAAAGACTTACAAGGAGGTTGCCAGGGTTAGAGGATTTGAGCTATAGAGAGAGGCTGAATAGGCTGGGGCTGTTTTCGCAGGAGCATCTGATGCTGAGGGGTGACATTATAGAGGTTTTAAAAATTATAAGGGCCATGGATAGGGTAAATAGGTAAAGTCTTTTTCCTAGGGTCAAGGAGTCCAGAAGTGGAGGGTATAGTTTTAGGGTGAGAGGGGAAAGATACAAAAGATACCTACGGGGCAACTATTTCACACAGAGGATGGTACGTGTATGGAATGAGCTGCCAGGTGAAGTGGTGGAGGCTGGTGCAAGTAGAACACTTATGAGGCATTTGGATGAGTATATGAATAGGAAGGGTTTGGAGTGTTATGGGCCGGGTGAGGAAGGTGGGACTAGATTGGTTTGGGATATGTGCTCAGCATGGATGGGTTGGATCGAAGGGTGTGTTTCCATGCTGTACATTTCTATGACTCTATTACTTGTATTAATCTCTGTTTTTGGTTCACCATACTGGTGAGAAGGTCCAAATGGATATTCTCCATGATGAGCTTACAAAGACCCAACAGGCCCTCGGAGTTTCAGACATCCAACACAACAGAATTTTTTTTCCTAGCACAGAAAGTAAGGATGTATTTTTTTTCCCATGTGCATCTGCGTAAGATAATCTGGGCAGGCCCAGGAAAAGAGAAACCGTGTCCACCTCCAATTCGGTCCCCAAGACCCACTCTAGCACACCTAACACAGTGATCCAATATAAACGAAGCCTTCAGCAGGACCACATGCAATGAGTAAGAGTGCCTCTAGTCATTCTGCATTTAGGACATGCTGAAGATAATCCCACACTGAATTTTGTGAGAACATCCGGTGACAGAAGAATTTTTAACTGCATGGAATGGGTCCCATTACAGATCAAAATTCTTCGAGCATTTTCACAAACATCCTCCCATGTCTCCAAAGAGATTCAAACCCCCCAACTCTCTCGCCCAGACGTCACGAAGCTGTACAGTCTTGTCTGAGGGGACACTCTGCAACAAATGGTAAAGGGTACGAACAAAGAGTATCCTTAGCAATATGCACCCACTTCTCTGTATTGGATCTGGATGAGTCTGTTAAAAGTGTGTTTTTAAAACCAAATCTCTAATCTGGAAAAACAAACATAAGAAGTCCCTACCAGGTAGTCCATATTTACGAGTTATTTGATCAAATGGTATCATTGTTTCTCCCTCACGTTACACGTGGTGGCTCAGTGGTTTGCACTGCTGACTCGCCCCACCAGGATCACGGATTTGGATCCAGTCTTGGGTGACTGGCTGTGTGGAGTTAGTATGTTCTCAACTGTGTCTGCGTAGGTTTCCTCGCACAGTCAAAAAGATGTGCAGGTTAGATGAATCGGCAACTGATAAATCGCTCATAGTGTTCCAGGATCTGTAAGTTCAGACATCAGTCAGGATAAATATAGGATGGTAGGGGAATGGGTTTGGTGGGTTACTCTTCAGAGTTCCAAGGGCTTGTATCCATACTGTAGGGATTCTACCAATTCTAAATCACCCAAGCAACGTACCCCCTCGCTGTCCACAGTTTAAACCTGGAATCCATTTTCCCCGGTTGACAACCTGGTATACCAATTTAAGGGGTAAGAAACGTGTTTTTGGCTGTATTGCCCTCGATCTGACGCATTGTCCTTACAGTTTTAACAGTATTGATAATCATTATTTATTAACAATCCTCCACAAATGTTGTCATTTTATCTAAGAACAACAGACTAAGAAGGGTTCACTTTGTCTGAGAGGGCTCATTGTCTAGCCGTATTGACGCCGAGTCCTCAGCGGCCCAGGCACAAACACAAGATGATAAAAGAGCTTAATTGATAGCTTTTAATTGGGGAGATCAACTCCCCGTAATCTGTGGAGCAGTTGCCATTTTGTTAGCTTGATAAAGAATCGCTTATGGTACCAAATATAAAAGCTAAAAGAGCCATTATGTTTCTAAAATATCTGTCTGGGAAACATCAAAGAAAGCATTCACACTGGTGGTAGGAAATGAGGAAGGACATTCTCCGACCTCGACAGGAGATTGGAAATGCCTCCCAACTTGGTTTAATTTTGTCAAATATATGGTCACAGTTCATGTAAAAAAAAGATCAAAGACTGATATAATGAAGATACTGAAACAGGGAAACCACCCCAGTTACCATTTAAAAGGAAATCAAGATTTGCCCTCAGTATCAGTTATTTCCCTAAGAACTTCCATAGGTATGGCCGCCAACTTTGTAAAATTAATCTTATCGCCCAGAAAGGCAACAAGTGAATTAACAAATTGCATCACATGAACTACCGAAATTACGGGATTTGACAAAAACATAAGACAATCATCTGCATACAATTTAATTGTGAGAAACAAAGCTCACTCAGTTCAATAATTTCAGTCCGAGACAAGATCTGATTGAGTAGTGTCATTTATTTTACCCTTGCAAGAGAGTGCGATGTCCACTGTCCACAAGGCGGTGACACACACACACACACTGAATTCAATGAATACACGATATTTATGTAATTTGGTTCCTTTTTTATCCCATTGCTCCTCCCCGTTTACATCTTCCACTTCTCTAAGACCGGCACCCATTACTCCTGTTTATCTCTTGCCTTATCGGGCCTTGTCTGTACCAAAATGCTTATTTCTGGCCGCACAAGGCCGTTTGACCACATCCCGCTGTGGCCCATTGTTAGGTATATCCTTTCTTCACCATTATCTACTCCCTCCATCTGTGCTTTCGCCAACCATACTGATCCTTATGACCTTTTAATTGGGGTTTGTTCCTGTGTTTCTGTAAAAGTGGGAAACAGAAGCTTTTAATTACTGCTTGTGCAAGTAGTTAACCCACATCCTCACAGCACCTTATCTATTTGTCTGTAACATCTACCATTGTTTTGCAGTCACGTTTCAGTCTTGCATGCAATTTTAGCTAATACAAAAACAATTATGCATTTCCTCCACATAGTTTGCATTCTAGTTGACTCAGCTCTTGACTGAAAAAAATACACACTGGTTTGAGTTCATTTACCTTGCATAAGTAATTATAATTGCAGAAATAACACTACTTTACCTATATCCCCACAGTAATCTTACATAACATCTGTCCTACTTCTGGCGCAGATATGTTGATATCCTTACGGATGGCGGCCAGTAGCTCAATCACCAACGTAAACTACAATGATGAAAGATGTCAACCTTGTCGGCTGCCTGGAGAAATATTAATATTACTGGTTGGCACACCATTAGTGAGAACTGCAGTCAGAGAATCACAGTAAATGACCCTCAGTCACTTGATAAAAACTTTGCGTCGACCAAACCGTTCTAATGTACAGAAGAGATCCAGCCACTCAACCCAATAAAATGCCTTCCCTCATCTCAAGTGATCAATAATCCCTGGGCAGATTGTTTTTGAGACTCTTGGATCATATTGATTAAGTTCTTAACATTGTAGGAAGATCTGCGGCCCTTTATAAAGCCTGTTGGTCCTCTTTGGTAACGGAAGGCAGCAAAGTTTCCAGCCTTAATGCACGGGTCTCAGACAGGATTTTGAAACCAACATTTAAAAGTGAGATTGGCGTGTAAGAAGCACAATCCTCCAGGGTATTACTTTCTTCATCATCAGAGAGATATGAGCCTCTCCTAAGGATCGAGGGAGGGATCCTGGCTGTCTGAGTGACAGAACATCAGCCCTGACAATAGGTTTATAAATTATTTTAAAATTTCACTCGGAAATCCGTCAGGACCGTGTGCCTTTACATTCTAAAGCTGCTTCACACCCTCCTGCGCTGACAATGGTGCATTAAGGCAAAACACTTAATCAGGGGTTACTCCTGGAAGACCCAGGTTCTTGAAAAATGACTCGATCTTAATACATTTATCCTCACAATGTTCAGTCTGAAATAATTTGGAGAAAAATCTCGGACAGGCTGCATTAATCTTTTTGGAATCAAAGGTAAGGATCCCAGTACCTTCCCTAAGTCAGGTAATGGCTTGAGAGGGGCGCTCGTTTTCCTGGCAAGATAGGCAAAATACCTGCCTTGGCTTATCACCATGTTCAAACAGCCTTTGTTTTGCAAAAGTAAGTTCCTTCTTGGCTGTCTGTGTGAGCGTGGAATTCACCGTAGACCGAAGCGTTGTGATCCTCTGCAGCGTAGCCACTGAGGGACTATCACAGTATGCCCTCTCGGCTGCCCTCAGCTGTGCCTTAAGCCAGCGTTCCTGCTCCCCCTTCTGCTGCATCCTAAGGAATAATTATTCCTTAGGCATAAGCCTTAGCAATTTCCCATAGAATGGATGGCTCCTGGTTGAATCTGAATTAATGGCTAAGAAAGATCTGAATACATTGCAGAAATACTCAATGAACTAACTAGCCTTAAGAATAAAGGGATAGATTCACCAGTGTCTCGAATCTGTTATATTGCCCTTTATTCTTAATCAATAAGTATACTTCTTCATGGTCAGAAATGGTAATATTCCCAATTGTGCAGGATGCCACCAAATCTAAGATTGCTGCAGGGATGGGGAAGATATCAACCCTCGTGTGACATTTCTGCAGGTTAAAGAAGAAAATAAAATCCCTCCTTTTGAGGTAGATCTGCCTCCAGACATCCACCAGCTCTAGTTCTGCACACAAATCCACCAATTGGTTACATTATAACGAGGGTATTGGGGGACCTTTGGACATTCTGTCCACACTGGGGTACGTAAGGCAGTTGAAAACGTCTATAATAATGTGGCACGAGGCATGATAACTTAATTTGGAAAATGCATCTACCACGGTTTTAAGAGGGTGCACCGGGAGACAGTAAACATTCAAAATACTGTATTTTTTCCCATTGTTCAAGGATTTCGGGATTACCATTCTCCTGTGAGTGTCAAATATAATTTAACAATTTAACTGGAAGATTCTTCCTATCCAGTATGGCTCTCCCCGACTCCTACTATTAAAAAACGAGAAATAAACCCGACCAAACCCGCCCTGCTGTAATGTCAAATGTTCCTTCGCATCAAGGTGCATCTCCTGCAATAGGACAACATCCACCCTCTCCTTTCTAAGACTAGAAAGTACATTTTTCCTCTTGACTGGACGATGGCTCCGCTTATTGGTCCAGGTACACCATTTAAGCACATCATTATCCATCACACACTGTAGCAATATTTGAGCTCTAGAGAGGACGAACTCGAATTACACATCACTGATCATGAATGAAAAAAGACTCATAGAGCTTAGAAACAACACAAACTAAGACTACTGCAACTAACAAGCGCTCAAAACTTTCCAAAACTAAACTCACAAAAAAAAACAGAAAAAGAAACAAGATCCAAAGTGCCAATGACATTCGATTGGAAATTTACCCCACACCCGCCCAGTGGGGACGGTTCCATATCACAAAGCTTTATCTTCTGCCTGCTACCAATATGACATCCAGGGCAATTAACAACAAAAATCGACCTTCAACTGCCCTTTGGTCGTTATTTATTCATCACAAGTACTTTGTAATCCGCTCCAGCTTGAGCCGCACCGCAGATACAAACAAGGAAAGAGAAAAATCGTTGTAATACTAATGAGGAAGTTAAAAGTGACTACTCTACCACCCCGACTACAATTTAACACTGGTTAATACCAGAAAATTTCTTTAAGAGAGAAACATGATTATCTAAACATCCATCTTACTTTAAAAATTCACAAATTGTTCACTTTCTCTGGAGTGTCAGACGAGTGTATGGATCCATTGAAAACAATACGGAACACCGCTGGGTACCGTAAGGAATACTAAATCCCGAGTTCCCTTACTCTTCTCTTGGTGTCATCAAAACATTTTCTTTCCTGAGTCACCACCGTTGAAAAGTCCTGAAAGAACATAATACTGGAGCCCTCGTGAATAAAAGCAATCGGATCTGTCCCCTGTGTTCCGGAAATTCCACCAGTCTTTGTTTATCCCCATAACTATGTAACCTCACAAGGATAGGGCGAAGGCACTGGTCTGAGTCTGACCTCCGCACCATAACCCGATGAACTGTTTCAGTCTTCACCTGTCCCTTTTCAGTTTTGAAGTGAAGGAATCGCTGCAGCTAGTTCTCAATAAACTCAGCCGCTGACCACCTTCCGTCCGGTCCAGCAAACCGACGATGTGAACATTCTTCATCGTACCCCTGTTCTCGAGGTCGTCGTCAAGCTCAGTTAAGGTATGGACCTGGTTTTCAAATGAATCAAATGAGAGGAATTGATCGCGGTCTCTGCCACTGCAGCTCGGCGCTGACATCGTCTGTTCTGTTTCCAAGGCTGTCAAGTTGCTGTTCATGTTTTTGGAGCTCTGCTGAGAGCGGCTCTAGCCATGGCTGTTCTTCAATCATGGCTTCAATCATTTCAATAACTTGGTGAACTCAGTGACCAAGGCCTGGTGAGTAACTGGGTCCATGGTCAGCGGCCAATAGTCCTCTCAGTTCCGGGACATCTCTGCAGGAGCGGCACGGTGGGTATTTTGGAGTATAATTTAAAGTGTTCTGCTGAATTTATTTTTTGGCTCGAGACAATGAGCTAATCAAGTTTTTCAACCAAAGGTTACATTATATCTAGTTTTCAGAGCACTTGGTGCTGTCAGGTAGTTATTGCTGGCTTTTAATTCTCTTAAAGGTACAGTACACCCACATGTTCATCACAGAAGTTACACGGAAATCTGACGAGGGAAGCATGACACATTGACTTCACCAAAGGACGTGAGGCAAGCAGATGAGTTTTTAGAGCAAATGATAATGGTTGCTTTTAAATTCCACCAATTTCCTTCATGAGATATTCTTGTTTCTAAATTATGAGTCAATGGCTTGACAATCATAAACTGTCTTCCCCTATGTGCAGAGAACAAGTTAAACATCCTCAAGAGCAATTATTTAGTGATGGACATGTGGTTAGACCGAACTTAAAATGTTGCATCCGAATTGTACAAAGTCACAAATCATGGTTTATTCAGAAGTTGCACTGAGACTGGGGACCATATCATGATGGTGGTATTGGACACGATTGGTGGGGGTGGTGGGGGGGGGGGGGGGGGGGGAGGACATGGAGATGTATATCTGTGAAGGACAAAATGAATTTTGGAGCTTCAGAACAGTCTGGTTCCATCTCGCATATCAGTGAGTAATTTATAAATAGTACTTTGTTAGTTATAATTTATAAGGAAATTAACTTTTGTTTGGAACTGAAGACATTGACTTCCACTTACTAAAATTTACATATCATAAGCAGAAATTCAGATCAACCCGGTTTAGTAGACAAATATAATGACTTACCAGGAACACCAACGATGGCCAGGATGGGATAGTAACCACCTTGAATAATCCAAAGGACATCCAGGATCCGCAATGTTAATGATATCCAAGGCTGGGAAAGCCAGTAAAGACCCGAGTATAAACTGTCCATTGTTGGAACATTGTGGTCTTTAGTTCTCAGTTTCTGATCCATTGTTAGAACATTCCAGTCTAATGTTCTCAGCTCCTGATACATTGTTGTACCATTCCAGTCTAATGTTCACTGATTCTGATCCATTGTGGAACAATCCAATCCTAGGTCCTTAGATTTTGAACCATTATTGTAACGTTCCAGTCTAATGTTCGCACATTCTGATTTCTTCACCCCCTCTCTCTCGAGCTGCTGATCCCTGTTAGTGTTGTCAGTTATACTCCTTCTCATACTATGGGATAACACATTGACAGAGCCCATTTATCAGTCAATGATGGAAACTCTCCACTGGGATAATTATGATCCACAGAGATTGACATTAATCACAGTCACTGAACAAATAGCTCCAGTTAACCTCTTTCATTTCAATATTGATTTTATTAAAAATCAAAACAACGTTTAAAATTTGCACATTTGGGATGAGATATATGGGGGTGACTAAAGGAAGGAATATTGGAGATGGAAGCTTGATTATATGTAATCATTCAATCTCCCTTGGATATGGGAGTAATGTCAAAGGATTGTCAGAATATAAACACGTTTCTCCGTTTATAAATGGAAACATAAAGTCTGTAACTACTGATCAGTGATTATATTGCAAGTAAAATATGGAGGGAACTTTTCTAGTCCATAATTAGACAGGAAAATGTGCGTACAACAACATGAGTTATAGCAGACAAATGGCATGGATATGTTAACAGAGAATATGATGTGTCACACAATTCAGATGGTTATTCGAGGATCAGAGAGGTCCAGCGAGGGTCTTGCTGTTAATGTTGTCAATGTCAATCAACTGTGATTAAGTAGCATTCGCTGGATTTCAATTGCAGTATGATACTGTGGACATAGCTGCTGAGACTGGAGGAATGGAACATGATATTTCCCAGTCATCTGCATTGGAATGTTACTCTTTATAAACCATATGAAGATCAAATTCCAGGGTATATCTCCAATGAGGAATGAGGAGAGCCAATATTAACTAAGCAATCAGAAGACATTGGAGCAGAAATTTGGCCATTCAGCGCATTGAGCCTGCTCCACCATACAATGATGAACTTTTCATCGCCATTCTCCCGCTTTCTATCTGTAACCCTTGATTCACTTTGCATTCAAGGACCTATCTGTCTCACTCTTAAATATACTCCATGACCTTGCCTCGACAGTCTTCTGTAGCAGTGAATTCCATAGACTCACCACTCTCTGGCTGAAGAGGTCCCTCCTTACCTTTGTTCTAAAAGGTCTCCTCTTTACGATGTCGCCTCGGGACCTAATCTCTTCTACCATTGAAAATTAATTTCCAATATGAACTCTGTACAGGTCATTCAGTATTCTGTAAATTTCAATTCTACTTCTTTCTGAATTATATTAAATATAGACCCAGAGCCCTCAGATGTTCTTCATATGTTAAGCTTTTCATTCCTGGGACTATTCTCTTAAATCTCCTTGAAAAAGTACCAGGTCCAGTACATCCTTCCTGAGATATGGGACCCAAAACTGTGCACAATCAAGTAGATGTGTCCTGACCAAAGCCTTATAGCGCTTCAGAAGTACAACCCTGCATTTATATTCAAGCCCTCTTGAAATAAATCCCATAATTGTATTTGTCTCATAACTACTGACAACATGCAAGTTTACCTTTCGAGACTCCTGGACTAGAACTCCCTCGTTTTGTTGTACTTCAAGACTTCTGAACTTGCTCGCTATTTGGTAAATAGTCAATGCCTGTATTCTTCCTGGCAAAGTGCATGACATCACACTTTCCCATGTTATAGTCCACCTGCCACTTCTTTGCGCACTCCCCCAACCTGTGAAAATCCTTCATCAGGAGAAAGTGAAGACCGCAGATGCTGGAGATCAGAGGCAAAACGTGTGGTGCTACAAATGCACAGCCAGTCAGGTAGCATCCGAGGAGCAGGAGATTCGATGTTTCAGGCATAAAGTCTTCATCAGGAATGAGTGGGGTGGGTGAAATGGGGCTGAGAGATAAATGAGAGGGGCTGAGGCTGGGAGGACGTTAGCTTGGAAGGCGATACCTAGATGAAGGTGGGTGGTGATAGTGATAGGTCACAGTGAAAGGTGGAGTGGATAGATTGGAAGTAAGATGGACGGGTAGTTCAGTTAAACAGGGTGGTGCTGAGTTGGAGGGTTAGTTCTGGGATAAGGTGGTGGGAAGGGAAATGAGGAAACTGGTGAAATTGCCCTTGATACCGTATTTTTAGAGGTTTCTAAGGTGGAAGATGATGAATTTTTCCTCCAGACGACTGTTGGCTAGAAGTTGGCAGTGGAGGAGGCCAACAACTTGCATGTCCTTGGTGCAGTGGGAGGGAGAGTTGAAGTATTCAAGCACAGGGAAGTAGGGTTGTTGGGTATGTGCGTCTGAGAGTGTTCCCTGAACCGTTCTGCAAGTTGATGTCCTGTCTCTCCAACGCAGAGGAGACCAGAAGCAATGGACAGATTAGGTGAAGTGTTTGGATGCATAGGATGTTCTTTGCCTGATGTAGAAATATCATTTGGGGCCTTGGTTGAATGTGAAGAGGGAGGTGTTGACACAGGTTTCATACCTCTTGTAATGACAAAGAAGGTGTCAGGAGTGGAAGGTGGCTTGGTGGGGGTGGGGGTGTCATGATCCTCACGAGGGAGTTGTGAAGCGAATGGTCTCTACAGACTGCTGATAGGGGTCGGGAGGGAAGTAAAACTCAGGTGGTGAAGTCTGACCCTTAGTGGCGGAAATGTCGGAGGATGATGCGTTGTATCCTGAGGTTGATGGAAGGCGAGCAACAGAGGAGTTCTATCCTTGCTGTAGTTGGAAGGGTGGAGTGCAAGGGCGGGGGTATGGGAAGTTGAGGAGATGCGCTAGAGCACCCTCCTGCAGCCGAACCACCTCTTCAATGCTACCTGTTCCTCTATCTAGTTTTGCACTGTTTGAAAACTTAGTTAGAATCCCCCCAGTTTCTTTATGCAAATCATTAATGCACAAAATGTATAGTTGTGGTCCCATCACTGAGTCTTGTGGAACACCACTTGTCCCTGCCTGCCATCCTGAAAAGGACCCTTTTATCCCTGCTCTCTGTTTTCTGTCAGACAACCATTCTTCTATCCATGCTAGCAGCTTGTCTCTAACACCATGGGACCTTATCCTTCTCAGTAGCCTTCTGTGTGGCACGTTGTCAAAGGATTCTTGAGGAAAAATTGGATAACATCTATTGGTTCTCCTTGGTCTAATCTGCTCGCTATTCCCTCAATGTATTCTAGCAGGTTTGTCAGGCCAGATGTCCCCTTGAAGAAACCATGCTGACGCTGTCCTACTTTACCAAAGACCTCCAGGTATTCAGAAGTCCCATCCTTCAGATGGATTTCAGGACGTTACCCACAACCAAGGTTAGGCTAATCAGTCTGTAATTGTCCATCTTCTGCCGAACTCCCTTATTAAACGGAGTGTCAAGTGAGACATTTTCCAGCCGTTTGGCCCTTTCCTGATTTTAGTCATTCCTGAAAGTTTACTAGTTACGCTTGCACTACCTCTTCAGCTATCACTCTTACAATGCTGGGGTGTAGTCCACCTGGTCCAGATTATTTATCCACATTCAGGCCATTCAGTTTTCTAACATGTTCTTCTTGATGATGGCCACCATACTCAGCTCTGCCCTCTCACTCTGTTCATTTTTTGGGAAATTACTCATGTCTTCCACCATGCGAAGTTCTTCATTAGTTTCTTTGTTTCCCACTACTGTCTCTCCAACATCATTTTCCAGTGGCCCATATTCACTTTTACCTCTCTTTTGCACTTTATCTATCTAATGAACCTCTTACAGTCTCCTTTATATTACTGGTTAGGTTACCCCTACATTTAATATTCTCCTTCCTTTTTTTTCTTACCTTCTGTTGATCTTTGTAAGTTTCCCAATTCTCTAGTTTCCCACTGCCCTTCACCACATTATATGCTTGTCCTTTTGCTTCGATACAATCCCTGACTTCCCTCGTCAGTCCTAGTTGCCTCATCCACCCTGCACCATGCCTCTATTCCTCAGCATGAATCTCTGCAGTGTCTCCTGAATTAATCTTGGAATCTCCTGCCATTGCTGCACTCCTGCCTTTCTTGCTGGACCCCGCTCCCAGTCAATCCTATATAGCTTCTCCCTTATGCCTCTGTAGTTGCCTTTATTCAGCTGAAATACTCTTACCTCTGATTATATCTTCTCTCTCTCAAATTGCAGAATACATTCAACCATGTTCTGATCACTGCTTCCGAAGTTTCCCTTCACTTTAAGCTTCCTTATCTAGCCTGCGTCATTAGATCGAGTATCATCTGTCCCGAATGGGCTCTACCACAAGCTTCTGCAAAAAAAAGACATCGCATAGACATTCCTGTAATTTCTTTTCTTGCGATCCACTACTAACCTGATTTTCCCAATCTGCCCTCATATCGAAATCACCCACGATCACTGTATTTTGCCTTTCCTACACATCTTTTCTATCTCCTGGTGTATCTTCTGCCCCAGGTCCTGACTATGTTTTGGAGCCCTGTACAAGACTCCAACTGTGGTTGTCTTACCTTTGTGGTTCTTCAGTTCCACCCACGCAGATTCTGGACTATCTGACCTTACTTCCTTTCTAACTATTGATTTAATTTCATTTCTTACTAATAATGCATATTCACTACCTCTGCACACTTGCCTCTCTTTTCAATAGGAATAATGTCCTTAAATATCCTGATTCCCTTGCAGCCATTTCTCCGTGATGCCCATCACCTCATACCTGCCGATTTCAATCTGTGCCACAAGCTGATTTACCTTATTCCTTGTACAGCATGCATTCAGATATAATGTGGTCAGTCCTGTATTAACTGTACCTCCTGTCATGCCATTCATTTGACCAGTTTGCTTGAAGTTTGATTGTTAAACATTTCCAGATGTTCTATCCTATTTGTGTCTGTGCTGGAGATTTTAATAATTTCTCCTGAGGTCTGTACTTTTACCTCCTCTTTTAATTCGGCTTTTCTAATTAAATCCTGTAACTGAAGCCCCACCCCGCACACACACACTCCTAAACAGTTGAAATATATGTTCTACAGTCCTAGTTAGGATTCACTCGGACTCTGGTCCCAGCACGGTTCAGATGATGACTGTCCCATCGGAACAGGTCTTTTCTTTCTCCGTAATAAAATTGATTTATTCAACACAAAACACAGAGGCAAAATAAACTTTTGTGTACATACCAAAATATGAAAATTACAAAGAGACAAGGTGGTTAAAATACACTTACTATGTGGTGCTATGTAAATTTAAATGTGAATTACAAAACCATGGAAGTGATGTGCAAACTTTGTTAATCATTATTTGACCCGCAGCTGAGATCCTGGTTTCCCGTCTGTCAGTAATCCCCATCACTGAGGTTCTCTCGGCCTGTCTCTCACACACTGTCGAGAGGGGTTACAAGTTGATGTTGGCCCAGAATATTTAAATTAATCCACCTTCTCTCTGGAGCCAATCTATTTGTCTATTGGATTCTGATTGGCTGTCAGCAACTCAGCTCCGTGATGTCATTGGCGGTAAATGATCTGGGATGACAGCCAGTATCACAGGGTATGGCAACAGACAAAGCGCTTGCAGTCTCTGGGAGTTTGGAAATGAAATTCTGTGTATTTCTCCTCATGCGGCCTTCTGATTACTTCACACTCGTCTGACATCCGTTGCTCTCACTCATTCTGTTGTTCCATTTTCTCGCCACTCTGTTTATTTCACTTCACTTTCTTTTTCTCTGATTATTCCTCTCTCTCCCTCTCAGACTATCACCGATCATTCTCTTTATTTTCAAGTGGTCAAGTTGGAGAGCTAGTGGACGCATGGTGGGCTGATTGGCCTCCTCTGTGATGTATTAATTCTGAATTTCACTGACCCAAAATAAACACTTGAGCTGCCTGGAGAGACAAGCTGATCCACTGAAGGACACATCGCACAATTCACCGTTATCTCTTCCTGTTTTTTGACATGCAGGAATCTCGAAATATCTGTCCAAACAAACAGAGTCCTCACATTAACATCAGCACACTTCAGACTGCAAGGTGCACTGTGTTCAGTACCTCTGCTTGCAGTTGGTCTTAGTTGTACCGATATTAATCTACAACTTCTCCTCAGTAACTGTTCCTGTGGACCTACTGCTGTCGTTCCCCACACCCCTTCCCCCGCCCCCCAACCCCCACCCCCACCCACCGCCGCCACACACTAGTTTAAACCCTCCTAAGGGACAATGACAAACCTGACTGCCAGGAGATTGCTGCCAGTTCAGGTCTGTCCTGTCCTTCTTGAGTCGGTCCTAACCATCCGGGAATCCCAATGATTCACATATTGGAGATTGCTGCCAGAACAGGTTCAACCCGTCCTGCTTGTTTATATCCTATCGACCCAGGAATCCCAATGATCCACATATCAGAAGTGCTGCCTCTCCTACCAGCTCTTTGGCAGTGTAGTTAATTGTGCTATCTTCCTATTTCTAATGTCACTCACACGTGACATATTCTAATGTCTCCAAAATTCAAATATCCTTTCAGCACAACTCCATCCATTTTCTTTAAAGTGGATACACTTGATAATAAAAAAAAGTGTGACGTCAGGAAAGTGAGACCACTGAATCAGTCCAATGACCAGAGGTTCTGATATCAATCCCCACCACCAAGCGTATTTGACAAGACATACATATTGACCAGGTAAAAACAATGACTGCAGATGCTGGAAACCAGATTCTGGATCAGTGGTGCTGGAAGAGCACAGCAATTCAGGCAGCATCCAAAAAGGTTCGAAATCGACGTTTCGGGCAAAAGCCCCTCATCAGGAATAAAGGCAGAGAGCCTGAAGCGTGGAGAGATAAGCTAGAGGAGGGTAGGGGTGGGGATAGAGTAGCATAGAGTACAATAGGTCAGTGGGGGAGGAGATGAAGGTGATAGGTCAGGGAGGAGAGGGTGGAGTGGATAGGTGGAAAAGGAACTGGGCAGGTCGGACAAGTCCTGACAAGTCAAGGGGATCATGTTGCTGGAGGCTAGAAACGAGGATGAGGTGGGGGAAGGTGAAATGAGGAAGCTGTTGAAATCCACATTGATGCCCTGGGGTTGAAGTGTTCCGAGGCGGAAGATGACGCGTTCTTCCTCCATGCGTCTGGTGGTGAGGGCGCGGCGGTGAAGGAGGTCCAGAACCTCCATATCCTCGGCAGAGTGGGAGGGGGAGTTGAAATGTTGAGCCACGGGGCGGTTTGGTTGATTGGTGCGGGTGTCTCGGAGATGTTCCCTAAAGCGCTCTGCTAGCACGCGTCCAGTCTCCCCAATGTAGAGGAGACCGCATCGGGAGCAACGGATACAATAAATGATATGATTGGATGTGCAGGTAAAACTTTGATGGATGTGGAAGGCTCCTTTAGGGCCTTGGATGGAGGTGAGGGAGGAGGTGTGGGCACAGGTTTTATAGTTCCTGCGGTGGCAGGGGAAAGTGCCAGGATGGGAAGGTGGGTCATATGGGGGCGTGGACCTGACCAGGTAGTCACGGAGGGACTTTGTGGAAGGCGGAGAGGGGTGGGGAGGAAAATATATTCCTGGTGGTGGGGTCTGTTTTGAGGTGGCAGAAATGTCGGCGGACGATTTGGTTTATGCGAAGGTTGGTAGGGTGGAAGGTGAGCACCAGGGTCGTTCTGTCCTTGTTGCAGTTGGAGGGGTTGGGTCTGAGGGCGGAGGTGCGGGATGTGGACGAAATGCGTTGGAGGGCATCTTAACCACGTGGGAAGGGAAATTGCTGTCTCTAAAGAAGTAGGCCATCTGGTGTGTTCTGTGATGGAACTGGTCCTCCTGGGAGCAGATACGGCGGAGGCGGAGGAATTGGGAATACGGGATGGCATTTTTGCAAGAGGTTGGGTGGGAAGAGGTGTAATCCAGGTAGCTGTGGGAGTCGGTGGGTTTGTAGAAAATGTCAGTGTCAAGTCGGTCGTCACTGATGGAGATGGAGAAGTCCAGGAAGGGGAGGGAGGTGCCAGAGATGGTCCAGGTAAATTTAAGGTCAGGGTGGAATGTGTTGGTGAAGTTGATGAATTGCTCAACCTCCTCGCGGGAGCACGAGGTGGCGCCAATGCAGTCATCAATGTAGCGGAGGAAGAGGTGGGGAGTGGTGCCGGTGTAATTACGGAAGATCAGCTGCTCTACGTAGCCAACAAAGAGACAGGCATAGCTGGGGTCCATACGTGTGCCCATGGCTACCTCTTTGGTCGGGAGGAAGTGGGAGGATACAAAGGAGAAATTGTTAAGGGTGAGGACCAGTTCGGCCATACGAATAAGAGTGTCGGTGGAGGGGTGCTGTTGGGAACGTCTGGCGTTCGAGACACCACCCACGCCCTCCACCTCCTCCAAGACTTCCGTTTTCCCGGCCCCCAACGCCTCATCTTCACCATGGATATATAATCCCTCTACACCTCCATCCGCCATGACCAGGGCCTCCAAGCCCTCCGTTTGTTCCTCTCCAGACGTTCCCAACAGCACCCCTCTGGAGGGGTTACAAGTTGAAGTTGGCCCTGAATATTTAAATTAATCCACTTTCTCTCTGGGGCCAATCTATTGGTCTATTGGATTCTGATTAGCTTTCAGTAACTCAGCTCTGTGATGTCATTGGCGATAAATGATCTGGGATGACAGCCAGTACCACGGGGTATGGCACCAGACAAAGCGTTTGCAGTCTCTGGGAGCTTCTAAATTTAATTTCTGTGCATTTATCCTCATGCTGCCTCCTGATAACTTCACACTCGTCTGACATCCGTTGCTCTCACTCATTCTGTTGTTCCATTTTCTCGCCACTCTATTTATCTCACTTCACTTTCTTTCACTCTGTTTATTCCTCTCTCTCACTCTCAGCCTATCTCCGATCATTCTCTTTATTTTCAAGTGGTCAAGTTGGAGAGCTGGTGGACGCATGACGGACTGATTGGCCTCCTTCTGTGCTGTATTAATTCTGAATTTCTCTGACCCACAATAAACACTTTAGGTGCCTGCAGAGTCAAGTTGATCCACTGAAGGACACATCGCACATGAACCATTATCTCTTCCTGTGTTCTGACATGCAGCGACCTCGAAATATCTCCTCAAACAAACAGACTCCTCACATTAAAATTAGCACTCTTCAGACTGCCAGGTCCACTGTGTTCAGTACACTCTGCCTGCTTGCAGTTGGTCTTCGCTGCACTGGTATTAATCTACAACTCCTCCTCAGTCACTGTAAATGTGGAGCTACTGCTGTGGTTCACCACACGCCTCCCCCCCGCCCCCAGCCCCCCACCCACATCCACCGCCGCCACACACTAGTTTAAACCATCCTAAGACACAATGACAAATCCTGCCTGGCAAGAGATTGCTGCCAGTTCGGATCTGTCCTTTCCTTCTTGTTTAGGTCCTACTGATCCGGGAATCACAATGATCCACATATTGGAGATTGCTGACTGGTCCATCTCGTCCTTCTTGTGCATATCCTATCGACCCGGGAATCCTAATGATCCACATATCAGAAGTGCTGCCTCCCCTATCAGCTCTTAGGCAGTGTAGTTAATTGTGCTATCTTCCTATTTCTAATCTCACTCACACGTGACATATTCTAATGTAGAACATAGAGAACATAGAACAATACAGCACAGAACAGGCCCTTCAGCCCACGATGTTGTGGCGAACATTTGTCCTAGCTTAAGCACCCATCCATGTACCTATCCAATTGCCACTTAAAGGTCACCAATGATTCTGACTCTGCCATTCCCACAGGCAGCGCATTCCATGCCCCCACCACTCTCTGGGTAAAGAGCCTACCTCTGACATGCCCCCTATACCTTACACCCTTCACCTTAAATTTATGTCCTCTTGTCTCCAAATGTCTCCAAAATTCAAATATCCTTTCAACCCAACTCCAACAAGGCATTTTCTTTAAAGTGGAAAAGCTTCATAATAAAAAACGTTCGTGTGACATCAGGAACGTGAGACCACTGAATCAGTCCAATGACCACTGGATCTGATATCTATCCCCGCCACCAAACCTGTTTGACAAGGCATACATATTGACCATCTGTTTGCAGAAGAATGAGGATAAACAGAAGATTAGAAAATGTCAGAGCAGATGGATGTCATTCAACCTGTTTACTCAGCTTTGCTATTCAATTGGATTCGAATTATTCTGTTCCTTTCAATCGCAGGGTTTTTGCCCAGCATCCACAGCGGGCCAGAAAATGCCCAGTGTTGTTGTGTGCACAGTCCTGTGAAGGGAGTATCCAGTGCCCGGCAATCCAGTGTGGGGAGTCCCAGGGGTGGCACAAGGAAAGACTGCATGTAGTGACGATGGACTGAGGGACTGAAAGAGATGGAGTGGATATCCAGGAGCACTGCACTCGTAAAGGAGGCCGGGCAAGATTCCTAAACACCAAGAGGAAACCGTGAACCATGGCTGCTTTTGCAAAAACCTGTCGCATTTGCTGCATTTCTCCATCGAACAAAATCAAAAATACTGTAATGTTAGAAATCCGAAGCAAACACAGAGACATACTGTGGAGAGAGAAAAGAGTTAAGTTTCCCAATCCAGACACAGGAAGAATGTGCAAAATCCACACAGAGAGCGCACAAAGATTGGAATTGAACCGAGTCCCCAGCAGTGTGAGGCAGCTTTGCTGTGCCTCCATGCAGCCCAATGATGGATAATTGGGGATAGGATAGTTAGAGGCATAGATACTGTTCTCCGTGATCGGGATGGAAAGTTCTGAAGCTTGGGTTGCCTACCTGTTGCTCTGGTTTGGGATATCTCATCTGGGTTGCAGAACTTGGAGCAGGAGGGGAATGATCCAGTGGTCAGTCTCCGCGTAGGTACCAACGACTGGACAAACAAAAATGACAACGAGAAGAGCGACCGGTAATAAAGGACCGAACTACTATATCGTAATGCATGCAGTATAAGGAATAAGGGAAACACGCTTGTGACTCATGTACTAATTGGCAGGTACGACATAGTGGGTTTTACAGTGATATCGCTGCAAGAGGATCAGGATTGGGAGTTGAATATTCAAGGATATTCATCCTGCCAAAAATATATGCAGGTGGACAGAGAGGTAGAGTTGTATAATTATTAAAAATTGGAATTGAATCAATGCTCAATAATAAGAAATGAAGTAAGGTTAGTTGGTGTAGAAACTGTGTCGGTGCAATTGAGGATTCAAAAAGGTGAAAAAATGCAGTTGGAGTTATGTACAGGGAGCTGGGGTGCAAGATACACCAGGAACTGGAAAGATCTGCAGGAAAGATAAAATTACAGTGATCACGTGGGATTTCATTATGCAGGTGGACTGGGATGTCAGGGCGGTAGTGGTTCACAATAAAAGGAATTCGTGGAATTTGTATGAGATGGCTTTTTGGAGCAGCTTGTGTCGGCAGACGAGATCAGGGGAGCTTAAGGTGAAGGAAATCATAGGAGGCAATGATCATAATATGATTGAATTTACACTGCAATTTCAGATGGAGAAGTTAGAACCAGAAGCAACGGTATGATAGCTGAATAAAAACAATTACAGAGACATGAGGGAGGAGCTGGGTATGATTGACTGGGAGACGGCGAGCAGGAAAGGCAGTTCAACAGCAATGACAGGAGATTTTTGAGTAATTCAGGATACAGCAGAGATTTATCCTGAGGAAAAAGAGGAGCTAGGTATAGGGAGGATGCGGCAACCGTAGATGACTAGGGAAGTCAGATATAGCATGAAAACAAAATATAAAAGCAAAGTAACTTTTTACTCGTTATGTTAACAATCTAGATAAGGAAATTGAGGGCACTCTGGCTAAGTTTGCAGATGATGAAAAGATAGGCAAATGGACAGGTCATATTGAGGAGGTGGAGTGGCTGAAGAAAGATTTTGACATGCAAATAGAGAGGCAAATGCATTCCAATGTTGGAAAGTATGAAGTCGTGAACTTTGGCACGAACAATAGAGGCAGGGTCTATTTTCGAAATGGGAAGAAAGTTTAGAAATCTGAAGTGCAAAGGGACTTGGGAGTTCTCGTGCAGGGTTCCGTCAAGGTAAGCTTGCAGATTGAGGCAGTAGTTAGAAGGGCAAATACATTTATTATTGATGAAATTTATAACGAGATGAATTGTATATAAAACAGGTTGTTTACATCTCTGGTCATACCGCATTTGGAGTATTGTGCGTAATTTTGAGCCACATTTCTCAGGAAGGATGTACTGAGTCTGGAGTGTGTTCACAAGATCTTAGAAATTAAAAGCTTATCGTATGAGGCATGTTTGAGGAGTCTGGGCCTATACTCAGCAAAGTTTAGAAGGATGAGAGGGATTATAACGGAAGCATGCAAAATTCTGAATGACCTGGATAGAGTGGATAATGATAAGATGTTTCCATTGGACGAGGACCCGAGAACACAGCCTTAGATGAAAGGGAACACCTTTTAGAACAGTGATAAGGAGAAATGTCTTTTACCAGAGAATGGCGAATCTTTGAAATTTATTGCCACATATTGCCAGGTCAATGGTAATATTTGCTTATCCAGGGGATCAAGAGGTACAAAGAGAAGGTTAGAGAGTGGGTCAGAGAAAACTGTCAGCGATTATTGAATGGCGGAGCAGACTCGATGGGCTAACTGGCCTAATGTCTGCTTCTTTGTCTTATCGACTTATGGTTTAATCCTCAAGGAGGCAACTTGCATCTCTGAGAAGATGGATTCATGTTCTTCATGAATGTCAGTAGCTGGTGGGATTAGATAACTGTTTTAGAATGAAGGTATTATGGCTGCTGTCAGGGTGGTGGATAATATGATATTCAATGCATGATCACACACCCACTGCCCTGTATTAATGTGGGGAGGGTTTTTTCCAAACCTCGACGTCTCCGTCTCTGTCAATCACCGTGGAAAGTGCGGGTTGGGGTGAAAGGGCGCAACATCGTCCCAAGCACTTCAACTGTCCAACATTATGCATCCTGAGTGAAATAATAATCATGGAATCTACGACCTTCATATTGTCTGTTTAGAAGATAAGGAGTGATTGTCCATCCCACTCAATCAATCCCAAAGGTTAATCTGGTGGAACCCCTGTTCATTCTCCTGTGGTAAGGAGCTCACACCTTATGAAGGAGAGAAAATCTGCTCACAATGACCCAAATACTGCCTCAACAACACTCTCAGGTTTCTTCGCAATAATTCCTTTCACTCACTTAGCTGGCTCCGTTTCTTTTCCGTGAAATAGAAAACTATTCAGTTACGATGCACTGTCACTGATTAAAAATTTAAAACATCCTTACATCTGTAGATCAGTATCAATAAAGCGACCACAAGAGGGGCCTATCGAGATGGACATCACTCTCGGCGAGAGACTCAATCACAAAGAATCCATCTAAAACAGTGAATGGCCACTTACCTGAATGGGAATCAGCTGCAGGAATTTAGGATAGAGGCAGAGGAAGGGAGGTATCTTTCCTTTTGATCTGCCATCACGAGATGTGTGCAGACCTGATCAGGCCAGCATCTTATGCCTATCTTGAACTGAACTGTTAGTTCAGGTGTTCCACATCACAGTAAATAGTATAACACAGTGCTGTGGGTTTGCAGTCGCATAGAGACCTGAACAGGGAAGGATGACCCACTGCTTTCTCTAATGAGCATGAGGCAAGCCGATATCAACAGATTATTATTCTGTGGCTCTAGATTACTAGCCAATGGTGTGACACCATACACTGTCTTCCCATCTTTCAGATTTTGTACCGAGAACAAGTTAAACATCTCAAGTGCAATTATTTTGCAATGGACTTGGAGTAAGAAGAGCCTTGAAACAGCTGTATCCAGAATGAACAACTGCACAGAATATGGTTTATTTTGGAGTTGCACTGAGACTGATGAGTAGATTGGACGTCATAATGGTGGTACTGGAAATGACTAGTGAGTGCGGAGGGTATGGAGATGGAAACTGTGCAGGAGAAAATCAATCAAGGAAATTGAGAACAGTCTGTTTCTTCCTCACATATTGATGAGAAATTTGTATTGAGTAATTTGCTAGTTATAATTTCTATGAATTGAATCTTTTATTGGAAATGAAAACGTTGACTAGCACCTTTCCAAAATTTACATATCATGAACATCAATTCAGTTCAGACCGTTTCACTCGACCGCTCGAGTGACTTACCAGAAACACCAACTATAGCAAGGATAGGATAGTAACTAGCTTGAATAACGATCAGTACATCTTCAATCCGCGATGCTAAAGATATCCAAGGCTGAGAAAGCCAGAAAAGACCATCGGATAAACCTCTGTGCTTTGTTGGAAATTTTCAGTCTAATGTTCACAGATTCTGATCCAGTGTTGGAACATTCTAGTCTAATGCCATCAGTTTTTGATCTCTCCCAGAAGCAGCAGCTCCCTGTTACTAGTGTAGGTGATCCTCACGCTCATACGATGGGATAAAACACTGAAATCATTCCTTATTCATAGAAGAGGGAAACTCTCTAGGGACGCAAAGGATCCATGGAGACTGACATAATCATAAACGCTGAATAAACAGCTCAGTTCATCCCTTTCAATTCAATACTATTTCATTAAAATTCAAAATAACTTTGAACATTCGTGCATTCTGGGTGTGATATGTGAGTGTGACTGAAGGGAGGAATGTTGAAGATGGAAGATTGATTGTGTGTAATCATTTAGTCTTGGATATGGAAATGATGCCAGAGGCTTAACAGAACATAAACATGCTTCTCTGCTCATAAATGGAGAAAGAAATCCTGTAACTGCAGATCAGTCATTGCAATATTCAGATTGTTATTCCCGAACCGGAGACGGTTGGTGTGGGTCATGTTTTTGATGTTATCGATGTAAAGAAACTGTGACGATGTATCACTTACTGAACTTCATTTATATTGTGGGGAAAAGAGAGAAGATGGAGAGGATTCGGGGACACGGCTGTTCAGTCCTGGCAGAGGAACAATGATGTTCCCCAATCAATAGCATTCGAACGTTACTGTTTATAACTCATATGAAGAACAGATTCAAGAATACAATGAAGTATTAACAGTGACAATATTAATGAAATGCATTTATGCAAGACAAAATTCAGAGACAAAATGATTTTCTGTACAGGCCAAAATATGCAAACTACAAAGGGATAGGTTGTTAAAATGCACTCCTGATATGGAGCTATATAAATTGAAATGTGGATAACATAACTATGGAAATGGTGCGCAATATTTATCAATCATTATTTGATCCACAACTGAGATCCTGATTTCCCCTCTGTCAGTGTAATGGAAAATTAACAAAATTAACATTTTCTGTGAAACCTGAAAGAGAATGCTATGAAAAATTTGGAACTTTTCTGAACTTTGCTAATATTTTGCTGAATTCTGCACTCGAGGAGACAGCTTGTCTTTGCTGAACATTTTAAACATTCAACCTGGTCTGGCGAGCAGTCGAATTCAGCAAAAAAGCAAAAAAAAAAATAACGACAGTATTTCCACGGCAAAGGAATGAGAAAATGAGAACTCGAATATTTCACAGCCCTTGTCCTTGAGCGTGTGATAAGAATAGTATAACAGGAATATATGAAATTTGTTCAGGGTCCGAACCCAAGGCGTTTTTTTTGCCAAGTGTATTGGTTCCCTGCAGTGGTTAAAAATAAAGCTTTTTATTTGCTCTTGCTAGCATCTGAGTCCAGTCAGTTCAATTTCATGACAGTAAACGTGGGGGCTCATCCAGGATCCCGCGTTTAGGTAAGATTGTGAAGATTCCCAGGAGGCGCAGGCGGCAGCGCCTTCAAGGTCCTTCACACCATCTCGAGCACTGAAGTGGCCCCTTTGCGTGAGAGGACTGCAAATCTGTGGATTGCGCCAGAGCTGGGGGTTCGAATCGAGTAGGGTGGGGGTAAGAGCCGTCGCTTTAGTAATCCTATGTAGAGACTCATTCTAAGAGAATAAATGAATCAGGAAGAGGTTTCAGTAAACTCTCGCACGGTATTCGAGCAAAACCCAAGGGAAAGGATTGCCATCTGTAGAGTGGTTAAGAGACAGCAGGTTTAAGGTGGTGTTAGACTTGGGACCAACACTGGCTGAGTTTGACTCGCCAAAGACATACCGGGTACGTGATTCCTTGGTTTACAAAAAAAGGGATTGTGGCGGACACGCCTAATGCGAGAGAAGACCGCCAGAGGTAAAAGCAAGTCAAATGTTAAAAAATAACGGTAACGTGAAGAGCTGAACACCTTTCTAATAACGCTGCAAATAAGCTTCAGCAAGACCAAACAAAAAGAGGGTTAACCGAGGACTTGGAATGGCCAACCAATAATGCAAGTATATGTTAAATAATTATGGCCCAGAGTTTGTAAAGTAGTTAGAATTGTGGATCAAGGAATGTGGGTTTCGTAAAAGGCAGTTGGAAGTACTGAGGTCACGGTTGGAGGAGAGAGAGTAGGAGAAACGGAAGGGGAAAATAGAACCTGTAAATTGGAGCGTTTATAAAATGTGGAAGGCTAAGGCCGATATCAGAGAAAGAAAATCTCAAGTAAATATCATAACAAATACTCATACAGACGGTACAGCACATGCAGGCATGTGCAGAAAACAACTTAATGAAGCTGAACACTGCCTTAATCTGTTTCAGATCTTGACATTGACGGCTACCCTCCCAGACCAAAAGACCCCGGTCAAGCTCTGCCTGGTGAAGATCCCAATTTAGCGACAGCCGCTTCAGAATCTGCTGAATCACTGATTGCATACCATACCCCCAACCAACTGAAGCAAAAAGCGATTACCCCATGACGAATGATGAGTCAGACAGTGAGAGTATTGGCGTATGATCATCTTACCAGGTAGTTCTGCACGCACCAATGGTTGAAGTTCCAGGTCCAGAAGCGTGCCCAGTGTTGGTCCACCGACCATGGACCATGAAAGATTTCGGAAATGCCTCTGGGCATTTGCCTGACCCACGCGAAATTGGAGTTGATAAGTTCACCAAAGAAGTGACGAATTTCTGTGCCGAGTTCCATCCCACATTGCATGCGAGGAGACCTGTCTTGGGATGAAAGCTGAGTGCTGATGTCACCAAAATCAAGTATAACTGGCCAGCCATAAACGTCAATGGCAGATCAACTGACCCGCAAGGTGAAAGAAAACGGAGACATTAATGCTTGTGTTGCAGCGCTGGCAACCGCCTGTTGGAAGGCATTCTCAGTGCAAATGGACGTGACCAAAATTGCAATGTGTAAACAATGAGAAGGTGATACAGGTCCCAGTACCTTACGCACCTCGCTGAAGTCCATAACACCAATAGTAGACTGAGACCACACACCATATGAAGCACACCTGTGGAACAACTTCATCAATGGAATGAAGGACGAAATAGTGATAAAGGTAAAAGACACATATATTACCTGGGACACGGGAAAGCTGAATTTGATAGATCAACATGTGATACATGCTGAAAAATTGCTTACCCAGGAGAAGGATAGTTGGAAACGAAAGAAGGAACAGCAAGTACATAAAGTTCAGCTTACTATGATGCACATGGTCACCCAGCTGTTGGATGGAGATACTGCAGGAAAAGAGAGAGACAGAGGGGAAGGCTGTGGAAGAAGAAGAGAAAGAGGTCGCGGGAGAGGCGCCTGCAAAGGTAGATCTGGTGGGTGCTTTATTTGCGTATCAGTGAACCACTGGGTGTGACAGTGCCCGCACAGACAGCCTCAATCGTCCCTGGAGGCTGGACAGCAGGGTGACTGACAGGGGAAGGCTGAGGTTGGCAGCCCATTAGGTACAGGTAAGCCTCCTTCCTTTATGCTTGGCAATGAAGACTCGATTATGCTAATCATTTCGACTAACCTTATTGGTACTGAGACATGTCCCACCTCGATATTGAGCTCTGAGATTGCGAAATGTGGACAATATGTTCATTCTAACAATGATGCCTATAAGTCGATGCCTACCTCTCTGTTATATGTGGAAGTTACACCAGTTACTTTTTCTGGTAGACACAGCGTCAGCATTTTCAGTCATTAAATCAAGCCAGTTCAGAGAGTCAACGCCATTAAAGTTGAATGGAAGGTTTCTGAACTCAATGGGTGCATCAGCAGTTGTGCTACGAGAGAGATTTATGGCACCGCTGCAGAACAGAATACCCGTTAAAACCTGAGGCTTTAGCAGGAATTACTCCTGTCTTTGAATTCCCCCTTTTCAACCAATAACTCTGTTGTTCCGCGCACCTCCAATGTTCCTAACCCCTGTACTATATTAGATCAAATTCCACCGGACAGTAAATGGTTCTTTGCTGTGGATTTAGCAAATGCCTTCTTTTTTGTATCAGTACACCCAGATAGTTAATTCTGGTTTGCTTTTTGATTCAAAGAGAAATCATATACCTTCACATGACTTTGTCAAGTTTGCTGTGAGTCCCCCACCATTTCCAATGAGGCTTTATGCAGGAGTCTAGAGACTTTTGTTTTAACCCTGGAGTCAGCGCTTCTGCAGTGTGTTGTTGATTGCTTGATAGCAGCATAAACTACACTTACATTGGCGATTCAAAATCCAAACAAGCCTTTTGTACAAACGATAGATGAGAAGCGTGGCTGCATGACATCTGCGCTTTTGCAGGATTATAGGGAACGATTGAGGCCAGCAGCTCATTTTCCAGCTAAACTAGACCCCGTAGCGGCAGGATTGCCTCAATGCCTGCGAGCCGTGGCCGCAGCTGAAAAGGCTGTTGTAGCGTCCAGGGACATATTCGGCTATGGTGAGTTAATCCTACTGGTCCCACATGCAGTATCCTTACTGCTTTCCGAGCAAAAGATAGCGCACATGTCGGCCGCTCTTTAGCTCAGATACATTACTGTATTTTTGGAGACGCCTGACATTACAATAAAGAGATGTAACGTCCTTTACCCTGCTCGACTTTTACCCACAGAAGGAGACGGAGACCCACATGATTGTGTTGCTGTAACAAATGAAATTTGCAGCCCTAGACAAGACGTGCAGGATTCTCCACGTCAGAATCCGAATATGGAGGTTTTTGTGGAAGGGTCAACATTCAGGAGCAAGGGGGCAGGCCAGAAATGTGTTGGATATGCTGTAATGCCTACCCACGTGGTAGTCAAAGTGGGATCATTCCTTTCTCATTATTTGCCTTGACTGAGGCATGCAAATTGGCTGAGAGAAGGGCAGTGAATATTTGCACCGACAGCAGATATGCATTCGGGGTTATACATGATTTTGGAATGTTTTAGAAACACGGGTCTTCTTGACCTCCACCGGAAAGCCCATCACACATCGTGACCTGATTTCTGACCTCCAGGAAGTGGTCCTATTGCCCAAATCAATTTCTGTTTGTAAATTTGAACCCGACAAAAGAAAATAACTAATCTACTTCTTAAGGCAATGCGACGGCAGACTCAGCAGCCGCCAAGTGATCAGTTTGTCATGTGTATGACAAATATTTGCACCCCAACAGCAGACGAACGGGAGTTACAGTCACAGGCAACGCTCGAGGAGAACCGTGAGTAGACAAGGCCAGTGTGCAGAAAGGGGAGAGGTGTGTTTTGGCCCTAATGATAAAGCCTGTCTACAACAATCATTATTTCCATTCTATGCCAAACTGACACACAGTACGGACCATGTGTTAAAAAGGGGGATGTACGACAGTATTTCGGCACACTAATACACTCAGGGATTTACTCATTAATCCCAGAAATATTATGAACGATGTGTTATCTGTGCTACTAATAATGTGGGGAGGGGATTACAGATGAGACAAGCAGCAAGCCCTCAATCCTGTAGACACTTTGAGCATTTGCAGATGGATTTCTTTGAACTAACTCCAAGCGGCGGGAACGTATATTGTCTGATTATTGTTGATATGTTTTCCAAATGGTTGGAAGCGTTATCCATGTCAAAACAGGATGCCAGAGCCTAGGTTTTTCTAACTGAAATAATTCCATGATGGGGCATACCTGAAAGCCTTTGTAGTGACAAATGGACACCATTTATCAGTAATGCCTTGCAGCAGACCAGTAATTATTTGGGAATAAACATGCGACAACACTGTGCCTACCACCCAGCTTTTTAAACATTCAACCTGGCCTGGCGAGCGATCGAATTCAGCAGAAAAAGCTGAGAAAACATAAAGACAGTTAGGTCCATGGCAAGGGGATGAGAAAATAAGAAGTCGAATGTTTCCCAGCCCTTGTCCTTGAGCGTGTGTTAGGAAAAGCATAAAAGGAATACGTAAATTATGTTCAGGGCCCATACACAAGGCGTTTTTGCCAAGTGTATTGGCCCCATGCAGTGGGTAAAAATAAAGCTTTTTCTTTGCTCTTGTTAGCATCTAAGTCCAGTCAGTTTAATTTCCACGACAGTCAGTGATCCACCTGACTGAGATTCTCTGGACCACTCTCTCACACAGTAGGGGATGTTATCATTTCCTGCTGTTCTTGGCATAGTCATTTTTTCTTCTCCATATATCTTCTCCATGATACTAATCTATTGGCCGAATGGATTTTGTTTAGCTGTCAGTAACCTAGCTCTGTGAAATTATTGGGAATAAGTGATCTGGGATGATAGCCAGTATCAGCACACTGCTCACAGTGTATGACACCCAGACAAAGGGCTTGCAATCCAGAGGTATTTCTAAATAAGACTTCTAACTTCTGTCTGTCCATATCTATCCCCCCTTCATGCTGTCTTTTGATCTATCTAACTTCACCCCCATTTAACCCCTTTTAATCTCCCACTCAATTTGTCGCTCCCCTTTCTATTCTCTCTCAATTTATCTCTCTTCACTTTCTTTCTCACACAATTTATCTCCACACATTCTCTCTAGCTCCAATTTGGCCGTTGGAAAGCTTGTGATCCCACGATGGGCTGACTGACTCCCATTTGTGCTATGATAATTTCGAAGTTTTCTGAGCCACAATAAGTATTTTCGGTGTCTAGACAGACACGCTGGTCCAGTGACAGGTACAGTGCACAATTACCATTATCTCTTCATGTTGTTCTCTGATGTGCAGCTGCCTTGACATGTCTATTCAAACAAAACAGACAGAATCAAATTCGAGCAGTCGGGATGACTTTCATCACCGTGTATTTCAATCAGGATTTAATGAAAGATGAGGTTCCTGAATAACATAACAATGATAGAAAAACAGAAAAAACACAATGAATAGCAGTTGAGTACAACATGTGGTTCCAAGTAGGCCCCATGGTATTATCGCGAGAGTATCAATCCAGAAAATCAGCTCCGGTTCTGTGGACCCATGTCCGAATCCCACAACTGCAGATGGTGGAAATTCAATTCAATAATTTAAAAATATCCCTGGAATTAATCATCTACCTATGAGAATGAAATCGTTGCCGATTGTCAGAAAAATCCATGTGGTTCACTGATATCCTTCAATGAAGGAATCCTCCATTCCTCATCTGGACTGGCCGACCGTTGACACCAGACCCAAAGTAATGTGATTGACTCTCAATCGCCCCTGAAATGGTTTAGCGAGTCATTCAGATGTGCTACAAATCTCAAAGAAATTAAACCGGATGTATTGACCTGGACAACGGAAAATTGAACGTTAGAAACATCATTGTCGAACCTGCAAAGTCCTCCTTACTCGTGCCAAAAATCGGAAAACTCTTTAACAGACAAGTCAAATTACAGTCTGACTCACTGAATTTTACCTTACAGATATAAGCCACACAGCACCATCACCATCCCTGGATATGTCCTGTCCCAAAGGCAGGTACGATCCAGCACAGGAGGCAGCTCAGTGCGATACAGTGGGGCGGTAGATGCTCTGGGAGTCCCTGTAACTTGTAACCTCATATACCCAGCATATCACCCACTCAACGATTACCATCAACCAATAGGATTAACCCTGGTTCAAAAGGGAGTGCAATAGTGCAAGCCAGGGGCAGAACCAGGCATACATAAAAATAAAATGTTAATTTGCTGAAGCTTCCAAAGAGAACCTTTTGCATGCCAATTAGCATAAAAAGCAAGGAGCAGACAGAGCTAAGCGATCCCAGAACCAACGCATCTAATTTAAGCTCTGTGGTTCTGCCAATCTGATTGTGAATGGTGGTAGACGATGAAAGAACTCACCGGAATAGGAGGCTCCACAAATATCCCTAGCCACAGTGAAGGAAGGGCGCAGCATATCAGTGCAAAATATAAGGCCGAAGCTTTCACAGAATTCTTCAGTCAGAAGTTTCGAGTGGATGATCCATTTCGGTCTCCTCCCGTGGTCCCCATCAATACAGATAGCGATATTCAGCAAATTCGATTGACTGGTCTCAAGAAACGGTTTAAGGCACTGGATACTGCAAAGGCTATGTGCCCTGACGACATGCTGACAATAGTCCTGAAGACTTGTGCTCCAGAATTTCCCGCTCCCCTAGCCTAGCTATTCCAGTATGGTTAAAACCAACAATGGGGGAAAAAATGTTCAAGTGTGTTCTGTACAGAAAAAGCAGGACAAAGTCAACCCAGCCAAAAACCACCTCATCAGTCTACTCCCCATTATCTGTAAAGTGATGGAAGGGGACATCAACAGTGCTATCAAGCAGCACCTGCTCAGCAATAACCTGCTCAGTGACACTCAGTTTGGGTTCCACCAGTGACACTCAGCTGCTGACCTCATTACAGCCTTGGTTCAAACATAGAAAAATGAGCTGAATTCCAGCCCTTGACATCAAGGCTACATTCTTTCAAACGTTGCTTCACGAAACCCGAGCAAAAAGGGTATTGGCGGCCAATACTCCACTATTGGAGTCATACCTGACAGATAGGAAGTTGGTCATTGTTGTTGGAAGTCAGTCATTTGAGCTCCAGAACATTTCTGCAGTAGTCCCTCAGGATAAAGTGGATGTAGGTTTGCTCGCTGAGCTGCAAGTTTCATTATCAGACATTTCATCACCAGAGAAGACAACACCTTCAGTGACTCTCCGGATGAGGCCTAAGTCCAAGCATCTTCAGTTGTTTCATCAATGTCCTTCACGCCATCATAAGGTCAGACGTGTGGATATTCGACATTGACTGTACAATGTGCAGCACCATTCACGAATGCTCAGATATGGAAGTAGTCCATGCCAAAATGCTACAAGATCTGGACCGTCTCCAGGCTTGGACCGACAAGTGGCAAGTAACATTTGCACCACACAGATGCCAGACAATGACCATCACCAATAATTAACAATATAACTACTTGGTATTTTGCATCATTATCATCACTAAATTCTCCACTTTCAATATCCTGGAGCTTATCATTGATCAGAAACTGAACTGGACTCACCACATAAATATAAGAGCAAATCAGAGGCTAGGAATACTGCGCGAGTAACTCACCTCCTGACTTCCTTCATCTCAAAGGCACAAGTCAGGAATGAGATTAGATTAGATTACTTACAGTATGGAAACAGGCCCTTCGGCCCAACAAGTCCACACCACCCCGCCGAAGCGCAACAAACCCATACCCCTACATTTATCCCTTTTAACCTAACACTACGGGCAATTTAGCATGGCCAATTCACATGACCCGCACATTTATTTGGATTGTGGGAGGAAACCGGAGATCCCGGAGGAAACCCACGCAGACACGGGGAGAACGTGCAAACTCCACACAGTCAGTCGCCTGAGTCAGGAATTGAACCCGGGTCTCTGGCACTGTGAGGCAGCAGTGCTAACCACTGTGCCACCGTGCCGCCCACACTGTCTCACAAATGCCTGAAAGAGTGCAGACCCAACAACATTAAAGGAGCTTGACACCATCCAGGACAAAACAGTCCATTTGATAGGCATTACATCCACAATCATTCACTCCCTCCACCACCGTCGCCCAGTAGCAAAAGTGTGTGCTATCTACAAGACACAATGCAGATATTCCCCAAAGACCCTCAGACAGCATCTTCCAATTCCATGAATACGTACATCTGGAATGACAAGGCCAGCATATTTATGGGAATGCCACCACCTATACATTCATTTCCGAACCAATCAACATCCTAATGTGGAAATATGTTACCCTTCCTTCACTGTTACTGGTAGAAACCCTGGAATTCCCTCCTTCATAGCATTGTGAGTCAACACACAGCAGATGGACTGCAGCGGTTCAAGAAGGCAGCTCAGCACCACTTTCTCAAGGAGGAAATGAGGGACAGATAAGAAATGGTGGGCCCATCCAGCGATGCCCGCAGCCAAAAAACAATTAAAAATAGTTCCAAGTTGAGCATCTCGATAGAGCAGGTTATCTGACTTGAACACGAACAGGAAAACAGTGTATCGTATACAGAACATTATAGATGTTTCTGTTATTAGATGGGTGTTCAGTGTTCGATGACATATTGTTGCCATGTGCTGTGAAAAATTTCATTTGTTTGGTCAAATTCAACAACACTGTCATAACAGGATCTATCCTTCGAAAATACCAGACGGAAAATGACTGTCATCGGAGAGACAATGTACTCCCGCCAGATGAGACTCACAGATAGCTGTGTATATTCAATGTTTAATGGACTACTGGCCAACACTGAATCCTCCCATCGACCATCTCACAGTGGTTACCATTGAACAGAACGTGAAGTCAAATCAACATACAAATACAAGGGTTACAAGAGCTGCTCAGAGACTTACAATTATGCACTGAATAATCGACCACATGACCATAAGAGCATGAGATATTGATATAGATTGAGGCCATTCAGCCCATTCGTTCACTGTGAAACTGTACCATTTTGTCATAGTCTCTATAACTACTAGACATATCTTTTATACACTGACTGTCTCAATTTTTGCAGTAATCAATCAGTTTCTATCAGATGCCTCGCCTCCCATTCTTCTAAATTCCATCGGGTACACACACTGTCGCTCATGACAAGCCATCATCCCCAGGATGGATCTCCTCCAACACCAGCTGATCTTTCCCCAGAGATAGCGCCCAAACTAGCTCCCAATATTCCAAATGACGACTGACTATTGCCCATTACATTCTCTTCGGTATGTCTCCTCTCTTGTATTCTAGGTTCCATGAAATGAATGCTAACATTGCAATTGCTTTCTTAACTGCCAAATGAACCTGCACAATAACCATAACAGAGGGCGAGTGCTTCAAAATCCTTTTTATGCTTCGGATTTAATGGATCCTATTAGAACATAGTGTCTGTCTCTAGTTCGCCTGCCAAAGTGCATAATCTGACACGTTCCCATATTGTATTCCATCAGCCACTGTCCAAGCTGTCCTGCAGCCTCCCCACTTCATGAATATCGCCTGCCCATCCAAACATCACTGTATCTTCTCCGAGCTTAGCAAAAACGCCCTCAGATCCTTTGTTTAGGTGGTTCATGTAAATGGCACTTCCTGACTCCATAAGGACTGTCCACCATTGAAAAGGCAAAGCACTCAAGGTGGTTGACTCCATTCAGGTTCAAACAGTGAGTTGACTGGAATTATACATGTAATATCTTCACTCCCTGCACCACAGATACCAAGTAGGAGCACACCCTCTCCCCGATGTGTTGTGAATTTACCCCGTTATGGTGACAAAGGACTTGATGGCGCACAATCCCAATTTAATGATGTCACTCTGTCTCAACACTAACTGTGTGCTGCTCACAACAACCAATGTCGCAGTGTGTTGATGATAACGGAGGGATACGGTGGAGGGAATGTCTATGATGAATGACTGTGTGACTGCTAGCGTGAAACCTGCCCCGCCAGCCTTGGATATACCTGTGCCCGCTGTCACACTGCAGGCATGATCAGTCTTCCTGCAGGTCAAGTCAAGGAAAGCAACAGGGTTGGAGATAGTTTCCGGCTGAGCACTCAGATCCTGTGAGGACCAACTGGCAGAGGTATACACAAACATCTTCAGCCTCTACCTCCTGAAGCTGAAGTCCCAAAACACTTCAAGAAAGCCACCATCATACTTGTAAGTGAGAAAACACATGCAACGTTACTTAATGACTACCGCCCAGTGGCTCTGACCTCAATAAACATTAACTGCTTTGAGACGCTGGTTGTGGCCCACATCACCTCCAGTCTCCCAGCCTGACCTGCTGCCCTATAATGTGTCGGGTCCACAGCGGATGCCATATACCGAGTCATGCCCTCATCACTGGGACATCTGGACAACTAGGATACCTACACCTGACCCTTGGTCATTGACTACAGCTCCACCTTCAACATCATTATCCCCTCCAGATTTATCTCAATACTCCGTGACCTTGATCATGGCTCCACCCTCTGCAACTGGATCCCCCGGTTTCTGACACACAGACCACAATCTGTACACAGCCGTGGGTGTACAGGTCAGGCTGGGAGACTGGAGGTGATGTGGGCCACAACCAGCGTCTCAAGGCACTTCATGTTTATTGAGGTCAGAGCCACTCTGCTCATTCCTGAAGAAGGGCCTGTGCCCGAAACGTCGAATCTCCTGTTCCCTGGGTGCTGCCTGACCTGCTGTGCTGTTCCAGCAATAAAGTTTCAGCTCCCTACTGTACACCCCATACACCAACGGCTGTACCCTCAGCTTTGTACTGTACTCCCCGTACACTCACGTCTGTGTCCATAGTCCCCACTGTACTCCCTGTACACCGACAGCTGTGCCATCAGCCCCTTACCGTAGTCCATGTACATCCACATCTGGGCATTCAGCCCCCTATTGTACTCCCTGTACACCCACGGCCATGCCCTAAACCCCTACTGTACCCCCTGTACTCCCATGGTTGTGTCCTCAGTCCCCTACTGTACTCCCTGTACTCACATGGCTGTGTCCTCAGCCCCCTACTGTACTCCCTGTGCACACACGGATGTGCCCTCAGTCCCCTACTGTACCCCCTGTACTCCCATGGTTGTGTCCTCAGTCCCCTACTGTACTCCCTGTACTCACATGGCTGTGTCCTCAGCCCCCTACTGTACTCCCTGTGCACACACGGATGTGCCCTCAGTCCCCTACTGTACCCCCTGTACTCCCATGGCTGTGTCCTCACCCCCCTCCAGAACTCTCTGTACACACACGGCTGTGTTGTCAAATTCCAGCCACAGGTTCGCTGATGGCATCACAAAATCGGGACGGATATCAAACTACAATCAGTCAGAATACTAAAAGGAGATTGAGAACTTGGTGGCATGGTGTAATGGTAATAACTCTCTCAAATTCGGCAATAGTAAGGAACTGATAATTGACTTCAGAAAGAAAGGAGAGGAACACGCCGTCATCTACATCAATGGTTGAGGAAGTGCAGAGCATCAACTCCCTCGGAGTGACAATAACTGACAACCTACCCTGGTCTTCTTGCATAGGTGTGACCGTAAAGAAGATTCAACAACGCCTCTCCTCCCTCAGGTGGCTCAGGGAATTCAGCATGTACTACTTCTACAGATGCACCATTGTGAGTGTACTGTCCGGGTGCGTAACGGCTTCACACATCAATGCTCTGCCCAGGACCAAAGGAAACTTCAGAAGGTTGTGTTCACAGCCCATACTATGACGGATTCCAATCTCCCAACATTGACTGTATTTACACGGCTTATTGCCGCAGAAAGACTGCCAAAATCTATCCCAGGTTACTGAGGGAAGGGAGAGAGGAAATAGCTGGGGCCTTAACAGATATCTTTGTAGAATCCGTGAACACAACTGAGGTCCCGGAGGACTGGAACGTTGCTAATCCCCTTGTTTGAAAAGGGTAGTATTAATAATCCAATTAATTATAGACCAGTGAGCCTGTCATCAGGGGTACGGAAGCTGTGAGAGAAGATACTGAGGGATAGGATCTATTCTCATTTGGATGGAAATGGTCTTATCAGTGAGAGGCAACATGGTTTTGTGCAGGGAAATCCATGTCTTACCAACTTAATAGAAGTCTTTGTGGAAGTGACAAAGTTGATTGATGAGGGTGGGGCTGTACATGTCATGTACATGGACTTCAGGAAGGCATTTGATAAGTTTTTCCATGGTGGGGTTATGGAGAACGTGAACTCACATAGTGTTCAGGGTGTGCTGGCTACAAGGATAAAGAACTGGCTGGGCAATAGGGGACAAAGCGTAATAGAGGAAGGGAGTTTCTCAAAATAGAGAACTGTGACCAGTGGTGCTCCATTTAAGATGTTTCTGGAACGATACATGAATGGGCCGGGAGCAAAGGGATACAGACCTTCGAAAATAGGCAACGGAATTAGATAGAGGATCTGGATTGACGCAGGTTTGGACCGCCGAATGGCCTGTTCCTGTCCTGGAATTTTCTCAGTTCTTACATTATCAAAGACCCATCATATGCCTGTTAAGATCTCCCACAACCTCTTCCATCAGGCTAAAAGATACAGAAGCTTGAAAACATAGATCAGCTGCTTCAGTAACAGCTTCTTCCTGGCTGTTATTAGATTGATGAATGGACTCTCTAATATCAGATAATGCTGATCTTGTACATGTTGATCTCGCCTCGCGCACACCATGTGCACCACAAACTATTTGCCTCTCAGATATGTTTTCCAGCCATCGTTCTGTACATCCTTGCTTAGTATGATCTGCCTGAACACCTTAGTACAGATCAAAGTAAATCCTGACCTCCCTCCTTCCAGCTCCCACCAGTGCTCACTCCCAGGTCTCTCCGGTCCTCATCCACAGTTTCTTCCATTCCCCCCTGCTCCCCGTGACTCTATCCCCAGCTCTCCGTATACTTTGTCTCTCACTGTTTCTCTCACACTGTCTCTTTCCTTGTGTTTTCCTTTTCCCTGTCTTCTGTTTCTTCCCATGTCATTATCTCTCTTGCTCCCTGCCCGTGTGACTCTTTGTTACCTTGTTTTTTTCAGATCTCTCTTTGCCAGATTGTCCATCAGTTTCCCTCGCTGTGTTCTCTCTCTCCTTCCCTTCGTGTCTGTCTCTTTCTCCAGCATTGTGATGTTGATGGCTTCTCTATTAGTTTGACACTGGTGATGGCTCATTGGTTCAATGTTGGCAATACAATTAACTCAACTGAGTTTTAGAATCGTGGAAATAATGTAAGATTATCGGTTACATTTAAATTGTTGTCAAAACAGCAACCAGAACGTGGGTATCCATTTAACAGCCAATTGTTCCATCTAACTATTTTGGAACCGCCCGTCTGCCAGTGCTCAGTATACGGGCAACTCAAAGCTTTCTATTCACGTGCATAATGGACTTACATGGTAACTGCTCTGCCCAAGACCATAAGAAACTACAGACGGTTGTGTGAACAGCCCAGACCATCACGGAAGACAACCGTCCATCCATTTGTACTTGTCATTGTCGCAGAAAGGCTGGCAACATCAAAGTTCTTTCCCAAACCGGTAATGATCTCCTACAACCTCTTCCAGCAGGGAGGAGACACAGAGGCTTGGAAACATGAACCAGGATACTCAGGAGAACTTCCTTTCCAACCATTATTCGACTGACGAATTGACATCTCTAAATTTTCATATAATATTAATCTTGCTAAATTAGATCTTGCTTTGCCCACTTCCTGTGAAGCTGTAACCTTGTATGCCTCACTCTGTCTAAGTACCCTATGATCTCTGTTTTCTTGTTTACCACCATGTGCCTGCACTCTTCGCAAAACAATCCTTCCCATTGTACATTTGACTACATTAAATACAATCAAATCAGATCAAACACGTGGACTACAGTGGCTCAACGGCTTATTAAGGGCAACTGGTAAAGTGAACTAACGCTGGCTTAGTCGGTGATACCCATATTCCATTAATGAATATAAGAAGATGACCACACTGTGGGAAGACAGGGGTATCAAATCGATTTAAACATTATCTTAGATTAATACAAGTTTCCCCCCTATCTGTAAGTAGAGTGTTCCTATGATACGGTGTAAAGAGCAGTAGCACTAATTTGTATGGGAAAAAATACGCCTTTCTTCGTAAAAGTGAAAATCCTCTTCGGATTTCTTTTGGTTAGCGAAACAAGGTCCTAATGTAGGTCATTCGGAAAGGGAAGTGTTGAAAAGCGAACTTTTGAAAAGCGGGCGATATCTGTATCTACGTGAGCACGATATTCAGGAAGATAAATGAGACGAATCTTACATATTATTTCCAGCCCAGCTGATCATCATTCTCTTTGTTTGCTCTTTTTTCTTCTGTATCTCTTTCTGTATTGATTCCTTCTCCCCTTCAAAGCAGACTTCCCTGTCAAAGGTATTAATCACATTCCTTTCCAGCTGCCTTTCAGTTCAGAAAAGTTTCCCAGCAATTTCTGTTCGTTTCTTTGCATTTCTTTCCATTATTTCAGATTTACAGCACTTTCCTTTATTTGATTTCACCTTCAATTTTGTTATTTCGTGGGATGTTGACATCTCTGCCAAGGGCAGCATTTGGTTTCCATCACCAATTGCCCTGATTCTGAGGCCATTCGACAAGCCAATATAATGTCAAGCACATTATCATGGGTCTGAAGTTTCACTTAACCCACACCGGGTAATAACATTATATTTCTTTCCCGAAGGTGATCAATGAAACAGGAAGATTTTCAGACAAAATGTTGTTTTTGTGGTTGTTTTTCGTGAAATTCACTTTCATTCCAATTCTTATCATTTTTATTTAAGTTCTGTCTTCAGCTGTGGTTGGACTTGAAACAAATCACTTGAAACAATATTGTTTGTTTAATAAGCTTTACTTCTGAAAATCATTCAGCGACATTCCTACATTCATACAGTGTCCTAATCATGAAGTAAGATCCGAGACAAGAATAATTTTTTGATTGAAATATTTGTAATGGAGAAGTGGTCAGCAGAGAGCTTTAAATATTAAGTCTTAATTTTACCAACGTGCAGCCAATGGTTTGTTCAGCCACAACACTGACACAGAGATGAAAATTGGGGATATTAGGAGCTGGTAGTGGACAGATTTGGTGACAGAGAGAACACGAGACATAAATCAGTTCAGGGTAAAAAGCGATCTCGAGGTTGTGAACAGTTTTGTTTGCAGATGGTTGTGAGGGAGTGGTCTGCAATTCATGGGTAATGAATGGAGATTGCAATTGAAACTGAAGACAACAGTTTCTTTCTCTGACAAATATAAATAACAGTACTTGCAACGAAGTTCAAATTTGTTTATGGGATGAATGAATGGACAGAGGTAGAGAACACCAACAATAGCGAGAATAGATTAGTAGCACACCCTCCACCACGCCCAGAATAATCATCAGCACTGCTGATATCCGATATTATAGAAATTCCTAATAGGGCGAAATCTTGAAAATACTCAAGGAAAATCGCCTCTCCATTGTAGTAATGTTCCAATCCGCAATTCTCACATTCAGATCTGTCCTCTCTCTGACTACACAGCTGTTGATCTCTGTTACTGTTGGAGCTGAATCATCTGCAACTACAGTGGGATAGCACACTGAATTAAGCCCCTCACCAATAGGAGAGGGAAACCTTCCAGTGACACAGTTACATTGCATGGAGACTGACATTAATCACAGTCACTGAGCAAACAGTCCCAGCATTCTATACAGTACATTCAGTTCACAATATAACTGGAGTGAACTTCATGTTGACATTGTTTGCTATTGGTCAAATCTCCCATCACCAATTGCTCTAGTGAAGTCAGTTGTGTGGGAGAATGATGGATGCTTTTTTGGTAGACGAGCTGATTCTGCTCTGTTGTCTGTTTACTATGCTGTAACCATCTCTCCTCAAATCCATCCATCCCGCAAAAGAATCACAATCAGGATGATTTTACTGTTCAGATCTCTCCTCCACGGGAGCAAACGCTAGTGAACAGAGTGTCACTGGGCACAGTTGCCCTGAACATAGACAGGAAGTGTGGACTTCTCTGAATGTTCCTCTCCCTGCTCCAATAAGGCAACTTTTGAACTTCCATAGAGAATATACTTCAGTAATTAATTTATACAAATTGACAAGCTTCTAAGTGCAGTTTTATTTGCTGTAAAACAGTATTTGTTTTATACATTTTGGCCTCAGTCCAAAACCAAAGGTGATAATTACAATGAACTTATACATTAAGATTCATGAATTAATGAGTCAGGTTCGAATGAACATGACATTGGCTGCGAGATAAGGCGGAATGGGGACAGTGGCTGCGGAGACTGCATGGGGAGTACAATGATATTCCCCAGTCATCATCATTCTTTCTGACAGACAGAATTAAATCTAATGCAAAACAGGGAAATAGCCAACATTAGGGAGATGTAATGCTGTATGACAATGTGATCTGAACGGGATGATTTTAAATGTAATACAATGAGAAATATTTAATATACACACCATTTAATCTTTGGGTATACAGATTGAGTAGAGTCACTGGACATGAAACATTAACTTTGATTTCTCTTCACAGGTACTGCCAGACCTGCTGAGCTTGACCTCTAAGATCTGTTTTTTTTTTGTTTGACATTGATCTTATTGTTCATATCTGGCAGGATACTTACAATTAAAAGCAGACACTAATAACAAAATGTGAAGAGCTATGGGTACAATACAGAAGACTAACAGTGGAGATATAGTCATTCCAAACTGGAAGAGACAATGGGTGAGTTTCCCCCACTTGTGCTGTGAATAATTCTGTGATATATAATCAAAGCCTTTGGAAAGGGGTAGACAAGCTAGTTCAATGAAGGATACAGAGTGATCCATCATCAATAATCTATTCCTAATATCTCATGAAATTTCAGCTGGCTCTGAAATGTCTTTTCAAACAAAGTGGAGTTCCTGAGATTTACAGGATATTCAGAAAAATATTCTTTTTTTCCTTTGAATCTTAAAGAAGAAACAGATTTCGGCCCGAACACAGGTGTCACAGACACACCAATTTTAAAAGGAACAGAAAAGGACAACATTGTCCATATATAACTAAATTCAGCATGTAACCCTGTCAAGAAACATGAAATATAGTGATACGGAAACATGAAATACAAACAGAAAAAGGTGGAGAAGCGCAACAGATGAGGAAGTATCTACAGAGAGAAACAGTTTAATATATCGAAAATGATGTGACACTGTTCTGAAAAAGTCATATTGGAATCAAAGGTTAATTCTGTGTATCTCTGTTCAGAGGGTGCCAGACCTGCTGAGTTTCCACCTATCAATTACTTTTTCTTTCTGAACTGTGACAAATCGACTGATCTGAACGATATTAGCAAAGCTGCTATCTCTGTTGAATCTCGAGTAATTTGTTATGAACTTTAAATGAGAACTTACAAAGTTCCTACGTTTCACAGGGCTCTAAATATCGATGACGCATTGCATTGTGAGACCAAACCATTTTGAGACAGTGTCTTTTGCACAGGCACTTCTTGGATATTCTGTGAAGTGGTCACCCAGTCTACCTTTAGTTTCCCCAATGTAGGGCTGACCACAATGTGAGCAGCGAATGCAGTAGACCGGATTGTGAGAAATGTTTGTAGGATGCTGCTTCACTTGAGAGGTATATTTGGCTCCTTGGATAGTGAGGAGGGAGGAGGAATATGGGAAATGTAACACCTCCGGCAGGGGAAAGTGAAGAGGACCTGTGGTGGTGAGTGGGGGAGGTGGGCGAGGTGTTGGGAGTGAATGAAGAGTGGACCAGGGTGTCCTGGAGGAAATGGCCCTTCAGAAGGCAGAAAAGAGAGAGGACGCAAATATGTGTCTGGTGGTGGCATCTCGCTGGAGGTGGGGGAAATGCGGACGGATGATCCTCTGCATGTGAATGCCGGTGGGATAGTAGGTAAGAACAAGGGGAACTCTGACGCTGTTGCAGGAGGGAAGAAAGAGGCTGAGGGTAGAAGTGTAGGAGATGGGTTGGAACTGGTTGAGGGACATGTCGATAACAGTGCTGGGAATTCTCGGGTGAGGAATAAGGTGGACATTTCAGAGGCCATATTTTTGTAGACGACATCATCAGAAGCAATGCGGTGGAGATGGGTGAACTGGGAGAATGAAATGAAGTCTTTGCAGGAAACAGGGTGTGAGGATGTATACTCCAGGTAGCTGTGGGACTTTCTGGGTTAATACTGAATATCACTGAACAGTCTATCCCCAGAAATAGAAGCATAGATGTCGAGGAAAGAAAGGGAGGAGTCAGAGGTAGACCAGGTGAAAATGAGGGACGGTTGAAAATTGGAAACGATAAACTTTTCCAATTCTGGACAAGAGAGAGGAGCAGCAGCGATGATAAAATCTACGTATCGGATAAAGAGTTGTGGATGGGGGATGGAATAGAACCGGAACAAGGAATGGTCTACGTACCCCATGAAGGAACAGGTATAACTTGGGCCCAGGTGTGCATGGCAGAAGCAGGCTGAAGCAATGGGTCTGCCCAGGCAGTTCTGTTTGTGGATTTTCAGGAGGAGATAAAAGAGAACTCTGCTATCAGAGGACCATCAGCTGTGGGACTGTTAGGTGGGGGTGAGTGTGTGTGTGCTTGCCGGGGTGGCGGGGGTGTCGAGTGCGTGGGAATCTCCAGATGAGATGTGGTCAGATTTAGTTAATAAAATAACCTGATGTGCCATTTTAGGGTTATGGACAAGCAGTTGATATGCGGAGGTATCTGAAAGCTGGCACTCAGCCTCTGAAATGTAGAGGTCAGTCCACCAGACTCCAGCAGCACCACCCTTTTCGGCACAGGCTGAGGAACATAGTCAGGGCTGGATCGGAGCATACAGCGTACAGTCTGTTCAGAGGGTGATAGGTTGGATAGGTGGGGGGATACAGAGAATTTACGACAACCAAACTCACATGGAGCATTCTCAATGAACAAATTGAGTTCAACTAAACGCCAGAGTAATGGGTCCAGGTGAAGGGAGAGTGTTGGTGCTGGGCGAAGGGTCCATGGGATGGGAAGTGCACTCTTGCACAAAGAAATGGACACCGAGGAGAAGACGGTGGAAGTGGAGTTCAACATTATGTCATGCCTGAAATTCAATAAAATGGGGGCACAGAGAGATAAAGATGAGACCTTTTCTGACTACAGAACATTCAGCATTAGAGCGTGGACGGTTAGGAGGGATAGTGAATACACGACAGGAGGTGGGCTTGTGGGAGGGGATGGACTCAGATTGCAGGGCATGGGTGGGGTGGCAGGTTCCAGAGGCTCATAGGCATCACTAAGTGATTCCATCTTTTCGGCATCTTTTATCTGGTGAGCATGGCGAATGAGCTGGAGAATTAAGTAGAATTGGGGAATAGTGCAGACTTGAGCCAATGTGATGTGATGCTGTTGAACAGAGAAAATGTTGATCTCAGTGACAACGACACCGCACGACCAGACCTCAGAAAGTAAATGATTGAAAATAATCGGAATCATTATCTTATTGTAATGCTCTGATTTCATTGGGGTGACACTCATCCAGCAAGGTCTTACGTTTCTGAGATGATAGACCAAACTATGAAAATAAAATGTATCTTGATGTTATTAATAAGACGAATCCATCCATGGTTTTGGAAGGCACTAGCAAAGGCAGAGTTTATTTGTAATTCCCAATAGCTCTAGGGAAGGTTTCATTATTCATTCAGGAAATTACCAGCACAGAATTTCCTCTGATTCTCGTTGACCGCAGTTGCCTGAGGGTCAATATGATATGTGAGTCAAATACTACTTTAATGGCAAGGGAAGTTACTCTGATTAAACCTCAACTGACATTCGAAAATCAGTTAAAACTCTAAAGAGAAAAAGGGTAGAACACGGCATATTTGAACAATGTGGCCACTGTCCTCGCAACGTTTAAGGACAAACAGCTGCTTGGATTTCTGATTCTGAGGAGAGGTTTGTCCTATTTGGGATGAGGCTGTTTGGTTAAGCGCTGTGACAGAGAGACAGAAAAATGTTCCACGCTCTATGGGGAAAAAACACCCTATTCACGGTGCATTGGACAATGACAGACATACACTATTGTCTGTTCCTATTGGTCATTGATCATCCCAATATCATCATTCACTGATGACCAATAGCAGCACAGACGTCAGCAGCTCCCATCACCCCAGTGGAAAGCAAAAAGGGTAAGGGATGACCAGTGGAAGTGGGAGTAACTAAGGAACTTTTGTAACTTACAGTGGGAGTGGCAGTAGAAGGGTATGAAGAGATATCATCAGTGGAAGAGTATGTGGCAGCAGAAGGGGTAATGCAAGGGTAGTAGGAGTGTAAAGAGAGAGTAGGAAAGGGTGGAAGAATGGCTAATGAAGTTTTAGTGACGGGGAAAAGATTGTTTTTGGAAAGGTGAGGTTGGATGAAAACCACCACTGTTCAGGAAAATTGGAAATGATTCGATTGAAAATTAAGATTTGATGCCCTTCTTTTTCTATCATTTTATTCTTTATCAGATTGTACATTCACTCTGTAGTTTTGTATCTCCATCAAACGCATGTGACTTTTTTTTTCTCCCCGGTGTTGTGTCTCAACATTTCTGAATTTTTTAACAGTATGTATTTGCTCCCAATTCAAGGTAGACATGAGAATATGATTTAATATCCGGTAGTCCATAACATAGAATTTAATTGAATACTTATCATCATGACATGAGCTGATTCAAGCTATGAGTCTGTATCCATCCTGCAGATTAAAAATGTCTTCAGTTCTGACTATTGTTACAAAACACAGTGCCACACAAAAGGCTAATGTTCCAATGCAAGTTGCCAAACCGTAGTTCATCCTAAATTAGTTACAAGCTTTATGAATATGACATGCTGAGGGACAGAGTGTAAAAGGTGAATTTAACTTTGTGTCGAAAATGGTATTTGCAGCACACTCATAATAGGTGTTAACTACATCAATCTGTAAATTTCCCAAAATAAGAACAACAAGAGACTGGAATTCTTAATTATGCTTATGTGAATAACATGTGGAGAACAGGAAGGAAATCAAGGTGTGTTTGTGATATTCATAAATAATGATGGTGAGAATGTGGAAGATGGATGGCAGTGGAATTGTAACTAATGTTGGGGATGACACAAAGATTAGCTGGGTGCTTCACAGTGAGGAGGAAAGGGTTAGGCTACAGGACGATATAAACAAATGTTTTCTATATCCAGATTAATGGCCGATGAAGTTTAACACTGATAAATGTGAGATGATTCATATCTGAATTAACATGAAAAGTGAAGGGCGAGAGTTAAACTTGCTCCTTTTTTCATTGCAGCAGGGAAGGTTGAGGAGGGAACCTGGTACAGGTGTACAAGAGCATAAGGGGTATGGAGAGGATGAACAGACAGCAGCAGTTTCCTTTACTTGAAGGGTCAAAAACAAAGGGCAACATACTTAAAGTGAAAGGCATGGGATTGAGAGAGGATGTGTGGAGTCTGCATTGAACTGAGCGGGAGGCACAGACATAGAATATGAAATATTTAATATGTGTGGAAGCAGGCCCTTCGGCCCAACAAATCCACACTGACCCTCCAAAGAGTAACCAACCAAACACGTCTCTCCTATATTTACCCCTGACTAATGCACCTAACCTACACATCCCTGAACACATTCGGCAATTTAGCATGGCCAATTCACTTCACCTGCACATCTTTGGATTGTGGGTGGAAACCGGAGTACCTGGACGAAACCCACGTGGACTAAATCCACGTGGACACGGGGAGAATGTGTAAAATCCATACAGGCAGTCACCCGAGGCTGGAATCAAACTTGGGTCCCCAGCGCGCTAAGGCAGAAGTGCTTACCACTAAGCTGCCGTTCTGCCCGTGGTGACATGTGTCTGGAATGCGTTTCATATGCGGGTGATTGATCTGGTAATCTCACAAACATTTTAAAAAAGCCTTTGATATGCACTTAGTGGTGCAGGCTCCTAATTTCATTCAATTGTTCTATGTGGTGGCAGCCACGAACACTCAGGTATATTCTGAAGCAATAGCTAATGGTAGATGGTAGATGGTAATGGTAGATGGTAGATGGAGTCAAAATTGATATGTTGGTTGATGGAGTTCCGGTTGGGATGCCATGTGTCTAGGAATTCAGTGCTTGTCTCTGTTTGGCCTGTCCTAGAATGGATACGCAGACCTGGTCAAAGTGGCGTACGTCCTCATCAGTACGTAAGAAATTAGTGTTGTGATCATGTCTTTTGTAGTTAGTTGATGTTCCTATATCCTGGCGACTAGTTTTCTATTTGGTTAGAAAAAGAGTACTGTATTACAGCATCAAGGATTCTAATTTCAAGGTTGTCAGCAAAAGAGCCAGAAGTGAAATAAGGAAAAACGTCTTTACTTACGAATTGGAATTGACTGGCTGGGAAAATTGTGGATTAAGATTCATAAGAGAACTATATATATATTTGGAAATTAGGGATTTAACGGGCAACAGAGAGAGGGCTGGCAAATGGGGGTGCTTTAGAGACATTTTTAGAGCTGATTCATACATAATGGCCAATGGCCTCCTCTTGTACTTTAAAGTTCTGTACTCTATCATGTGCCAGCTGTGAATGAAAGTCAGTATCCAATTATTTCACTGTGTAAATGCTCAAAAATATCTGATTTTTGGTGTAGCATAAGCATTTAAAATGCAAGTATTGCAAGGTCAGCATCATTATGAAGTCTAATTATTACTCAGAACATGAATATTTTACATGTTGTATTCCAATTACTAAAACAAATATATCATTGCTTTGTCACAAAACTCTTTGGAAAGCTCTGACTTTTCACTGACACGATATTATGTTCGTTGCTTTGTTTCAGTCTCCACATTTCATATTAAATATCATTCATTCTAAAAATTGGAAGTTTTTAAATTATTATTCTCTAAAATTTGATAACACAAATAATTTATTTAGTTTAATATTAACAGTCCATGTTGAATTATTGCCATTTTTAAATTGCTGGCAATTAGCTGAAGATCGTACATTTCAGTGAGAAATTAAACTGGTTGTTTATATATAAATGTATACGAACACTAATTCTATTTGTATGTTCAATCGTTTGCTCATTCAGAACATGTGATCATTCAGAAGCCAACCACTTTACAAATATTGGAGTGGCAAAACATTGTTTTGAATCCTGACATTGAATATCTAATTCTGATCACCACAAGAGTTATGTTCTTTCTTGGATAAAATAAAATATACGTGTTTTATTTCTGTGTTAGAAAATCTTGACATGAGTTTATAATTTAGTTCATTAAATATAGAATCAACATAATTGATTTAAGAGATTATAGTTCAGGTTGAATAATTATCGTTCACGTCTTTTTTTTTGCCCAATTCATGAAATATAGTAATCATCTGATTATTGTTCGGGTCAGTAAACTCAACACCTTGCAATGAGCTACGCTAAAAATTGTTTCCAAATAGATCTGAAATCATTTACAGTGTTATTGGACCTCACAGCTGCCTGTGATAAGAGAGACACAGTGGCCTGTTCCACAATCTGTGCATTGAGCTTCTAACCTGGTTCAGAGCAGTCAGTCAAACATTACTTCAAAACGAACAATTTGAAATTCACCTTTGGCAGGGGGAGAACCCGCCAACACGCTATCATTGGTCTCAGTGTAGGTACAAATGTTGTCCTGGTTAAATACTAATGGCTGACCAGCAACCAAGTTTAAAATTCATCTTCAGTCAGAGCCTGGCCGAGAGAGCACACGTGTTGACATGGAGAGCCAGAATCACACCATACAAGTTATGTATGGTGATGGAATCTGATCTGCCTCCCAGACTCCATACATCTGCACCTCGGATCAGTCACGGGTGAAGACGTTAACAAGTTGACAATCTATTGCAGTGCCTTGTGGCTCACAAACAAATGTTTAAATACATATGCAAAAAATGTTACCTTCACATTCTTCAATATCAAAATAAAATTGTACATCTCTGTGAATGGTCAGAGATTACTACATGGGTCACACAGTAGAATTTATGTGAAGTAACCATCAGCAAATGGCAATCCAAAAATCACATTAATAACTGAACTTGGCGGATTCTGACTGGTTTAAGTAACCACACATATTATACTGGCTTTCAGGTGACTGTAACAATGCACACCATAACTGGAGGTTTTAGCCTTACACCCTCCAAAGTTTCCTGATCTCACACACATCATTGCCTCACACATTCAACAATTGATGAGAATCCACAAGCTGGGTGAAACTGGAAACATAGAACAGTGCAGTTCAGTGCAGCATTGTGCAGGCCCTTCGGCCTTTGACTTTCTGTCGACTTTTTACCCTATTCTAAGATCAGACTAACCTACATACCTTTCATTATACTATCATTCATGTGCCTTTCCAATTAAATTTTACTACAACTGCGAGCTCTTCATTGCACACACACACACACACACACACCACTCTCTGTGTAAATAACCTACCTCTAACATCTTCCTTAAACATTCCTCCAACTGCCTTAATATCGTATCCTCTCCAGACCAATTTTCACCCTGGCAGAGAGTCTCTGGCTATCTACTCTATCTATGCCTCTCATCATCTTGAACACTCCTGTAAAGTCACTTTACATTCTTCTTCGTTCCAATGAGGAAAACACTCTAGCTCCCTCAATTTTTCTTTGTAAGACATGCCCTCCAGTCCAGGCAGCATCTTGATAAATCTCCTCAGCACCCTCATCAAAGCTTCCATATCTTTCCTATAACGAGGTAACCAGAAATGATCACAATATTCTAAGTGTGGTCACACCAGGGCTGCATAGAGTTCAGCATAACCTCACAGCTCTTAAAATCAATCCCTCAGCTAATGAAGACATCACACACCTTCTTAACAACCTAATAAACCTGGGTAGAAACTTTGTGGGAGCGATGTCATGGATCATTAGATCCCCCTGTTCCTCCACAATGTAAGAATCCTGCCTTTAACCCTGTATTCTGCATTCAACCTTCCAAAATGAATCGTATCCCATTTTTCCATATTGAACACGATCTGCCACTTAGCAGCCGAGTCCTGCATCCTGTCAATGTCCTGTTGCAAACCAGAACAGACCTCCACACTCCACAATTCCACCAACCGGTGTTACATCATTAAACTTCGAACATGCCCTTCCACTTCGTCATCCAAGTAATTTATCAAAATCACAAACAGCAGAGGTCCCAGAACCGATCTTTACGTAACACCACTGCTCACCTAGTTCCACACTGAATACTTCCCACTTAGCACCACCCTCTGTCTTCTATGGGCTAGCCAATTCTGTATCGAGACAGACAGGTCTCCCTGTATGCCATGCCTGCTTTCTTTCTGAATGAAACTACCACGAGGAAGCTTACCAAACACCTTGTTAAAATCCATCCACCACGCATTCACTGCTCTGCCTTCTACAGTGCGTTTAATCCCATCCTCAAAGAATCCAATAGGAGTTGTGAGGTATGATCTGCCCCTCACAAAGCCATGCTGACAATTTCTTATCAAACTATGATTTTTCAGAATCCTTTCCAATATTTTGCCGAATACTTATATGAGACTGACTGGTCTGTCATTCTAAGGACAATACTTGTTTACTTGCATGAACAAGGGAGTAACATTTGCCACCCTCCAATCATGCGACGCTACTCCATTGGAGAGTGAAGACGCAAAGAAAATCGCAAAATGCACAGAAATCTCTTGCCTCTCTTCCTGTAGTAACGTAGGGTGTTTCCCTTCTGGCCTAGGGAATTTATCTATCCTTGCGTTTGTACTTCAATCAGTCTGTATTTCACCTCAACTTGCTTACTCCCTGTCCAACCAACTGATTGACTGCTTTCCATTTTAGGGCTCTGTGCAGTGCTGCCTTCCTGAAAAAGTATGGTTCCAAATATCCTGTGTATTATGGAACATGAAACATGGGAATGGCAGATGCCCAAAGCTTTGGCTCTGTTACTGATCTGTTACTCCTGACTGGCTGTGCTTTTCCAGCGCCAAAATTTTCGACCCTGATCACCAGGATCTGCAGTCCTCATTTTCTCCATTACTGAGGGCTGTCCCCTCTGCACATTGAGCAGGGAAATAATCAGCAGAAAATCGTTGTATCTGGATCTGACTGTTCAGTTCTGGAAAGTTGCATTTGATGAACACATTTACTAAAAACGAAATTAACATTCAACAAATATTCATTCATTCCCAGAGTTACAGTTTTGGGTCATGAATTGGACAGGTTGATAACGAACAGTGAATGACTGAAGAACTCCGAGATACCGAGTATTCCAGGTGATTATATTTCCGGTTGGATGTGCTTTACTTTAATGCTGGTAATATTATCAGGCAGACAGTTATGATAAGGACACGTGGCGACATGTGGAAGTGTGACATTTTTGCCATTTCTGAGATGTGCTTGTTGGAGGTCAGGGCTGATAACTTAATATTCTGTGGTACCAGAACTACAGTCAGGTCAGGAGAGGGGGTAAAAGAGGAGGTGGCGTTGCCTTATTTATTATGGAGTCAGTTACTGGCGGAAGAAGGGACGATATCTTGAAAGGATCTTGTAAAGAGACGTGGTGGTCAGAGCTCAGGATCAAAGCCATGACAGAAACACTGCTAGGGACATATTATACGACCCCCCAGCTAAAGGAAAGTATGGAGCAGGTATGTAACCAAGATATTGAAGTGTGTAAAATCAATAATAGATCACTTTATTCAGACATATCAATTCCAAATATTCATTAGGTCAGTGATAACGTTTTTAAGCGGGGGCAGGTGTTTTGAATTTTTTTCCAGAGAGCTTCTTATATTAACATAGAGCAGATACAACAATGGGCAGTGCAGTGCTGGGCCTCACTGTGGGGACGAAGCCAGTCAGTTATTCCAGGCAGAAGTGGGAGAGCATTATAGGACCAGTGACCGTGACATCACACATTTTGACTTTGCTGTGGAAAAGACCCAAAAAATGTTAGAAACATAAAAGCTTATTGCATTGGGGAGACAGATTTTATGGAAACAATGACAGGATCTGGCCAAAGTGCAGTTGCTTCTGGGTGAAACTGTCTCAGAACAAGGTGGGGTGGAGGTTGAGGGATCATTTGATTAAAATGGAATTGATGACAGTGTCGGCCCAGCATGTTACACCGATGATACAATTTAGGAAAACAAGCCCAGAAAACGTCAGATGTCGACACAAATCCCGATCAGGATGAAAAAGTAAAGAGAAGATTAAAGCAGGTACCAAGTGAGCAGATCAATGCAAGTCATAAAAGAATATGGAAAGTGTAGGACTAAATTTAAAAACTCAGTGGAAGAGCAGAAGGAGGGGTGATAAAACATTAGCGGGTAAGATTAGCAAGAATCCAAAATCACTTTTTTGGTTTCTTAAAGGGAAGAGGATAACGCTGGGAAAAATTGGAGTATCAGCGACAGAATATGTTAAACACATCCTACGAATCGGACTTCAGTTTGGAGGAACTAAGGAAGAATTGGAAGTTTATGCAAGATAGAGTGGACAAATCACCAGATTAAAGACCACCGCGTCTCACATTAGTGAGAGGGAAACGATTGTAGAAAATTCGGAGCACTGTTGAGGCTGGATCATTAAATATCTTCAAGGCTGAGACAGGCAGATTTTTATACAAGTGTTCCAGGGAAATCACAGGAAAGTGGAATAGGGGATTAACAAAATAAATATAACCTAATCGAAGGAAAAGCAGACTTAGTGAGAGGACAGACATATTGGTGCCCCTGTGTCTCATGGTGTTCTTTTCCAATAGCCCTGTATTCACAAGAACATCAATCTCTCTCACTATGGAGTGAGACACAGTTTGGAATGCAACGAGGGATTCAAGGAATTCCTAAACACGATACTAACAGATAGAAAGTACGAAAGGACTGCAATTACACGGATTGCCTGTCGGGGTGAGGATTTGCATCTACACAGTCACCACTACCAGAAGGAAGACCTCAGCAAGACACCCTCCAAGGCCAAGCAGAGACCAGCATTGGAGAGCACGTAGTCAAGGGGCCAGGTGTCAAGGAGAGCTGAAGGCCTAAACACTACATCTCTATCGTGTCTTCTTCCTTCCCTGATAAAAATTAAATGTGGAGGGGTAGAGAGACACGCCGTTGTAGCAGAGTAAGCGGGAAGGCTTTCAAACGAGAGGCTCCAGACAGCTCCAGTTCAGCAAAATGTACATGTAAACTCAAATAAAGTTCTTTTAACTTTATTGTTACAGCAGTCTAGATGGCATTTAGGGCAGTCGCACTTTCCTCTTGTGGGATGTTGCAGCTCAGGGAGATTTCCACCGGCCCTGATGGCTACAAGTGTGGGCACTGCACCCAGCTTCAGCTCCTGGGAGACCGTGTTCGGGAACTGAAGCTGGGCATCACGTTGGCTCAGTAGTTAGCACTGCTGCCTCAGCACCAGGAACCAGGGTTCTGTGTAGAGTTTGCACATTCTCGCCGTGTCTGCATGGGGTTCCTCTGGGTGCTGCGGTTTCCGTCAACAGTCCAAAGATGTGCAGGTTAGGTGAAAGGTCATGCTAAATTACTTGCAGTGTTGCGTGTAGGGGAGTTAGTCTGGTTGGGCTGCTCTTCAGTGGGACGATATGGACTTGTTGGTTCAAAAGGCCTGTTTACACACTGTAGTAATCTGATCTAGAATGCACTCAGGATAATCCGAGATACTGACCGAGATAATGACTGTAATATTCCAGTCCACCGTTCATCGCCCTGAGTTTACCTGTCAGTTCTGTTGTATTTAATAAACACAATTTAATCCAACAGGCGTTCCTTGCTTCCTGTCATGTACCAGGCAGAGAGTAGATGGGCAAACACCAGGAATGGAATAGGGAGTGCAGGAATCCCCTGTAGCCATTCCCCTCGAAAACATTTTGGATTGTTGGGAGCTATGACCGTTCAGGGGAAAGCAGCAGTAGCCAGTTGGTGGTACTACCTCTGGCTCTGGGGGACAGCGGGAAAGGGTAAAGGTAAACATGACGTTAAATATAGGAGGGTCGAGTGTTAGTGGGAAAGATCAGAGATTCTGTGATCACAAACGGGAATCCAGGATGGTGCATTACTTCCCAGGTGCTGGGGTCCAGCATGTCTCCAAGTGGGAGGGGGAGGGGTAGCATTCGGAAATCATTGTGCATGTTGGCACAAATGTTTCCCATAGAAATAGGGACCAAGTCCTTCAGCGTGATTACAGAGAGCTAGGATATATTTTTTTTTAAAAAAAGCCTTGACAGTGATAATCTCCTGAGAGGAAGATTACTGTCTGAGACTTGCAATGGAGGGGACACCAATATTTTGCCGGACAGTTTTGCTAGGGTTACAAGGGAGGGTTTAAACTAGATTGGCAGGTGGTGGTATCCTCAAGAGCAAGGAGGAAAGTGGAAGAAGATACAGTAATCATAAATTGTAAGGTTAGGCAGGGAAATGACAGAGAGAAAGTACTGCCTTTTGGATAAAATTGCATCTGTTTCATTGCAAGAGTGCTGACAGGTAAGGCCGATGAAATCAGGGCGTGGATAGGTAGGTGGGACTGGGATATTATAGCCATTACAGAAACATGGCTAAGTGATGGATAGGACTGACAGCTTAATGTGCTCGGGAACAGGTGCTTTCGGCGAGACTGAGATGGTGGAAGGATGGGAGGGGGAGTTGCATTTCTGATTAAGAAGAGAACCACATCATTAATCAGAGATAAAATAACTGATGGATCACCCAGTGAGGCTTTGTGGGTGGAGTTTAGAAATAGGAAGGGAATGGAGAGGTGATTGGGGTTGTAATATAGGCCCCCAAATAGTCAACAGGAATGGGAATAACAAATATGCAATAGGGTTATCATAATAGGGGATTTTTTTTCTTATACAGACTGGAGCAGCCAGAGTGCTAAGTGATCTGATGAGGTAGAATCTGTTAAATGCGTCAGGAAAGTTTCCTCAAGCAGGGGCAAAATTCGAAATTTCCTTAGTAAATAGGGTATGACTGGTGACTGAGTTAATAGTGGGGGAGCACTTTGGGACCACTAACCATAGTTCTATTAATTTTCCAATAATTATGGATAACATCAAAACTGGTCCTCAGGTTCATGTTCGAACTTGGGGCGTGGCTCAGGCACAGGCAGCTGGGATCAATGGAATCCCTGGAGATATATGAGAGATACAGGAGTTTACTGAAGAAGGAAATCAGTAGGGTGAAAAGGGGCAAGAAAGAGCCTTGGCTGAGAAAGTTCGGATGAATCCAAAAAGATACTTTAAATATATTAAATGAAAAAAAAAACAATAACCTCAAAGACCAATTTGGACAAGTTTGTGTGGAACTATCAGAGTTGATTGAAGTCTTCAACGAATATTTCCACTCTATAGTAACCATGGAGAAAGACATGATGACTTGAGAACTTGAGAAAGTTAGTAGTGATATTTTAGGGACAATCCATATCACAGTAGACGAGATTTTGGACGTACTGGAATGTTTGAAAGTTGATAAATCTCATGATCCTTATCCGATATATCCAAGAACACCTCAAGGGGCTCCAGAAGGATTTTCGGAGACCCTGGCTTATAATGTTGATCATCATTAAAGTAATGTAGCAGAAGACTGGAGGATAAAAAATATTGTGCCCTTATTCAAGAAGAACTTAACAAAAAAAAGCCTTGCAACTACAGGTCAGTGGGTAAGTTATTTGAGAAGGTTCTGAGCGACAAGATGTACATGCATTTAGAAAGACAGGCTTTGATTAGGAATAGTAAGTGTGGCTTTATGCAAGGAAGTTTATGCCTGACAATTATCTTAAAGTAATTGGATAATGTGACCAGGAATATTGACTTGGATGGGGCAGTATATATCGAAACATGTAGTGATGGATAAGCACAGCAGGTCAGGCAGCATTCTAGGGGCAGGAGAATCTGTTTCGGACATAGGCCCTTCATCAGGAACGTCCAAAACATCGATTCTCCTGTTCCTCTGATGCTGCCTGACCTGCCGTGTTTTTCCAGTGCCACACTTTTCGACACTGAATTCCAGCATCTGCCGTGCTCACTTTCTCCAAGGGCAGTAGGTTTAGTCAATATTGATTTCAGTTACAGCAGAACAGAATAAGGCTTTCTAGCCTCTGGAGCCTGATATGCAATTACTGGAGGAGGCCAATAAATCCCTAGGGCCTATAAAACTGTAACCAGATCATGCAGTACCAGCATCCAGTTGCACAGCAACAGGATCAGTCTATTCAGCTACTTGAAGTCAGTAAAACGGGAAAAGGAAAAGGCCACAAAGTGAATGGATTATGGGGTATACTGGAATAAAACCAGGCTACGTTGCCCCTCAGACCTGCCCTTCTATTCAGTTAGTCAGGGCTGATCTTCACTCGGCCACAATTTCTCTTTCATGCCCAATTCTTTGTCGCCCTCGACTTTCAGTCGGCTCAAAATCCATTGGCACCCACTCGCACACCCCAAACATTTCAGTGATGTAGCCTCCCCTAACTGCCTGGTTCCAACTGTCACTACCCCCGGAGAGAAGGAAACACTCCCCACACATATACCTTGGCTTATTGGCATGGATAGAAGATATGAACACATCGTAAAGTGACTGTCCCTGAAATCAAGACAGGATTTGATAAAGTAAGATGTCAAGGAGACTGAACAAAATCGAACTTGTTGAGAATCAGTTGTAAACTCCCCACTGGTTGGATCTTTAAGAACACAATGGGGCTGGTGGACATCAATCCTCCCAGTCCCTGGATATCTTTGTGGGAAATCCTCAGGGGAGCTACGTTGGCACAATCATCTTCAGTTGCTTCATCAATGTCTTTCTCTTTATCATACGATCAGAGGTGAAGATGTTCTGTGAACATTATACAACGTTCAGAACAATGAGTCACATCCTAAGGTACTAAAGTATCAAATCTGAACAACATTCAAGCTTGTGCTGTTAATGTATAGGTAACATTAATCAAAAGCACTGCTGGCCACTAAACATTCCCACGGTTTAAAGAAAGAGGAAGCCCTTCAGCATCTCTAGCTGGTTACACAGCAATATAGGAAAGGAATTCAGCCCATCAGATCTATTGGATAACAAGAGGGGCAATGCATTCACTCACTCCTGCCTATTACACAAGAAGACAATTTAAAATAAAAGCAGGTGTTGAATCCAAAATACACACGCATGAATCTGGAAGAACAGAATAAGCAAGGCAGCATCAAGACGTTGAGAAGTAAACACTTAGAATATAACCCTTCGTCACGACTGTGGATGGGAGTAAGGGGGTCTATAGATAAAGTGGCGGGTGAGGGAGGAGGAGGCAGAGTGGCGAGGTGTGGATAAGTGAACACAGATAAAGGGTATCAGCGAGTTGTTGATGGGAGTGCTGAATCCAGTTGGTAGCTGGTCAAAAGTTTGCTCAGAGGAATGGAAGGGAGGGGAGGGCTTGGGAAGGGAGTGGGGGGATTGGAAGGGAGGTTATTTGAAAGGGAGAATTCAATGTTGAGTCCCCGGGTTGTAGGCTGCACAGGTGACAGATGAGATCTTGTTCCTCCAGATTATGGTTTGGTTCATTGTGGCAATGGTGGACGCCAAGGATGGCTATGTCGGAAAGGGATTGGGAAAGAGAATTGAAATAGGAAGTGGCTGGGATGTCTTCCATTCCACCTAACGACCCTACCTTTCAGCTCCCAACCGGATTCATCACTCCCAACGCCCAACCAGGTTGTACCCACCACTTGTGTCCACATAGCCGTAACTAACCATCCCCCAATCTCCCCACCCCAACCACTCCCTTCTCTATTTATCTGTAGCTCTTCCTACCCCCAACCCAGTTCTGATGGACAGTTATACCTGAAATGTTGACTTTCACAGCTCATGATGCTGCCCGGCTTGCTGTGTTCTTCCAGCCTTCTGTTTGTCTCCGATAACTCAGGAAGATAGAGTTTAGTTAGCACAACGTGCTGCTAGCCAGAAACCATGGGTTGCCCATTGAAGTCCTTGAACCTCTGCCCTCGAGACAGGAGGAAGACATTCAGTCCCTCGAGACACTGACACATGAACAGAAGAGGCCATTCAGCCACTCCAAACTGTTACACTGAAATAGGAGGATGTCATTGTTGCTGCAACACGACAAACCAATGAGCCATAGACTGCACAGAGAGACTGCTCCATATTGTTCCTCCTGGCTCCATTGCTAACGGTGCACACGTGTTATGTTAACGTGGTTTGCCGGTCATGAGGATGGAAAGTGATTGTACCAGTCCCAAGGAGGCACCTTCCATCTCCGAGATATTACGGACTAGGCTAGAACACTCAAAATATTTTTAAGCAGGCAGCCCAGCGCATACCTTTGCAGATTGTTTCAGTAAGTGTACAATGAAAATTACCCGGAGTAATTTAGCTAGGCTGACTACTAGATTGTAAAACAGACAAAAACTTTTATTCATAAAATTACACAACGAAACACAAAGAACAGAATAAAGAATCGCGACAGAATTCAACCGATTCAGCTAGACTTAATTATGCTGTTCCGAGCATACACAACTGTCCCAATAAACAAACTCCCAAGAAAAACCAGTATAAATTGAACACAAACTTACAGGTTGAAGTTGAAGGTCAGAAAAGAGAAAGAGTTTCCGCACAGCTCCCAGTTGAACTTCCCAGTTCAAGACTCAACTGAAAACTGTTCAGCTCAGCGAGTTCAGCTAAAATAGCTCACCACTCTCCGTTCATTATACTGGTCACTTATAAAGCGTGACCACTTTGGCCTGAAGTCTCATCTGTTTCCAAAAGGCCTCTGAAAATCCTTTTCGTCTCTGTACCAAACCAGACTGATCGGAGCTTGGCCCCGTTTTATTCTGCCTCTGAAAAAAACCAAGGGCAGAGTCTCCTTGAGCTAAGGAACAGCTTTTAGACAAAAAAAATGACTTGCTTTGTGACATGTCCCTCCCCCACATAAAAAAAGAACAATCAGTGGTAAAAGGTGGCTGCATTTTTAACCCTTCAAACCCAGTTAGTAGTCTCAAAACTGACAGATACACTATATTAATTGTAAATATTCAAACATGCACAAAACCATGCAAATTCAGGCCGCGGTACACCCAGCACCGAAAAGCTCTGTATCTCATTCGAGTCTCAATAACTCATCAACTTTCACGTTTTCACGACCTGCCACATGCACAATTGTCAGATTGAATGGCTGCAACAACAAGCTCCATGTAAACAGTCTGACATTTTTTTTAGATTAGACATTACAGTGTGGAAACAGGCCCTTCGGCCCAACAAGTCCACACCGACCCGTCGAAGCGAAACCCACCCATACCCCTACATTTACCCTTTACCTAACACTACGGGCAATTTAGCATGGCCAATTCACCTGTCCCTGCACATCTTTGGACTGTGGGAGGAAACCGGAGCACCCGGAGGAAACCCACGCAGACACGGGGAGAATGTGCAAACACCACACAGTCAGTCGCCTGAGTCGGGAATTGAACCCGGGTCTCAGGCGCTGTGAGGCAGCAGTGCTAACCACTGTGCCACTGTGTCGCCCACGTAAGGACACATTTTTGTCCTTAATTTTTTCCAAAAATGTTAATGTGTTGTGATCAGTGTATGCGATTGTCTCAGATGCATTGCTGGTAATATAAACACAGGTATGGTGTAATGCCAACACCAGCTTTAAAGTCATTTTCTCCACCATTGAACATTTCTGTTGATGAACGTTAGACTTCCCAAAAAAATACCCGATGGGTCTTTCTATTCCCTTATCATACTCCTGCAGGATCACAGTATCGACACCTACATCACTGGCAGCGTTAGCCACCTTTAAAGGCTTCGTGTAATACAGTGTAGCTAGTTCTGGGGGCAGTGGTAACACAGTTTTTAGCCAGTAAAATGCCTCTTGACAGTCCTCTGTCCACTGAGAGTTCTTCCCCTTGACAATTCGGTGAGTGGAGCAGCCACACTGCTTAAAGTTTAGCACAAACCTTCAGTAAAATCCAGTCAATCCCAGGAACCGTAGTATTACATATTTCTTTTTGTCGACCGTGTAGAACATTCCCGAACTACTTTCGTTTTTGTATCTCATGGGGCCATTGGTCCATGTCCAATAACGTGACCCAGGAACGTGACTTGGCTTTCACAAATTCACTTTTAGCAAGGTTAACCACCAAGCCTGCCTTCTGAAGTCAATGAAAGAAGACCGATAAATGCTGTAAATGTTCCTTTCATGAGTGACTAAAAACCACCAGGTCATCAATGTACACCACATAGTTGGATAATCCGGCAATGACCTTATTTTCAGTCTCTGAAATGTGACTGGATCGTTTTACATACCAAATGCCACAACATTGAATTGATATAGTACAACTGGCGTTATGAAAGCCGATTTTGCCTTTGCTCTCTCTGACAGAGGTCCTTGCCAGTAGCCTCTGAGCAAGTCTAACTTAGAAATGTAATTAGCACCTTTCCGACACAGATCTTCAAACATGGAATTGGATATGCATCAGTCTTTGTAATGAAGTTGACTTTGTGATAGTCCACACATGTCCGCTGGGTAACATCTGGCTTTGGCACCATGGCTATACATGAGCTCCAATCACTGTAACTCACTTCGATTATGCCATCTTGGAGCGTGTGCTCTATCTCCTTCTGAATCTGTGCCAACTTTAGAGTGTAATGCCTTTAAGGATGTTGCTTAATCGAAACTATAACTCCTGTGTCTTCATCATGCACAATTATGTTCATACATCCCAGTTTATTTCCGCAAATTTCTCCACGATATCATAATAACTCTTTCAGGTCACTATGTTTTTCTTGTGGAAGGTAAATCAGTAATTTCTCCCAATTTTTGACAACTTATTCATTGTTCAATTTGATATAGGAATGCCCAATTCAGAATCCTCTGAATATCAGGAAAGTTAAGGTCCCCCATAAAAACCACCCTATTACTTCCACTCTTCTCCTGAGTCATCCTTGCAATCCTTTCTTCTACATTTCTAGGACTGTTAGGAGGCCTGTAAAAAACTCCTAACAGGGTGACCTCACCATTCCTATTCCTAACCTCAACCCAAACTACCTCAGATGGCGAGTCTTCATCCATCATCCTTTCCACCGCTGTAATACTATCTTTGACAAGCAATGCCACACCTCCCCCTCCTTTACCCCCACCTCTGACCCTACTAAAACATTTAAACCCTGGAACCTGCAACAGCCAATCCTGTCCCTGTTCTACCCAGGTCTCTGTAATAGCCACACCATCGAAATCCCAGGTACCAGCCCACGCTGCTGGTTCACCTACCTTATTTCGTATACTTCGTGCATTGACGTATACACACTTCAAGCCACTTTCGGGTTTAAAAGCACCCTCCTTTGAGAATGATGCCATGTTCCTAACCTCCATACATTCCAGGTCCTGCACCCTAAAGTTACAGGCTAGGTTCCCATGCCCCTGCATGGGACACACTCTGACACACTTGAAAAACTCTGTGAGATTTCACCCTGTCTCGAGTCCGTACCAAATAGTTCATTTCATTCAATTTCTTCCCAATTTGATAAGGTACGCTAAATCTTGCTTCTAAAGGCTCAACTATTACTGGAAGTAACACCAATACCTTATTCCCAATTGTAAAATTGCGAATTTGTGATTTATGATCCACTTCCTATTTCATTGTATGCTGCGATACTTTTAAATGCTGTCGAACCAATTTAATCCTTCCCTAAAATTTGATTCATCGTCCAAATGGGTGGTCTCTGAATTCTGACTTATTAATTTCTCCTTAACCAATGGTAATGGTCTTTTTAATTCATGCCCACAAATTTATTCAAATAGTCTGAACTTGGTCGATTCATTCCGTGTGTCTCTAATCATAAATATTTCAAAAGGAATTTCCTTATCGCAACTGGATTATCCTGACCATAAACCCTCAACATGGTCTTCACTGTTTGATGCCATCTCGCTCATGTTCACTGTGATTCCGAATACTACGTAGTAGATTTGAATTTCTTTATTCCAAAGTTATCCATCACCTGCTTGAATAGTTCGAATGTGAGGTTTAATCTGTTTGGATCTCTATTGGTAGTCCGTACCTAGTTAAAAAAATAAGCATCTTTTTCTACAACTCTTTTAGCTGTGATGCTGCATAATGGGTCTGCCTCGGGAAATCTAGTCGACACATCCATTATTGTTAATAAATGCTTATTCCCACTTCTTGTTTCAGATAGGCGACCTACACAATCTATCAACACTCAAATGCTGGAATAGGTATTAAAGTTGCATGTTTTCTTACTGCCTGTGTGACATGTTTGAGATGTCTGGCAATATTTAACTACATCTTTGTGTAATCCAGGCCAGTGAAAATATCTTTGTATTTCACCTGTAATGTCCTCACCCCTGAAATGATCACCAAGTGGTAGCTCATGTGCCACTCGCAGCACCTCCTTTCTACACCCAACAGGCAAAGCAATTTGATGAATTTCTGTTCACTTCTGACCTGCTTCAGTTTGTGCTGATCTCCATATCCGCATTAAGACATCATTTGTTAAGTAATAACACACGGGAATACATTCATTCTCGTCCTTGCTAATTTTTTAAATACAATTTTTGTAACTCCTCATCTTTCTGCTGTAATTCAATCAGCTTAGCAGAGCAAAAAATATGTTCATGTTTTCCAACTTGCTCCTTCTCTGTTCCACTTATCTGATCAAAAAGAAACTTTCGGATAACTCTACGTCAGCATCCTTATCTGTGCTTTTATCCTGCTTAAACCTGTGCAGCTGTGATCTTCTGGTCATGCAATCAGGGGAAATTCCTGGATAAACATTCTCCAGGTCTTCAGTTGCCTGCATCCCTACTGGCTTTTCAACTAGAGTAGGCAGCACGCCTACAGTGAATCAGTTATATTATTTGCAAGGACAAATTTTATTCCTCGAGCTGAGAGTTAGGGGTCCAATACTCCTACCGCACATTCTCCACTCGTTTCTGGACTCTCTCGTCTCACTTTACATAACTGAGCATTTTTTTCCTCACTATGAATTCCTGTTACCAGCACATTTTCTGGTAATAATCTCTCAAGAGTGCATAAAGCCTCACCCCTCAGCATTACAGACTGAAAAGATCCTGTGTCAATTAATATTGGAACCTCCTTACCAATTACTCCTGGCCTATGTGAATAAATTTTGCCCTTGCATGCAAATTTTTTAATGCAGATTTGGCACGTCCACTTATCATCTTGTACACTCTGAGGCAGTTGCCTACCTTCCCTTATGCGTTTTGTTACGAGTGTAACAAAACTTCCAGGCTTGTTTAGTTATCCTACATCTGGTTTTCTCCCAGCCCACCAACACTGTGATTTTGTGTGGCCCAATTTATTACATTTAATTACCATAGTATTTTAACTTCTTTATTCCCCCCACCCAGCCCCACCCCCAAAGGTTTTCTTTATTACTGTGGTAAATTATCCTTATGATCTACACTGTGATCTACCTTTCCCTTTGCACGTGAGGATATCTCTTTGCTCCAATATCTGTCCCTCAGAGACCAGAACTGGTTCTGGAAGCCAAACCAAGTTTATGGACCAGTTCATAATCATCAGCCATTTCAGTAGCTAACCTTGCTGCTTACGCTCACTTCTCTTCCACCTGAGTTTGCATTACTTCAGACAGTGAATTTTTGAATTCCTCCAAGTACTAAACTCTCTAAGGGCATGAGAGCTTTGCTTGTATTTTAAAGCTTTTGTTCAACTATTGAAATTAGTCTGTTTCATCCTTATAAACTCATTGTAGGTTTGATCAGGATCCCTCATTAGATTCCTGAAAGGTTGCCTAAGCAGATAAAATGTTGTTTTTTTAACCTCCTCATACTCCCCAGATACCTCCTGTGACAGGGATGTGAATACCTCATCAGTCCTACCAACAAGTTTCGTTTGGATTAATGAAACCCACATTGCCTCTGGCCACTGGATTTGTTCAGCCAACTTTTCAAATGAGATGAAAAGGGCATCACATTTTTCTCATCAAACTGCGGCAATGCTTGAACACACTCAAACAAATTCTCACTCGGCTTCTGACTACCAGTGGCTTGCTCATTCTCACTCTCTTCCTAACTAAGCGCACCCTCAGCCGTTATCTCCATCCTTTTATACTGATTTTCCTTTTTAAGTGTCAGTTTTTGCTGTTCAAAAGCTCTCTCTTTTTCATTCCCTATTGTCATTCTTTCTTTTTACTCTCTGTTCTGTTGCACTCTTCCCCCCCTCTTCTGCATTTTATCGAAAGTCAAATGTTTCATTTTGACCGCCCATTCCTTACTTCTCAACGTTAACTAAGATGTTTCATTTGCTACTGAATTCTTGCCATCTCTGATTCTGATGGTTTCTCCAGCAAGTTTAATTGACGAGCTACTGCTGTAATTATCTCTCCTTTCCTCACAGAAGCAGTCAGTTCCAATTCCAGCTTCTCCGTTAATTCTTGCAACTTGGTACTTATCGTAAAATTTCCAAAGTCACTGCATGCACACCCAGGAAATGTTTGGCGACTGAAATAGCCATTACTATTCTAAGCATTGTTAACCCAATTAAACTAATACCCGAAATAAAGACACTAGCATCTCCCACTCGCTGTTAAAAATCCAGCAATGCGCCTCCAGTCTGTTATGGACGAGGCCACACCACTCAAAACATTCTTAAGCCAGCAGCCCTGAGCATAACATTGCAGTTTGTTTTGGTAATTATCCAATAAAAATAACCGGAGTAATTTAGCTAGGGTGACTACTAGATTTTAAATCAGACAAAAACGTTATTCACAAAATTACACAATGAAACACACAGAACAGAATAAAGAACCCCTACAGAATTCAACCTATCCAGCTAGACTTAAATATGCTATTCCAAATACACACAATATGCCCAATAATCAAACAACCTTGAGAAAGTGTTATAATGGAATGCATGCTTCCAGGTTGAAGCTGAAGGGCAGAAGAGAGAGAGCGTTTCCACACAGCTCCCAGTTAAACTTTCTAGTTAAAGACTCAACTGAAAACTAATCAGCTCAGTTCAACTCAGCTAGGTCAGCTAAAAGAGCTGACAACTTCCCGTTCATTATCCAGGTCACTCCTAAAGCATGACGATTTTGGCCTGTAGTTTCAACCGTTTACATATAAATAAAAGGCCTCTGAAAATCCCTTTCGTGTCTGATCGTAGCCTGGCCCCGTTTTATTGTCCCTCTGAAAAACATCAAGGACAGAGTCTACTTGAACCACTGAACAGCTTTTAGCAAAAAAAGAAGGATTGGTTTGTGACAGAGAAGACAGGCTAGTGTTCTGTATGGAGGTCAGAAGCTGGTGGGCATGGGTAATACTATCAGTGTGTGGCTGATGACAGATTTGTGAACAACATGACGTTCAATGCAGGGTCACACACCAATTGTACATCCAGACGGCGAGAGTTCATTCCGAACCTGGAGCTCTCGACCAACATGTGGGCTCCATAGAGATCTGTAAACTATCATTGAGTCATAGAATCCTATAGCACTGAGACAGGCGCATTAGCACAAACTGGTTCATGCTAATCAAAATGTCCGTCCATGTTAACCCCATTACCCCGCGCTTGGTCCATATACTTCTAAATCTTTCCTATATATTTGTCCAAATGTGAAGACACATATCATGGAAAACATGTTATATCTAATGCTATCCGTGTTTTGTTTTGGAAATAATTAGTGTTGATTCATAACACTCCAGTGTTAATGCAATCATGTTTTATTCTTTTTGTGTGTTTACACATTAAACACTCATTTCCTTCACACTCTCCTTATGGTACCATCACTGCAGGGATTAGTCTGGTGAAAATCTATCACACCGTCTCTCTGTACCAAGAAGATCATTGATTATAAATGAAAGAAAATACTGTCTCAAGTACACTCCACAACTGCAGGACGGTGTCTTCACTCTTATACTTTAATCATTTTGTGATGAACGCTCCTACTCATGTATTGTGCTGATTACTTGCTGAGTAATAGAGTCATAGAGATGCACAGCATGGAAACAGATCCTTCGGACAGACCCGTCCATGCCGACCAGATATCCCAACCCAATCTAGTCCCACCTGTCAGTACCCGACTGCTCTGTATGAATTCTGTTAGTGCCCCATGATCAAGGACATCCAGCTCCTTTTCACCAATAGGACTTCCCATCATCTCGCCTTCTCATAAATACAAAATGCGAAGGATGGCATTTTTTGCCAATCATTTATTTGCCTTATGAAGCAAAGCCACACCAACCACAACATCACTGTTGCCATTGGAGTTGTTGGGAGATACTGAGGAGGCGATGATCTAGCTGTATTGTCTCCGAATATTAATCCAGGGAATCAGGTAATGACCCAGAAACCGGATCCGAATCCCACAACGGAAAATGTTGGAAATTGAATTCAATAAAATATCAGGAATTAAGAATCAAATGAAACAATGAAACCATTGTTGATTGTCCTACCAGGCACCCTCATGCCCTTCAGGAAAGGAAATCTACCATCTTCAGCTGGTCGGCCTTACATGTAACCCCAGACCCACAGCAATGTGGTTAATCTCATTGCTGTTTGAAATAGCCAAGCCAGCCACTCAGTTATATCAGTCACTTCAAAGTCTCAAAGGAAAGAAACCGCATGGACCTCAGCACTGACTACTTACAGCCCACGGACTGTAGTGGGTCAGGAAGGCAGCTCAACAAAACTTTATGAAGGACAATGAGGAAAGGGAATTAAATATTGGCCCAGCATCCCATTAATGAATAAAGGAAGATGATCCCACTCCGGGAAGAGAGAAAAACAGACATAAATAACTTTAAACAGGGACTTTGACATATACCTTACATGGTGATTATCAGTAATATGGGAACAGGAAATTGAATTCAGTTTGTCTGGCACTTTCTCGTTCTTTATTAGCTCTGATCTGTTGCATCATTCTTTGCTTTCTTTTCCCTTTAATTTTGTTATTACTTGGAATGTCTGCATCGCTGACAGGGGCAGCATTTGTTGACCTAACCAAATGTCATTTACTGCGAGGTCATTCTTTCAGGAAGTACAGGACCAAGCACATTGCAGTGGCTCTCACATCAATCTTAAGCCAGACCAGATAATAACGCAAGATTTATTTACCAAAGGACATCAGTGAAATAAATAAACGTATAGACAAAATTCGGGAAGTGTTATGGTTGTTATTTCCAATTCCTGTCTTTTGTATTTACTTTCTGACATCGTCCGTGGTAGGATGAGGAACAGTGTCTTTCTGTATAATAACCTGTGCATCTGAATTACATTTCTTCCGACATTACTGCTCTGAGAGAGTGTTCCTGTCATTAAGTTATTTTAGAGACAAGGACAAAGTTGTGATCGGAATATTTGCAACTGAAAGAGTGCTTAGAGGAGAGGTGGAACCATAACGACTGAATTTTACCAAAGCATAGATAATGGTTTATTAAGCGTCAGCATTGAAATCAAGATGGTGACTGCGTATATAATCGAGCTGGTAGTGGTTAGGTTTTGTGATGGACAGATTACCGAGATATAAATGAATTTTAATTATTTAAATTCGGTATGGTAAACAGTCTCGTTCTCAGATGTTTGTGAAGGCGGGGGTGTGGGCGGTTCTGAAATTTGTGGGTAATCAATGGAATTTGCATTTGAAACTGAAGACAATAGTTTCCGTCTTTGTCAAATATAGATAACAGAAATAACAAAGACGTTTGCCATGGTTGAAGAGATTAATAAATGGATAGAGATGAAGAAACTTACCAGGAACACCAACAATAGCGAGGATAGGATAGTAACCCGCCTGGATAATCATCAGCGCACCATATATCCGATCTGATAATGTTGACCAAGACCAGGAAAAATAGACAAGACCCGAGTATAAACTCCTGTCCATTGTTGCAGCATTCCAGTCTAATGTTCGCAGATTCTGATCCATTAATGCACCATTCCAGACTATTCTCAGATGTTTAAATCTCCTTTTTCTGTACCTGCAACTGCTGATCCCTTTGAGCGTTGGAGTTGATGCATCTGCTGCTACAATGGCATAAACCATTGCAAGAGGCTCTTACTAATAGGAGACGGAAAACATCCAGTGACATAACTAGGATCCATGGAGACTGGCATCACTCACAGTCACTGAACAAACAGCTCAATTTAACCCCTTTCAGTATGGTTCCTTCAGTTCACAAAAACTACTGGACTGGATTAAATGTTGGCACCGTTAGATCACATCTCCCATCAGCCATTGCTCTCGTGAAGTTAGGAGTGAGGAAGAATGATGAATGTTTTCTTATCGCAGGCTAGATGATTCTGCTGCGTTGTCCGTTTGCAATACTGTAACCGGCTGAACCTCCCCCCACCACCACCCTCAAAAACCACAATCTACATGCTGTTACCGGGCAGATCTCTCCTGGACTAGAGAAGGCACCATCCAATATATTTACAGTGGATATATTTGCACTTCAATACATAGGAAATGTGAATTTGCCTGGGTATTCCTTTAATTGATCTAATAAGACAATTTTGTATCTTCAACACTCAATGTGCTTCAGCACTTTTTTATATATATAATTTCACAAACACCTTAACACACTTTATTAAGCACACGTTTCTACACTTTCTCCTCATGGTAACATCATGCCAGGGTTAGAACATAGATCATAGAAGAATACAGCGCAGTACAGGCCCTTTGGCCCTCGATGTTGCGCCGATCCAAGCCCACCTTAACTACACTCACCCACTATCCTCCATATACCTATCCAATGCCCGCTTAAATGCCCATAAAGAGGGAGAGTCCACCACTGCTACTGGCAGGGCATTCCATGAACTTACGACTCGCTGAGTGAAGAACCTACCCCTAACATCAGTCCTATATCTACCCCCCTTAATTTAAAGCTATGCCCCCTTGTAATACCCGACTCCATACGCGGGAAAAGGTTCACACTGTCAACCCTATCTAACCCCCTAATCATCTTATACACCTCAATCAAGTCACCCCTAAACCTTCTTATCTCCAATGAAAAAAGCCCCAAGTGCCTCAGCCTTTCCTCATACGATCTTCCTTCCATACCAGGCAACATCCTGGTAAACCTCCTCTGCACCCGTTCCAGTGCCTCCACATCCTTCCTATAGTATGGCGACCAAAACTGCACACAATATTCCACATGCGGCCGTACCAGAGTCTTATACAACTGCATCATGACCCCAGGACTCCGGAACTCAATTCCTCTTTCAATAAAAGCCAATACGCCATATGCCTTCCTCACCGCACTATTTACCTGGGTGGCAACTTTCAGAGATCTGTGTACATGGACACCAAGATCCCTCTGCTAATCCACACTACCAAGTATCCGACCATTAGCCCAGTACCCCATCTTTTTGTTATTCTTCCCAAAGTGAATCACCTCACACTTAGCTACATTGAATTCCATTTGCCACCTTTCTGCCCAGCTCTGCAGCTTCTCTATATCCTGCTGTAACCTGCCACATCCTTCCTCACTGTCAACAACTCCTCCGACTTTCGTATCATCCGCAAACTTGCTCACCCAACCTTCTAACCCCTCTTCCAGGTCATTTATAAAAATGACAAACAGAAATGGTCCCAAAACAGATCCTTGCAGAACACCGCTAGTGACGGCACTCCATGAAGAAACTTTGCCAACAAGTACTACCCTCTGTCTTCTTCCATCCAGCCAATTCCTAATCCAAACCTCCAACTCACCCTCAATGCCATATCTCCGTATTTTCTGCAGTAGCGTACCATGGGGAACCTTATCAAATGCCTTACTAAAATCCATATATACCACATCTCCCGCTTTCCCCTCCTCAACCTCCTTAGTCACCTTCTCAAAGAATTCAATAAAGTTTGTGAGGCACGACCTGCCCTTCACAAAACCATGCTGACTATCCTTGATCACATTATTCCTATCCAGATGTGCATAAATCCTATCCCTTACAATTCTCTCTAAGACTTTGCCCACAACAAAAGTGAGACTCACCGGCCTATAGTTACTAGGGTTATCTCTACTCCCCTTTTTGAACAAGGGAACCACATTTGCTATCCTCCAGTCTTCTGGCACTACTCCTGTAGACAAAGAGGACATAAAAATCAAGGCCAATGGCTCTGCAATCTCCTCCCTTGCTTCCCAGAGAATCCTAGGATAAATGCCATCAGGCCCAGGGGACTTATCTATTTTCACCTTTTCCAGGATTTCCAACACCTCCTCTCTACATACCTCAAAGCCATCCATTCTACAGTATTCACATCGACAACAATGCCCTGTTCCTGAGTAAATACTGAAGAAAAGAATTCATTCAGTGTCTCCCCAATCTCTTCCGCCTCCACACGCAACTTCCCACTACTATCCTTGACTGGACCTATTCCTACCCTAGTCATTCTTTTATTCCTAACATACCTATAGAAAGCCTTAGGGCTTTCCCTAATCCTACCGACTAAGGACCTTTCATGTCCCCTCCTTGCTGCTCTTAGCTCTCTCTTCAGGTCCTTCCTGGCTACCCTATAACTCTCAATCGCCCCAATTGAACCTTCACGTCTCATCTTGAGATAGGCCGCCCTCTTCCATTTAACAAGGGATTCCAATTCCTTATTAAACCACGGCTCCCTCGCACGACCCTTTCCTCCCTGCCTGACAGGTACATAATTTTCAAGGACACTCAATAGTTGCTCCTTGAACAAGCTCCACATATCATTTACACTCTTGCCTTGGAGTCTACTTTTCCAAGCCACACATCCTAAGTCATGCCTCACCGCATCATAATTTCCATGACCCCAGATATAACTCTTGCCGTGTAGGACACACTTATCCCTCTCCAACACGAGAGTAAAAATCACCGAATTATGGTCACTATCCCCAAATTGCTCACCTTCCTCTAATTCTAACCCCTGCCCTGGTTCGTTACCCAGAACCAAATCCAGTATGGCCTCACCTCTTGTTGGCCTGTCTACATATTGTGTCAGGAAACTCTCCTGCACACATTGAACAAACACTGACCCATCTAACGAACTTGAGCTATAGCTTTCCCAATCAATATCAGGAAAGTTAAAGTCCCCCATAACAACCACCTAATTGCTGTCACTCATCTCCTGAATCACCTTCCCAATCCTTTCTTCAATGATTCTAGGACTATTAGGAGGCCTGTAAAAGACTCCCAACAAGGTGACCTCACCTTTCCTATTCCTAACAAACTTCCTCAGATGGCAAGTCCTCATCCATCGTCCTTTCCACCACTAAACTACTATCTTTGACAAGCAATGCCACACCTCCCCCTCTTTTACGCCCCACCTCTGACTCTACTGAAACATTTAAATCCTGGAACCTGCAATCCTGTCCCTGTTCTAGCCATGTCTCCGTAATAGCCACAACTTCGAATTCCCAGGTACCAACCCACGCTGCAAGTTCACCTACCTTATTTCTTATACTTCTTGCATTGAAGTATACACACTTCAAGCCACTTTCCTGTTTACAGGCACACTCCTTGAAAATTGATGCCATGTTCCTAACCTCCCTACACTCCAGGCCCTGCACCATGAAGCTACAGTCTTGGTTCCCATGCCCCTGCAGAGTTAGTTTAAACCCCCCCAAGAGCACTAGCAAACCTCCCCCCAAGGATACTGGTTCCCCTCAGGTTCAGGTGTAGACCATCCTGTTTTTAGAGGTCCCACCGTCCCCAGAAAGAACCCCAGTTATCCAAACATCGGAATCCCTCCCTCCTGCACCATTCCTGTAGCCACGCATTTACGTGTTCTCTCTCCCTATTCCTCGAATCTCTATCACGTGGCACGGGTGAAAAACCAGAGACAACAACTCTGTTCGTTCTAACTCTGAGCTTCCAACCTAGCTCCCTGAAAGCCTGTCTAACATCCTCGGCACTCCTCCTACCTATGTCGTTGGTGCCAATATGGACCACGACTTCGGGCTGCTCCCCCTCCCCATCCAGGACCCGGAAAACACGATCAGAGACATCACGTACCCTTGCACCTGGGAGGCAACATACCAAACGTGAGTCTCTCTCGTTCCCACAAAACCGCCTATCTGTGCCCCGAACTATCGAGTCCCCAATTACTCTTGCTCTGCTCTTCTTCACCCTTCCCTTCTGAGTAACGGGGACAGGCTCCGTGCCAGAGGCCTGAGCCCCGTTACTTACCCCTGGTAAGTCATCCCCCCCACAGTATCCAAAACGGTATACTTGTTTTTGAGGGGAATGGCCGCAGGGAGTCCCTGCACTGGCTGCTTCCTCCCAGTCCCCCTCACTGTCACCCATCTATCTGCCATCTTTGGAGTTACTACTTCCCTATAACTCTGATCTATGACTCCCTCTGCCTCCCGAATGATCCGAAGTTCATCCAACTCCAGCTCCAGTTCCCTAACACGGTCTTGGTGGAGCTGGAGATGGGTGCACTTCCTGCAAGTGTAATCGGCAAGGACGTCGATGGCATCCCTCACCTCATACATGTTTCAGAAGGAACATTGCACTGCCTTCACTGCCATCCCTCTAAAGCTAACTTTTATTTTTAAAAAAACTGGGTCTAAAGAATACACACGCAAAATTCAGCACTTACCTACTTACCACAACAGATGTTATTATTAGAGGAGGAGGGCGGTTAGGAGGCACTACCCGTGTAGTGCCTCGGGTTCCTCTCCTTCACGCTTTTAAAGGGGGAAAAACCTACCCAGGTAAGCTTACACTAACTGCTTCCGGGTCCCGGCTGCCCCTCTGGTCGTCGTCACTTCCCCCTAGTGCTCCCGCTCTTTCTGTGAAGAGAGAGTGAAAGAGAAAAAAAATACAGCTGCCCGCTACCGGTAAGTACTTTTAAAACCAAACGGTCTTACCTTCGCTGCTGCTCGCACTGGAGGTTTAGTCTAGTGAAACCCCTTTGGACTGAATCGCTTACAAGATCATTATTTAAAAAGCTGATTCAACCTGTACCCAATACACCAAACAGTCTCTCAACAAAACTCTATCATTGGGAAAGATATATTTACTCTGGTACTTTAATCATTTTGCACGATGAGCCACATATCATTTACTTGCTGCTGCGTAAAAATTCTGTTTGTGACTTATGACCAAGCACATCCAGATCTGTTTCAACAACAGCACTTCCCAACCTCTCACTATTTAATGAACATAAATGTGAATGATGATATTTGTTGTTCTTATCTGAAACATTTTATATATTGTGAAGAGCTATTGCCCAAACACTGATTCTTCTGATACCCCAAAGCCTTCACTCCAGATAATTATACTACTCTCTTCATTCTCTCGATTATCCAACTTTTAATACATTCGGTGTATTTCACCCCTACCTACCCATGATTCTAACATTATCTACTCACCTGTATTCAACCTTGTCAAATGTCTGTTGAAAATTCAAATACTTCATTCCCACTGGTTCTCAATTGTCGATGTCACAACGGACAACCTCCACAAAATCCAGCAGGTTTATCGAAGATTAAGATCATTTCCTCTTCCTGAATTTAGATTGACTCTACCAAATCATGTCATTATTTTCCAAGGGTCAAGTTGTCACATTTCTCACAAAAGGTTCCAATGTTTTTCTCACAGCTTACATCAAGCTAACCACTGTTTAGTTTGCTGTTTGCTCTCTCCGTCCTGTTTTAAATATTTAGGTTTACAATAGCTGTTTTCCAGTCTGGAGGATCCTTTCCAGAATCTAACCAGCTTTGAAGAATAATCAGTAATTCTTTCACTAGCTCTACTGCCACCTCCTCAATACTCTGGGAGGTAGCTCATCAGATGCAGCAATATACCAAACATAAATTGAATGAGATTTTGAAAGACGTACCTTTTATTAATTCTAATTTCCTGGTGTTCCCCATTTTCATCAGTCACTCTGTTCCCTTGTATTTCTGGAAGTTACTTTCTGTATTTTCCTCAGCGAGATGGACACAATGTATTGCTCTCAGCGGACAGATAGGTTCTGTCAGCCAGTGAATATATCGGAGGACTGCAATCCGGTGATGATGGATATGCCTGGAAAGTTCCAGAATTAATCCAGTTTAATACAAGATGAGCATCAGCACAGTCCTGTCACTGGTATGTGAGGCTGCACAGTATACTGAAGGAGGGAGCACAGCTCAGTAACAACCTCAATTTTGAAACAAACTGCTTTCATACCTGATACCTGGTCCAGCTTAGACAAATGTCACGGGAAATCCCAGGAAAGATAATGCACTGTCCTGCACCTCCCTATTTATAGAGCTTCCCTTCTGTGGAGCCTCATCTCCATTTGTTTACCATGGACCCAGACACTCTGTAAATGCAGTGTATAGTGTGGGGTCACCAGACCTCACAGCTGACGGTACAAACCCGAGATAAGCATCCACAGAAACGCCACTGATTTTCAAATGACAGGAACAAGTCAATTCCCCACATGGAACGTGCACGCGCTCAGTGTTGAAAATTATTACCACTCCTGAGTTTCTCTTGCTGGCTGTGAAAGCCATTGCATTTCTGCACACTCCCACAGTAACTGTTTCCCTCTCCAAAGAAGTAGTTGACAATGTAACATTACCTTTCTCTATATCTCAGCAACTATAAGGGCAGCACCAGCATTGCCAGTGGATTTAATCATCACTCTCACAGAAGAGAGATACAGGGAACCTAACTCACTTTAATCAGGGACAAATCTAAATGGATGCGATATACAGGAATATGGGAAATGGTGAAATGTGAGAATAACTTGCCATTTTGTTTTCCTTTCAGTTCATCATCAGCAATCCTTTTGCTCACTTTTCATTTCTTTTCCTCTCTTTTTCGGCCATTTCTCCATCCATTCAATTTAAACATGGCCCCTACCTCTCTCTCCAACCCAACCATCCATGATATTATATAATATTATTTCCCAGTTTGCTTTCAGTTGAAGCAGGGTCACTGGAATCAAACCGTTATCTGCATTTCTCCTGACAGAGGCTGCCATACCTGCAAGATTCTCCAGCACTTTCAGATGCTGGAGAATTTTATTTTCGATCTCTAGCATCCACCATTCCTTGGTTTATTTCACCTTTCATTCTGTTGTTTCTCGGGATGCCAGCATCACTGGCAAGGGCAGCATTTGTTGTCCATCACTAATTGTCCTTGACTTCGCGGCCATTTGTCAAGAAAAAATGGAGCCAACAATGTTGTTGTGGGTCTGAAGTCACACGGCGTTCAGACTGGGTAATAATGTTAAGGTTATTTAGCAAAGACTATCAGTGAAATAATAAAAATAAATCTTAACGGTTTCCAGTTTCCATGAGTGAAATTAAGTTTCATTCCAATTTTTGTCATTCGGATTTAAGCTCTGTCATCGGCTATGGTAGATTTTAAACACTGCCTTGGAGTCACAGCCCGTGCCTTTGAATTACCAGTCTAGTTACATGATCACTCTGATACAGAGCCCTTATTGCCTAGTCCGTATTCCCTAGTTCCTGCCAGAGAGAGATGGCGGAGAAATCAGTATAACTACCAACAATAAAAAGGATTTTGCGTAAAAAGCAAAAGGGAAATTGAGAGACAATTTCCTGTAAGATCACAGGTTTCAGAATGCTGAAATGAAGACATTTCGACAGCATCCTACAACATGAGCCATTACTCCCAGGATGATAGGTGAAGGGGATATTGGCGTCAATAAAGATGAGGGAGAGTTTTAAATGAACATTTGTTCTGCAACTTTGTAACTGGGTGTCGGGTCAGCAGAGTATTCCACTCATTGGTCTGAATCTAACAATAGTTTGTTTCAGTGACATTTTTATTGAGTGTGACAAAGGGATTATCTGTACGAGACTGAACTAGTTTCATGGTGCTATCTTATCGGACTCACCACATTAACTATCCATTCAATCTCATAGTGTTCCTCGCATTTAATGCCGCCCCAATTCTCCAACCTAACATGACTGGAGAGACTTACCATCGCACTGATGCCCCTGGCTATTCTATGATCACTGACACTGGTTCCATCTTTCAAAGGCCAATGGGCACAATGTTGTAATTCCTCAGTTTGAAGCCAACCTGCAAGTTGACCCCGAGCATGGCAGGTAAGGGGAACTAACACCACGGTTTTTCAACAGGGGCACAGGGATCCTAGTGGATGGGCGAGTACAGGGGGGTCCATTCTCTTCACAGAGGAGGCCTCACCACCAGCCCTACCGAGCATGGTCTGAGCTCACCACCAAGCTCAGTGCAGTATCTGCTTTCTCTCTCTCTCTCTCTCTCTATCTCTCTCTCTCACACACACACACACACACACCCTCACACACACTCACACACACTCACACACACTCACACACATACACACTTTGAATATGGAAAATTCTAGATAGTGTCCCAAAGTATTTCCCATTTTCAGGTACAGAAACTTTCAGTCATTCAACCCCCTGGGTTCCTGCAAAAATATGCTTTTATTTTATATCCAATCACAATTAGTAATTCTGGCTATTTCACTTTGTCTCACTTTATTGTATTCAGCCAAACACTGCTTCTCAACACTTGTCCGGTTATGAAATGCAATCAATTTTGAGCAGAGAACGTTTTATCCTCAGCTGTTATCTTGACCATTATCTGAATTGTACCATTTTCCTTGTTATGAAAGTTTCTCTTGCCCTTTGCCTGTGCCTGTTTCTGCCTGTAACAGTTACACTGTCTCCCAAGCAGTTGGCTGGACGGCTGTTTTGTGAGGAGAAAGTGAGGTCTGCAGACGCTGGAGATCAAAGCTGAAACTTTATTGCTGGAACAGCACAGCAGGTCAGGCAGAATCTAGGGAACAGGAGATTCGACGTTTCGGGCACATGCCCTTCTTCAGGAATGAGCAGAGAGTGTTCAGCAGGAGAAGATAAAAGGTAGGGAGGAGGGGCGTTGGAAATGTGATAGGTTGTTTTGTGATGCAGAGCGAGGCCAGCAGCACAGGTTCAATTCCCCCACACTGACAGAGGATACTATGAAGGGACACTCTCTCAGCAATGGGCAATGTAGCATGGCCAATCCACTGTAAGCTGCACATCTGTGTACTCTGGGAGGAAACTGGAGCATTGGAAGGGAATCCACGCAAATACGTGGAGAATGTTCAAACTCACCTGAGTTTGGAAGTGAACGCAGTTCCTTGGTGATGTGAGGCAGCAGAGCTAACCACATTTCCATCATACGCTTCAGTTATTTCTGTTAATTACTTGTAGCTGACTAAAGAAATCCAACTGGCTTGTTCTGATAACTGAACCTGACCCAGTCTTAGACCTTTATCATTGGCCATATCGCCAACCTGGTTACATTTAAAATTTGTTGTAAGCAGTGGAGAAGTGGGATTAGAAATGGAAGCAGTGACACCTTCCAACCTCAGTCAGAACCGCAGTGAGGAGTAATTCACAAAGTGGGAATTCATTCAAGTGGGAATTCTCTCACCCAGAAGTTTGGGAGGGCTGAATTTTCATATTATAGCGAGGCTGACTTTGTCTGATTTTCCATAGACAGGTGAATCAGGGATCATTGTGAAATCAGAGAAAAGTCAGCTGGGAACACAATGACATGAGCCATGAGCTTATTGATTGGTGGAATAGTGTCAAAGTGCCGAATGGCCCAGTGGTGTCTGTCAGCCCTATGTTCGGATGTTCCATTCAGCCCTTCAGTCCTGCTGTACAGGGTCAGATTGAGGCCACTCCGATGGTTTGGTGTAGTTTGGCAAATGTATTGGAAAATCCAGGCTGGGTCAGGCAGTGACCCCCCTCCCCCAAATCCCTCTTTTCAGGTTTCCACTCTCTGTAACTTCTGCTCCTGGTGTAGGTCATGATACAGGCCCAGATTCGCATTGAATACAGCCCCCGTGCCTCATACAAGGTCATTTAAGGCAAATTCTCTGCTGTCTCTGAATGCAACATTTTACATCATGACTTCCAGGAAAATAATCAAATTATTTTCCAAAAACATAAATAAGAACTTAAGAAATAGGACCAGGAGCGGGCTATTCGGCCCCTTAGACCTGCGCTGTCATTCAATAAGAACATGGCTGATGTACTCCACGGTTCAATGCCAGTTTCCTACTAACCCCTTGCATCCCTCAACTCACTGAAATGTCACAAACCAGTCTGTAAATGCATTTAGTGACTTAGCCTCCACAACACTCTGGGTTAGGAAATTCCAGCCATTCACTACCTTCTGAAAGAAGACATTTCTTTACATATCAGTTTGAAATTCTTATTCTATATCTACATCCCTGAGTTCGAGACTCTGCCCTGGTGTAGAACCATATTCTCAACACCGACCTTATCAAGACCCCTCTGTATCTTGTACGTTTCAGTAATGACACCCTCATTCATTTAAACCACAATGAATAATCACCTCAGCATTTTTGATGTAATCAATCATTCAACCCTTTGATCCCAGGAACCAGTCTAATGAACCAACATTTCTGCATTAACACTCTGACATTATGTTTCATATACAAGAAAAGTCCAATTCGTTATACTGCTCCTTTTTTGGGAGTCCTCTCCATTTAATAACAGCCTGCCTTTTGGTCGTCAGTGTCATCCTCAAACTCGGATGTATATTGCACTCAACTCCCGTCGTCAGGAGCTAAGTGCAGATCTTGTAAACAGCTCTTGCCATTGGACTGATAATCGTGGTACTCCAATAGATACATTTTTTCCTTAAAGCTCAATGAATGATGACTCTCCGATTTCTAAGTGTTTACGAAGTGTCATCCCATGCTAATGCATTATGCGTCATACTATGATCTTCTGTCTTGCGTAAGAACCTTTATTTTGTGATACCTTGTGGAAAATCTCTGGAAAGCCTTTTGTCTTTCAGTCTCCCTTTATCAAGCCCACTTGTTACATTCTCATGGATTTCCAGAAAAAACATTGCATGATTTTACAGGCAAAATATAATTCGCCTTTAACAAGACCATACTGTCTCTGTGTGAAGCTTTTCTGAATGCTCTGCAGTCCCGTCCTTAATAACAGACTCTCACAGATTCCCAGCAATAATGGTTAGGCTAAGTGGTTCCTGCTTTCTGTCTCGCTCGTTTCTTGAAGACAGGAGCCAGATTGGAGGGTCTCCAGTTTCACTGGATCACTCCTTTAATCCAGAGATTTATGGAATATTTCACACAGTGCCACTAGCCACTCTGTGACCACTTCTTTTAAAACCAGCTATGAATTGTTGATGACCTGGTTATCCTTGGTCTTATCTGTTTGAGAATTGCCTTGTTCCTTCTGTTAGAGGCAGCTCAAGATCTTCTTTCCTATTACCATTTTGTTTATACCATTGAAATATTTACAGCAACTTCACCTGTGAGGAACGATGTAAAATACTGGTGTAAATTATCTCTGTTCCCTGTATCCAGTTCCCCCGTCACACCCTCCAATTGTCGTCAATATACTTTCCTGACTTTCTTTCTACCAAAGATCACATACACCTCTTGAACTCTTCTTACATACAAGGAAAAGCTCGTACTCCTTGTTTTTTTATATTTCTTGCCAATTTGCTTACATCACATATTTACTTCCCTTTTCTTCACTTTCTATATTTATACAGTAATATCGTGTATAAACACAATATTTGGTCCAACTTGTCCATGTCGGCCAGGTTTTCGAAACTAAACAATTCCCCTCTGCTTGCATTAGGCACACGTGCCTCTAAATGGTTCCCATTCATATGTTTGTCCTAACGGCTTTTAAATCTTGGAGCTGTACTTGCATCTGCCAGTTCCTTTGGCAGCTCATTCCATAAACACGTCACCCTCTATGTTAAAAAAAAGTTCCCTCTTCCTCCCTTTTAAATCTTCCCTCTTCCACCATAAACCTAAGGCTCTATGATTTAATTTTCCTATCCTGTGGAAAAGACCTTGGCTTTTCACCCTGTCCATGCCTCCACTGATTTTGTAAATTTCTATAATGTCACCCCTCAATCTCCTACACTCCACCTGATATTAACTTCAAGAACAAGCATTTAAAGACCAGCACTGTAAATTTGAAACAATATTAAAAGTGACAGGTGAACAGCACTCAACCCAAACGTCATCCTGTTATTTGTTTTCTTCTTTATGTTACAATACTAAGGAAGCATGGAAATCTTACTCGTGCCTATAAGCCTTCAAGCACCTGTATTCCTTTGTCTGATGGTGGTGATGATCTCTAAAGTCAAATTGTATCTCTGGCCAGATCGATATAATTCCAAATGTTCAACATTCTCCCTCCGGGAGATTCTGCTCAAAAGTCCTGTCCGGCACAGAGCGCTGTACATTGGGAAGTGAACAAAACGCAAAGTGCACAAGTTCATTGGTTCTGAACCAACATAAGGCTGGCATCACTGACACGACAGAGGTCTTAATCATGATCAGAGAGAAAAACAGAGGAAAAAATATTCACTTCAAACACAGCAGATGGTATTACGTGAAAGAAAATGTTTCAGCTTAATGTGTTAAAGTATCTGAGCAATGTAACGAATTGGAGGCGTGATATCAGGGCCCTCAGCAGAATGAGAATATGAAACTGGAAACCAGGTTCGGTCACTGAGTACAGGGCTGTTGGGTGAATGGGTCTCGGTGAGAACTGGGGGAAAGTCAGTAGAATTGATTTGCAAATATTGCAGCTCACACTGGGTTATCATGTGATTACAGCAGCAGCTGCAGCAGGATTACATTCAATCACAATCCATAACTTTTCCCCCAGGGTAATCCATCACTGTACCGTTATCATCAAGCCGAGTGATGGTTCAGTGACGAGTTTGAATGAACATGCCAGAGTCAGAATCATGTGTATCTAAACCTGATTACAACCCATTAAAGCTACCGTCCTTGACTGGTTACATTCCAAACAGCAGAACTACCATCTGATGGAGAGGGGGAAATGATGCCAAGACGAAAAGCTAAGATCGAAACTCTGCAGCCCTGTCACATTCAGGCATCATTGTCGATGGACTATTAAACAACTTACTGGAGGAGTGGACTCCACAAATAACCCCATTTTAAATAACGGAACAGCCCTATACATCAGTGCAAAAGACAAGGATGTAGTGTCTGCAACATCCACAGCCAGAAGTGTTGAGTGGATGATCTAACTCACCCTCGTCATGATGCCCACAGAATCATAGATGCCAGTCTTCAACCAATTTGATTCGCTGCACGTGACATGAAGAAACAGCTGAACACTGTAGATACGACACAGATAATGGGCCCTGATACCATTCCTGCAATAGGACTGAAGGCTTGTGCTGCACAACATGCTCTGCCCCTGGGGAAGCTGTTTAATTACAGCTCCAACCTGACATCTTTCTGGCCACGTGGAAAATTACTCAACTATATCCAGTCCCATTTACCACATCCTCAGTCTTACCATTTACCACATCCTCAGTCTCGTCGCGATCATCACGTTGGTGAGAGTTCTTTTTCACCGAGCAGTCCAGCAGCATAGAAATAACCTGCTCAGTGTGGTTTCCGATCGGTCCCAATGTGGAGATGGTGCTGTTGTGGTAATGTCACTGGATTACTAATCCAGACCAGGCTAATGCTCTGGCAGCTGGTGGAAGCTAATAACAATTAATAAAATATCAAGATGTAAAAGCTAGCATCACTAACAGTGACCTTGAAGCCAATGTCGATTGTAAACACCAATTTCCTTCCCCAATGTACTTTCCGGAAGTGAATCTCCCGTGCTTTCCTGGTCTGGCTTAAAAGTGACATTGTAATAAAATCTTCAATGGTCTCTAAATCGGCCAAGCAAGACACTCTATTGTATCAAACTGCTCCGGTCGTAAAGGATAAACTCGGACAGAACACCCAGCACCAGCATCAGCATTAGAAAAGGGAATGGGAAACACAGTCCTGTCATTCAGCAGAGATCTCCTTCCTAACATCTGAGAGCTTGTGACAACAGTTATAGAGCTTTCCCACAAACTGCACAGAAACATCGGGAAAGGGGGAGGTCTTTAGACACATTGAACTTTCTCCATTCTAGTTCATGGTGAAAATTTCCTCAATGCAGTTTTCCCCACACAGTGTTCATAACCCTTAGTATGTTTAAACATCGGGAGACATAAAATAAGAATTACTGTAGTCCCTTCGGTCGATCAAATTTGCTCCTCGATTCAATATACAGGCAGATTTCCAATAATGTGGGTTTATTAAAAACTATTTGGCTGCAACACGATTCATAAAGTGAGCTCCTGTTCACTGTGATGTGATTCCATTCCCGGTCTCAGCTGAACAGCAAAACCCAGCCTCAGGATCCTCTGTCTGCTAAATGTACCCTCAGTGTGTTCAGCTAAAGTTGGAATGTAATCCGCTCTGCAATCCTTGAAACTGAGCCTGAAACTGGGAATTGTATGCGAGTTTTGAGAAGATTTGTAGCTCAGGTTGAGGTTGTAGATATATGAACCTCCCAGCTCAGAGAGCAAACCTGCATCCAGAACTGGGAATTGTAGTCGACATTTAGAAGGAACTTTATTTCAAACCAAGGGAAGAATCTTGGGTAGAAATCTTGGGACGGCAGAGTGGCTCAGTGGTTATCATCAAGGACCCGGGTTCAATTTCGGCATTGGGTGACTATGTGCGGTTTACATGTTTTCCACGTGTCTGCCTGGTTTTCGCCTGGTATTCCAGTTTCCTCCCATAACGATGTGCTGGTCAGGTGAATTGGCCATGCTAAATTGGCCATTGTGTTAGATGTGTTAGTCAGAGGTAAACATAGGGTCGGGAAATGGGTCTGGGTGTGTTACTATTCGGAGGGTGATGTGGACATGTTGCACCGAAGGGCCTGTTTCCATACTGTGGGGAATCTAATCCAACTGGAATCCCGCTGTAGCGTCATGTGGTCAGTCAGCTCGCGTGCTTTCTGGTGAAGAGCTTGGTGAAAGGTACAGTGCTGTAGTCAGTAACTGTTTTGTGGAAGTGTGGCACTTACAGCACTATTTCATGACAATATATGGTTTTAAGATTTATGTAGACTGTGCTGTTGTTTGTGTTACGTTGACTATTATTTTTGTTTTGATTTTACCTGACATTATTGGGCGATCGCCCCTTACGCTCTTTTTCCTACAAACCCCATTATTTATATTGCTCTGCTCTCTATAATAGTGTTCCACAAGAACACAGCTGCCGCGTTTTAAGAGAACAACCGGCAATGGTCGCTATTACTCTATCTTCACACCATACTCCTACACTCTTCCCATCCCTTTCCTGTCTAAATTCATTATTTATATTCAGTGCCTTGTCTTCCACAGCCTGATCTGGGAGAGAATTCCCCATGTTCACCAGTCTCTGAGTCCAGACATTTATTCTCATCTGAATGCAGAGTGGCTTGTCTGTACCTAATACTGTGGGCGCCTGTTTGAGACGTTCCAGCCAGGGGAATTGTCATCTCTGCTTCCATGCTGTCTCCCCCTGTCAGAGTTTTATATATTTCACTCATTTTCCTAAAGCTCATGGAATACAGGCCCAGTCATCCCAAACTCTGCTCCAACAACAAGCCTGTCAACCCAGAGACAAGACTGGTCATCCTTCACTGCTCTCCCTCAATGTCAGGATTGTGCTTTATTTGGTAAGGAGAGCAAAACTGTACACAATACTGCACAATGTTCGAGATGGGGTCTCACCAAGGGCCTGCACAGCTGCAGTAAGACACCCTTACTCCTGTACTCAAATGATGGTCAACGCGCCACTTATCTTCTTAACTGTTTGCACCATCCATAATTAAACAATCAGAGAAGCTTAGACTGTGTACTGTCAGAAAAGCAGTACGATCTACATTAGTCCCCACTTTCTTACATGAGATATGTAGCCATAAATGTTATTACACTTCTAGTACGTTTTAATCGTTGTGAGATTACCCATCACAACTATCCTCTCAGGAAGTTTAATCCTGACCCCAACACCCCCTGGGTGAAAAACAATCCTCATATCTTCTCTAAACCGCAACCCCTTCACTTTAAAAGTATGTTTCCTTGTTCATGTCCCTTTTACTAAAAGGAACAGCTGCTGTCTACCAACCATCTCCATGCCCCTCGTAATCTTATCCTTCTGAATCACGTCCCCCTCCGCATTCTCTGCTCCAATGTAAACAACCCGAGCTTATCTAGCCTCTCTCCATAGCTGATATGCTCCATCCCAGGGAACATCCTGGTTAATCTCCTCTGCACCCCCTGCAGTGCAATCACATCCTTCCACAATGTGACTCCCAGAACTCCAGACAGTATTCCATCTGAGGCCGAATCAATCTTTTGTATAACTCTTACAATCTATGTCTCAATGAATAAAGACTATGCCGACAGTCGCATGTGACTTCTGAACCAGCCTATTACCCTGCCTAGTGACATTCAGGGATGTGTGGAGATGCACCCTCTGAGCTTCCTAGTGTGCTGTCATCCATTGAGTCGTCCCCTGTCTGGTTCCTTCTTCCAAAGTACATCACCTCACATTCATCAGGGTTACGTTCCATCTGCCATTGATCCACCCATCTGATCATTCCATCTGTATCTTCCTGTAACATAAGACCTTTCTCCTCACTGCCAACCACCCAGACAATCTTTTTGCTCAAGGCAAACTTAATTAACACACTCTTCCCACCCCCCTCCACATTCGCATCTACATCATTTCTGAATACCACAAATAATAAGGGATACAGCACTGATCCATGTGACACGCCAGGGGATACTGGTCTCCAATCACACAAATAGGTTTCCACCACCACTCTCTGTCTCCTGCCAGTTAGACAACTTGAATATAACTTACTAAGTTACACTTGCTGGCATGAGATTGTACTTTCTTTATTAGTTTCCCATGCGGGGCGTTGACAAAGGTTTTGCTGAAGAACCAGATAAGTGACCTTTCCGCAAAAAAATCAATAAAATTTGTTCGGCATGACGTCCCTCTGATATCTTCATGCTGACGATCCCTGATCAAATATTGCTTCTCTAAATGAAGATGAATTTTCTCCTTCCCTATTTTCCCCAATAGCTTCCTTGACACTGATCTGATACTCATTGATCTACAGTTCCTTGGTCTATCTCCACCCGCACTCCTGTAAATGCTCCAGTGTGACCAGATCCTACTTAAACATTTGAGTCAGTGCCTTTCCTTCCTTGTCTCCAACAGCAGCCTGGGATAAAACTCATCCAACCCCGGGGATTTGTCCAATTTTATACCATCCAAAACCATCAATCCCCGCTCGCATCTTATATCAATCCGTTTAAGATCTTCCCACTCCATCTTCTTGAACTATGTACCTGCCTCCACATTCTCCCAAGTTAAACAGATGGGAAGCCCTCATGTCACAATCTATCAATGTTCTCCAGCTTCGCACACAGATTGCCCTCTTGGTTTCTAATGGTCCCTGATCGTTCCCTGGTTATTCTGTTCTGCTTGATGTTCTTGTGGAATATCTTGAAATCCTTGCTAATCTTGCTCACACTTTTCGATGCCCCTATGTTCGTCACTCCCCTCTGAGTGATATTTTGAAAGTTTCATTTCGATCATCTCTCATTCTCTGAAACTCTACAGAATACAGGCGGAGTTCGCTTATCGGATGATCTTGCCATACAAGTGATTATCGTGGAGAATGTCCATTCAGTATATGAGATCAGTATGATTTACTTGGATCAGGAAATCAAAGCTGTACTCAATACTCCAGGTACAGACTAACCAACATTCTGTGTCACTGGTGCAGAACATCTTTATTCCTAGTCGGAGCAATTTACTTCCGAAGCTTGAATCTGTAGTGAAACCAACACATGCTGGAGATAGCAGGGACTCAGACATCATCCGTGGAGAGAGAGCACAGAGCCCTTCATCGCCTATATTCTGATTCCCTTCAAACAAAGGGAAACTTAACTTTTACCTTCACACATTTGCGTATGTTCCTCCCAATACAATTTGTTTTTTTTTTGTTTTAGGGCTAACTTACTGTATGATTTCTCCAAACATTCACCTGATATCCAACTATACCACATCCACTGGTTCTCCATTGTTTATATCGACAAGGGACATCGTCAAGGAAACATTTTGTAAATGTTGCCTTCCCTTTTAAAAATCTAGCATCATTCTCCAGACATTTGCTATAACTTTCCAAGTGTCCAATATCACATTCTTTATAATAAATTTCAACAGATTCCCCATTGTGAACAATAAGTTAACTAGTCTGTAGTTCACCATTCTCCCTCTTCTTCACTTTGTAAATCCTTGGAATGCACTTATAACCTTCCAAACTGAAAACGGAAAAATACAGTGATTCGCAATGCAACTATTATGTCCATTTCTGCTTTCTCTGAAATTCTGGTATGAAGTACATTTGGTCTGTCAGACTAATCCATACAGTTATGTTTTCAAATGCTACCTCGTCACTGATATGAATGATTTAAGCCTTTAGTTACGCAAGTCCCATGGCCACTTGGTATTTCTGGGAGATTTTCTGGATCTTCCTCAGTGAAGACAGACATAAAGTAACTGTTTAGTATCCTTATCATTTTTTTTGTTCTCCACAATAAATTGTCCTGTCCACACATTCACTGTTCCACATTTGACTTTGCTTTTATTTTCCTTTCAAATATTGATGGCAGTTTTTCATCAGTCTTTTTGTTTCTGGTTAGTTTGCATTCTTGTTCTCTTTCTAATTTACTTATCAGTTTATTAGTCTTCCTTCATTTCGTCCAAAATTTCAATGAATCCACAATATATGACTCTTTTCTCAGGCACTTTCATTGATCTAATGCAATTCTTAACTTCTGTTATTCATCATTGTTGAATCACCTTTCACTTTTGCGATTTATGCCTTGGAGGGATATATGTATAAAGTAGACTTTACAGTGTTTTGGTAAATAACAGACATTAATTCATTGAATGTACTTTTCAAATTCACTAAAGCCAACGTTATTCTCATATCTTAATGGCTTGAATGACTCAGGTATATACCCGAAATATAAGAAAAAAAAACTTTTTTGTATTTATAAAATACATATAAAATTCAATGCATTAAGATCACTATTCCCAAAAGCTCCTTTATAGCAAATTCTTCGATTTGCTCTTCTGATCAAACAACACCAACTCCAAAATTGCCTGATCAACTGCTTGTTGCTCAACATACTTCTAAAGCAACCTATCTCATACACACTCAACATTAACATTCACTTGAGTAAACACTGGTTAGATGTAACTTCAAGCTGACCATTATTACTGTAGTACCCACAAACCGGAATGTCTACTTTCCTGTTTTATGACATATTCACACTTGTATTGCAGCTTTCACTTTGATACATAACTCCCATGAACGTTGCTTCTCCTTGCTGTTCCTAAGATTCACCTCACCAGATTCTGTGGAATCTGAGTGACGTGGGCTCTCGGGAGGCTAATGGTAGATTCAGACGAGATGTTTGGCAAGGCATATCTCATCATTTTAATTATCTCACCACATCTTACCCGTTCCTCCCAAGTGTCATTGTGAGATTTTCTCCAGATCTCCCGTTATGCTGGTGCAGTAGAGAAGGGCAATGATCTTTCAACAATGCTGTGTATTTCCCCAGATAGCTGAGCCTGCTCTAACCTGGGTGGGAACCTTACAGTAGGCTGCAGAGTGTTGTTGCTGCTGGACTGGATCTTGGTGAGATCACACCTGGAGTACTGTGCACAGGTTTAATCTCCTCCTTGTGGAAAAGACATTGGAATTACATCGGAGATTATTCCCTTAGCTGGTTTCTGCAATGAAGGTGTTAATCATAAAATCTCTACAGTGTGAAACCAAGCCATTTGACGCATCGACTCCACACTCATCCTCCGAAGACCATCCCATCCAATTCCACCACTCACCCTACCCAATCTTGTAACCTGGCATTTTCCATGGCCTCCACATCCCCGAACATTATGGGTAATTTAGCGTGGCCAATTCACCTAGCACGCACACCTTGGGACTGAGGGAGGAAACTGGAGACTGAAATTGAATCTGAATCTCTGGTACTGTGAGGCAGCAATGCTAAACACGATGCTACCTAGTGTGGACAACACAACCTGCCTGCACAGTTCAGTCCTTGAAAAGTGACATTTGAGCAGGGAGATTTCATAACTCCCCAAACCTGCCACTTAGCAACAGAAAGAGGACGTTGAGGTCTTGAGCGGCCTGGTAAGAAACAGGTGCAGGACATTCAGGCCATCAGGACTAATGTCAGAACACCAGGAGGACTTTCAGCCCATCGTGTGTGTAAAGCCGGAACACAATGAGTCCATTTAGTCACTCATGCCTCTTATACAGCAACTGGGGCAGATCTTTTACAGCCTTGTTCTTTTTACACAGGAATTGTGAAAGGGAACGTAGAGGTTATAGAAAGGGAAGGACTTCGAATAATCAGCTTCACTGGGAAATGAAAAGTAGTGAAAAAAGTGTTGAGATTGAAGACAAAGTATTGGAATACGTTATGAAGGAAGTAATAACAGGAAATATCCAAAGCCAAGCCACAATCCAGCACAGTCAACATAGTTTTATGAATGATAAATCATGTTTGAATTATATGACTAACTTTCTTTAATAAAACTTAACAAGAAAGATGGATAATGGGGATCCCATAGATGTATTATATCTGGGCTTCCAGACATGAGTGCGTAATCGCAAATGATTCATATGCAAGACAAGAACACATGGGGTTAGGAACAATTTAATTGCTCGGGGAGAGGATTAGCTAACCAGTAAAAGATAAAATATGGAGCCGCTGGTTTTGGACTGGGTTGGACAAGGTCAAAAATCAAATGACACCAGGTTAGAGTACAATGGGTTTATTTGTAAACACAAGGTTTCATTGCGCTGCTCCTTCATTAGGTGTAAGAGAGAGGAAGACCTTAAACACAGAAGTTATAAGGAAAAGATCAAAGGGCTGTCCAACTCATGCACATGAATTGTCCACACACCTAAGATGGCTCTTAAGTACTTAATCAGTTAGAATGTAGGTGCGAGTTTGATTGATTAATATGCAAATCGCAGAATTTATTTCAAGTCACTGTCTGGAGACACCTTCAGGTACTATCGATGTAAATGAAGTAACACTTGTGGTCAGACAATGTATTCTAAGCGTGAGGCCTTGTTTGGAATCTGTCTGTGTCTTGATCTGGAGTTAGACTGTTTTAATTTACAAAGTAGGAGTAGCGCTTGTGCGTATGTGTGAGAGAGGGGGCGTGTCTGTGTGAGAGAGAGAGACACTGCGTGTATGTGAGCGAGAGTGAGGGGGAGTATGTATGTGAGTGCGCGAGGGAGAAAGAGAGGCTGTGTGCATGCGTGCGTGTGATAGAGTGGACTGCGCGTGTGGAATGTCAGAGGGGGGTGTGAATGTGTATGGGGGCAGATAGGGAGAGTGTGCATCATTGTATTTAACGGGGAGAGTGAGAATGTGTACTTCTCCCGGCTAAGATGCAGACAGATATGGCTGATCACTTTCCCCACACACTCACACCGTGGTTTCAGAGCTTCCCCTATCTGCAGCCTCTGCTCCATTTGTTGTTCATGTTACAGACCCAGATGCTGTAACTACAGTCCCCATGCTCCATCGAGAGTTGGGTCACCAAATCCTCAGGTCTCCCCGAATGTCTGAGGCAGCTCACAGCACAACCTCCAGCAAACCATCCCCAGCAGCTCCACTAATCTTTCAATAACAGGAGTCAGCTACAAGCCCTTCAGCTACAAGTTAGATGTCTGGTCCTTTATAATTATACTCAAGGGTCTTCCTCGTGTTACTGACCGCACATTCAACTGAGAGAGACAAACAGAGGCGTTCCGCGGACAGGCGCATACCAAGTTTCAAACACGTGAGTCAGAGCTGTTGGAACACCCCTGTCAATGAAGCACCACATGGTACACATCGGGAACTGAACAACAGCCTGACACACACCATTTCAATGTTTCTGAGCTTCACCATGTCAGCACTCGATGCACGAGGGAGTCAGAAACTAAGTCCAGGGAAAGATACATAATTTTAAAAAAATAAATAATTTATTAACTGATAACCTGCTGAAAATATGGATGTGGATATGGAATTGGAATAATGGGATAAGGGAGACAATGGTGGGTCCGATTCCAAGAAAGCAAACATTGAATGGAGACATTGCCAGGTCCGCTAGAATGGTCCATTGCCTCGAATTCTGAATCTGCTTCGAGAACCAGCCCAGACACCAGCAGGCCGTGCTAGTGGATAACTCGATAAGCTGGACTATCTGCACAGCATGTGGAGCATTTCAAATCTTTGCCAGGAAATTGCAATCCTCTAACAACACCCTCTGCCTCCTACCTTTAAGACAATTTTGTATCCAAATGGCTTTCATATGAAAAAAATCTTGTTAAACAGATGACCATGCACAATGTTATTCAACGCCTTACTGATGTCCATATCGACAATGTGCACCACTCTATCTCAATTACTCTTTTTAGTCGCTTCTTCAAAAAAATCTCAGTCACGTCAGTGAGACACAATAATGCTTGCACAAAGTCATGTAAACTATCCTTAATCAGTCGTTACCTTTCAAAATGTGTGACAATCCGATGACTCATAATCCCCTCCAACAACTTACCCACCACTGACGTCAGGCTCACTGGCTTTTCCTTATCACCCTTCTGAAATACTTTAAGTAGTGGCACCACGTTAGCCAACCTCCAGTTTTCTGACACTTTACCTGTTACTATTGATGATAGCAAGGGGCCCAGCAATCATTTCCTTAGCTTCCCACAGAGTTCTTGAGTACCTCTAATAAAAGCCAGGACATTTTCTTTCTTTTGCATGTTTTAAGACCTCCAGCAGCTCCTCTGTAAGAGAGACACTTTCCTAGATGTCACTACTTATTTCCCAAATTCTCTAACTTGCATATCCTCCTGCGAAGTAAATACTGATACAAAATATTCGTTCAATACCTCTTCAATTTCTGTGGCTCTGCACATGGGCAGCCTTGCTGATCTTTAGGGATGTCCTATTCTCTCCACAGTTACTCTTTTGTCCTTGACGTATCTGTAGGATTCCTTTGGATTCTCCCTAACTCTGTTTGCCAAAGCTATCACATGTCCCCTTTTTATGCTCCCAATTTCCCTCTTAACTATACTCTTGTTGCCTTCAGACTCTTCTAGTGATTCACTTTAAATCAGGAATTAAGAGGCTAATGATGACCATTTCGATTGTTGGAAAAATCCATCTGGTTCACTGATACGCTTTAAGGAAACAAACCGCAATTCTTACCTGGTCTGGCCAACAAGTGACTCCAGACTCACAGCAATGCGGTTGACTGCTAACTGCCCTCTGGGCAATTAGTTATGGGTAATAGATGCTTGAGCTGAAAATGTGTTGCTGGTAAAGCACAGCAGGTCAGACAGCAACCAGGGAACAGGAGAATCGACGTTTTGGGCATAAGCCCTTCATCAGGAATGAGATGCTTGCCTATCCCGTGAATGAATTAAGAAAAACCCTCAATTCCTGCTGTCTATACCTGACATATGCTTCCTGTTTATCCGTGACAAGAGCCTCAATTTCTCCAATCCTCCAGCATTCCTTACACGTACCATCCTTACCCTTCACCCTAACAGTGCCATAATGTCTCTGTTCTCTTGACATCTCATTTTTGAAGGTTTCCCACTTCGCAACTGACCCTCTTTTCTGAGAATATCTGTCCCAACCGAAATTGGAATCTTCTTAGTTAATATCATCAGAATTGGTTTTCATCACTTTAAGTTTTATACGTGCTTCTTCCTTTTCCATCTTTATTTTAAAACTAATAGAATTCTGAAGGCTTGGCATAAAGTGCTCCCCCACTGATACCTCAACCACCCCCTCCCCACTGCCTTATGTCCCAAGGATAAGGTGGCGATTAGCTCCTTGTCTGTGATGGAGAGCATTGGTCAAGCTGCTGCAGCGTTGTAACTGGGATGGGGGTTGGCAGAGTCTTCGATTCATTGGGTTAAATCTAACAATAATTTGTCTCAGTGACATTTTCATTGAGTGTGATATAGGGATTTTCTGCACGAAGCTGAACTAGTTTCCTGGTGCTATCTTATCTAAATCAACTAATCATTTACCCACCTCATCCCATGTTATCCCTCTCATTCAATGCCAGCCAGATTCTCCCACCCATCATGGCAGTAGGTACTCAGCATCGACCGTATATCCCTGGATATTCCGTGATCCCTGGCACTAGTGCCATCTTTAAAAGGCCAATGGGCACATGGATGAGCTTTCTCAGGTTGGAGCTGCCCTGTACTGTTTACCCCGAGCATGGCAGATAAGGGGCAATTACACCCTGGTTTGTCAGCAGGGGCACAGAGGTCCTAGTACAGACGAGGGATGGGCTAGTACAGACGAGGACCATTCTCTTCCCAGAAGGGGGCCACACCGCCAGACCCACCAAGCATGGTCTGAGCTCAGTGCAGTATTTGTGGCCTGAAGGAATGTCCAGCAATACAGGACAAGCATCAATAACCTTCCCCACTCTGTCAGGATAAGGGTCACCGTATATGCTCTGCTCCCTCACACTCACTGCTTATCTGTTATAGCACCGACCCCCGATCAAGGCTCATGCTCCACCCTCTCACTGCTGCATGCAGCACCATCCCTCTCTCTTTCCCCTCTACTATATCTCCCTCGCTAATAGCACTGGATGGATACAGCACTGTTGACTGACTCCCTATGGACACGTCACCATCTTCCAACCACACCCCACCCCCACCTACACCAGCACTTTCAGCACGGTCACCCAATCCCACCCTCACTCCATCCTTCCCCGTCTCCTATTCCAGGAGAAACAGCTTGGAATAGGACAGAAAGGGGCAAACCGGGTGGTGGAGTGTCCGATATCCATCTACTCTCCCCACCCCAACACTCCGTACCTGTGTATCTGTATTTGACCCTGTGAATATCTATACGTGGGTGCAGGTCAGACAGTCTCTGTGGTGTTTAAAAGGACACTATCTCCACAACCTACTGCAGTGACAATGGCAGAGGGTGATAACCTTCGAGGATTCAGTCTGGGAGGGAGAGAGGGCAGCAGCTCACAGCACCTTCCAAAAACTGACAGCACCATCAACACACACACACACAACACACACACACACAATGCTGGTAGATGGAGGGTTGCAAATTTACTTGGGCCTTTCAGAATGGAAATGCTCACCTCTGAGTGAACCATTTCGTCAGGAGAGTAGTTGAATTTACTTTTCATTCTGTGACTTGCAATGCATAAAAGGTACATGAGAAAGCATTGAGAAGTCCTGAAAAAGGCCCACTAGTGGTAGTGATGACGCAGGAACAAGATCGCTTAGTATCAGACAAAACTGCTCTGTGCTTCCAAAGATATTATTTGAAAAATCAAACGGCCATGCAATTTGACAGATTCACAGCAAAGGATTTGTTATCTTCTCAGAGTTAGAAACTGTGCCACCGATGCAGTGGTGTGGGTAGTCCCGTAGAGGGAGGTATTGTATGAATCTAATCACAGAACTCAGAGGCGACCATTGCTGCCTCACAGCACCAGGCACCCGGATTCGTGTCCACCCTTCGGCGACTGTCTGTGTGGAGTTTCACATTCTCACCATGTCTGCGTGGGTGCTCTGGATTCCACCTACAGTCCAACGTTGTGGATGTTAGGTGAATAGGACATGCTAAATTGTCCATAGTGCCGAGGGATGGATAGGTTAGGGGCATTAGTCATGGGTAAGCGTAGGATAGCATTTGAACGGGTCTGGGTGGGTTATTCTTCGAAGGGTCAGTGTGGACCTGTTGGGTCGAAGGGCCTGTTTCTAAACTGTAGCGATTCTAAGAGCTCTATGAACAACAGGGACAGACGGAGAGAGAGGAGGAGGAAGACTTTGATTCCAAGTTCAATCTATTTATTTCAAAAAAAACTTTAAACAGAGATGCAGACAGAGGTACACACAAACTGAGATACTGACACTAACACACATAATACATGCCCACAGAGATACGCACGTAGATATGGACATTTACACACAAACACGCAAACATAACCCCATATACAGGCACACACGATCTTTAATACAGAGGTATATACATTTTTTTAATCAATAAGTTATCATTGGTTAGTCGGAGAAGGCAGGAGAAAGGAGTTCAGAAATATTTTAGCAGTGATCAAATGTCATGGCAGAAAAGATGGGCTGAATGGCCTCATTATGCTCCACTGTTCATTGCCTATATGATCTTTCCTGGAATTGTCTTTCCACGAGGTCAGTAGAGACTGAATTTGATAAGCATTTTGTTTAGGAGAGTTAATGGAAATGTGGACAGATTTAAGGGGCTGAGTGGTCGATATTTGTTTCTAATTGTCAACTCCTCATATATCAAAAGAATGGTGATTGGTTTGAGGGGAACACAGTTTGAGAATAATGACCTTTCCATTTCAGACTGAGACAGGGATGCTCCTTTCTCTTTCGGGTTGTGTAATCTGTGGTGTTCTCATCCCGAGGGAGCAGTGAAGACTGGATTACAGAAAACACTCAAGGTTGAGTTCCATAGAACTCTGATGAACTAGAGAATCCATGTTTATTAGGAACAGACAGGGAAATTATGTTTAGTTACAATCGCATCAACAATGCACATTCCGAATGGTGCAGCAGGCTTAAGGGCTGAATGTCTAGCTGCTACTCCTAACCCATGTGTTGTTCTCTCAAACACTCCGTAAAGTTGCAGGGGTAAAGGAAGATCCCATTCAGCCAGTCAGCATCATTATGAGGAGACCCTTCTGCCCTCAAGAATTGACGCATGAATAGATTGAAGTCATTCAACTCGCCTCAGGACATTACACAGCGTAGGATGAGGCCATCCAACCTTTCTAGACTGCGACCCAGCAACAGGAGCAACCTGGTTAACTATCAGGGAATAAACATTCGGGTTTTTCAGGTTGTAAAGTTGTAACTGTGTTTGAGTTCCCCGGGGAGCAGTGTGAGATTATCAACTATTTACAATCTATACCAATGCCTTGGATGAGAGGACTGATTGGCTTGGAGCTCAGTTAGCTCATTCACAAAGATAATCATTTAACTGGACATGGAGACTCTGAAATGGGATACAAACGGGGAGGTTAGTGATCAAAATTTTGGCAGAAAACAGTTTAACGTTGGTTAGGAGAAGTCAGTGTTGTGTTGAAAAGAGAAAATAAGAGTAACCTACTTAAATGGAGAGAAAATCACAGAACTCATTGGTATAGAAGGATTTGTGCATTCCGGTACATGAGCCACATAAACCTAATCAGCAGATTCAGCCAATAATTAGAAAAGGGTATCGAATCTTGCTGTTTTATGCAAAGGCTATTAGTTATAATCATTAAGATGTATTACTGCATTTGTACATGACAATACTGAGACTACACCTGAAGTATTGCCTCTGGTAATGAACCCCTAAACTGAAAGGAAAATATGCAATGGGTTTAGAAGCTTTTCACTGATGTTTTACTTTACTCTTTGCTAGAATGAAGGCCTGATGGAATCATAGTGTCATACAGCACGGAAACAGACCCTTCAATCCATCTTATCTGCACCGACCAGATATTCCAATCTGATGTAGTAATCTTTGCCAGCATTAGACCTATAATCCTCTAAACGGTTCTTATTCACATACCCTCCATTGCCTCTTAAATGTTGTAACTGTACCAGCCTCCATCACTTTTGTTGCCAGTTTGTCCCATACACACACTATCCTCTGTGTAAAAAAGTTATCTCTTCAGGTATCTTTTTAATCTTACCCTTCTCACCTTAAATCTATGCCCACTGATTTGGAGCCCCCCGACCTTGGATAATAACCATATCCATGCCTTGGATAATAACCATATCCATGCCCCCCTGGCCTCTACAAGGTCAGGGCACTTCAGGCCTGAGAATAAGGGATGTTCATATTGAAAATAAAGGACCCTGAGGAGAGTGTACTGGGCGTAGCTGAGGAATGAGAAAATAAAACTAAGGATTTAATTTAATAAAACAATATATTCATTTTAACTCAGTTCTTTGAAGACATGAATTTATTGTACAATAATTATGAAGACACATATAAAAAAAATTCAAAAGATAAATTACAAATCACTCCTCAATGGAACAGATAACAGGGATGGAGTATGCCATCAGGGGAATGTTTAACCAGACGTTACATGGTTCATGGGTAACATTATTATATGTTTCAGCTCAGAGAGGAAGAAAATGTAACTTGTCTGAGAAGGCACAGCCATTGCTCCATCGCTTTACTTGTTCATTTTTTTGAGTAACGTTGTTTTTGTTTTAGATTAATTGTTTTTGCAAATTTAAGAAACATGCCTGACATGCTTCTAACACTGTACCTGACCCAGTCTGAGACTGATATCATTTGCCCTATCACACACTTGGTTCCACTGATAATTTGTCATGACCGATGGAGAAGTGGGACTAGAAAAAGATACAATGATTCTCCAACCTCTGTAGGAACAGGGATAAGGAGAAATTCTCTAAGGACCGTTTGAGTTGGAATTCTCTTCCCCACAGATCTTTGGTACCTGTGTGTTTGCATTTATTCAAAATTGTGTCAGATGCGCAACTTAGCATGGCCAATCCACTGACAGTCTTTGGACTGTGGGATGAATCTGACGCACCTGGAGGAAACACTTGCAGACAGGGGGAGAATGTGAAAACTCAATACCAATAGTCTTGAGTGTGAAAGCAAACCTGGCCCCTGGTACTGTGAGACCGTCGTGTTTACCACTGAGACACCATGCCACTCCCACTCCCACTCTGTTCCCCACAATGAATCACTGTGCTAGGGAATACTGGGGAAAATGTAAGTCTGTAATATAAACAGAATACAGTGGCAAAACACTGCAGATGAGCCAGTATCTGGAAAGAGAAACAGAGTTAGAATATTAAGCCTGATATTACCCTATTGGGAAAAACTCATATTCGACTCAATAAGTTAAATCTGTTTCTCTCTGCTCAGAACCTGGAAGGTTTTAGACCACTTTCAACTTAATCTTTTGGACTGTGGATATTTGTCTGATCTGAAAGGGAACAGTGAAGCTGCCATTTCTGTTAGCTCTCGAGTATTTGGTTGTGGCTTTTGAATGAAAAATTTAAATATATGAGAATGACTACCGTTACACATTATGAAAATGTTGAACTCAGTGGCACTAACATCACACAATCAATCATCTGTAAGTAAATAACTGAATTCACGATTCCAATTATTATCAATGTCTTGTCATGCTCCTGATGTCACTGGCATCAAACTCATCCAGCAAGGTCTTACCTTTCCGAAACTTCAGATGAGAGTGTGTAAACATAATATATCTTGTTTTTCTTTTAAACAGGGCATATTCATCCAGGGTTTTGGAAGGCACTAGCAAGGGCAGAGTTTATTTGTCGTCCGCAGTAGCTCTGGACATGGCGCCAGAGAGCTGCCTACTTGAACCTCTTCAATCCAAGTAATGCAGATCCACACAGAGCTGTTTTTGGGACATTCCAAGATTTTTAACAACCGATAATGAAGTAAGAATAAATTAGTCCCTAGTCAGAATGACATGCAACTTGAAAGATACCTTGCAGAGACCGCATTTTCCATTGTTCCCATTTCCAGTGCAGAATTTTCTCTAATTACCATTAACCACAGTTTTACTCCGGGTCTTTGATTCCACCCTCAGCCAAGTCCTGCTTCGATTGAAAGGGAAGTCACTCTGATCTCAGCTTAAATTACATGGCAAGATCCGTTGAAAGAATAAAGAGCAGAAGACAAGAACACTGTTTGTTAGAACAATGTCCTCGCAATATTCCAAAGGAAATTGATATATGGTCTTACGATTCTGTCAGAAGGTGTTTGTCCTGTTGGTGACGAGGCTGTTTGACTAAACATTATGACAGACGGAAAGGAAGCAGCTCCACACTGCACCAATAGTGGATAAAACTATCCTGCTCACGGTGCGTCAGATAGTGGCAAACGTCTTATTGTCTGTTGCTATTAGACATTGATCATTACAAACTCATCATTCACTGATGACCAGTAGTAGCACATAAATCAGCATATTCCAGCATCTAGTGTGAGAGCAAAAAGGGAAAGGGAGGGTCGGAGGAAGTGGTGTGAAATACAGTGCGAGAAGTGTAAACGGAGATGGTCAGTGGAAGGGTATGTAGCATCAGAATAGGCAATGCGAGGGAAGTAGGAGGGTAAGGATCGAATAGGAAGGGAGGATGAGGTGTGCCTGAAGGCGCATAGTGGCAGGAAAAGCATAGAGTTGGAAAAGTGAGATTGATGGACAATTAAACATCACTGTTCAGGATAATTGGGATCTGGTTTCCTTTGAAAATTAAGAAAATATTTCACATACTTTTTTATTAATACTTAATTCTTGTTCATATTATACATTCACTCTGCATTTCTGTATCTCCATCAAATGCAGACATTTTCTTTTTGCCCCAATGCATTATTGCAACATGATGTCACTTTTTAAAACAATATTCAGAACGATGGGTCCTTGTTCTTGTAATTTGCTTCCAATCCAACGTAGAAATGAGAATGTGAATTGATCTTCTATAGTGTGTTTATAATGTAAAAATTAATTTAATCGTTATCCACATCCCTCTAGCTCTTTCAAACAAACTTAATGAATGATTCTGCATCAATCCTGCAGATGAAAAGAAAAATCTTCAGCTCTGACTATTGCAGCGAATTCCTTACAGAATAAGCTTCAGGCCCACATCAAATTGAACTGTCGCAGTGCACGGTGCCAAACCCTATTCCAAAATTAATGATATACAAGTCTTATGAATAATACGTGCAGAGGGGTGTAGTGCAAAAGCAGAATTCAGCTCCATGTCCAAAATATCATTTCTGGCTTCTTATAAAAGACCTCAACTGCATCACGCTGTAAATTCACCAAAATATGAAAAACAAGATACTGGAATTCCCAATTCTTCCTCTGCAACAGATCTGTAGAACACGTAGAAAATCAAGGTTTGTATCTGATATTCATAAATAGAACATAGAACATTACAACGCAGTACAGGCCCTTCGGCCCTCGATGTTTCTCCGCCCCGTCATACTAATCTGAAGCCCATCCCACCTGTACTATCCCATGTACGCCCATATGCCTGTCCAATGACGACTTAAATGCACTTAAATTGGGGAATCTACTGCTGTTGCAGGCAAAGCATTTCATACCATTACTACTCTCTGAGTAAATAAACTACCTCTGACATCTGTCTTATACCTATTTCCCCTCACTTTAAGTTGTTTCCCCTCGTGTTTGCCGTGCCCATAATTGGAAAAAGCCTCTCCCTGTCCACCCTATCTAACCCTCTGATTATCTTGTGTGTCTCTATTAAGTCACCTCTCAACCTACTTCTCTCTAATGAGAACAGCCTCAAGGCCCTCAGCCTTTACTCGTAAGACACTCCTTCCATACCAGGCAACATGCTAGTAAATCTCCTCTGCACCCTTTCCAAAGCTTCCACATCCTTCTGAGAATGTGGTGACCAGAGCTGTACACAATAATCCAAGTGTGGCTGTACCAGACATTTGTACAGCTGTAGCATAACCTCCTGGTTCCAGAACTCAATCCCTCTGTGAAAAAAAAGCCAAAACATGGTATGCCTTCTTAACAACCCTGTCAATCTGGGTGGCAACTTGCAGGGATCTGTGTACATGGACATCGAGATCTCTCTGCTCATCTGCACTCCCAAGAATTAGCCCAGTACCTGTCATTCCGATTACTCCATCCAAAGTGTATCACCTCACACTTGTCCACATTAAACTCCATTTGCCACCTCTCAGACAATCTCTGCATTCTATCTATGTCTCTCTGCAACTTACTAAATCCTTCGTCACTATCCACAACTCCACCGACCTTAGTGTCGTCCACAAATTTACTAACCCACCCTTCTAAGCCGTCATCCAGGTCAATTATAAAAATGACGAACAGCAGTGGACCAAAACACCAACCCTTGCAGTATGCCGCTAGTAACTGGACACCAAGATGAACATGTTCCATTAACTACAACCCTCTGTTTTCTTTCAGCAAGCCAATTAGTGTTCCAAACTGCTACATCTCCCATAATCCCATTCCTCTGCATTTTGTGCAATAGCCTACTGTAGGGAACCTAATCGAACCCCTTGCTGAAATCCATATACACCACATCAACCAGTTTACTCTCATCTACCTGTTTGGTCACTTTGTCAAAAAACTCAATAAGATTCGTTAGACACGACCTACCCTTCACAAAACCATGCTGACTGTCCCTGATCAGATTATTAGTTTCTAGATGGTTATAAATCCTATCTCTTATAACCTTTTCCAACACTTTACCAGCAACTGAATTGAGACTCACTGGTTTGTAATTACAAGAGTTGTCTCTACTACCCTTTTTGAACAAGGGAACCACATTTGTTAACCTTCAGTCCTCAGGCACTATTCCTGTAGACAATGATGATTTGAAGATCAACGCTAAAGTGGTAATCTCTTCCCTTGCTTCCTAGAGGATCCTAGGATAAATACCATCCAGCCCAGGGGACTTGTCTATTTTCACACTGTGCAGTATTTCTAATACCTCTTCCATATGAACCTCAATCTCTTCTAGTCTATATGCAAGTATTTCTGTATCTTCCTCGCCAACATTTTCATTTTCTATAGTGAACACTATCGAAAAATATATATTTAGTGCTTCCCCTATCTCCTCTGACTCCACACACAACTTCCCACTATTATCCTTGATTGGCCCTAATTTAACTCTTGTCATTCTTTTATTCCTGACTTACCTATGGAAACCCTTAGGATTAACCCTGATCCTATCCGCCAACAACTTCTCATGTCTCCTCCTGGCTTTTCTGAGCTCCCTTTTTGGTCTTTCCTGATTTCTTTGTAACCCCCAAGCGCCCTAACTGAGCTTTCAGATTTTGTTTTAACATAAGCCTCCTTCTTCATCTTCTTGACCAGGGATTCCACTTCCTTAGTAAACCACGACTCACGCGTTCTATATCTTCCCACTGCCTGACAGGTGCATACTTATCTAGGACACACAGGAGCTTTTCCTTGAATAAGCTCCATATTTTTAATGTGGTCATCCCCTGCAGTTTCCTTCCCCATTCTATGCTTCCTAAATATTTCCTAATTGCATCATAATTTCCGTTCTCCCAGCTGTAACACTTGCTCGGTGGAGTACACCTATCCCTTTCCATCACTGAAGTAAACCTGACAGAATTGTGATCGCTGACTCCAAAGTGCTCGCCTACTTCCAAATCTAACATCTGGCCAGGCTCGTTGCCCAGGACTAAATCTAAAGTGGCTTCGCCCCTTGTAGACCTGTCTACATACTGTGTCAGGAAGCCCCCCTGCACACACTGGACAAAAACTGACCCATCTATGGTATTCGTATTGAAGTGATCCCAGTCAATATTTGGAGAGTTGAATACGCCAAGACAACTACCCTGCCTGTCTCACTCCTATCGAGAATCATCTTTGCTATCCTTTCCTATACATCTCTGGGACTATCCGGAGGCCTATAGAATACTCCCAGCATGGTGACTTCTCCTTTCCTGTTTCTAACCTCAAAAACACTACTTCAGTTAACGAGTCCCCAAACATCATTTCTACACCTGTAATATTGCCCCTGATCAATAATGCCACACCTCCCACTCTTTTACCATCTTCTCTGTTCTTACTGAAACATCTGAATCCCAGAACCTGCAACAGCCATCCCTGTCCCTGCTCTTTCCATGTCTCCATAATGGCTACAACATCGAAATCACACGTATCGACCCTCACTGCCAGTTCACCCACTTTATTTCGGATGCTCCTCGCGTTGAAGTACACACACTTCCAACCAGGTTCTCACTTGCCTGAGACTTGACTTTGATACTCCCTACTCTCATCCTCTTCTGTATCTGTCCTACAATTTTGGTTCCCATCCCCCTACTGTATTAGTTTAAATCCACCTTAATTGCTTTAGCGAATTTCCCACCTAGGATATTGGTACCCCTGTGGTTTAGATGAAGACCATTCTGCTTGTAGAGGTCCCACCTATCCCAGAAAGAGCTCCAATAATCCAAAAACCCGAAACCCTCCTTCCTGCACCATCTCTGTCGCCACGTGCTCAACTCCTTTCTCTCCCTATTCCTCACCTCACTAGTATGTGGCACGGGCAGCAAACCAGAGAAAACAACTCTGTTTGTCCTAGCTCTAAGTTTCCATCCTGGCTCCCTAAATTTCTGCCTCAAGTCCCTATCTCTCTCTCGACCTATGTCGTTTATTGCTAGTGTGGATCACGACTTGGGGCTCCTCTCCGTTCCCCCCAAAAATGCCAAAAACACGATCAGAGATATCACGGACCCTGGCACCCGGGTGGCAACACACCAACATTGAGTCTCTCTTGTCCCCACAGAACCTCCTATCTGTCCCCTAACTATTGAGACCCCAATGACTACTGCTCTGCTCCTCTTCCTCTTCTCTTCTGAGCAGCAGGTGCTCCACTGCTTTGCCCTGGTAAGTCTTCCCCCCAACACTATCCAAAACGGTAAACTTATTGTTGAGGGGAATGGCCACAGGGGATCCCTGCACTGCCTGCCGGTCCCCTTTCTGTCCCCTAACTGTCACCCATCTGTCTTTTTCTTTTATCTGGTGAGTGACTACCTCTCTGTAAGTCCTGTCAATAATCCCCTCTGCCTCCCGAATGATCCAAAGTTCATCCAACTCCAGCTCCAGTTCCCTAACGTGGTTTCAAGGAGCTGGTGTCGGGTGCACTTCCCACAGATGTAGTCAGCATGGACACTAGTGGTGACCCTTACTTTCCACTTCCTGCAAGAGGAACATTCCATTGCCCTAAACTCCATTCCCACTATTCTAACTCCCGAAGTGACTTCTAAACGAAATGATTAGGAAATTACATAGTTACCTTACCTTGTCATTCTGGCTCACATAACCATTTTTTAGGTTAGAGGAGGAGGATGGGTGGGAGATACTACCCGAGTAGTGTCTCGGGCAACGAAACCACGCAAAAATAAACTGTTCTACTTACCCTTCCCAGAAGTCCTTTGCTCGCTCCTCCCTCACTGGCCTGAAAGTAAGAAGTTTAAACATACTTACCGGCCTTCCCGACAATCACCTAGCACCAACGTCACCTCCTCCTGGCTCCCAACTCTCGCTGCTCCGAATTGTTGATGATATTAATGTGGAAGATGGGGAAGTGGGGTGGGGTGGGGGGCGGTCGGAGAATGATAAATAATGTTGTGGATGACACAACGATAGGCCGCATGGGTCACAGTGAGGAGGAATGTCTTAGGTTACAGGAGGGTACAACCCAATTGTTCAGATGGTCAGATTAATGACAGATAAAAAGTAGCACTGAAATTTGGGAGATGCTGCACTTTGGAAGAAGTAACAAGACAAGAGAGAACTCAAACCATGAAGATAGGCTAGTCTTGCTTTTGGAGCAGAGAAGGGTGAGGGGTGAACCTGACAGAGGTGTATAAGAGCATCAGAGGTATGGGCAGAGTGAACAGACAGCAGCTGTTCCCCTAAATCAAAGGGTCAAAAACAAGGGACACATGTTTGAAGCGCAAGAGAAGATATTGAGAGAGGATTTGGGGAATCCGTTTTGAACCCAGAGGATGGTTTGTGTCTAGAATGAATTGCCTGGGAGGGTGGTTCAATAAAGTAACCTCACAAACTTTATAAAGCACTAGCATCAGCACTGGATGGTGCAGACTCGATTGGCCATGTCTTTATACATGTTTCCATGAGGTGGCAGCCATGAAAGCTCTGATGCATTCTGAAGCACCAACCAACGGTACTTGTTGGTTTGTTCTGGCGAACTGTGTTCAGTAAGTGGCGAGATAACAAATCAACATCATCCCATGGAGTATCAGCACTTACTCAACCTAGGACAGCTCAGCCATCTATTAATATATCCAGGATAAATCACATGCTCAGTGCAAGCATCGTCCCTCCAAAGCAATAACATAATTCTAACTGTGTGGCACCGTTATTTTAAGGACACCAATAACATAGACACAGACTTCCCTTCATTACTATATAGACTTGTATCTGTAAGGTTGCTATTTCTCAGAAAAATAATAAACTCCATCCTTTATGTTCGCTTTGACAATGAGTCCGTTTTCCAGTTTTCCTGCGAGCTGTTCATCACAGCAAGACGGCTTGTGTAACACTCCATCCACCACCAGTAATGTTTACTCTCAGATAACCCAGCACATGAGATGCATTGCTGGCATGCCCTCCCACCAGCCACTTGGACGGACCAACATCAACTGGACTGGAACGTCTCAAAGGCAATTAATGCTGGTCTCGCTCCATTAAAATCCCAAATGAATTGAAACGACAATCGGATTTTCTATAATTATTGAAAAACGTAGAGTCTTATTTATTCATTTGATGAATTTGCCACTGTCTTTATCGTTGTGTTATCTATGTCCATGAAACCATTTTGTACACGTACTAAAAGAACAAAAAACGCTCAGGTCCCAGATAAAGTCGTAGAATCATGGAGATGTATAGCATAGAAACTGACCCTTCGGTCTAACCTGTCCATGCCGACCAGATATCCCAACCCAATCTAGTCCCACTTACCAGCATCCGGCCCATATCCCTCCAAACCCTTCCTATTCATATACCCATCCAAATGCATCTTAAATGTTGCAATTGTACCAGCCTCCAACACTTCCTCTGGCAGCTCATTCCATACACGTGCCACTCTCTGCGTGAAAACGTTGCCCCTGACGTCTCTTTTATATCTTTCCCCTCTCACCCTAAACCTATGCCCTCTAGTTCTGCACTCCCCGACCCCAGGGAAAAAAAAGTAATTGTCTATTTATCCTATCTATGCCCTTCATAATTTTATAAACCTCTATCAGGTCACCCCTCAGCTTCCGACGCTCCAGCCTGTTCAGCCTCCCTCTGTAGCTCAGATCCTCCAACCCCGGCAACATCCTTGTAAATCTTTTCCGAACCATTTCAAATTTCACAACATCTTTCCGATAGGAAGGAGAACAGAATTGCACGCAATATTCCAACAGTGGCCTAACCAATGTCCTGTGCAGCCGCAACATGACCTCCGAACTCCTGTACGCTATACTCTAACCAACAAAGGAAAGCATACCAAACACCTTCTTCACTATCTTATCTAACTGCGACTCCACTTTCAAGGAGCTATGAACCTGCACTTCAAGGTCCCTTTGTTCAGCAACACTCCCTAGGACCTTACCATTAAGTGTGTAAGAAGACAATGCAGCTTTTAAGCAAAAATGGCTAGGGCATAGTAGGCTACAGGTCTTCAGGTAACTGGGAATAATGTACATTGATGTTTTCTGGCTGGCGTAGATTATTGGGCTGAAGGGCCTATTTATAAGCTGTATGACTATCACTTTAATTGTTGAAAATAAAGAATGTAGTCTCACTATTTCCACAGCTTGTGAGCATCAAGTGGTAAGGAATGCAATTTCCAAGGTCACGCAGCACACCTACTTGAAGCTGTCAAATGGTTCAGAACCCTGTTTCTCTCTTTGTAACATACCTGTTAGTGTTCCTGCACCATAAGAATCCCTGGGGTTTATCACCACATTCTGAATAGAAATTACACATAGGCAACAGAATGCTGGCCTTGCTAATGAAACTCACCTCACAACAAGAACTGAAAGGAATGAGCAGAATTAAAGTTATCCACTCGACTCAACGTGATTTCTAAAGCAGTTTCAAGGCAGGCTTGCACTTTGCCCTCTACTCCTGACCTTTCTCCATTACCATGAAACTTCCCTGAGTGCTTCTAAGTGCTGTTTAAAAGTCACATATGGAAAACTGTGCCCAATAATCTGAAAGGAAATGTCTCCATGTTCATAAGAATCATCTCATATTTTTTTCTGTATCTAAATTCAACAGAAGTGCAGAAACGAGTATCAGGAGTAAGTCACCAATACAGCTGCGTCATGCGATAAGATCGTGGATGATCTGACTGTGACATCAATCACACATTCCTCCTTTGCCTTTACAATGTTAGTGTGTGTTACTCTTAGTCAAGAATCTGACTGCTTCTGCATTAGAAATATTCAATATTTTATCCTCCAATACTATCTGGGAAGAGAGTTTACAAATACTCGAAATTTTGAGAAGATTAAAACATCCAACATTTTCTTAACTGAGATAACCTTCAATTTCATAGTCCGTCCACTCCTGGTAATCTCTCACACAAGCTGAAATATTGATTCAGAATTCAACTTGAAAAGAATACTTGGAATATTCTGGGGTCACCAAGATCACATGTTATTCGCCTAAACTCCAGCAGATCCACAGTCAGTCAGTTCAAGATTTCCACCTGAAATAAATGTTCCGCACAGGAATCAGTTCAGTAAATCTTCTCTGGACTGATTTGCATGTCAGTATGACCATTGTTCTCTCGATGTGGCCTCGCCACTATTCTGCAAAACTGTAGAAAATCTTCCCTAATTTTGAATGTATTCTGTTTCAGAAAATGTCTACATTTATCTTACCTCCCTCAACACTTTACGCACACAAAGTTTTTATTTTGTAATCCAGATGTCCGGTTCTTCTGCGCCTCAAGCCAAATCTGTCCATTGAAATAATACACTGTCTTTCTATTCAACCCGCCAACATCTTTGAGCGCATAGGCAATACTTCCAACGATGCTCCATACAACAATATTTTTCTGCTCACTTGACCCACCTTAATCTCTTTATAGACTCAAGTCCTCTTCATATGATGCTTTTCTAACAGTTTCAAAAGTCTGCATTCTTCCATAGCACACACAGAGTATTTGGTCAAAGAAATATATTGTGGCCACATTCCAAAGGAATTGACAATGTAATATTTTTAATTAATGTCTAAACTATGAACTTATGACAATGCTCAAGTGTTTTGCAGTCCCATCACTCAGTTCCCAAAACTCAAAGTAAGGACAGATGATGTAGAATCTGTGTGGTTAGAATTGAGGAGAGGCAAAGATGAAAAACCATAGTTGGAGTTAGGTACAGGTCCACGAACTGTAGTTAAGAGCTGGGTCAAACGTCACATCAGGAGGTAGAAAAGATGTGTCGGAAAGGCAAAGTTACAGTGATTAGGAGGAATGCAATATGCAGCTGGACTGGAAAATTCAGATTGGCAGTGGTTTGCAAGGAAAGGAATTTGTGGAATATCTACGAGATGGCTTTTTGGAGCAGCTTATGATGCAGGCAACGAGGGAACGGGCAATATTGAATTTCGTGTTGTGCAATGAGGCAGACTTGATAAGGGAGCTTAAGGTAAAGAAACATTTATGAGGCAGTGATCATAATATCATTGAACCTACTCTTCGATTTGAGAGGGTGAAGGTAGAATCAGAGTTTACAATATTACCGCTGAATAAAAGCATGAGGGAGGATCTGGGTTAAATTGACTGGGAGAGTAGGATAGCAGGAAAGACAGTGGGACAATAATGGCGGGAGGTTCTGGGAGTAATTCAGGAGACAGCGGAGACTCACCCCAAGCTAAAGGAAGCATGGTATAGGGAGGATGAGGCAACAATGGCTGACAGGGAAAATCAGGGATAGCGTAAAAACAAAAGAGAAATCAAATAACATGGCAAATGGCAGTGGGAAACCAAAGGATTTGGAAGCTTACGAATACCAATAGAGGGCAACAAAATAAGAAATAGGAGGAAGAAATATGAGGGTAAGCTAGCCAGTAATATAAAAGACTGTAAGAGATTCTTTAGATATGTAAAGGGCAAAAGAGAGGAAGAAATGGACGTTGGTCGCGGAATACAATGCTGGAGATATAGTAATGGGGAACAAATAATGGCTGAGAAACTGAACAATTATTTCACGTCACTTTTCACATTGAAAAACACGAATAGTATCCCAAAAATTCAAGATAGCGAGGGGATAGAGCTTATTAGGAGAAGTTGCTCGAACAACTAAATGGGTAAATAAACTGGACCAACTGGACAATATTCCAGAGTTCCAAGGGAGGTAGCTGAAGAAATAATGGAGACATTTGTGGTGATCTTTCATGAATTTCTAGAATCAGGGAGAGGCTCAAAAGACTAGAAAGTTGCAAACGTGACAGCCTCTTCAAAAAGGGAATAAGGCAAAAGGCAGAAAGTGACAGACCGATTAACCTAACCTCAGTCATGTGTAAGATCCTAGAATCCATTGTGAAGGATGAGATTCTGAATACTTGCAAGTGAAATGTAAAATTGGGCAAAGTCAGTATGGGGTCATCAAGAGGACGTCATGCCTCAGAAATCTGTAAAAGTTATTTGAGGATGCGACAAGCAAGTGAAACAAAGGAAAGCCAGTTAATATTATCCACCTGGACTTCAAGAAGGACTTTGGCAGGGTGCCGCACAGGAGGCTGCTGAGTAAAGTAAGGCCCCATTTTGTTCCAGGTAAGTTACTAGTGTGTGCAGGAGCTTGGCTGCCTGGCAGCAAGTAGAGAGTGGGGATAAAAACGTCCTTCTTGGGATAGCAGCCGATGACAACTTGTGTTCCACATGCCTCCGTGTTGGGATCGCAACTTTTTACTTTGTGCATTAATGATCTACATTAAGGAACTGACGGTATTCTGGCTAGGTTTTCAGATTATACAAAGATAGGTAGAGGGACAGGCAGCATTGAGATGGCAAGGAGGTTGCAGAAGGATTTAGATAGTGTAGGAGAGTGGGCAAATAAGTGGAAGATGGAGATCATCTTGGAAAACCTGAACTGATGCACTTTGCGAGGAGGGAGAGAGGCATTGACTATTTTATAAATGGAGAGAAAATTCAGAAGTCTGAAGTGTAAAGAGAGTTGTGAATTCTCGTACAGGATTGCCTCAAGGTAAACTTGCAGGTTGAGTCAACAGTTAGGAAGGTGTTGCACCTGCCGCACCGTTTGCTTAAATTCTTCCATTCAGCAAAGGAACTGAGTCAACTCTTACATACAATAACATTTGTTTATTGAGCACACTCAATGTTTGTACAATAAAGTAATGAAAAAAACTGCAAACTGCCTTATGTTTTAACTTAACTTTGGCTGATTGTGCACCACCACACTTGAACTTGGCCCGCTCCACGTGGTGATGCCTTCTTATTCTGCTGATGGTCTTGGAGTTGCCTTCTTTCTCAGTGGTTAATCTCCAGTTGCCGCATTCTGTGGGGTTTTGAGGTGATTCTTATCCTTCAAAGTCTTCAAGCCCTTGGAAGGGTGTGGAAGATCTTCCAATGGAATGATCATGTTCATTTACGCAGATCAATCAGACTCAACCAGGGGTTGGCATTATTGATGGCCCAAGGGCGACATTCCATTGTACCATTCAAGTCCAATTTCAGGTGGGTATTGCAGGGTCTGTGGCTGTCAGTTTTTTTTTCGCACACTGTCTGTGCGGAGCTGCAGCCTGTCTGGATTCTGCAGCATATGGATTAGCAGAGAGTTTACTCAAGGCTGGGATCCATTTCCCAACATGCTTTAAGCATTGTTGATTTTTAGAACTCCTTGGTAAACTTATTAATGTCCATCATGTGTTCATTGTTCCTGGTGGCCTATCCCGTCAGAAAGACAAATACAGCGATGGTATTTATTTTGAGATGACTTGAATATTAAAGCAGGGAAGGATTTATGAGTTTTTACAAGGTTCTGATCAGACCATATTTGGAGTATTTTGCAACAGTATAATTGAAGATACATCTAGACAGATACATGAATGGGCAGGTAGCAAAGGGATGCACACCCTCAGAAAATATGCGACAGATTTATACAGGATCAGTGCAGGCCTGGAGGGCTAAAGGACCTTCCCCTGTGCTGGAATTTTCTTTGTTCTTCGATCTTTACTTTTCATTCTAAAAATTGCAAGTTTTCAACTTATTGTATGTTACAATTTAATAACATAAACCATTTATTTATTTGACAGTGCATGTTAAATTATTGTCATTTCCAAATTAGAATCAGAGAGTCATAGAGATGTACAGCATTAAAACAGACCCTTTGGTCCAACTCGGCCATGCCGACCCGATATCCAACCCAATCTAGTCTCACCTGGTAGCACCCGGGCCACATCTCTCCAACCGCTTCCTATTTGTATACCCATCCAGATGCCCTTTAAATGTTGCAATCATTTGCTCTGGCAGCTCATTCCATACACGTTCCACCCTCTGCCTGAAAACGTTGCCCCTTCAGTCTCTTTTGTATCTTTCCCTTTTCACACTCAACCTCTGCCCTCTAGTTCTGGACTCACCCACCCCAGGGAGAACACCTTGTCTATTTATCCTATCCATGCCTCTCTTTACTTTATAAACCTCGATAAGGTCACCCCTTAGCCTCCAACACTCCAGCGGAAACTGCCCTAGCCTATTCAGCCTCTCCCTGTAGCTCAAAGCCTCCAACCCTGGCAACATACATGTAAAGCTTTTCTGATTCTTTTCAAGTTTCACAACTTCTTTCCGATAGGAAGGAGACCAGAATTGCACGCAATATTCCAAAAGAGTCCTCACCAACTTCCTGTACAGCCACAACATGACCTTCCAACTCCTGTACTCAATACTCAGACCAATAAGGGAAAGCATACGAATGTCTTCTTCACTATCTTATGTATCTATGACTCTACTTTCAATTAACCTGTACTCCAAGGTCTCTTTGGTCAGCAACACTCCCTAGGACATCACCATTAGGAGTATAACTCCAGCTAAGATTTGCTTTCCCAAAATGCAACACCACACATTTATGTAAATTAAACTCCATCTGCCACTCCTAAGCCCATTGGCCCATCTGATCCTGTTGCAATCTGTGGTAATCTTCTTTGCTATTCTCTACACCTCCAATTTTGGTGTTGTCTGCAAACTTACTAATTATACCTCTTATGCTCACATTCAAATCACTTATATAAATGACGAAAAGTATTGGACCCAGCACCGATCCTGGTTGTTCTGATCTGGTCACAGGCCTCCAGTCTGTAAAACAACCCTCTGCCTTCTACCTTTGAGCCATTTCTGGATCCAAATGGCTACTTCTCCCTGTATTCCATGAGATCTAACCTTGCTAATCAGTCTCCCATGGGGAACCTTGTCGAACGACTTACTGAAGTTCAAATAAATCATATCCACCACTCTTCTCTCATCAATGATCATTGTTACTCTTGCAATAAATTCAAAGAAGGTTGTGAGACATGATTTTCCACTGACAAAGCCACGCTGACTATCCCTACTCAGTCCTTGCCTTTCGAAATACATGTACATCATGTCCCTCAAGATTCCCTCTAACAACTTTCCCACCACCACTATCAGGCTCACTGGTCTATAGTTCCCTGGCTTGTCCTTACCAACTTTCTTAAACATTAGCACCACATTCGCCAACCTCCAGTCTTCTGGCACCTCACCTATGGCTATCAATTATACAAATATCTCAGTAACAGGCCCAGCAATCCATTCCCTGGCTTCCCATAGAGTTCTCTGTGCACCTGATTTGGTTCCGGGGATTTATCCACTTTTATACGTTTCAAGACATCCAGCACATCCTCTTGTGTAATATGAACATTTTTGTAGATGTCACCATTTACTTCCCTACATTCTATATCTTCCATGCCCTTCCAACAGTAAACAGTGATGCAATATACTCATTTAGTATCGCCCGCAACTCCTGCATTCCACACAAAGGCCTCCAAACTGATCTTTGTGGGGCGCTATTCTTTCCCTATTTACCCTTGGATTTTCCTTAATTCTATTTGCCAAAGTTATCTCATGTCCTCTTTTTGACCTCCTGATTTCCCTCTTAAGTATACTCATATTATACTCAACGTATTCAAGAAGAACGGATACTCAAAAAATACAGTCCGCAGATTCCTCAAGAACAAACCACGACAAGCAGACCAAACACAGCCAGAAACCCGAAACACCTTACCATACATCAAAAATGTTTCAGAAATGACAGCCAGACTACTAAGACCCCGCGGAATCCTAGTAGCATACAAACCCACCAACACTCTCAAACAAAAACTAACAAACTTAAAAGACCCAGTACAACCCATGGACAAAACCAACGTCATCTATAAAATTCCATGCAAGGAATGCCACAAGCACTACATAGGATAAACAGGAGGAACGTTAGCCACCAGGATACACGAACATCAGCTAGCCTCAAAAAGACACGACCCTCTCTCCCTCGTAGCCCTACACACGAATGAAAAAAAAAACCCACCATTTCGACTCGGACAACACTTTTATCCTGTTACAGGCCAAGCAAAGACATGCCTGAGAATTCCTAGCAGACTGGCACTCCAACCACAACGCCATAAACAACCACATAGATCTAGATGCCATCTATCAACCCCTCTGAAATGAACAGGAAATGACATCACCACAAACCCCAGGAAACCCATCCAGGACAAACATATAAATAGAAAGCAGGAGACAACAGCTTCGCTTCACTTGGAGGTCGCCACTGATGATGTTACCTAGCCAGGTAATGAAACGTCTGGATATCAAACCTACAGCTCAGCGAGCAAACCTACACCCTAAACCTCAACCTGAGCTTCAAACCTTCTAAACCTTGCATATACTCATATTGCCTTTTGTACTCTTCTAAGGGTTCACTCGATCTACCTTGTCTGTATCTGATATATGGTCCCTTCTTTTTCTTAACCAGACCCTCAATTTCTTTATCCATCCTGCATTCCCTATACGTGCCAGCATTTCTTTTTTACTGTAACAGGAATATACTGTCTCTGGACTCTCGTTACCTAATTTCTGAATGTTTCCCACTTTCCAGCTACCCTTTTATCTGCGAACATCTGCCTCCAGTCAGCTTTTGAAAGTTCTTGCCTAATATCATCAAAATTAGCCTTACTCCAATTTAGAACTTCAAATTTTAGATCTGGCCCATCAGTTTCCATCACTATTTTAAAACTAATAGAATTGTTGACAAATAGCTGAAGCTCACACACTTCAGTGAGAATTAAATCGATTGATTAGATATAAATGTGTCAGAATGATAATTCTATTGATTGTTCAATCGTTTGCTCACTCTGAATATGCAATCAGTCAGAGGTTAACTACTTTGTAAATGATAGAGCGACAATGTATGGGATTTGAATACTGGCATTCAATGTGTAATTGTGATCACCAGAATGATCAGACAACATTTTCTTTTTGGTATAAAACAAAATGCGCACTCTTTACTTTTGTACCATAAAATGTTGTTCGGTGTTTACATTTTACTTCCTTCAATATAGAACCAACTTAATTGTTTTCAGGGATGATGCAATTATTGCTCAGTTGAATAATTGTAGTTCATATCTCATCATTGCCCAATTCACAAACATGACTAACTCCTGATTATTGTTCAGGTCAGTAAACCCACCACGTTGTAATCAGGCACGTGCTACTGGACCTCACAGCTGCCTGTGACACTGAGTGAGATACTGGCCTGCTCCAGAATCTGACCAGAACGATTCCAACCTGGGTCAGGATAATCAGGTGGTCGGCGTGGAGGCCGAGACGCATGAAACGTCGATTCTCTTGCTTCTGGGATGCTGCCTAACCTGCTGCGCTTTTCCAGCAACACATTTTGCAGCTCTGATCTCCAGCAGCTGCAGTCCTCACTTTCTCCTCAGGACAATCATTCAAACATTCCTTCAAAGGAAATCATTTGGATTCCACCTTGGGCAGGAGGAAACTAGCCAACAGGCTATCAGTCACCATTCCTGATGAAGGGCTTTTGCCCGAAACGCCGACTTTCCTGCACCTCGGATGCTGCTTGACCTGCTGTGCTCTTCCAGCACCGCTCTAATCTAGACTCTGGTTTCCAGCATCTGCAGTCCTTGTTTTTACCTATCAATGTTCTCAGTGTAGTTGCAAATACTGTCTATATTAGATATCAATGTTTAATCAGGAACCAGGTCTTACAAATTCAACTTCAGTCAGAGCATATCCCAGAGGGCATTGTCTGGACATGGAGTGTCAGAATCACAGGTATTGCTTACGGTGCTGACAACTGGCATGTTCCCCGTACTTCCTACATCTGCTCCCTGGTCCAGACGCTTTTTGAAAATGTTCACAATTGACAGCTTTCTGCAGCATCTTGCGTCTCACAGTGAATTCACTGAAATTATATCCAATAAATGTACCTTCACATTCACCAGTATCAAAATAAAATTGTACATGTCTGTGGATGGTCAGATATGAATACATTGATCACCAAACAGAATGTATCTAAAGAAAACAGGAGCTAACGACAAACCAAAAATCAGTTTAATAACTAAACTTGGTGGATTTTGTCTGGTCGAGGTAACCACACATATTGTTCTGGCACTCAGGTGATTGTAACCATGCACACCATAACTGGAAGTCTTGGCCTCACGCCCCTTCCAGCTTCCTGACCTCACACACCTCACTCCTTCACACATTCACCAACTGATGAGAATCAACCAGCTGAGAGAAACTTGGAACATGGAACAGTACAGCACATTAAGAGCCCTTCAGCCCTCAATACTTTTATCCTGCTCTAGGATCAGACTAACCTACATAACCTTCAATGCACTAGCTTCCATGAGCCTATTCAAGAGTCTTCTTAATTATCCCTAATGTATCTGACACTACCTCTATCACTGGCGGTGCATTCCAACCCCACCATACTCTGTGTAAAGCAGCTACCTCTGACATCATCCCTAAACCTTCCTCCAATCACCTTAAAATTACGGTCCTTGTAGATAGCCATTTCTGCCATGGGAAAAGACTCTGGCTATCCAATCTTTGTCTCTCAACCTTTGTACTCCTCTATCAAGTCAGCTGTCATTCATCTTCGCTCCAGGGAGAGAAACCCTAGCTCCCTCAAACTCTTTTCCTAAGACATGTCCTCCAGTCCAGGCAGCATCCTGGTAAATCTCCTTTGCACACTCTCTGACGCCTCCACATGTTTCCTATACTGAGGCTACCAAATCTGAACACAATATTCCAAGTGTGGTTGAACCACAGCTTTATTGACCTTAGCATTAACCTCAATTCAATTCCCCATAATGAAAGCCAACACGCCATACACCTTCTGAACAACCTTATCAGATTGGGTTACAATTTTGTGGGATCTATGGACATGGACCCCAAGATCCCTCCGTTCCTCCCCATTGCCAAGAATTCTATCTTTAACCCTGTATTCTGTATTCAAATGCAACCTTCTAAAACACTTCACACTTTATAAGGTTGATCTTTATCTGCCACTTATTAGCCCAGCGCTGGATCCTGTCAATGTTCTGTTGCAACCTACAACAGCCCTCCACACTATCCACAACTCCATCAATCTGCATGTCTTCGGTAAACTTACTAACCCACCATTCCACTTCCTCATCAAAGTCATTTATAAAAATCACAAACAGCACTGGTCCCAGAGACGATCCCTGTGGAACACCACTAGTCACTGACCTCCAAGCTGAATACTTTCTATCTGCTACTATCCTCTGTCTTTTATGGGCCAGCCATGCCCGTATCCAGACAGCCAAATTTCCCTGCATCCCATTCCTCCTCAACCTCTGAATGAGCCTACAATGGGGAGCCGAATCAAACGCCTTGCGAAAATTCATGTTCACCACCTACAGGTCTACCTTCATTAACATGTTTTTTTCACATCTTCAAATAATTTAATAAGGTTTATGAGGCATGACCTGCTCCTCAAAAAGCCATGCGAACTATCTCTAATCAAATTATTATTTTCTAAGTAATTGTAAATCCTGTCTCTCAGTAGCATCTCCAATACTTTGCCCACCACTGATGTCAGACTGACTGTTTGGTCATTCCCAGGATTATCCCTATTCCCTTCCCTGAACAAGGGAATAACATTTGCCACACTCCAATCATCTGGCACGACTCTAGTTGACAGTGAAGACACAACGATCATCACCACAGGCCCACCAATCTCTTCCATCACTTCCTGGAGTAACCTCGTGTATACCCTATCTGGCCCAGGGAATGTTTGTACTTCAATCAGTCTGTACTTCCACTCAACTTGCCTACACCCTGTCCAACGAACTGATTGACTGCTTTCCATTTCAGTGCAATATATAGTGCTGCCTTCCTAAGCAAGTACGGTTTCCAACGTCCTTCGAATCTCACAATAAAAAAAAGAATGCACCAATCCTTCCTGATAAAGAGCTCATACTCGAACCATTGAATCTCCTGCTCCTGGGATGCTGCCTGATCTGCTATGCATTTCCAGCACCACACCGTTCGACTCTGATCTCCATCAACTGCTTTCCTCACTTTCTCCATTACTGAGGGCTATCCCCTCTACACACTGAGCGGGAAATTAACCATCAGAAACTCATTGTATGTGGAGCTGACTGCTCAGATCTGGAAAGTTGCACTTGATAATTATATTTTTAAAAAAGAAATTACAATTCATCGAATAGTCATTCAGTCCCAGAGTTACAATTTTGGTTCATGGTTTGGGCAACCTATAAATAAATAGTGAATTATTGAGGAAGTCCAAGATACAGAGTATTCCAGGTGTTATAATCCAGTTTACGTTAATGCTGGGAGCATTATCAGACAAACTGATGTGATAATGGCATGAATTGACATGTGGAGGTGGAACATATTTGCCATCACAGAGACGTGTTTGAGGGAGATCAGGACTAACAACTCAATATTCTGCTGTACTGAAACTACAGGCAGGACGGGAGAGGGTTTTGAAGGGGAGTTGGTATTGCATTATTAATTAAGGAACAGTTACTGCAATAAGGAGGGACGATATCTTGGAAGTGTATTCAAATGAGGCTATATGGGTCGAGGTTAGTGTCAAAATGATGACAAACACACTGTTGGGGATATTTTATAGAGCCACAGGAAGATGAAAATTCAGGGAGCAGATATATAAACAATTCACTGCGGTACGTAAAATCAAATTCACCGAGGTGTGAAGGAAAGCAGAGATATTAATGCAAGGCTGGAGATGCTACAGAGAGAAAAACGCAAGGCTGGAGATGTTACAGTGACAGGAAAGCAAGGCTGGAGATGTTACAGAGATAGGAAAGCAAGGCTGGAGATGTTACAGAGATAGGAAAGCAAGGCTGGAGATGTTACAGACAGAGAGGAAAGCAAGGCTGGAGATGTTACAGAGAGACAGAAAAACAAGGCTGGAGATGTTACAGACAGAGAGAAGAGCAAGGCTGGAGATGTCAGAGAGAGAGAGAAAAGCAAGGCTGGAGATATTACAGATAAGGGAAAACAAGGCTGGAGATATTACCGAGAGAGAGAAAAGCAAGTCTGGAGATGTTTCACAGAGATAGGAAAGCAAGGCTGGAGATATTTAAGAGAGAGCAAAGCAAGGCTGGAGATGTTACACAGAGAGAGAAAAGCAAAGCTGGAGATTTTACAGAGAGAGAGCAAAGCAAGGCAGCAGATATTACAGAGAAAGGGAAAAGCAAGGCTGGAGATGTCACAGAGAGAAAGGAATGCAAGGCTGGAGATATTACAGATAGAGAGGAAGGCAAGGCAGGAGATATTACAGAGAAAGGGAAAAGCAAGTCTGGAGATGTCGGAGAGAGAAAGAAAAGCAAGGCTGGAGATATTACAGAGAGAGAGAAAAGCAAGGCAGGAGATATTACAGAGAAAGGGAAAAGCAAGGCTGGAGATGTCACAGAGAGAAAGGAAAGCAAGGCTGGAGATGTTACAGATAGAGAGGAAGGCAAGGCTGGAGATGTTACAGAGAGAGCGAGGACAGCAAGGCTGGAGTTATTACAGATAGTGAGGAAAGCAAGCCTGGAGATGTTACAGATAGGGAGGAAAGCAAGGCTGGAGATGTCAGAGGGAGAGAAAAGCAAGGCAGGAAATATTACAGAGAGAGGGGAAAGCACGGCTGGAGATGTCACAGAGAGAAAGGAAAGCAAGGCTGGAGATGTTACAGATAGAGACGAAAGCAAGGCTGGAGATGTTACAGAGAGGAAAGCAAGGCTGGAGATGTTACAGAGACAGGAAAGCAAGGCTGGAGATGTTACAGATAGGGAGAAGAGCAAGGCTGGAGATGTTACAGAGAGACAGAAAAGCAAGGCTGGAGACGTTACAGATAGAGAGAAGAGCAAGGCTGCAGATATTACGGAGAGAAAGAAGAGCAAGGCTGGAGATGTTACAGATAGAGAGAAGAGCAAGGCTGGAGATGTCAGAGAGAGAGAAAAAAGCAAGGCTGGAGATATTACAGATATGGGAAAACAAGGCTGGAGATATTACAGATATGGGAAAACAAGGCTGGAGATATTACCGAGAGAGAGATAAGCAAGTCTGGAGATGTTTCACAGAGATAGGAAAGCAAGGCTGGAGATATGAAAGAGAGAGAAAATCAAGGCCGGAGATGTTACAGAAATAGAAAGGCAAGGCTGGATATATTACAGAGAGAAAGGAATGCAAGGCTGGAGATGTTACAGAGAGAGGAATGCAAGGCTGGAGATATTAGAGAGAGAAAGAAAAGCATGGCTGTAGATGTTAGAGAGATAAAGAAATGCAAGGCTGGAGATGTTACAGAGATAGGAGAGGACGGCTGGAGATGTTCCAGATATAGGAAAGCAAGGCTGGAGATGTTACAGAGAGACAGACAAGCAAGGCTGCAGATGTTAAAGACAGAGAGAAAAGCAAGGCTGGAGATGATTCACAGAGATAGGAAAGCACGGCTGGAGATGTTCCTGAGAGAGAGGAAGGCAAGGCTGGAGATATTACAGATAGTGAAGAAAGCAAGGCTCGAGATGTTACAGATAGAGAGGAAAGCAAGGCTGGAGATGTCAGAGAGAGAGAGAGAAAAGCAAGGGTGGAGATGTTACAGAGAGAGAGAAAAGCAAGGCAGGAGATATTACAGAGAGAGGGGAAAGCAAGGCTGGAGATGTTACAGAGATCGGAGAGCAAGGCTGGAGATGTTACAGTGATAGGAGAGCACGACTGGTGATGTTACAGAGAGACAGAAAAGCAAGGCTGGAGATGTTACAGAGATAGCAATGCAAGGCTGGAGATGTTACAGTGAGACAGAAAAGCAAGGCTGCAGATGTTACACAGAGAGAGGAAAGCAAGGCTGGAGATGTTGCAGAGACAGCAAAGCAAGGCTGGAGATGTTACAGAGAGACAGAAAAGCAAGGCTGGAGATGTTACACAGAGAGAGAAAAGCAAGACTGGAGATGTCAGAGAGAGAAAGAAAAGCAAGGGTGGGGATATTACAGAGAGAGAGAAAAGAAAGGCAGGAGATATTACAGAGAGAGTGTAAAGCAAGACTGGAGATGTCACAGAGAGAAAGGAAAGCAAGGCTGGAGATGTTACAGAGAGAGAGCACAGCAAGGCTGGAGTTATTACAGATAGTGAGGAAAGCAAGGCTGGAGATGTTACAGATAGAGAGGAAAGCAAGGCTGGAGATGTCAGAGGGAGAGAAAAGCAAGGCAGGAGATGTTACAGAGAGAGAGAAAAAGCAAGGCAGGAGATGTAAGAGAGAGAAAGAAAAGCAAGGCTGGAGATATTACAGAGAGAGAGAAAAGCAAGGCAGGAGATATTACAGAGAGAGGGTAAAGCAAGGCTGGAGATGTCACAGAGAGAAAGGTAAGCAAGGCTGGAGATGTTACAGATACAGAGGAAAGCAAGGCTGGAGATGTCAGAGGGAGAGAAAATCAAGGCAGGAGATATTACAGAGAGAGGGGAACGCACGGCTGGATATGTTACAGAGAGAAAGGAAAGCAAACATGGAGATGTTACAGATAGAGAGGAAAGCAAAGCTGGAGATGTTACAGAGACAGGAAAGCAAGGCTGGAGATGTTACAGAAACAGGAAAGCAAGGCTGCAGATGTTACAGAGAGACAGAAAAGCAAGGCTGGAGATGTTACAGAGATTGGAAAGCAAGGCTGGAGATGTTACAGAGAGACAGAATAACAAGGCTGGAGATGTTACAGACAGAGAGAAGAGCAAGGCTGGAGATGTCAGAGAGAGAGAGAAAAGCAAGACTGGAGATATTACAGATATGGGAAAACAAGGCTGGAGATATTACGGAGAGAGAGAAAAGCAAGTCTGGAGATGTTTCACAGAGATAGGAAAGCAAGGCTGGAGATATTAAAGAGAGAGAAAAGCAAGGCCGGAGATGTTACAGAGATAGAAAAGCAAGGCTGGATATATGACAGAGAGAAAGGAAAGCAAGGCTGGAGATGTTACAGAGAGAGGAATGCAAGGCTGGAGATATTAGAGAGAGAAAGAAAAGCAAGGCTGTAGATGTTAGAGAGAGAAAGAAATGCAAGGCTGGAGATGTTACAGAAATAGGAGAGGACGGCTGGAGATGTTACAGATATAGGAAGCAAGGCTGGAGATGTTACAGAGAGACAGACAAGCAAGGCTGGAGATGTTAAAGAGAGAGAGAAAAGCAAGGCGGGAGATGTTTCACAGTGATAGGAAAGCAAGGCTAGAGATGTTACAGAGAGAGAGGAAGGCAAGCCTGGAGATGTTACGGAGAGAGAGCAAAGCAAGGCTGGAGTTATTACAGATAGAGTGGAAAGCAAGGCTGCAGATGTTACAGTGATAGGAGAGCACGGCTGGAGATGTTACAGAGAGACAGAAAAGCAAGGCTGGAGATGTTACAGAGATAGCAATGCAAGGCTGGAGATGTTACAGAGAGACAGAAAAGCAAGGCTGCAGATGTTACACAGAGAGAGGAAAGCAAGGCTGGAGATGTTACAGAGACAGCAAAGCAAGGCTGGAGATGTTACAGATAGACAGAAAAGCAAGGCTGGAGATGTTACACAGAGAGAGAAGAGCAAGACTGGAGATGTCAGAGAGAGAAAGAAAAGCAAGGGTGGGGATATTACAGAGAGAGAGAAAAGCAAGGCAGGAGATATTACAGAGAGAGTGTAAAGCAAGACTGGAGATGTCACAGAGAGAAAGGAAAGCAAGGCTGGAGATGTTACAGAGAGAGAGCACAGCAAGGCTGGAGTTATTACAGATAATGAGGAAAGCAAGGCTGGAGATGTTACAGATAGAGAGGAAAGCAAGGCTGGAGATGTCAGAGGGAGAGAAAAGCAAGGCAGGAGATGTGAGTCCAATGTGAGGGATTATGTCAGTAACTGCCCAGCTCCAGTTTGGAAGCTCTCTGAACAGATTTTGGAGATGGCCAGTGTTTTGGAGGTCATGGTGAGGCCCAGTAAGACTGTGTCTGAATTCAGGATTTTTCTGAAAGTCTTTTTCAACAGTTTTGCTGCCTGCAAGATGGTGTGTTCATTCATCTGAACATCAATGAGCTGTTTACTACAGTCACTGAATTGTGTAATAGTTAGGTGTGCGCTCTGGTATTTCAATTATTGTTCACTTCAATTGTTTTCAACTGAAAAATAATGAAGTTTGGTTTCTTTGAAATATGTAAGAAAAGTGATGTTAACTCTTCATTATACAAAAAGGAAAAGTGATCTGTTGTATATTTCCCACGGACTAATCTTGCAACAGTCAGATATTGTCTGTAAAGCAGGATTCTGTGAACAGGACTATGTCCCAGGCAAGATCACCACCCTCTCTGGTGGGTCTGCCCCACTGGCAGGACATAGCCAGGCTGAGGGGGCAGCTCCTTGGTATATAGTCAGTATAGTGCTCGGTATTGATGCTGGATTCTGTGGCTGCTAGACTGCTCTTTGGCTGGTTATGGGGGAATTAATAAAAAGGAAACCTATAATTGACTACATCATCACTGATCTGCCTGCTGCAGATACACCACTCCATTTCATACATCGGAAAGAATGGTCACTGCACAGTCCTTATTGGGATCAAGGGCTATCTTTACATTTTGCAGACCCACCTCACCATGATATGTAGCCCCCTGGGCAGTGAATGGCACAGTCTTTAAATAGATTGAGAAACTAATGATGATGCATGAAGTGTAGAGGGTCATCGGCAGGAGCAGAATCATATTCTGCACAACTCATACAGTCTGCAACCTCACAGCCAGACATATCTCCCACTGTACAGTAACCATCACACCCCGACATACCTCCCTCTGTACAGTAACCATCACGGCCCGACATACTTCCCACTGTACAGTAACCATCACGGCCCGACATACCTCCCACTGTACAGTAACCATCACGGCCCGACATACCTTCCACTGTACAGTAACCATTACGGCCTGACAACCTCCCACTGTACAGTAACCGTCACGGCCCGACATACCTCCCACTGTACAGTAACCATCACATCCCGACATACCTCCCACTGTACAGTAACCATCACGGCCTGACAACCTCCCACTGTACAGTAACCATTACGGCCCGACATACCTCCCACTATACAGTAACTATCACGGCCCGACATACCTCCCACTGTACAGTAACCATCACGGCCCGACTTACCTCCCACTGTACAGTACCCATCACGGCCCGACATACCTCCCACTGTACAGTAACCATCACGGCCTGACATACCTCCCACTGTACAGTAACCATCACGGTCCAACATGCCTCTTTCTCTACGGTAACCATCAAGAGCGGCATGGTGGTTCAGTGGTTAGCACTGCTGCCTCACAGCACCAAGAACCTAGGGTGAATGTGTGGAGTTTACACGTCCCTTCCCCGTGTCTTCGTAGGTTTCCTCCCAAAGGCAAAAGATGTGCAGGTCATGTGAATTGGCCATGCTAACTTGCCCATAGTGTTAGATGCTTTAGTCAGAGGGAAATGGGTCTGGGTGGGTTACTCTTCGGAAGGTTGGTGTGGACTGCTTGGGCCGCTGGTCCTGTTTCCGCACTGTCAGGAATCTAATCTACTCTCCAAGGTTCAAGTCGGGAATATGATGGAATAATCAATTGTCTGAATGAGTGCAGGTCCAACAGTACTCTAGTATGGACTTACTAGCAACAGGCAACACAGTTGTGTGGGGAAGATCCTGTCTCACAAACTTGATTGATAATTTTGAGAAAGTGACAAAATCGATTGTTGAAGGCATGGGGCTGGATATTGGCCGTTTGCAGCTTAGCAAGACCTTTGACATGGTTCCTTATGGCAGGTTCATACAGAAGGTGAAGTGAAATTGGATCAGCAGTCAGTTAGTAAGATGGATAGAGAACTGCTTGGTCATAGAAGACAGAGTACTGGTGGAACAGTGTTTTTGTGACTGGGGACTGGTGATTGGTGGAGTTGCAGATTGTGAGGATGATTGCCAGAAAATGCAGCAGAATATAGGTCAGCTGCAGACTTGGACAGAGAAAACACAGATGTAACTTTATTTGGACAACTGTGACGTGATGTGTTTTAGAATGTCTAATGCAGGAGAGAAGTGGATGGAAAAACTATTGGCCGCATCAACATCCGAAGAGATCAAGGTGTATAGCTCAACAGTTCCCTGAAAGTGGCAACACGGGTGGATAGGGTGATCAAGAAGACTGACGGCAAAATTGCAGACAGGCATCCGAGCATGCAGTATGAAAATTAGCAGGTCATATTGCAGCTGTAGAGAAAATTAGTTCGGGCATATTTGGAATATTGTATACAGTACTGGTTGCAACACGATGTGGAAGTGTTGGAGAGGATATGGAAAAGTTTTACCAGCATGTTGTCTGGTCTGTATTAGCCAGAAGGAGAAATTGAACAAACATGTTTGTTTTTGCATCTGGGCATCATTGACTATGGGGCTACCTGATAGACATTTACAAAACTGTCAGAGGCATTGATAGAAGGACAGTTAGAAGCCTTTTTCCCAGAGGAGATATATCAATTACTAGGGACCATAGGTTTTAGGTAAAAGGGAGAAAGTTCAGGAGACATGATAGCTAAGCTTATTTTTTGCTTTTCCAGACAGAATGTGCAAGTGACTGGAATGCACTGATAGAGGGGAAGGAGCTAATATAGCAAGAATTAAGAGATATCTTGGCACAGGGAAGAGAAAGCAGCAAAAAGAATGACATAGAATGTGTAGAAGCAAAAACTTTCGTTTGAACGTTCGAAGTGCACCATGTGTCAGTGTGGGCTTGCTGGGCAGGACGGCCTGTTCCTGTGCTGGACTGTTCTTTAAGTCAAGATTTGAGTGCAGCACTGGCGAGGTGCTGACTGAATGATGACTGATGATCAACAGCCACATTATTGTAGATCTCTCCTCATCAAGTTTCACCTTCATATCCTCCCTCTCACTGTGGGGAAGCTCAATATGGAGAATTTGACATGAATGCTAGAATTGGTAACTGGTGACTCGATCTTGCACCTTGCTCCTGCGGCCTTCTCTCTTGGACACCAACGTCTTGGGTGACAATACACGAACAGAAACTACATGTACTCCACACCCACCAATGCGGGTATCTGACACATGCCAGCCTCACCATGCATTCCTAGCACATATCCGACTCACTGACAGTACACTTCTGTACTTCAATGCTGCAGCTCCTTACTAATTGTAAGGACACTGCTCAGGGATACACACACAACTCATGGACTGTCCCTCTGGTCTGCTCACTGTGTGCTTGTACATACTCAATACTGCTGCAAGGAAACTGAGCTCAGGGACACACACCCAGCTCATGGACTGTCACTCTGGGCTGCTAACTGTGTGTGTTTTACACACTCAATACTGCTGCAAGGACACTGTGCTCAGGGATACACACCCAGATCATGGCCTGTCCTGCTGGGCTGCTCACTCCGTGTTTATACACTCTCAATACTGACGCAATGACACTGTGCTCAGGGACATACACTCAGCTCATGGACTGTCCCTCTGGCCTGCTCACTCCGTGCTTATACACACTCACTTTGAGCTGACTTGAATATTCGCAGAATTATTGCCTTGCCTTACCCTGCCTTCAGCAGTGTTACCTCTCAGCCAGAGGTACCAGGCTCACCCGTCTGCTGTAATATCTTGGTGTTTAGTACAGATACAAACCCAGGAAGCTTGGTATCATTGTCCACGGTCAGTCACAGTGCCCAGCACAGTGAGTCAGGGGGAGTCTCAGATCCCAGTCCGGGAGCTTGGATATGAGGGAGTCTCAGATTCCTGTCCGGGAGCTCGGACACGGTCAGTCATGGTGCCCAGCACAGTGAGTCAGGGGGAGTCTCAGATCCCAGTCCGGGAGCTCGGACACGGTCAATCACGGTGCCCAGCACAGTGAGTCGGGGGAGTCTCAGACCCCAGTCCAGGAGCTTGACACGGTCAGTTACGGTGCCCAGCACAGTGAGTCGGGGGAGTCTTAGATCCCAGTCCGGGAGCTTGGACACGATCAGTCACGGTGTCCTGCACAGTGAATCAGGGGAGGTTTCAGATCCCAGTCCGGGAGCTCGGACATTGTCAGTCACTGTGCCCAACACAGTGAGTCGGGGGAGTCTCAGATCCCAGTCTGGGAGCTTGGATATGGGGGAGTCTCAGATCTCAGTCCGGGAGCTCGGACACGGTCAGTCACGGTGCCCAGCACAGTGAGTCAGGGGGGAGTCGCAGATCCCAGTCCGGGAGCTCGGACACGGTCAGTCACGGTGCCCAACACAGTGAGTCAGGGGGAGTCTCAGATCCGAGTCCGGGAGCTTGGATATGGGGGAGTCGCAGATCCCAGTCCGGGAGCTCGGACACAGTCAGTCACGGTGCCCAGCACAGTGAGTCAGGGGGAGTCTCAGATCCCAGTTCGGGAGCTTGGACACGGTCAGTCACGGGGCCCAGCACAGTGAGTCAGGGGGAGTCTCAGATCCCAGTCCGGGAGCTTGGACACGGTCAGTCACGGTGCCCAGCACAGTGAGTCAGGGGGCGTCTCAGATCCCAGTCCGTGTTTTCAGACACGGTCAGTCACGGTTCCCAGCACAGTGAGTCGGGGTGAGTCTCAGATCCCAGTCCGGGAGCTTGGACAAAGTCAGTCAGCCTCTCATGGTTGTTAGAGTCAGGATCCTTCCCCAGGGATGGGGTTAGGAGATGAATGTTGGTGAGCCACTTCTCCCTCTTGGCTCTTTCTGCTCTCGTGTGGGGTGGTTCCTTCCGAAATGTGAGAATTACCAAGCGGTATTAAGGGAGGTGGAATTGTTTGTAACAGCTGGTACAGCTGGGGGAAAGGTAGCGTGGTGTCTAAGTGAGTGAGTAGGCAGCAACAGACACCAGGCAGAGTTGGGGAGAGGGACAGAGAAGCAGTTAGAGAGAGACAGAGAAGTTACTGCATTCAGTGAGAATGGGAAAACATGAGCCTTGGTAGGAGGTGGGTGCAGTAACAGAGAGAGTGAGGGTGAAGGCACGAAGTGCAGATGGTGGTACTTACCCTCGTGGATTGGGGAAGGTCACCGACCGCCTTTCTACTATGTTGGGCATTCACCCAGAAGGCTGGCATTTCACTGACACAGGGGTCAACAACGGGCGAAGGTGGCAGGGTCTGGTGCCATGGCCTCTAATGCCAGTCTTAGAGGAAGATAATGTCCCTCTCCTGCACCATGTCATCCACCAGAATCTCAGGTGCTTTTCCACAAAGTGGGGCCCCAGTTTTATCCCCTCTGCCATCTAGAGCAGTTTCGGATCGACAGTACAAGAATATAATGACTTTTTAAAGATGGCCACTTTAACAGGGAGGCCAGTGCATTCTGGGATATCCAGGCAATGGGCAGTTGTTATGACAAAGAGGCAAAAAACATCAGGTTAGTGTCAGATGAAAGGAAGACCACGTGGGCAGGGAAGGTAGTTAATGAGGCAGATTGGGGATGGTATCATGAGAAAATGCACTTCACCTTGTGCAGAGTAATCCTTCATGAAACTTGACTAAAATGGGACTTGACCAAATCATAAGATGGTTTAGGTTTCTGTCTGTCTGAATCAAAGTAGGGATGAAATATTGGGAACAATAAACTTGGAGCGGAGAATTTTACAGGAGATTCAAATCCTTAAAATAGGGGTAACACAATGTTCCAGACTGTTAAAAGGAGCCGGGGAAAATCCCCTGCCTTCTAGTTACCTACATTATCCAATCCTCCCTAGATGCAGGAATGGTGCTGGAGGACTGGAAAATGGCTTATACCGCAGTTTTGTTTAATGTGGAGCAAGGGACTGACTGAATAGGTCGAGGCTGGAATTCTAAGACAGTGGATAAACGGTCACTGAGGAAGTCGCAGGGACTCCAGGACAGACAGTTTGGATTTGTTCAAGGAAGATCGTGTGTAATGAATCTGACTGTGTCGGTTTGAGCCAGTAACTTGTAACTGCATGTGAATGACTTGGATTTGACGAGAGAGCCCATGGCAGGCTGCTTAAAAACAGAAACTATGGAGTCCAGGTGAATGAAGCAAACCACCCAGAGAAGTGCAAGGCAAGGCATTTGGGGACATAAACAAGAGAGAGGAATTGACAATAAATGAGAGTATAGTCAGTGTGGGCAGATAAATGAAGGTAGCTAGAAACATCAATAATCTCGTTAATGTAGCAAATGGCATTATTTCGTCTGTCAGACAAAATACTCTTCAGAGCAGGAAGCTTATACAGGAACTGTATAAATACTGAGCTCAGTCACAGCATGGGGACTGTGTACAGTTCTGGTCACCCCATCACATGGAAGGATGGAATTGGACTGGAGAGGGTACAGAGGAGATTCTTCACCCTGTGACAGTGGAAGTGTAGTTATGCGGAAAGATTGGAACGGAGGACGCTGAGAGGAGATTTGATTGTGGTGCACATATTGTCAGGGGCCTGGGTAGAAAGGGAGAGAGCACCTTGTTCCTGTTGGAGAGCTCAGTTATCAGTGGCGAATATTTAATCTAATTGGTTGAAATATCAGAAAAGTAGTGAGGAAGGTTGTTATTTCACCCAGAGTATGGTCGGGATCTGGGAGTCACACATGGAAGCGGAGTAGAGGCAGAAACTCTCAAACCATTTGAAAAAGGTGCCGGGATCTGCAAATGAAGTCCTACAGCATCCGGGGAGACAGAACTAGGGCTTCAACCAACAATGATACATCTTGTCCAATGCAGACAGTGGACAGAGTGATCTCCTCTCTACTGTGCTATTTTCTGAAGTTTTCAAAGGTTACCAACATCTGATAGAATCAATACGTAGAGATGAGGGGTGAGGGCAGGGAGGAGCAGCGTGTAAATTGATTAGCATCACAATAATACTGATCCCATCCTTTACACACAATGCTACTTCCCAGTGTTGGCCTATTTATCCTTCCTGTGTAAATGGGGAAAACCTTTGATTATCCAGATCTGTCGTGGTCACACTGCAACCCCATCTCCATAATGACAGCTACATCTGATCTGGTTCACATGATTTAAAGGAACCATTTCACTGACCTTGTTGAAAGGTTCCAAGCTTCACTCTTGCACCATTGAAAGCTGCTCTTAGTCAACTAATGTTTCTCACGCTCAATTATTGCATATCATTCTGTACCATCATCCTGAACTTTACAATATAATGATCATTATGCCCCAAAACGTTCCCCTACTGACACTGGATCCACTTGCCCACCTCTTTCCCAAGGACCAGGTCCAACAGTACAACTCTCTTCGGCTGGACACATACTCCTGAAGTGAGCTCTCCTCCATGTAATCCAGGAACACTTGCACCTCGTGATCCTTCATCGCCAGTATCCCTGTCTGTTGTCTGGAAACATTAAGTTTCTCAGTATAACTAATCTGGAGTATTGTCATCGCTCTCAAATGATCCTGCATATTTATTCTCCATCATTTATTTGGTTGCTGGCCAAATCAGCAAAGTGTAATTGTATACTTGTTGTGTAGCTCTAGCCAAATTCCTTTTGTCCTTGGACGGATGCTCTTTCTCTTGGACCACTTAACTAACGCTAATCTAAACCAATACGTCTATCTTCATCCTGTTCCTGCCCTTCTATCATTTTGGAATCCTTTATACTCAGCAATATTTAACACCCAGTCCTACCATTCCTCGATCCAGCTTTCGGTGATCAGTACTTCAGATTTCCACACTGCAATCTGCATCTGGAACTCCCCACACTCCGAGTCTTCATGTCCATACAGAGTACCTCAGATTTAGGCTTTCTTTCTTACTCCATCTTCCACCGTTAAACTTGTTATTGCAAATTAGTACCAACTATATCTCCCATTATTTTGAGAATCCTGGTAGTCTCCTCTACTATTCCTTTTTGTATCCTAAGCACACGCCAAGTTATTTTCAATCCCTCCCAAACACCCTGTAAGAAATTCAGTCCCAGCTCTGTCACTTTCGCCCATCCAGCTCGTACAGTTGCTGCCTTCCCCAGAACAAGTCCCAATATTCCAGGAATCTGAAGCCCGTCCTGCTGCACCATCGTTTCAGTCACACTCTCATCTACCTAAAATTCCGAGTCCTGTTCTCACTTGGACACGGAAATGCGAGTATTCCAGTGATTGCTACATTTGCAGACCTGCTTGCTAACCATCCACCGAGCTCCCAAAATTCTGACTCCCAGACCACTTCACCCTTCCTACCCAGGTCAATCCTACCAACATGGACATGACATTTGACTGCTCACTGTTCCCCAGACGAATGTCCTTCAGCCACCGTGACATTCTTAATCCCACTACACTGTAATTACAGACACGCTGACACCTTCTTTACTTTCCTGTCTCCCCAGTGACTATTGCTCCTCCTTCCTTCTCCCTCCTCTCCTGTACAGTCAGGCTGCTTGTGGGGGAACAGACATGGCTCTGACTGCCCTCTCTTGAGCAGCCTACACCTTCATCAGCTTCCAAACTGAGAAACCAAATTGGGAGGTAGACACCATGATATTCTTGTATTCACTGACAGTTTCTCTCCGATTGCCTAGTCCCCCAGACACTTCCTTCTTCCAGGCCGTCATGTGTGCCGGGTGATCTGCTGTGTGTGTGTGCTATCCACCTAACTCTCAGCATCACAGATGCCCCATATTGTCTCTAGTCGCTGTCTGAGCTACATGCACCAGTGTCCATCTGGGACACGAGCAGGGGCTATGACTTCCCAATGTACCAGAACACATTTTCTATCTGACAAATATGTCTTGCCATGTCTTAAAACGCAAAATGTCTGGAGGAACTGTATTAATTACTTAGAATGAAGTTTACATTCGGGAAATAACAATATGGTTAAATCCGTTATTCAACTGTGGCTTACTGAGGGTAATTTATTATATTGGCTCAAAATTTCACTTCTCTCTCTTATTTCTGTGTTCAACCGTTATTTCAGAAGTTGAAAAAAATTGCGAACTTATAGCAATTAACTGACAGTCCCTAATAACGGTGCATTTATCAGCCAATGAACTTACAGCTTTTTTCTGTGATGGCTCTTGCACTTCTTTCAAACTCAGTCCCAGCAGCAGAAAGTTATCTCTGTGACTCCCAGGAACTTGTAATCCTCCAGATCCCACTCCACCCTGCTCCCTCACAGGGTCACCGTCTCTTTGACACCCAGGGACGTGTAATCCTCCAGCTCCCACTCCACTCTGCTCCCTCACAGGGTCACCGTCTCTTTGACACCCAGGGACGTGTAATCCTCCAGCTCCCACTCCACTCTGCTCCCTCACAGGGTCACCGTCTCTGTGACTCCCAGACACTATTAGGCCTTGATCCTCAGTGCTGATTTATACCCTCCCACTTTGCTGCCTCTGTAACTCCCAGGTGTGAGTTAGCCTCGTGCTCCTACTCCAAGTTGCTCCCTCACATGGTCACTCCCTCTGTTACTCGGTGCTAATTTCGATGCAACTGCTCTGCTGCTTCTCCAACTCCAAGTCCCAGTCGGCCTCGATCCTCGTTGCTGATGTATATTCTCCCGCTCTGTGCTGCTCTCTCTCAGGTTCCCTCCCATTGTGACTCCCAGGTAATGGTAGGCCTCAAGCCTCAGCGAAGATTTATAACATACCATTCCGCATTGCTCTCTAACAGGATCGTTGTTGTACCTGGAAGAGGGAAAGAGGAGGATTCGACAGAGCAGAGGGCGTTACAGTGATTGAGCGAGCTGTATGGGATAGAACAGGTTATCTGGGGAGCTCGGCAGACATGCAGCAACTTAAGAAGTTTACTGGAAGATACAGTGAGAGTTTCAGACATTGAAGAAGGCAAAGGAAATAGAGAGATTGTGGCTTGTTCATGACGGAGCTTTGTAGAGTCTTTCCGAGTTGCTTACAGAGATGTATAGAATTCAACAAATGCAAATTGACATCCAATAAGTGTTGTCTTGTCCTGGAGAGTTGGATGGAGACTTGGATGTGACAGACTTGGATGTGACAGAGTGAGAAGACTTGCAGTAACTGGGGGGAATATAAACCTTTGGGGCACTGGTGGTTTTCAAGGATCCTCAGGACATGAGGAGGTGCAGAGAATGGGAGCATTCCAAATAGTGGGATTGTAGGGGATGGAAATCCTGAGATGGATAAGGAGGAAGAAAATGGTCAAATTTAGTACACACAACCATTCTAATTATAGAGATTGAGGAAGGGAATCTGTTCTATCAGTGATTACAATTATGTGGAGAGTAACAGAAACTGAAGGTTACAAATTTAAAAAAGGAGAGATTTTTGGTGATCAGAAGTTTAAACAAGAATAAAGAAATTTTAGTGATCTCTAGCGCAGATGGGAACGGAGGAGGTGAGATATTGTGAGGAACTGTCAGATTTATATGGCGGGGAGGATGACAGATGTGAAAGGGAGAGCTGCATTATCTGTATGCAGTAACAGACATGAGGAGTGTTGTAGCGCCTGCTGCAGGGTACACAGATAACAACATTTCAAACAGCTGGAGCTGTGGCTCAGGAAAGCAGCTCACTACCACCTTCTCAGGAACATCATCAAATCAACAATAAATGCTGGCTCAGCCAACAAAGCTCATGTTCATGAATGAATGAAGGAATAAAAGATGTACAAGTAGCACTGAGGTCACTCTGGAAGGCTCTTTCAACAGCCCTTCACAATCCCAGAACCAGTGTACCCTGGAAGGACAGGAGTTCCCGATGCACGGGAACACCAAAATTTCCAAGTTGCCTGGCAAGCCACGCTCCATCCTCCCAGCACTGTGTCTGTCCCTACACCCAAAGGACTGCAATGGGTCAGGAAGGCAGCTCACCACCACCTTCTCTAGGGAATTACAGATGGGAAGGTAACGGTGAAACTTTGCTGGTTACAGCCAGACAGAAAAATAAATCCAGCAGTGGGTGTGAAATGAAATTTCCTTTTCAGAACAACATGCTGAGCATGGGGAGAGGATTTGTCTTATTGGCACAAGACAGAGAGTGTGAAGAAAAGGGTCTTTTTCACGATGGGTACTGGTGATGAGGGGAGCTCCGCAGGGGTCAGTGTTGGGACTACACTCTACACATAGAGTCATAGAGAGATGTACAGCATGGAAACAGACCCTTCGGTCCAACCCATCCATGCCGATCAGATATCCCAACCCAATCTAGTCCCACCTGCCAACATCCGGCCCATGTACCTCCAAACCCTTTCTATTCATATACCCATCCAAATGCCGCTTAAACGTTGCAATTGTACCAGCTTCCACCACATCCTCTGGTTGCTCATTCCATACACTTAACACCCTCTGCGTGACAAAATTGCCCCTTAGGTCTCTTATATCTTTCCTATCTCACTATAATCTATGTCCTCTAGTTATGGATTCCCCGACCCCAGGGAAAATACTTTGTCTATTTATCCTATCCATGCCCCTCAATAAGTCACCCCTCAGCCCCCGACGCTCCAGGGAAAAGAGCCCCAGCCTGCTCAGCCTCTCCCTGTAGCTCAGAACTTCCAACCCTGGCAACATCCTTATAGATCTTTTCTGAACCCTTTCAAGTTTCACAACATCATTCCGATAGGAAGGAGACCAAAATTGCACGCAATATTCCAACAGTGGCCAAAGCAATGTCCTGTACAGCCGCAACATGACCTCCCAACTCCTATACTCAATGCTCTGACCCATAAAGGAAAGCATACAAAACGCTGGCTTCACTATCCTATCTACCTGCGACTCCACTTTCAAGGAGCTATGAACCTGCACTCCAAGGACTCTTTATTCAGCAACACCCCCTAGGACCTTACCATTAAGTATATAAATCCTGCTAAGATTTGCTTTCCCAAAATGCAGCATCTCGCATTTATCTGAATTAAACTCCATCTGCCACTTCTCAGCCCATTGGCCCATCTGTTCCAGATCCTGTTCGCTGTCCACTGCATCTCCAATTTTGGTGTCATCTGCAAACTTACTAACTATACCTCTTATGCTCGCATCCAAATCATTTATGTCAATGACAAAAACATAGAGGGCCCAGCACCGATCCTGTGGCACTCCACTGGTCACAGGCCTCAAGTCTGAAAAACAACCCTCCACCAACACCTTCTGTCTTCTACCTTTGAACCAGTTCTGTATCCAGATGGCTAGTTCTCCCTGTTTTCCGTGAGATCTAACCTTGCTAATCAGCCTCCCATGGGAAACCTTGTCAAACGCCTTACTGAAGTCCATATAGATCACACGTACTGCTCTGACCTCATCATTCATCTTTGTTAATTCTTCAAAAAACTCAATGATGTTTGTGAGACATGATTTCCCACGCACAAAACCATGTTGACTGTCCCGAATCAGTCCTTGCCTTTCCAAATACATGTACATCCTGTCCCTCAGAATTCCCTCCAACAACTTGCCCACCACCATTACGAGTCTGGACAAAGGATGTGAAGGGGTACGAGAAATAAGTTTCCAAGGAAGATCCCAGGGATGAAATTCGTATCATATGAGGAGCAGGTGAAGTCTCTGCGTCTGCGCTTGATAAAGTTTCAGAGGCAGCGGCAGAATCTCATTCAAACTTACAGATTAACGGGGGGGTGGGGGGGGGGGGGGTTGCTGGATGGTGTGGACGTGTGCAAGATGTTTCCACGAGCAGGATAGACCAGGGGCCAAGGGCACAGCTTCAGCGTGAAGGGACGACCCTTTAGAATGGAGATGTGGAGGAATGTATTCAGCCAGATGGTGATGGATCTCTGGAACTCACTGCTTCATGGGGCTGTGGGTCTGAAGTGATTCAATGTGTCTATCTCAGAGATAGCTAGGTTCTTGATCAGTAAGGAGATCAAGGGTAATAGGGAGTAAGTGAGAGAATAGAGTTGATAAACAATTCAGCCACAATCAAATAGTGGAATAGACCCGAAGGAACGAATGGCCTAAGTCTGCATCTATACATGATGGTCTTATGGACTGCGCTTTTTCCATAGGTTCCTAACTGTGCAGTTAGCATTTTTGGCTTGTCGTTTACCGTACATTCCAGCACCATCCTCATTATTGCTATCACCTCTTGGATCAGATCAACTGCAGAAAGCTCCATCACAGAGTAATGTGGGAATCCTTGTGAAGAAATCTCAGAAAGGCGGCATATAGGGCCAGAAGGAAATAGAAAAGGCAAATGGAATGCTGGCATTGATTCCAAAGGGAATAGAGAATAAAAATAGGGAAGGCTTTTAACAACTATACAGAGCTCCAGTCAGCCCACACTGAGAACACTGTAAACAGGTTTGTCCCCTGTCTGGAGGGAAAATGTCCTTGCATTGGAGGCAGCACAGAGAAGGTTCACCAGGCTGTTCTTCAAAATGGAGAGACATTGATGAGAAGAGGTGGAGATGTTTGAACTTGCAGTCGTTAAATTTTAGAAAATGAGGCAGATTTATTGATGAACCGAAGATTCTTGTGTTCTTACAGATTCGGTACTGAGACATTGTTATCCTGATCAGGGATTTGTAAACGGAGATAAAGGGGAATACAGACACTAGAGAAACTAACAGAGAAAAGATGGGTTGGAGAGACTGGAGGATGTTACACAGTTCGGGTGAGTGGTTTGAGATCAGATAGGTTGTCGGCCTGAAAGATATCAAGGAGAGATACAGGGTTATCAGTCCTGAGAAAGTTACAGAGATCGGGAGGAATATAAGGACGAGAGATTAAACAGATAGGAGTGGTTGTTGGAGCTTCAGGAGATATAGAGACTGGGACGTGTGTCGGGACTAGAGATTGCATAGATATTGGTGGTAGTTGGAGCTACAGAGGGTTTTAGAGAAAGGGGGGGGGTTTGAGACTGGAGATGAGACAGATTGGGGTGGTATTTGGAGATACTGGAATTTATATAGAAAGGGAGGATTGGAGGAACTGGAGATTACATATATGGGGTGGTAGTTGAAGCTGCAGTAGTTTATAGGGACCGGTTGATTATTGCTGCTGGCGATTACACTGACATGCACAACAGTTGGAGCTGCAGGAGCGAGTGAAATAGGGAGGGTTGAAGAGGCTGGATCAGTTTACACACCCATGGAGAAGTGGAGGGATTTGAGGAGACAGAGATACTGAGGGTTGTAGGGCTGCAGGACTTCAGAGAGCTAGTGAGAACTGTGAAGGCAGGTTTGAAGAATTCCCATCAGTTAACAGACATTTGGAGTGCTGTTCTGGAGGAGGTTACAGAAATCAACAGGGTTGCAGATACTGGAAGATATTACAAAGACAGTGAGCTGTAGTATTTGCGGAGGTTACAGCGACAGGATGCGTTGAGGAGTTTGAGGCTGCTGCAGGTGTTAAACATGCTGCAAGGGATCAATAACCTTACATCGATCAGGGGATTCGAAGCTCTGGAGATAAAGAATGAAAATTGCAGTAACTGAAGAATATCACAGAGATGTGGAATAACATATGATTTAGAGGAGTTATGACATGAGATGAGCTGTATTCAATGGAGTCAGGACAGATGCAGGGAGATCTGAAGGGACTACAGGTGATCAAAAGGACAGTGAGGCTTCTCAGTGTAGGATTGGAGCAGTTCATGCAGGCAGGGAGAATTTTATGGAATTGTGCTATTTGCAAAGATTAAGAGAGTTGTATAGAATTGAGGAACGTACAGAGATATGGAAGGTATCAGGGGACATATTACTGCTTCTGGTGGACTCATGGCCCCTTCTCTAGCTGCCTCATCTGCCAATCAATACCCCCTTAATTCTAGGTATCCCCCTTCCTCTACAATACCCTTGTGTTTTCTCAATTGGCCACATATTCCGTCGACTGTAGTTAATGAAGACACTTGTTTATGTCGAATGCTGAAGTTCTGGAAATTATATGTACCAGAAAGCTGAACAATCTGTCAGAGCTTAGAGAGACAGGGACAGCAATAGAGCCTGGAGACTCTAACACAGATAGGGAGCATTGGATACACTGGAGGAGGTTTCTGCTTTAGGGGTGGTTGTAGGGGAATGTAACATTTACATCGATAAGGGTGTAGGAGCTGGAGAAGGGTTGGATATGGTTAGATTGGTGGGGAGACTGGAGGAGCTTAAATTGACAGGGTGGGTGATAGTGACGGAAGATGTTACATAGATAGCCAGTCTTGTAGAAACTGATCGGGAGAGTGACAAGCATTTGAGTTGGTTCTACAGATCGGGGGTGTTGCAGGGACCTGAGAGGATTACGCAGACAGGGAGGATTGTAGGATGTCCACATTTCAGGACTGGAAAAGGTTACACAGCTAAGGAGGGATATTGGAGCTGTGGTGAGAGAGAAACTTTTCAGGTTGTCAGGTGTATGCTGATTTTCACGAATATAGAGGGTCTTTAAAGAAATAGTTTTAAGCTAAGAAATAACTTTGAGTATTGTAGCTTGAACACAAAAGAAGTAGGAGGGGCATTTCGCAATAAGCTTATAGTTTGTACGTCCGCTTTTCGGACTGTCAAAATAGTAAAGGATGATCTCAGAAGTCAGTAGGTTAGAAAAGAGGAACTGGATAAAATGACAGAAAGGCTGTAACGAACAAGGACAGCCAAATGAGACAGATTTAAAAGGAAAACAAGTGAGGTAATTAATAAGTATGATCGACTTAGGCTTGGGTGCAGGGAATTACCAAATGAGGGAATAACGGGCGCAAGTAATAACAAAATAAGGGGATAGAAAGAAATAGGCACTTATGATAGGTTTATTGCTTAGTGTAGGGTGTCGAGAGACCCCTCAGAAAAGGGTCTCATAAAAAAACTCTGTATTTTAATGTCGGGTGTGACTCTCCTCATAGAGCCTCCCATCTTGAAAGATGTTCGAATAAATGGAGTGCTTCGCAACTCTTTGACTTGGACTGAAACTTTTTGATTAGGTGGGTTCGTTTCTCACAATTGGGGGCTCGTCCGGGATGAACTTCAGCTCCTGAAAAGGCTCCCACAGTCGATAACTGAGAAGGCGCGCCACATACCCCGTTTTTCAGCGGTGGATGGCTTGAGGGATTGCCTAAATTGAATCCTTTAAGAATCGTTCCGAACCAGTTGGCAGTGATTGTGTGTACTTTGAGTTGGACTCATGGGGACCTTGGGTGGGACCCAAGGGGGAAGGCACAACCGGAAGACGTCTAATAGCCAGGTAGCTCTGTGCACAGACCATAGTAAGAAAACTGACTTTTAAGTACTACCTTGGTGGCTGGTATCAGGGGACATATTACTGCTTCTGGTGGACTCATGGCCCCCTCCCTAGCTTGGTGGCTGGGTCTTGGGTTTTAGTAGTTATGAGGAATTAACGAAAGTAACCTGGGGGTTCGGGAGTACCAAACTCCTACCTCGAGTTGAACTCGAGGATTCTGGTTCATAGGGGTGGGACCCCTAACTCGATTGCCTTTTCGCGAATGACAAGGACACCAGAATCACCTGACAGGGGTCCGGCTAACCCATAAAACGTGCCCTACCTTGAGTTGGACTCAAGGAGTTTCTAGGGAAAGATTCCTAAGATTCTGTAGGGATTGGATCCCTATTGGGAGAGGTGATTGAAGCCACTGGGTGGTGAACGAGGCTGAAATGGGTTGTGCAACAAGTATTAAAGGAAAATCCTCCGTTCAGAAGGGAGGCGTTCCTTGCAACATTCCTCCAGAAAATCCGTTGGGTAAGATGTTGGGAAATTGGAAACAAAACGAACACACACAACAAAAAGTTAGAAAGAAGATGATTAAGTGTTGCTGTTTTGTATGGGCTAAGGAATCTATTCTTTGTCCTGACATATTCTGGACAGTAGGGGAAGGATTGTTGAAAATACTCTTTGTGACTAAGTCTTGGCCAGATATTCAGAAGAAAATATAGAAAATATTGGGATGGAGTGAGAAAACCATTAGATGGATTGCTGAGGAAGGCTCAGAGAGTACTTGTCAGGAGAGAGGACGAAAAGTAGAAACAAAAGGCCAAAAAGACTGAAACACAGGGAATAGATAACCGACGGAAAATTTGGCCAATTGAGAAAAAACAAGGGTATTGTTGAGGAAGGGGGATACCTAGAAGTAAGGGGATATTGATTGGCAGATGAGGCAGCTAGGGAGGGGGCCATGAGTCCACCAGAAGCAGTAATATGTCCCCTGATACCTTCGCTCCCTGATCCTCCAAGTGCTCCGTTATGTAATACTAAGGAGGAGGAGGAACTGAAAGATATTAGTGCGGTTAAAACAGAAGAGGGGTGTTGGCTGCTACCTGATGGAAGGGAGATGCTTAATAAAATGATAACGTGCGAAATTATGACCATTTTGCATCAGGGAATTCATTGGGCGGGGGAGGGTGCAGGCAATGTGCGATTTAGTCCTGCGAAAATATGGGTGCAAAGAAGTATATACGATTGCCAAACAGATATGTAAGCGATGTATAACATGTAAAAAGACAAACAAAACGTTTTTGAGGAGACAAGTTCAGGGAGGATGACCACCTTGGCTGCGACCATTTCAGAATATCCAGGTAGATTATACCGAGTTACCCCACGTGGGAAGGTTGAAGTACCTGTTGGTGATCGTTGACCATTTGTCCGGATGGGTTGAACCATACCCCTTGGCGACAGCCACCGCGAATGGGGTTTCCAAGGTGATTCTTGAACAGATAATTCCAAGGTACGGGGTAGTAGAACATATAGACTCAGATCAAGGTATACATTTTACTTCTAAAGTATTACAGGAGACAATGAAGAGTTTAGGAATCTCCGGGGAATTTCACACTCCTTGGCTCCCATCCCCATCAGGCAAGGTTGAAAGAATGAATCAGACGCTGAAAAAGCAACTATATAAATTAGTTCTTGAGACCAAACTCCCGTGGGCAAAGTGTCTACCCTTGGCTCTCCTACGGGTGCGAATAGCACAGAGAAACGACTTGGGATTGTCCCCAGTGAAATATTGTTCGGCTTATCTTATTTGGGCACAAAAGGGGTGGTTCAAATTAATGAACAGAAGTTAAAGAAGTTTATGCTGGCCCTGTCCGGTTCTCTATCTTTTCTTCAAACTCAGGGTCAGCTTGCCCAGACGCCACCCCTTGACTTTGCAGTGCATCCGCTCAGACCGGACGATTGGGTCCTAATCAAATTGTGGTCGGAGACGAAACTTCAGCCAGACTGGGAAGGTCCGTATCAAGCCCTATTCATGACGGAGACGGCAATTAGGACGGCCGAAAAGGGCAGAACACATTATACAAGGATCAAAGGGCCAGTGAAACCCCCGAATGACAAGGAAATTTGGAGAGCAGAAACAACAATGGAACCGCTTAAACTCAAGTTAAAGAGAACTGTTTAACAGACCGTTTAATGGACTGATAAGTGATTGTTTGTACCGTTGCAACGTGATCGTGGGATACGTTTCTGTCAAATTTTTGGTTTAGTCTCTCGGCACGCCCTTTTCACGAATGGAGAGAGTGTATAGTTTAGCCTTTTTGCTCCCCTTCCTTGATTTCATTTTAGGAAGCACATCTTATGTGGTATTAATGGCCCCCGAGAATACCAATCCCCATGTCATAGAAGCCGATATTTGCAGTTGGTAGATTGTGGGTCTATGGAAAGTCAGAAAAAGTACAGTAACTCAACAATTCATCTCAAATCCTATGGAGGTTACTCAGTACAAAATGGAAAGAAATTAGACATCAAATCCTCTGGCCCCGTGGCCCTCATGGCAGAAATGGCTACTCTTGGTGATAGGAATACATTTTGGAATACATTTCACGGTAAGGGCAAACCTTAGGAAAATCCACTCATCCAAGTACACCGAAGCCCTGTTCGGCCTCCCCCTGATTGTCCAACCAAAGGTGCAACCCAGTGTATATTACTGTAAAGAATACCTAGTGGAAGGAAGGGATATATGACCGGTGGCGTGGGTGGTGGTGGTGGTGGTGGGGGTGGCTGTGAGGGGGGCGGGGTTTAACCAGGTCCAGCACAATGAAACATTTGGCATAGAAATGACAATTAGTAGGCAGAATTTGATTTCTCGGGATGTTGTTTTCGCATACAGGTGAGAAACGGGACCGTAGTGCAAAGTACGAATACCAAGGTTGGGTGCAGGGTGTCACAATTGTAGAGATGAAAGACTTGAAACAGTCTATTGAAATAGAAACGGTATACGGGGATACAAATGCCTGGGTTGAAAGGGTGAAGTACACTGTGAAAAGTCTGAAAAAGGCATTTGCTATGCATGTGCCGCAGGTAGAGTGGTGGCTCACGTGGTTCCCTTTCCGCTCGGGTGGAAGCGGGACAGGGCTGGTATGATATGCATGATAGCCCTGTACCAGGATGAGACGGCGTGGGGTGACCCAGGCTGTCGGTCTTTGCTGTTGTTGTTCCCTCCCCTGACGGAGGATTTAAAAAGTCCCCCTTCATTTTCGGACGGGGTCGGGAATCGTACCTCCTGTGTGTGAAGGCAGGTGTCGGATTGGTCCCGATTTCTAGGAGACATAAAGTCCTGCTCGGAAATTGAATCGGTTCCCGAGTCAGTGTTGGGAGGAAACTATTCAGCTTTAAAGATACCCCGAGTGGATTTGTGGTGGTACTGTGGCGGAAAGATTCTAAGACCTACTATGCCCTCTGACTGGCGAGGCACTTGTGTAATTGTGCAATTGGCTATCCCATTCAACCTAGCATGAGAAAAAGGTGAGATTCCCCTGGAATGGGGAAAACGAGGTGTGTCCAGTCAGTGTTTGCTACCTCCTTTGATGATGATATTTATTTGGACGGGGTAAGGGTTTCCAGAGGGGTGCCTGATGAATTTAAGACTCGTAACCAGATAGACAATAGACAATAGACAATAGGTGGAAAAGTAGGCCATTCTGCCCTTCGAGCCTGCACCACCATTCAATATGATCATGGCTGATCATCCTTAATCAGTATTATGTTTCTGCCTTATCTCCATAACCCTTGATTCCACAATCCTTGAGAGCTCTATCTGACTCTTTCTTAAATGAATCCAGAGACTGGGCCTCCACTGCCCTCTGGGGCAGAGCATTCCACACAGCCACCACTCTCTGCATGAAGATGTTTCTCCTCATCTCTGTCCTAAATGGTCTACCCCGTATTTTTAAGCTGTGTCCTCTGGTTCGGCAATCACCCATCAGCAGAAACATGTTTTCTTGCCTCCAGAATGTCCAATCCTTTAATAATCTTATATGTCTCAATTATATCCCCTCTCGGTCTTCTAAACTCAAGGGTATACAAGCCCAGCCGCTCCAGTCTTTCAGTGAAAGGTAATCCTGCCATTCCAGAAATTGACCACGTGAACCTACGCTGCACTCCCTCAATAGCCAGAATGACTTTCCTTAAAACTTTAGAGACCAGAACTGCACACAGAACTCGAGGTGGGTCTCACCAGGGCCCTGTACAGCTGTAGAAGAATCTTTTTGCTTCTATACTCAGTCCCTCTTGTTATGAAGGCCAGCAAGCTATTAGCCTTCTTCACTACCTGCTGTACCTGCACGCTTACTTTCATTGCCTGGTGTACAAGAACACCCAGATCTCTTTTTACTGCCCCTTTACCTAAATTGATTCCATTTAGGTAGTAATCTGCGGTCCTGTTCTTGCCACCAAAATGGATAACCATACATTTATCCACATTAAACTGCATCTGACCACTCACCTAACTTGTCCAGGTCACCCTGTAATCTCCTAACATCCTCCTCACATTTCACCCTGCCACCCAGCTTAGTATCATCAGCAAATGTGATAATGTTATTACTAATACCATCTTCTATATCATTAACATATATTGTAAAAAGCTGCGGTCCCAGCACTGATCCCTGCGGTACCCCATTGGTCACTGCCTGCCATTCCGAAATGGAGCCGTTTATCACTACTCTTTGTTTCCTATCAGCCATCCAACTTTCAGTCCAAGTTAGTACTTTGCCCCCAGTGTCATGCGCGCTAATTTTGCTCACTAACCTCCTATGTCGGACTTTATCAAAAGCTTTCTGAAAGTCCAGGTACACTACATCTACTGGATCTCTCTCGTCCATCTTCACAGTTACATCCTCAAAAATAGCAGCTGGATTTGAATCTCTTTTCTGGAGGGTTACACTTAATAAAAATGTCGATTGGATTAATTACATTTTTTATAACCAACAAAGATTTACAAATTGCACCGGAAACGCTGTTAAAGTAATAGCTGAACAGTTAGATGCCACAAGCAGGATGGCCTGGGAAAATAGGATGGCCTTTGATATGATGTTGCCAGAAAAACGGGGAGTTTGTGTTATGTTAGGGGGAAGTTACTGCACCTTTATTCCGAATAACACGGCCCCAGTTGGCTCGATTACTCGAGCCTTACAAGGATTGGCGTGCCTCTCATGTCAATTGGCTGAATATTCTGGAGTGGACACTTCAATAACGGGGTGGTTGGAGTCTTGATTCGGCAAATGGAAAGGAGTTGTGGTTTCTGTTCTAACCTCCTTTTTAGTGGTGGTTTGGATTCTGGCAGCACTGGGCTGTTGTATTATTCCTTGTATTCAGGGTCTCGCTCAGAGAATGATCGAGACCGCCTTGACTAAACAGATGTCCCTGAAGGGTATGCAGGGAGAACAGCCTTTATTTTTTAACAACTTATGATGTTGAGAATACTCCGATGGCATTTCCAAAGTAGATAAACTTTCAGGTCTGATGGCCTCTAACCTGGAGGGCTCAATGTCCCAGAATGAAGAAGATCAACATACATTGACAAAAAGAAAAGGAGGGATTGAGAGAGAAAAATTTCAGGTTGTCAGGTGTATGTTGATTTCAACGAATATAGAGGGTCTTTTAAAGAAATAGTTTTAAGCTAAGAAATAACTTTGAGTGTTGTAGCTGACCACAAAAGAAAAAAAAGGAGCAGGAGGGACATTTCGCAGTAAGCTCATAGTTTGTAGGTCCACTTTTTGGACTATCAAGATAGTAAAGGATGATCTCAGAAGTCAGAAGGATTGATAAGAAAAGAGGAAATGGACAAAATAACAGGAAGGCTGTAACGAACAAGGACAGACAAATAAGACAGATTTAAAGAAAAACAAGAGAGGCAATTAATAAGTATGTTAGGCTTAGGTTTGGGTGCAGGGAATTCGCAAATGAAGGAATAGCGAGCACAAGTAATAATCACATAAGGTGATAGAATGAAGTAGACACTTATGATAGGTTTGTTGCTCAGTGTAGGGGTGTCGAGAGACCCCTCAAAAAAGTATAAAAAAAGCTCTGTATTTTACTTTCGGGTGTGTCTCTCTTCATAGAACTGCCCATCTTTAAAGTGGTTCGAATAAATGTGCTGCTTCAGAACTCTTTGATTCGGACTGAAAATTATTGATTAAGTGGGTTCGTTTCTCACACAAGCAAAATCATTGAGTCCCATTCAGTTTGGGAACTAAGATAATCGGCGAGTTTCACTCGCTCTGGCTTTGTTTGGTGATGTCCTCATTGAGCATAGCCTCCACCTCCTTCTGGACCTGTCTGGCTTTGAGAGGTTTAAGATGATATGGATGCTGTTTTATAAGAACAGTATTCTCTACGTCTACTTCATGTACAATAGCATTAGTCCCCCTCCATATAATTCTTACATATGTCCTCATACTGCAATAACAAACCTTTCAGCTGAGTACTATGCTCCTGAGACAGATAGCTTACGAACTTAACCCACTGCTCAAGGACTTCTGCATTTTAAACATATTTTGAGGCTAATCAAAATCCAAAATATTTGAATTTGATCCCTCACTCTGTGGGGCAGTAACTGCCATCTGTCTCTCCAATTCTTTCTCTCCTCTACTTTTCAGGAGGGGACATATACACTCATTTATAACCCACATGAAGGGGTCTTCAAATGTGGGAATTGGCAACTGAGGTGTTTAGTTTCATTACTGTCCGTGGCCTACCTACTATTTGGCATGAATGACATGTATGCCAGAAGTTAACCACATCTTTGAGCATTCCAGGTCAATAAAAATGTTTTCTCCCTAAGCATTAGCCCGAATCTTTCATACCCCTAGGTGACCTCTTACAGGTAGTTCCTGTGCTACAAATAAAACGTCCTGTCTCTATGCTACTGGCAACACAATCTGGTGTACCTCGGCACATGTCTCCTCTGCACTAACCTGATGTGGTCTTCATTTCCGTCTTAAGATATATCTTTCGGATAATAACTCTCAAGAATATCCTCTGCCTCCTTTTCAGAGTACTCATCCACATATATATCTTTTATCACCTTGTCTGCCTGTTGCAAGTCCCTTTGCCTTTCAGGACAAAACACCTCTGTCTGACCCTCTGCTTGTTCAGGTTTTCCCTGCACCATTAAGGCAAACAAGGTACCAACTAACTGAACCTCAACTCCTTAATCTTTGTCTTTAGCTGTGCTTCATGCGGTGACTTATGATAGTGTGATCTGGCTACTGGACAGTCTGGGAAAATACCAGGATATTTCTGATTTAACTCGTCACTTTCTTGGTCTTCCTTGGGCTTCTCCACGACGAGGGGTGTCCCTCCCAACTTGGATCCTGCTAAATCATTCCCAAGAACAAACTGGATTCGTGAATCTGACACTCTGTCAATCATTTCCACTGTAACTTCCCCAGTCTTGAGTAGGCACTCCCACCTGATCTGACATAGGGGAACGCTAAATTTCTGTCCATCTTTCCCATAAATTAATATTTTCTCTGGTAACAGATTAGAAAGACTGCAAATTCGTTCATCTCTTTGTATTAGCGACTGGTTAATTCATATATCTCTCAAAAGTATAACTTCTTGCCCTTCTACCCTACTTATTTCTGAGTAAACTTTAGTCACAGAGGCGAATTCTTTATAGAGATTAGGTACTAACTCCATACCCAGCCCCTGCCTAGGCTGTGCACTTTCCTGCAGCTCCTTGGCTCTTGTTGGGGTCTCTTTTAAGACTTTCACTGATGCCACTGGCTTACATTCTTTTACTACATATTTTCCCACAGTCCTTTTCTTAACGATCAGCATTGTGTCCATACATATCCCTCCTTATCAGTGGAAACATCTTTTCCCAATGCCCATCTGAAACCACGGGCAGTGGAATTTTCTGTGTCTCCTTCCATTACAATGAAAACTGCTCAGGCCTTTCGCCTCATTTTCACTCTCTTGGGCATCTTCTTTAATCTGTGGTAAACTCTTATTCTCTACTCTTTGTTTTATAGTGTAGCATCTCCCCTTCTCCCAAATTATATCCCTCACAGGACGAAATTCTGGCAGGAAGCCTGCCTTATGCAGCAACATGTATTCATCTGCTAATTTTCCTACCCTTTTCAATTCCTGAACCTTCTGTTCCTCCACGTGAATTATTATCATCTCTGGAAGTGATTTTTTAAACTCCTCCAGCAGCATAATCTCCCTTAGAGTCTCATAGGTCTTATCTGTCTTTAAAGCCTGCACCCATCTATCAAAATGCCTATGTTTAATTCTTTCAAACTCAACATAAGGCTGATTTGGTTCCTTCTTTATGTTTCCGAACTGTTATCTATATACTTCCCGTACCAATTTGTAAGCACAAAAAACACGTTATTTGACGTCTTCATAATCTCTTGACCCTCTCATCTGACAGCGCAGCGAATACTTCTCGAGCTCTGCCGAACAGCTTAGTCCGAAGTAGCATTACCCATAAATCCTCAGACCACTCCATCTGCCGGGCCAATTTTTCAAATGAAATAAAGAAGGCCTCAACATCCTTCTCATCAAAATGTGGCAGAGTTTTGACATAGTTGTATATGTCACTGATGTCCCTTTTAATCTCCATCATGTTAACTTGACTTTGCTAAACAAATCGCAACTTCTCAAATGCAAATTGGCTCTCTTTTTGTTCAGCTAAGCACCTTCTTTCTCTTTCTCTCGCCTTTTCTTCTCTCTCTCTATTTGCTCAGCTACGAAACTTCTTCTCTCTTGTTTTCTCTCTCTTCTCTCTTGCTTTCTCTTTCTTCTTTCTCTGTCTCTTTCCCTTCGTTTATCTTTAAACTGAATTTTCTTGAATTGTAATTTTTTTTGAATTGTAATTGTTTCTCTGACATAAATTTGTGTTTGAGTAATTTCCTGACATTTTCAGCTTTACTCTTGTTCTTGGTGAAACACAAATCTAAGTTATTTGCTAATTCTAAAAGTTTTGCCTTTATCTTTCCTTCTAAAAGCCTTCGGCAAATGTGAGAATCATCTTCAAGCTCAGAACCTCTTGAACATTTTAAGAGCCATTTCTCTCACCTTTAATTTAACCAACCACAAGTCACCGAAATTAAACAAAGTGTCTCACCGACCTTTTGTTTAAAGCTGTCGGACAATAATGTGCAAATGATTAAATCTACTCTGCGTTTTCATACCCCAAACCTATTTAAATCTGCCCGAATCCCAGACTGGATCTGTCTAAACCCGTTCAAATCGCATTCGAAGGGCCCCAAACGGTAAACCCCTCTCCTAAATTAAACCAGCCACAGAGAAAATGTTCACCTCACGCCAGAATCTGTTAAATTTCGAGAGGCAAAGAACCATTTACATAGGTCACTATTTAAAGTAAAATTGACAATTTTGCTATTTAACTCCAACAGAGAATATTAAAATGAGTAACTATTTAGAACTCATTTCGTTAAATCTATCTTTTACCTCCCACTCTACAATACTGGTCCGATTAAACAAAACACCACGATTAAGATTTACAAAAAAAAAATCACGTTTCAAAACCAGTCAGCTTTGTCAATTCTCCTTTGTAGATTTTGCACTGTAAATTTTTATCTCGTGTCGGCTTCGATGTTCTGCTGTGCAAATTTCTTATAGACAGGTACCTTTCAGAAAGCTCTTCCGCCAGCAGTCTATCTTTGTGGGTGTCCTTGACAGCTCTCCCCCTAAATGTTCAAAATGACCAGTTTTACACCTCAAACATTGGATTATTTCATTGATCCTGACGTCATCAAACGTATTATATTTCAAATTCGATTGGATTTCAGTGTGTTGGGGCATAATTTAAACTGAATTTGTTTTTGTTCCATGGCAACTCATACTCACGATTATCTTCAAAGTCAAATGCTACATTTTAACTTCTTTCAGAACACTGTACACCTCTATACCTTCATAACAATATCGTTTGTCAGCCCTACATAGTTTTCCATAAATTCGATCATCTAAGTTGACATAATACTTTTTTTTCAGTTTCAAAAAAAGATCCGTTTTCAGTGTGTGTGTGTGTGTTGTGAATAATCCTCTTAATTGAACTTAGACGGAAGAATGAGATGTAGTCACATTCCCATATGAAGAAGTAAGTGTGCAACTTTTCCGAGGTTTCTGATATTTTTTAAAAATGCAAAAATCTTCTTTATTCAGGATTGAGAAAGCGAACAAATGATGTTCACTTACAGAACAGGAGTAATTTAATAAAACTTAACTAGGATTATTGAATGACCAAATATTTAGTTTTCTCCTGAGAGATTAAATTCAGCTTTCTTTCAAGTCTGAGTTGCATATGTTTTAATCAATATGCAACTATCATCGGTGACAAAACCAGAAATTGCTGGCAATTCTCAATATTTCTGGAAGTATCTGTTGTGAGGAAGCAGATTTAACACAGGGTAACGGAATGGGTCTAGGTTGCTAACTTTTTGCCAAATGTGTTCAGCAAAGTGCCGGTTAGATGCATTAGTAAGGGGTAAATGCGGAGTAATAAAGTAGAGGAATGGGTCAGGGTGCGTTAATCTTCGGAGGGTCAGCGTGGACGTGCTGTGTGAAATGGCCTGTTTCCCCACCGCAGCGATTCTATGATTATATGAATTCTTCATACAAAGGGCGGTTGGTGCGAGGATCAGGGATGTCTCCGAGCATGTTCAGGGCAAACTGAAAGGTGAGGATGAACAGCCAGCGGTTGGGGTACACATTGATACGAATGACATATGTAGGAGGACTGAAAGGTCCTGCAAAGAATTTTAGGTGGCAAAGCCTGAGTTTAATAACAGGATCTCCAGGATTGTAATCTTGGGATTACTCCCCCTGCCACCTAGAATTGAGACAAGGAAGAGGGAGATATCATAGTTGAATACATGACTAAAGAGCTGGTCATGGAGGAGGCTTTCTGATATTTGGATGATTCGGATAGCTTCCAGGGCAGGTGAGAGCAGTGCAAAAAGGACAGGGCGCACCTAAACTGGAGTGGCCCCAACATCCTGCAAGCGAGGTGTGATAGTGTAACTCGGGTAGGTTTAACCTAATAACACAGGAGGCTGGGAACCAAACCAGCAGGTTAGAAACTGAGCAGAAAGTGGAGGTTAGTCAACTAAACAGGCAGAGTCAGTACATGATCATGCTGAAGGAAGGAACAGTCACAATTTAAAAAGTGAGTAGAAAGTTGGAGTAAATGATAGGCTCACTATTATCGGGGATCAATAAATAAGGATGAAGAGCCTGTGCACAAAATTATTAAAAGAGAAAGACAAATCAATAGAACTTACATAAAAATACTTTTAACTAAATGTGTGCAGTATTTGAAATAAAATTAATTAGCTGGCAGCTTAAACAGAGATAACTAGGTATGGCCTGGTGGGGATAACTGAAATATGGTACAGGAATGTCAGGACTGGGGTGTTAAATGTACAAGGGTACTCAGAATTCAGACAAGAAGGAACAGCAGGTGAAGTGTCTGTATTGGTTAAGGATGATGTCAAGGCTGTAATAAGAAATGATATTAGCACGTTGGATAAAAATGATGAAACCATCCGGTTCGAAATAAATTACATTGAAAGATACCCGTTGGTAGAAGCATTCCCAGCTCGCATATCCCCACCCCGGCAAACAACTTTCAAAGTAGGGAATAGCATGAACCAGGGAATAACGTTGGTTAGAGGCAAGGACACAAGAGTGATTATGGGTAATTTGAACATGCATATTGACTGGATTGATGAAATTGGCAAGGGGAGATTCAATGTACGATTCGTCGAACGTAGGAGGGATGATTCCTTCGAGTAACATCTCAAGGAATCAAACAGAGAACTCACTTTGTTATAATGTAATGAGGAAGGAGTGATCAATCATACTGTAGTACAAGATCACCTTAGAAAGAGTGACCACAATATGCTAGAGTTTCAAATTCAGACTGAAACAGTGAAGAAAGAGTCACAGATGTGAGGTGTGGTGTTGGACAATGATAATTTTACTGGCCTGAGTGGACTTGGCAAAAACATTTAAGGGCGGCATTGTTGAAGAACAGGGGCCACTACATCGGGAGATCGTCCAAACTCCTTAATTAAAGTGTAATCCTGAGTAGAAGAGGAAATTTAAAAAGGTGAAAAGTGATCCATGTCTTAACAAGGAAGTCAATACTAACGCCTGGTGGCGTTATCACCGACTGCTGATCCAGATAATGTTCTGGGGACTCGGGTTCAAATGCCGCCATGGCAGATGGTGGAGTTTAAATTCAATATGAACCTGTAATTAAGAGTCTGTTGATGGTAATGAATCCTTTGTTTATTGTTTGAAACACCCACATGTTTCATGAATATCCTTTAGGACGGGAAACCACCATCCTTGATTGGTCTGACCTACATGTGACTTCAAACCCACACAAAGTTGCTTGACGCTTAACTGCCCTCAGGGCAATTAGGGAAGGCCAGTGAGTGCAGTCTAACCAGCGACGCCATATTCCTATGAATGGAATAAAGAAAAACGCTTTAATTGTTCGTAAACTTCTGCTAAAATCAAAATCAAAATGGCTACGAAGGAAAATGCGTCAAAAACATAAGAATTGAAAAAGAACACTTCTCCGAGTAGACGAAAAGTAAAAGAATGCTGAACGCAAATGTTGGCCTTTCAGAGGATAAAAACAGCGGGGTAGTATTGGGAAACTCAGAAGTGGCAGAGGTAAATCAAACACTTCTTGCTTTCACAGTGGAAGATAATTTCTTCCCAAAATTTACAACGACTGCAAAGGATCTTGATAGAAGTACGATGCTGAGGAAAAATGGCATTAAATACATTGATGGGATGAGAGGGAGGTCAGGCTTTCGGCCTGCACTCTATTATAATAAAGGAGGTAAAAGCAGAGGTATCTAACGTGTTAGTTACGATATTTTAAAAACCTTTTAATTCTAGAACTGTGCCGAACTATTGGAAAATCAATAATATGAATCTCGTATGCAAAACAAGAGATAGGAAAAAAAACGGCAAATTTTATACCAGTGAGTTTTAACTCTGTGGTGGGGAAGTTTCTTCAGTCAACCATAAAGTAGGAAATAACTGAACATTTGGAAAAACAAAGATGGGTTCACAACTGTCAGCACGGTTTCATGATGGGCAGGCTGTGCTTCACATACCTGCTGGAGTTCTTTGAGAACGTAACCAACAATGTGGATAACTGGGATCCAGCAACTGCTGTACATCTAAACTTCAGAAGGCATTTGGCAAGGTGCTGCACAAAGGACTGATCTAGCAGGTTAGATCCCAGGGGGTTACGGGTAGAATATTGAATTGTATGAAAGATAACTGGTCTTTCTCTGACGAACTAAAACTGGTGAAGTGCTGCAGGTTTCAGTTCTCAGACCTCAACTCTTTACAATCAATCCCAATGTCTTGGAAGGAGAGAGAGAGTGTAACAACTAAATTCACAGATAGTACTGAACTAGGTGGCAAACAGACTGTAATACGTAAATAAAGAGTTTACAGATGAATATTGGAAATTGGGGCAGATTGTTATATCTGGCAGACGGTGTTTAATGTGGATAATTCTTCCGCCACTCCTAATTTCTATGTTCTTGTGTTGCTCCATCTGCAGTTCTTTGAAGTTTATTCATTGTTGGTGGCTGGGGTGATAGGAGTCGAGGGGTTTGGTTGAGGGAGGTGCAGGTTGCTCTGAGTGTCCGGAAAAAGACATTAATGTGGAGAAAAGACCGCAGTCAGGCTTTGTTGATTCCCACAGCAGGCCTGGCACCCAGCTGGCCTACCCCTGCTCTTCATTCCTGATGTTTAATTGCCTGCAGTAAACCACATCAAAATGTTACAATCAGATAGACAGCTTGTAATTAACATGCCCATTTCATAATAAAGAGACAAATTACCATTCCGATGAGAAGTAAATACTTGGCAATTCTTTAGATATATCAATGTCTATTTGCTGCAACTTCAGGCTGGAAAGTGGGTGATGGGACTGCAAAACACTTTAGCATTGTTGTAACTTTATAGTTTAGATATTGAGTAAAGATATTACATTATCAACACTGTTGGAAAGTGTCATACTATATACCTTATGAAAAATATTTTGAATTATTATAAAAGAATGCAAACATTGAAAAGATTAGAAAAGGAAGTTGTAAACAGGATATAAGTCTTTAAAGAGGTCCGGTGAACGGTCAAATATTGGTCTTTGGATCGTAGCTGAGAAACTGTGTCTGTATTTGAGCATGTTGGAGAGTTGAATGAAAAATTGTATAATTTCAATGAACAGATTGCGAAACGGAGGCACGAGGAATAGGGAATCTGGATCACACAACAAACCTCTGCATCAATATCACATTTTTCAGAAGACAATAGAAATTTTGAAATATTTTAAAACCAAATACATTTAGAAATAACAAAGTTTTACTACAGTTTACAGATTAGTGTTGAGACCACTTTCACTTTATAAGTGTGTCTTCTTTATATTGAGCCTTCGTGTAAGGGGAAAAGCTGCTCTCAGATCACCCTGTGCATACCCCTCATACTGTTAAACACCTCCATCAGGAACACCTCTCAACCTTCTTTGCTTAAAAGTAAAATTAATAAATCTAGCATCTATTCAGTTTGAGTACACTCTTGTCTTGACACTTCAGAAATGTATCACATTTATATGTGTTAAATTTCATCAGCGATTTATTTGCCCACCTGAAGAGCTGGTTTATATCCACCTGTACCCTCACACGTTCCTCCTCACTGTGAACCACCAGCTTATCATTGTGTCATCCACAACATTATTTATCATTTGCCCCAAACTCCATCCCTCCCATTCTCATCATCATCATTTATGAAGTTCAATACTTAGCATTGATTTTCTTCCCGTTCTCTTATTATTCCTATTTTGTTGAATTTACAACATAATGCAGTTGAGGGTTTTTTTTATGAGAGAGCCACACAATTTATTTTGGACATGGAGCTGAATTCACCTTTTATACTATGCTCCCCTCTATGTTTTATTCAGAAGGCTTGGATTAGATTTAGGTGGCTTTCCCTGCAACATTTGGGTTTTACGTGGACCTGGGTAATGTTCTTTGTATCATTCCTGTAATAGTCAGAGCTGAAGGAACTTTCCATCTGTACGGTGAACACAGATTCACAATTTTGTTTGAAAGAGCTCGAGTAATGAGGATAAAGATTCAATTAAATTCTACATTACGAATCGTGGCAGGAGATTATCATATCGTCAAGTCACTTTGAATTGGGAACCAATTACTAAAACATACACCCACTTTTCTTCATATTGTAAAAACAGTTTCACATAGTGTTCTTAGAGCAGCATGATCTTACAGCTGCTCCTGGGATTGCAGGCAGTTAAATATTTCATGTAGCCTTTTCTGCAGTTGATATGACTATTATAGTTTATTAATTTCACATCATTTTTTCTATTTTGTTTCATTAACATACAAAAACGAAAAAAAAACAAACTCACAATTTTCTTTCAAACGAACTTTTGTTTTAAAAGAGCTTTTTAAGGGTGGTTTCCAAAAAAAGCAGAAAAGTCAATTTATGTTTTAAAAGGTTTCTTTTATTATACTGCAAATGTGTTTTTGCTTTGAAAAATTAATCAGCTCTTTTTAAAATAAGGAGTTGCATCTTCCTTCCAGTGAGTCCTACATATTTTCCACTCCGGTGAAGTCTAGTTTCTTCTCGGGATTTCTTGAAGAGGAATATATTTATTGGTTTAATTAGCTAAATAGTTGATTTTGTTTAAGTTTTATATGTTTGATATGCATATGTATATATTTTCCCATTTTTAAGCGTTACTGTCCGTAGGTAATGAAAAGTTATAGGAATATATATATATTCTGTCAAAAACAATCCTGCTTTTAGGCATAATGTTACTAACGCCATATAAAAGGTACACAGAGAGATGGCGAGAAGATTTAGAAAACAAATTATCCAGCAAATCAGTTAGATAGTTGGGTTAGGAAAGATAAGAAGGTAGTTCAAATGTCTCCAGTGGCTATTCCTCTATCAAAATGCTTTTCTGCTTTTAGAACAGCTGAATGGGTTTGTGTCTCTGAAGAAAATGGAATAGCAATCAATTATTGGACAATTGGAATGATTCTTATGTTCAACAGAGTTTGAGAAGAGTTAGAAGAATTATTGCTTCAGTGGACTTTTCTATCGGGGCATCAACAGGAGATTCTGGGGCAGTGACCATTAATTGAAGATGGTTTGTTGCTTTCCCTGTGCGAGGATTAAGAACGTTTCGAAACATTTCAAGCACGTTGTTAAAGGTGAGATTGAATAGCCAAACATTAGTGTAGATAATGGCAGGAATGACATGTTTTGGGGAAATATTAAAACAATACAGAGGGAACTTAAGAGGTGAGGTAGAGTGTTAAAAATAAAACTGTTAAATCAATACTTTCTTGTTTACTCCCAATGCCAAACTCAGCTGGGAAGGAACAAAGGGTTAAAGGAGAAAAATCAACGGCTGAAGAGCTATTGTGTTATTCAGGGATTTAGATGTTTGGAAAATTGGAATCTATTTTAAAATAGAAATGACCTGTTTAGAAAATATTGGTCCAATCTAAACTGGAAAGCAACGAATATCTTAGCAGGGAGATTTGCTCATTCTATGTAGGGAAACTTTATATTGATAGAGACGTCAAGGGGGATATTCCAAGTAGGATGGGAAGAGTAGTTAATTAATGTGAGGAGAGCAAGTCAATTGGAAAAGAAAAACGAGAGAGTCAAAATTATATGGTAATTCTGAAGCACGAAATTGCATTTATTTCAATATAAGGGGTCTTACAGGGAAGGCTGATGAACTCAAGACATGTTTAAGAACATGGAATTGGGACATCATATGTATTACAGAAAATTGGTTGAAAGATGTCCAAGTCGAGACTGTAGTTCTGGGAATACACAGCAGGTCAGGCAGCTTCTGAGTAACAGGAAAGTTAACGTTTTGGGCAAAAGCAGCTCATGAGGAATGGGCTGATGACGGGCTTTTGCTTGAAACATCGATTTTCCTGCTCCTCGGATGCTGCCTGCCCTGCTGTGCTTTTCCACCATCACACTCTCGAGTCTAATCTCCAGCATCTGCAGTCCTCACTTTCGCCTTAAAAATGTTCAAGACTGGCAATTCAATATTCCGGGTGTTAAGTGTCATAGAAAGGTTGGAAACAGACATGCGGAGAGCATGGACAGGGAGGTCTGCCATTTTTGATTAAGGAATAAATTATTGCTGTAACTGGGTAAGATATTTCTGAAACATTATCCAGTTAAAATATGCAAGTCGTATTAGAAATAACAAAATAAAATTCGCTTTGAACAGATTGCACTGAATGCTCATTTGTGACAAATCGTCCATTGAAAATATATTGGTTGAAATTAAAAATAAGAAAGGAAAGATCACATTGATTGTATTGTACCACATATTCTCCAACAGTAAGAAAGAAATTGAAAAACAGACATGTAGTGAGATCTCGGATATATGTAAGCTTAATAAAGTTGTAATAATGAGGGGTGGTTAATTTTCTAAAAATCGATTGGGACTACCACAGTGTTAACGGGTTGGATGGTGAAGAATTTGTCAAATGTGTTCACGAAAATTTTCGTCATCAATATGCGGATGATTCTAACAGAGAAAGAGCAAAACTAGGCCTTCTTTTGTGAAATAGGCAGCGCAAGTGACTGAAGTAAACGTGAGGGAATATTTTGGGTTTTGCAATCATAACTATATTAGTTTCATAATGGCTATGGAAATAATAAGCCTTTCATTAATGTTTGTTTTAATTGGAGTACCATAAATTTTAATGGCATGGGACAAGGGTTTACCAAGATTAATTGGAGTAGACTGTTAGCAAGTAAAACGATGTCTGACAAATGGGAGGTATTCAACAGTGTGATGACAGGAGTTGAGAGTCATTATGTCCCTGTTAGAGTGAAGGGTAATGCTGGTAAGCTTAAGGAACAATGGACAACTACAGTTATTGAGCATTTATTCAAGAATCAAAGAAACCTTACTTTAGATATAGACAACTTTATTCAATTTTATCTCTTAGTCAATATAAAGAGTGTGGGGCATCGTTTCGAGAGAAATCACGAAAGCAAAAAGGAGATATGAGATAGCATGGGCAGATAAAGTTAAGGATAATCCAAAGATATTGTGCAACCACATTAACAGCAAGAGGGTAACCACAGAGAGGGTAAGAGCTCTCAAAGATCATGAAGGATATCGATGTTTTGAACCAATAAGTTGGGGAATAAAATTATCCCATTCCTGGTTCACTAGACAGCAGCAAACACACATTTTTGCCTGCCCCTCACATTCATCCAGCGGGAACTCTATGTGCTATTTGTCAGTCTCTTGACCCACTTGCTCAAGATCCTTTTGTATTCTTAGAAAACCTTCTTCACTGTCCACTGTGCCAAAAGTTTTGGTGTCATCTGCAAACCTACGAACCATGCCTTCGATATTCTCACGCAAATAATTTGCATAAATGACAAACAATGAAAACCCAAAACCAACCTCTGTGCGACACTGCTGAGCACAAGCCTTCAGTTCGAAAAGCAACCACCCACCATTACTCTCTCTCTCTCCTGTCTTTGCACCAATTGAGTGTGCTGGAGAGAAACCCCACAGTTCGGATAGTATCGGAGCAGAGAAAAATTGAATTTACTCTTTTGGAGTCTAACATAACTTGTTCAGAACAGGTTTTTATAAGACTCTATATGGTAACTCTGTTTCCCTGCCAAGATCCTGCAGTATCTGTTGCATTCATCCTTAATTTTGCATTTGTATTTCAAATTTCCACTATCTCTAATATTTTCCTCTTTCTTGATTGCTCTGGATGTTGAACCCGATTATATTTGGACAATATGCTCCATTCCTGTTCCCATCACTTGTGCCAGTGACACATATATTACACAATCGTCTGTTTCTCCTTTAAATTCTGAAAATAAATGCGTGGATCTCATCAAAGTCATTTTGATTTAAAAGACCTTTTAGAGACAGCTTCACTTGATGAAAAATAGGAATAGTTTATTAATTATAACATTGTCTGTGCGTTTTATGACTAAACTTGTCTCCTCAGTCTCTGAACATTTTCAATATATTTCTCTGAATACGTACAATAAAGGTGGTTGTCATGCAGCCCATCATTTATGGACCAGCTCTGTATGAGCTGCATTCTCACTCTTAACTCACTATAACGAAATACATTTGGTTATCTGTGTCAGTTTTTATTCCTGAATATCCCATTCAGATATCAACAATCTTAACAAACTATATACCTGTGATTAAACAGTCGATATAAAATATAACTACGTCCTTCCCATTTAAAATTGCACTATTCCATTCACATTGTTGTTCCATACATCAGGGTTCATCTTGTTTTGCATTACATTTCATTCCATTTGTCAGAAATAGTGATGGCTGAATACTAGTGAGTGGGAGATATTTCTGAACTCTCCTCAGGTCTCCTCAGCCACTGGCCGCAGCGCTTTCTGTCTCATAGCCATTATCATATTCAGTCCAGCCCTTACTCATTAATTCATGACTTTTAATAAACAAGGTTATTGTACATTGTTATGGACCAGGTCCCGACCCGTCACAACATTCTAAAGCACATTGCCCAGTCCGTAATGTTGCCATTTGTTGAAGGAAATTGTATAGTGGATATTCCCAGAGTGAATTAATTAGTCTGAATGCCGACTTTTAAACAAATAGAATGCATTTGCAAAAATAAGGGCTGAAACTTAACGAACCGAAAATACTCTACCTGAATAATTCATCCTTTCCAAAACTGACAGGCTATCTCCAATTAATGATGCTGATCCTAATTACTTGCAACAATCCTAATAAAAAAAAACGCTGAGCACAAAGAGTACAAAATACACAAAAAAAGCTTGTAGGTTACAAAGTCAGAGGGCTGAAGGAGGGGGAGGGCGTCCAGTTTCAACACTGAACCTGACTCAACTAACCCTCGAACTGAACTGACCTGTGCAGCTGGAGAGCTGACCACATTCCCTTGATTGCACCAGTTTTATTAAAGGTTTGAAAGCCCTCTTCCGAGACATTATCTGTTAGGCAAAAAACAAAGGACTCCAATGAAGCATTCAATATTGAGACATGTTGGAACCTTGGGACGTTTAGAACCTCTCTGAAAAAAATCAAGGACATCATAACGTTATAAAAGAGACCACCTGTTTGACAACTCCCCCAATACAAAACCGAATCTTCAATATCCAAAGATGGCTTCAGTTTTCAAACCACCAAAAATAGTGTTTCGTACTCTAAAATGCGCATGTACATTCGGTTACTATAAACATGCAACCATGCACAACTACATCCAGATTCAGTGTGTGGTACTTCCATCATTGCGTGCGTCCATTTGTCACTCAAGTCTCAACAATTACGTTTTCAAGTCCTCCATGTGCAATTTGAATGGCTGTAACAACAGGCCCTAGGCAAACATTCTCACATTTTTGTCCTTATATTTCTCCAGAAAGACTTCATTGGGTTCTGATCAGTGTAAATGGTGGTCTCTGATACGTTGCTGGTAACGTAAACACTGAAATGTTGTCATCGTAACACAAAGCTCATAGTATCTTTCTCAACTGTTGAATATTTCTACTAATGAACATTCAATTTCTTGGAAAAATACCCTATAGGTGTTTGTGTCTTCTTGTCGTCTTCCTGCAGGAGCCCAGCACCGAAATCCAAATCATTCGCATTTATATCCACCTTGAATGGTTTTGCATATTCAGGTGTGTCTGATCGTAGGCAGTGGTAACACATATTTCAAATTCCGTCAAATGTCTTCTGACAGTCCTCTGTCCACTGAAACTTCTTGCCTTTCTTTAATAATTCAGTGAGTGGAGCAGTCACACTGCAAAAATCAGGCACAAACATTTGATAAAATCCACTTATTCCCAAGAACTGCTCTTTTTGTCAACAGTATGGGAAATTCCCCAATTACCTTCACTTTTAAAACTCATGGCATCGTTTATCTATGTCCAATAGCATAGCCAAGACAGGTGACTTTTGATTTGGCAAATTCACTTTTCGCTAGGTTTACCACCAAGCCTGCCTTCCGAAGTCGATCAAACACATCCGATAGATGCTGTCGTGTTCCTTCCATGAGTTACTAAAAATCATAAGGTCATCAATGTACACCACAGGTTGGATAATCCGGCAAATTGTTGATTCGTCCATGAAATGTGGCTGGAACATTTTTCATACCAAATGAAAGTTGCTTGTCCTACATTTTCAGAGCAGTCTTCCAACCATGGAACTGGGTATACATCAATCTTTTTAACTGCATTGACGTTACGATAGTCCTCACATAATAGTTGGGGACCATTTGGTCTTGGCACCATAACTATGGGTGATTTCAAGTCACAGTAATGCACGTTGATTTTGTCGTCTTAGGGCATGCGTTCAATTTCCTTCTGAACTTGTGCCAATTTGAGAGGATTATGCCCGAAATGATGCTGTTTAATCGTAACAACATATCCTATATCGACACTATGCATAATTAGATGAGTGTGTCCAAGTTATTATCTGCATATCTCCACATGTAATAATAATAAATCTTTCTGATCATTTCAATTTTCTCATGAAGGTTAATCAATAAATTATCCCATTTTTAGACAAGTAGCATTTTGTCCCCTTTAATTTGAGGAATTTTCAATTGAGAATCCTCTGAACTTGGTTCTTCCTTCTGTGCTGTAATCATTCACACCTTCTCCTCTGGCTTTCCTTCACTATCAAAGTACATTTTGAGGATTTTTACATAACATGCAGTATGAGATTTCTTTCTTTCTGGAGTCCCTATCAAGTACTTAGCCTCACTCAATATCCCTTGTGTTTGATAAGTCCACAAACCTTGCTTTTCAAGGTTCACCTATATCTGGAAGTAAAAGTACTAAATTATCCCCGATCACGCAATTGCAATCTTTTTATTTCTTGTCCGCTTCCTGTTTTATTGCATGCTGCAATACTTTTAACTGTTAGTCAATTCCCCAGCACTATTAATCGTTCCCTAAAATTTGAGACCTCGTCCAAATGTGTGGCCTTTGAATCTTGATTTACTATTTTCTCTTTAATCAATATTAATAGTCCTCTCACTTAATGCCCCAAAAATAATTAAAATGGATTGAATTTGTTCTGTTAATTTGGTGCATCTCGGATCACAAAAAGCGCAAATGGAATTCCCTTACCCCACTCATCTGAATAATCCTGATCATAAGCCCTCAACATGGTCTTTCATGTTTAATGTCACCTTCCTAGCGCTCTCTGCAATTTTGGATGATATGCAGTCGATTTGAATTGCTTCATTCCTAAGACATCATAGTGAATAAATTAGATGAAGTTTGAACCTTGAACTCACTCTTTCTCTATTGGTAGTTCGTGTCTATTTTTTTTAGAAGAGTAATTCCTTTGCAATTCCTTTAGTTGCGATACTGCATCTTGGGATGGCCTGTGGACATCTAGTCGATGCATCCAGTATTGTTAACAAATATTGGTGCCCGACTTTTTGTTTGATGTCAGGGACATAGCCAATCAATTAAGACTCTTGTCAAAGGTTCTTCAAATGCAACAATAGTTAAGAAAGGTGCAGGTTTTATTATCACTTGTGTTTTTTCCAATTCCCTGACATGTGTGACACGACTGGCAAAATTCAACTACATCATGTTGCAGTCCCGGCCAGTAAAAATGTCTGTGTTTCAGCCTCTGTTTTCCTCGCTCCTAAATGACTTCTTGGTGGTACCTAATGCACCATTCACATCACTTCTTTACTGTATCCCGTTGGCAATACGATTTGATGAACTTCTGCCCAATTATCATCTCCTTGAGTATGTGATATTCTCCATTTCCTCATTTGGATATCATTTTTAGTGTAATAACACTCAGGGATACATTCAAAATTCCTAACGTATATGCTTTTTGATAAAACTGCTGTACCCTTTTTTTCTTTCTGCTGTAACTCAATTAGATTAAATGAGCTAAAATATTTGCAAGATGCCCTGTTTACTCACTAGTTTTTTGACAACTATTTGATGGAACAAAGTCTCTGTAAATATCACTTCCGCTTCCTTATCTTTACATTTTTGATATCTCCTGTTTCAATTGGTGTCATTTGGGTTTCCTTACCCACACTCAGCAAACTTCCAGGATAAGACTTCTGCATTGCTTCAGTTGCCTGCGCCTCCACTGGACCAGAGCAGAGCAGGCAGCACTCCTACTGGTGAATCAGCTGTATTTTTTACAAGGATAGATTGTATTCCTGGAGCTGAGAATTTGTCCAATACTCATACCACAATTTCTCCACGCGTTTCTGGACACTCTGTCCACATTTTACATCATTATGCGCTTTTTGTCTCAAGTTGAATTCCCTTTAGTAGTACCCTTTCTGGAAATAGTCCTTCTGGAGTAAATATCTCCTGATCTTTCAGCATCACGGACTAAGAGGATCCTGTGTCCCTTTATATTACATCCTCTTTACATGCCCTATGTCAGTAAACTTTCCCTTTGCAGGTATATTTTCCAAGCAGATCTGCCACTTCTTCCTTAACAAACCTCTGATCAGCTTATACACTCTTATGCAGGTTTCTAGCTTCCACTGTGTTTCCTGTTACCACTCCAACAAAACTTCCAAGCTTATTCTGGTTTCCTGCATCTGTATTTTTGTTCCCTGAACCCACCAACACAGTGCTTTCATGTGACATAATTTATTGCAATGACAACACCGGAGCTTTTTTAACTTCTTTGTTTCCTTCAAGTGGTTCCTTTGTAGCCTATGCAAAGTTATCCTTATGATCTTCATTGAGATATACATTTCCCTCCCAAGTAAAGATTTCTCTTTGCCCCAGTTTCGATCCTGCATGAACTGAAATTGATTCTAGAAACCAAACCATGTTTTATGGACCAATTCATAACCATCATCCACTTCAGCTGCCAGCCTTGCCGTTTAACTCTCTGCTGTTCCAAACGTGTTTGCACTATGTCAGGCAGTGAATCTTTGAACTCCTTCAAAGTAATTCTATCTGTAAGAGCATCGTAGGCTTACTGTATTTTAAAGCTCTTTTCCAGCTATCAAGATTACTTTGTTTGATCCTTTCAAACTCAATATAATTTTGACCAGTATCCGTCCTTATATTCATGAGACGTTTCAAGAATATAAGGAAGGATCTTGGTCAAACCTATATTGAGTTTTAACGGATTAAACAAAGTAATTTTGATAGCTGGAAAAGAGCTTTAAAAATACAGTAAAACTACGATGTTCTGAGAGATACAATTACTTTGGAGGAGTTCAAAGATTCACTGCCTGACATAGTGCAAACACGTTTGGAATAGCAGAGAGTTAAACGGCAAGGCTGGCAGCTGAAGTGGATGATGGTTATGAATTGTTCCATAAAACATGATTTGTCTCTCTCTGAAGCACAAACCCTCTCTATTTTTCTTTCTCTCCTGCTAAGGGCATTCGTTGTTTTTTTTTCTTTCCTCTGCTAAACCTATTCATTCCCTTTCTTTCTCTTCTGATTTTAGCCGTAACTCAAGCTGCTTCATTTCCGCTTTTAACTCAAACTGCGTCATTTGCAATTGAAGTTTGCTCATCTCTATAGATCCTGATGGAGTTTCCAGCAAATTGGAATGCTGAGATACTGCTGCAATCATCTCATCTTTCCTCACGTTAGGAGGTAGCTTCAACCCAAGCTTGTCTACTAATTCCCACAGATTGGACTTATGTGCATTCTGTTAAAAACCCCAAGGCCACATCTTCCACCTCCAAAACATCCTTGGTTCCTGCAAGAGCCATTGCTATCTGAAGCTCTGTGTCCCCACCAAATCAACACACGGAATAGGAGACACTAATACTTGCTACTCGCTGCCTAAATCCCGCAAATGGCCCTCATTCTGTTATGGAACAGGCCCGACTCCACAGAACATTTTAAGCAACTAACCCAGACCGTAACTTTGTTATTTCTTAAAAGTTAATGTAGAGTGGATCTTCCTTGAGTGAATTAGCTGGTCAGACTGCCGAGTTTTAAACAAATAGCATTTATTTACCAAATTACAGAGTGAAATGCAAGAAACCAAAACTAGAACACCTGAATAACTGATCCTATATAAACCCGACAGGCTATCCAGACTTTAGGATCCTGTTCTAAATACTTGCAACAATCCGAATAAGCAAACCCCTTAGCACCAAGAGTAAGACTGACACAAAGGCTTGCAGGTTATAAGGTCAGAAGGGCAGATGGATGGGGAGAGCGTCCTGTTCCAACAGTGACCCTGACTTAACTAACCCCAGAACCGATCAGACTCGTCCAGTTAGAGAGTTGGCCACGTCCTCTTGATTATACACGTTTCCTGTTAAAGACGAGAAAGCCTTCTTGCTGAGGCATTACCTGTTAGATATAAACAAAAGGATCCCAATGAAACTTTCAAAGTTCAGGCATATTGGGATCTTGGTTCATTTAGACCGTCTTTAAAAAAATAAAGACAACATAACCTTGTAAAAGGACCGGTTTTGTGACAATATGCCACACATGGCTTTGGACTGAATTCAATACATGTAAATCTTATTGCCTAGAAGCCAATAAAGTGTATTCAAGTGTTTGTGAGTTTATATAAAACAAAGCTGAATCGCATTGTGTGTTGAAGGTTCAACATTGTTTTATTAGAGCAAAGAGAAGAATGTCGAGACAGATCCACACTTACTGTGTATGGTCAGGGAAAATATGCCCAGTGAGAACCTAGTGGCTGGTGTCTGGTCAAGTTGAGGAAAGATCAGCACTTTAACTACATCTCGATTGTGTATTTTGTGGGTGGCTGTGTTGGGGGTGGGGGGTGGGGCGGTGTTCAGGTGGTGACAGCATTGCAAACGGACAATACAGCAGAATCATCTTGCCTGTGATAAGGAAACATCCATCATTTCCCTCACAACTAACTGCACGAGAACAATTGGTGATGGGAGATATAATCAATAGTCATCGTTATCAACATTCAATCAAGTCTAGTTATTATTTATACCATACCGAAAGGGGTTAACTGGATTTGTTTGCTCAGTGAATGTAATTGATGTTAGTCTCCATGGATCCTAATGATGTCGCTGGATGGTTTCCCTCTTCTATTAGTAAAGAGCTTCTTGCAATAATTTATCCCATTGTATCAGCAGATACATCACCTTCAACACTAACAGGAATCAGCAGTTGCAGAGACGGGGAGAGGAGACTTCAGAATCTGAGAGTAGACTGGAATGTTCTAACAATGGATCAGAATCTGAGATCAGTAGACTGGAATGTTGCACCAATGGCTCAGAATCTGAGAACCCTAGGATGGAATGCTGCAACAATGGACAGGAGTTTATCCTCTGATCTTTTAATTGTTTCCAGGTATTGGAACAGATTACCATTTCGGATATACGGTGTACTGCTGATTATTCAGGCTGGTTACTATCCCATGCTCGCTATTGTTGGTGTTCCTGGTAAGTCTCTCCATCTCCATCTACTTATTAATCCCATAAGCAATGGTGAACTTCAGTGCAATTTCTGTTAACTATATTTGGCAAAGTTGGAAACTACTGTCTTCAGTTTCAAATGCAAGTCCATTCATTACCACAAATTTCAAAACCGCTCACATCCCGACCTCACACACATCTGAGGAAAAGACTGTTCACAATCCGGAAATATCTATTCGCCCTGAAATGATTTATGTAATCACATTCTCTCCATCACCAAACAGACCCAATACCAGCTCCATGGTATCCTCATTCCCCAGTTTGACGTTTGTGCAGTTGCTAAATACACCATTATACATGCCTTGGAAAATTTCAGACTTCATGGTTCCAGCTCTCTTCTAATCACTCTTTCCATTACAATGTTTCTATCATGACCTTGTTCTTGTCTCTAAAGTAATTACATGTCAGGTACACTGTGTCAGAATAGTAATGTCGCTGGCCACGTCATTCAGTGGTCTAGGTTATACACTAAAGACATTGTTTCAAATCCTATCTCAGATGATGAGAAAACTAAAACTCAAAGATAGGAACTGGAAATAAAATCGAATTTCACTAATATAACCCCACTAGCATTTTGTTGATAAGTTAATCTATTTCACTGATGTCCTTTGGCATAGAAATCCAACATTATTACCTGGCCTGGATAAAGACGACGTCAGGTCCGCAGCAATGTGCTTTGCTTTATGCTGCTTTAAGGAATGGCCTCACATTAAAGGGCATTTAGTGAGGTCAACAAACGGTGCCCTTAACAGCGATGCAGACATCCTATCTAATGACACCACTAAACGTTGGGAAAAAAGAATGATGCGAGAGATAAGGAGAATGAGGAAGTGCCAGAGAAACTGAGCAGATTTGGCAGCCTCGGATCGAGAGAAAAAGTAGAATTGAGATTTCGAGTCCAATGACCATCCATCAGAACTGCACACAACTGGGAAATAGTGTGATTGATGTTGGTGACAGGGACGTCTGTTGTGAAGGGGAGTAGGAGGGATTTGAACAGAAAGAGAAAGAGAGAGATAAAGAGAAAGGAGCAAATAGAGGGATTGTTCATGACAAGATGGAATGGAAACATAAATCAATATTAATCTTATTTACTTTTCTCCTGTTGCCATATTAACAAAAACCCTGTCCATGTAAGGTATACATCCAAGTCACGGTTTGAAGTGAGTTATGTCCCCTTGTCTTTCTTTCCTAAGAGTAATCATCTTTTTAAAAATTCATGAATGGGATGTTGGGACAGCATGCAATTCCCTTTCCACGTTGTCCCTGAGAAGCTGTTGGTGAGATGCCTTCCTGACCACTGCAGTCTGTGGGTGGTGAGCATTCAATGCTTAGATCCGTCTGGTTTAATTTCTTTGAGAATTTAAAGTGAGTGATATAACTGAGTGGTTGAGCTTGGACATTTCAAACGGCAGCCGAGAGTTAACAACATTGCTATGGGTCTAGAGTCTCATGTAAGCCCAATCAGGTGAAGATGATAGATCTCATTCCTTGAAGGGCATAAATGTGCCAGGTAGATTTTTCTGACAATCGTTTCATTGTTTCTTAATTCGTGATATTTTATTGACCTCAAATTCCAATATTTGCTGTGGTTGGAATTGAATATGTGCTCTGGGTCATTACATCCGGAGATAATACAGCTCGGCCATCACCTCCTCAGCATCTCCAAACATCTAAAATGGCAGTAGTGATATTGCTGATGGCGTGGCTGTGCTGGAAGTATAGCGTTTCGCAGGGCAAAGAAATGACTTGGCAAAACATACCATCCTTCTCATTTTGTATTTACGAGAAGGTGAGATGATGGGAAGTGCTCTTGGTGAAAAGGAGCCAAATGCGCTTGGTCATGAGTCACTGACAGAATTCATACAGAGCAGCAAGTAATCAGCACAGTATATTTTATAATGTCCTTCATTAAAAAATGATTCAAATATAGGCGTGAAGACACCTCCCTGCAGTTGTGGAGAGATATTGAGACAGCACGTGCGGCACTGTGAACAGATTTTCTCTCCATTATAAGGAATGATCCTCTTGTCACAGTGAGATAATGTAAAGGAGTTTGACCAGACTAATCTCTGCAGTGATGGTACCATGAGAAGAGTGTGAAGGAAATGAGTGCTTAATCTATAATTCTGCAAAAGATTAAAAAGTGAATGCAATAAAACTTGAGCATTTTGTACCAGGACTCATTATTCCCAGAATAAAACAATGATATCGTGAAATATAACGTGTTTTCCTGCAGTATATATTTTCATATGTGTACAGATACGTTGATCGGAAAGGTTTAGCAGGATATGCGCCAAGTGCAGGGAAATGGAGTTAACATGAATTGACATTTTGGTTGGCATAGTCCAATTTAGGCAGTGTCTCCCTGCTATTAAACTCTATGACTCTCTGATAGCTTACACTCTCTGTGGAGACCCCATGTTGATTGTGAGAGAGCTGCAGATTCTGAATGAACTCTCACCATCTCAACGTACAGCTGGAGTGAGACACTCCACTAAGCATGATGTTGTTCACAAACATGTCAGCAGATACACTCTGATTGAGTTGGCCATTCCCAAAAGTTTCTGATCTCCATGCAGAAGACGAGCCTGTCTTCTCGGAGATGGCAGATGCCTCCTTATGACTTGGGACAAGCCATCCGATGTGCTCCTCTCCATCAGCAAACCACATTAATGTAACACATGTGTAAGCATTAGCAATGGAGCCAGGAGGAACAACTTGGGGCAGTCTGTCAGTGCAGTTTCTGCTTCATCGGTTTGTCGTGTTGCAGCATCAATGACATCCTCCTATTTCAATGGAACAGTTTGGAGGAGCTGAATGGTGTCTTCTTTTCATGTGTCAGTGTCTCGAGGGGTTGTATGTCCTCCTCCTCATCCCAGGGAAGAGGTTCACTATTGGGTGACTCATGGTAGCTGCTAACCAGCGTGTTGTGCTGACTAGACTCCTTATCATCCTGTGTAATAATAGACAAACAGGAGGCTGGAAGAACACAACAAGCCAGGCAGCATCAGGAGGTGGAGATGTAAATATTTCCAGTATAACTGCTCTTCAGAATTGGGGGTGGGGGTAGGGGATCTGCAAATAAAGAGAGAAGGAAATGGTCGGGCCTGGGGAGAGCAGCGGAAGAGGAATTGAAATGAATGGTGACTGGGAGCTCACATCTGTCCCATTGGGCTCGGCTGTGTTGGTTGGGAAAATGCGCCCTTAGTTTATGTTTGGTCTCCCCAGTGTAGGGAAGACCATATCGGAAGCACCTGATGCAGTACACTCGGATTGAAGGGAAGCAGGTGAATCTCTGTTTCACCTGGAAGGTCTGGTTGGGGCGCTGGATGGAGGTGAGGTAGATTGTGTGCCAGCAGTTGATGCATCTTTTCCGCTTGTAGGGGCAGTTGTCAGTGCGGATTGGAGGGTTTGGTGGGGAGTGTGGCACGAACCAAAGATTAGCGAAGGGAATGGTCGTTGTGGAACATGTGCCAGCTGTTGGGATCCAATCTAGTTTACTGTATCTGGTGCTCCCGATGTGGTCTTCTCTACATCGGCGATCCCAAATGTAAACTAAGGGGATGTTTTGCTGAGCATCACAGCTGGGCCCGTAAGGGCTGAGCTGACCTCCCAGTCACTGTCTATTTCAATTCCCCCTCCCACGCCCTTTCCAATGTGGCCATCCTTGACTTCCTCCAATGCCACAATGAAACAAACCGCAAATTGGATGAACAACACTTCACCTTTCGCCTGGGCAGCCTACAGCCTGGGGGACTCAACATTGAGTTCTACAATTTCAAATAACCTCCCCTCCAATCCCCCAAAACATTTCCAGCCCCTCCTCCTCCCTTCCATTCCTCTGATCAGCCGTTCTTCCATCTCCCAACTGAATTGATTCCCCCCATCGACCAACCCGGTCATAACCTGTATTTTGTTTTCACCTATCCCAACCTCACTATCCTGTCTCCACCTCCCACACCCCTCCTCTTTAAATGTGGGTCCCCTTAACCAGCCCCCCCCCCCCCCCCCCCCACACACACACACACACACACACTCCCATACCTGAAGAAGGCTTTTACTCAAGTCGTTGACTTCTCACCTCCTGATGCCGCCTCTCTTGTTGTGTTGTTCCGGCGTCCTGACTGTCTACTTTGAATTCCAACATTTGCAGATTCAGAGAGTGAATGGCGGTGTCTTTTCTTATCGAATAGTTTTGATGGGCTGAATGGCTTTCTCAATTTCCAATGAAACCAGCTTGAGATGCTGCATGAGTTCCTCTTTCTATACTGTGGAAATGTTCAGGGTCCAGCAGTGCTAACACACGAATGATACCTGCACGTTAACAGCATGAGCTTGAATATTGTCCAGGTTTTGATGCTTTATGTGAACTTCACTGAACATCTTCACTTCTGATCGAATGACGGAAGGAAAGACATTGATGTAGCAGCTGAAGATATTTGTGCTCAGGAAGCTACCCTGAGGATCACACGCAGAGCTATCCAGGGACGAAGAGGATTGATGTCCACCAGCCACATTGTGTTCGGAATGACTCCCCACAACTAGTGGGGAGTTTCCAACTGATTCCTATTAAGTTCAATCTTGTTCCGACCCTTTTAAACCTTGCTCATTCAAATCTTGATGTAATGTCAGGGCCAGTCACTCTGACGCTGTGTTCATATCTTTTGTTCATGTCAATAGGCCAAGGTACATGTGTGGGGATTCTTTCCTTCTCTCAGAGGATAGTGATTGTTGGTGCCACTCTATCCCAGACATTTGCATCCCTGAAATGATTGGGAGGGGGTGAGGAGGGTGTCAATTAATTTTGAGTGAGTCGAGGGCTGCAGAGATTTGAGGATGAAAGAGAAATTGCTGCCAAGAGGAGATCAGCTCTGACCTTACTGAAGGGAAGGGCAGATTTCAGGAGCTAAATATCCTTGTGTTATTCCAACATTCCCCAGAGACCAGTCAGTTTGCGGCCTCTTCCATTTCCTGTGTTACTGACCTGAAGTAGCTGAATAGACGGATCCTGTCGCTGCATAACAGGATACTGGTGCTGCATGATCTATTCTCGGCACAATTGTACAGGTTTGATGAGCTGATTGGCCTCCTCCTGTAACTGTATATCAGGCTCCCGGGTTTGAAAAGCCTTATTTTGTCCTGGTGTAACTGAAATCCATATTGACTAAATCTACTACCCTAGCAGGAAGTGAGCACTGCAGATGCTGGAGATCATATTCCACAAGTGTAGTACTGGAAAAGCATGGCAGGTCATGCTACATCCGAGGAACAAGATAATCGATGTTTTGGACATTCCTGATGAAAGGCTTATGCCCAAAATATCGATTCTCTTGTTCCTGCCTGACCTGTTGTGCTTTTTCCAGCGCCACAGTTTTTGACGTCGACTGCCCCGACCTAGTCAACCTTCCTGGTCATGTCATCAAATAACTTTAAGAAATTTTTCATGCATGATCTCCCACGCACAAAACCATTCTCAATATTCCTAATCAAACCTTGTCTTTCCAAATGAATGTACACCTTATCCTTCAAGATTTTCTCAGTTTTAACAGATGTTAAACTCACTGCTCATAGTTTCAAGGCTTTGTTTCCAGTCATTCTTAAAAAAGGGCACAATATTTGATATCCTGCAGCCTTCATGATCTAAACTCTGGTTGATGAGGATCAAAACCATCAGCCAAGTCGCCCGCAAATGCTTCTCTAGCACCTTACAGTGTTCTTGGATATATCTGGTAAGGAACGTGAGATTTATTCATCCTCAAGCATTTTAGCACGTCCAGTATCTCCTCTACTGTGATATGGACTGTCCATAAGAAATCACCATGAACTTCGCCAAGTTCCTAAGTATTCATGTCTTTCTCCATGTTAAACACATCGGAGAAATTTCCATTGATGATCTCGCCGATCCCCTATGGTTCGTCAAATACATATCACTTTGGTCCGTGAGGGGTCCTATTTTCTAACTAGTTATTGTTTTTCCTTTAATATACTGAATAAACCATTTTGGATTCATCTTAATCATCTTAGCCAAGGCTCTTTCATGTCCCCTTTTCGCACGACTGAATTCCTTCTTCAGTAAATTCCTGTGTCCCTTATATACCTCCAGGGATTCACTTGATCCCAGCTGCCTGTAACGGAGCTGCTTTTTTTTCTGGCCAAAGCCTAAATATCTCTTGTCATCCAGTGTTCCCCATTCCTGCCAACTTTGCTTGCACCTCCACAGTAACAAATAGACGTTGAACTCCAGCATCTCAGGTTCAAAGGACTCCCACCTGCCAGAGGTCCCTTTGCCGGCAACGAACTATTCCAGCAAACCCCTGCAAACTCCTACCTAATTCCATCTTACTTCGTCTTGCCCCAATTTAGAACTTGAAGCTGTGGACCAGTTTTGTCTCTCACCATAAATATGTGAAAATTAATAGAACTATGGCCATTGGTTCCAAAGTGCTACCACACTGTCACCTCCGTCACCTGTTCTGTCTTATTTCCTAAGCGTAGGTCGAATTTTGCCCCTTCCCGAGAAGGCCCAATTAGATACTGCTTGAGGGAATTTTCCTGGTGCAATTAACGGATTCCACCCCACCAAATCCCTTAACACGCTGGCAGTGCCAGTCAATGTTATAAAAATTTAAATCCCCAATTATGACAATCCTTTTGCTTTTGCATGTCCCACGTCTCTGCCAGTATATTAATTACTCTCATTCCTGGTGACTATTTCGGGGCCTATAGTACAGCCCCTATAACATCACCATACCACTTCCTATTTATTAGCTCCATCCACACATTCTCGCTGTTTGATCCTTCAGTTATTTGAAACCTGATTACTGCTGTCATACTCCCCTTAATCAGAAATACAACTCCCCCCCACCCCTTCCCACCATTCCCTTTCCTGCCTAAAGCTCTATTCTGGCACATTAAGCTGTCAGTCTCTCCCTCCCTTAGCAATGTTCCTGTTATGCCTGTAATATCGCAGTCCCACATAACTATCAATGCTCTGAGTTCTTCGCCCTTACCTGTCAGTCCTCTTCCATTGAAATTAATGCAATTTAATAAAAACAGACATTCTCGTTCCCTGTTGTGCTCCAGCCTGACCTGTCTTTTCACTTTACTGTTTCTGATTACTGTATCTCCTTCCAGCCTCGCACTTGCCTCCATGCTCTTGAGGATCTCACCCCCTGTCAATCTCGTTTAAACCCTCCCGTGCAGCACGAGCAAACCTGACTTCCAAGATATTGGACCCCCCCCCCCCCCCCCCCCTTCAGGGCATGTGCCACCTGGCTCTCTTGAACAGGTCAACTCTGTCACAGAAAAGACCCCAATGATCTAAAAATCTGAGTGCCTTCCCCCTGCACCAATTCTTTAGTTATGCATGTATCTGCCATATCCTTCTCTTCTTACTTTCATGAGCTCATGAAACAGGAAGTACTCAGGGGATTACCACTTCGACGTCTTGGTTTTTAACTTTTCTCCTAGCTCTTTGTAATCACACTGGAGGACCTCATTCCTATATCTACGTGTATCATTTGTGATTCCAACGTGCACAATGACTTCTGGCTGCTCATCCTCCTTCTTGACAACGTTCTGCAGCCCCTCGGAGACTTCCTGAGACCTGGCACCTGGGACGTAGCACAACTTGCTGGATTCCAGTTTGAGGCCCCAGAATCTCCAAAGTGTCCCTCCAACAATCGACTCTCCTTTCTTTAAGACGCTGTTTAAATTTACCCTTTCCCGCTATGCTCCAAAACCAGTGGTAGTACCACCAATTTGGCTACTGCTGCTTTCCCTTGAACGGTCCTTCCCTCCAACAGTATCAAAAGTTGTATACTTGTTTTCGAGGGGAATCACCACAGGGAATAGCTGCACTCTCCGCCTACTCCCTTTGCCATTCCAAACCTACGTTTTGCCTGAAACACGATAGGGAGCAAGGACGGACTGTTGGATTAAGTTGTGTTTATTTAAATGCAACAGGGCAGACAGGTAAGACTGATGAACTCAGGGCATGGATGGTTATGTGGGACTGTGCCATTATAGTCATTACAGAAACATGGTCAGGGTGGGTCTTGGGCGTGACCACCACACTAAAGCAGTTATATGTGAAGTTTGCAGCATCTCTGATAATCCTGAGTGCATCCAACTCCATCTCCCAAACATGCTCTCCCAGGAGCTGCAGCTGGGTGCACTTACACACGTGTAGTCAACAGGGATGGTGGAAATCTCTCTGAGCTCCCACATCCCACAGGATGAACGTGCAACTGGCCTAACTGCCATCTTGATTGCTGTAATAATAAATTAAAAGGATTTTGTTTGAGCTTGCCTGTAGTTTTTTTCGGAGCTGCTGCTGTCTGAAGCCTCTCAAACCAATGACTTACTAGTCACTCTGCTACCAACGGCATTTTCTCCACTCCTCCACCTTTACTTTTGTTTAGTGAAGAAGGGAGACACTACAGGAATGCGATATTTGTGCCTTAGACATTCCTTGACACCAAGCCCATGACGAACTGCTCTCCAGAGCACGTTTTTACTTGTACTTGGAGGGTGTCTAACTGAGTCTTCCTCCTGCTGGTGGAGACTGTGCTGAGGCAAATATTCACCCCAACAGCCAATCCGCATTGTCGCAGTCCCCTGGTCCTTTCCGTCTATTAATACTGCATTTATGAAATCCTTGCATCCGTCGACTGCATTCCAAACTGTGTATCACTCCAAAGGGAGAGAAGTTATGTTCCAGTGAACACAGGGCTGTTGAAAAAAGAATTGGATGACACACTGGAGCAACATTCTTGCTATCTGCCCACTGAGTCTGCTTTTCTGTTCAATTCCGTTATATTTATTCTGATAATCCCCATTCTACTTGACTGCATTTTGCCTATAATAAACCCTTGTTTAATAATCAGTCTGCCTCAGCCTTCAAGATGTTTAATGATCTAACCTCAACAGCCCTCAGAATTGTCTACAACTGTTTCCCTTTCACTGTTGGGAGACTTGGTGGTCTTTAATCCTTATTTCTAGCACTCTATGTGAGAGTTGTGCCAACGTTAGATTTTATCGTGTAACATCACACCTTCGCTATGGCCAGAGACAAGAGTAAAACAAAAAAATGTCAGAGCGTGTGCTCTTTTCCCTCATCTTCCGCATCAGCCTAAGTTACAGCTCACCGGATCTGGGCAGTTGTCCACCCTTTACCCTGCATAAACTTTCAATTCTTCTTCGGCTTCTCTATCAAATCGTTCAAGGGGCACACTGTCACTCTCCCTGAATCCAGGAACGGCGTGCCCCAACTGAAGACCGATATTCTGTGGCTCCGTGCACAGGCTGCCCCCTTTGTCTCTAATACACCCCCTTCTTTCTGCTGTTACCCGCTTCCTCTTAGTAAACTGATATACTTTCTTTGGATTCTCGTTAATCTTACCCACTAATGTTTTATCACGATTGCCCTTCTGCTCTTCTACTGAAGTTTTAAGATTAGCCCGACTCTTTCTATCTTCATTTAGTGCATCCATTGACCTGCTCACTTTGTACCTGATTTCAGCTTCTCTTCCGTTTTTAATTCTGCTCTAATTTTTTTGTTGACACCCGAGGTTCTCTGGGCTTGTTTTCAAAATTTTCATCTGTCGTGGAACACATTCGACGGACACTCTCATTAATTCCATTGTGATCAACTGATTCCCCAACCCACCCACCCCTCCCCCCGGCCACACGCTGTTCTGCTACAGTTTCACCCAGAAGCCACTGTACTCTGGACAGATTCCGTCATATTTTTACATAAAATCGGTCTCCCCAATCCAAAAACCTTTTATTTACAAGATAGTGCATTTTTAAAATCTTTTCCTTACCAAACATAAAATGTATGATGTCATGGTTACTGGCCGTATACTGCTCTCCCAATCCTTCCTTCCATATACTGACTGGCTTCCTTCCCCACAGTGAGGCACATCACTGCCGCACCCATTGTTGTATCTGTTCCATGATGATATAAGGAGTTTCTGGAATAAAGTTAAAGGCATCTGTCCCCTCTTAAGATATTATTACTGCCAGAATTAATGCTTGGAATTGAAATGCCTGTGTATTATAAACCTATTATTGTTTTGACACACCTCAGTAAATTGATTTTATATCTGCTCCTGTACTTTCTTTCATCCGAGTGTCTATAATATGTCCCCAGCAGTGCCTCTGCCATGGTTTTGATCCTGAGCTCTAACCACCAATGCTCATTAGAAGGTCGTTCCAAGATATCGTCCTTCCTTACTGTAGTAACTGACTCCATAACTAATCATGCAACACCACCTCCTCTTTTACCCCTCTCCTGTCCTGCCTATGTTTCTTGTACCACAGCATATTGAGTAGTCAGCCCTGACCTCCCTCAAACGCATCTCTGTCATGGCAACAATATCACATTTCCACATGTCACCTTGTTCCCTTAACACATCTGTCTGTCCGATAACATTCCCAGCAATAAGATAAAGCACATCCACCCTGGAATGTAGCACCTGGAATATCTGTACCTCCGAGTTCTTCGGTCATTCACTTTTCCTTATCAAGCTGCCGAACTCAGGAACCAAATCTGTAACTCTGGGACTCAATTAGTATTTGTTGAAATGCAATTTATTTTCTAATAGATGCATTAATGTAATGCAATTTTCCAGAACTGAGCAGTCTGATCCCCATACAATGAGTTTCTGCTGATTAATTCCCTGCTCAGTGTGCAGTGGGGACAGCCCTCAGTAATAGGGAAAATGAGGACGGCAGATGCTGGAGATCAGAGTCGAAACGTGTGGCACTGAAAGTGAACTGCCAGTCATAAACATCTGAGGAGCAAGAGAGTCAAAGATTTGGGCATCACTCCTTCATCAGGAGCGCATTCACGCCTTACAATATTTTTCATTCCATGGTTCACAGGATATTGGCAACCATACCTGCAAAGTGAAGGAGCATCGTACATAGCCCTGAAATGGAAAGCAGTTAATCAGTTGGTTTGACAGTGAGTAGACAATTTCAGGTGAAGTACAGATTAATTGAAGTACAAATATAAGAATAGATAAATCGCCTGGGCCAGAGTGGAAACACCCTAAGTTGCTACACGAGGTGACAGAACAGATTTCTGCACATTTGGCGATGGTCTTTGCATCTTCACTCTCCATTGGGGTAGTGTCAGATGATTGAGGGTGGAAAATGTTACACCCTTGTTAATGAAAGAGAATTGGTATAATCCTGAGAATTACAGTCCAGTCAGTGTTGCATCAGTATTGGGCAAACTAATGGAGAGGACTGTGAGAGACAGACATTATGATTACTTGGAAAATCATAGCTTGATTAGAAATAGTCAGCATGGCTTTGTGAGGGGCAAGTAATGCCTCACAAAACGTATGGAGTTCTTTGAGGATAAGATCAAACACATTGAAGAAGATAGAGCAGTGGATGCGGTGTGCATGGATTTTAACAAGGCGTTTGACCACGTTACCCATGGCAGATTCATTCAGAAGGCAATGAGGCTTGTGATACGGAGAAACCTGTCTGTCTGGATACAGAATTGACTGGCCCATAGAGACACTATGTGGTAATAAACGGGAAGTATTCAGTCTGCAGCTCGGTGAAAAGTGGTGTTCTGCAGGATTCGGTTCTACGAACTTTGCTGTTTGTGAGTTTTTAAAATAATTTGGATGAGGAAGTCGAAGGGTGGGCTATTATATTTGTCAATAGAATAAAGGTCGGTAGAATTGTAGATAGTGTGGAGGATTGTTGTAGTTTGCACTGGGACATTGACAGGATGCAAAACTGGGCTGATAAGTGGCAGGTGGATTTCAATCTGGAAATGTGTCTAGCGATTCATTCTGGAAAATCAAATTTGAATGCAGAATACAGGATAAAAGATTGGTAGTGCTCGTCAGGTCCCCAACAATTCACCCTCCTGTCTAGTCACCTTCCCCTGCCACCACAGGAATGCAAGACCTGTGCCCACACCTCCCCCCCCCCCGCCCACCGCCCCCACGCCCCCCCCCCCCCCGCAAGGCGCGAAAGATCCTTCCACATCCATCAAGGTTTCACCTGCAGTTCCACACATGTCAGCTACTGTATCTGTTGTTCCCAATGCGGTCTTCTACACGTTGGGGAAATAGGACCTCTACTCGCAGAGCACTTCAGAGAACATCTCTGGGACACCCACACTAAGCAACCCCACTGCCCCGTGGCAGAACGCTTCAACTCCACCTTCCACTCTGCTGAGGACATGCAGGTCCAGGGCTTCATCCATCGCCACTCGCTTACCACCTCATCTTCGACCTCGGGACACTCCAACCCCATGGCATCAATGTGGATTTCACCAGTTTCCAAATTTCCCCTCCGCCCACCTTATCACAGTTCCAAATTTCCAGCTTAGCACCGCCCTCATGACCCGTCCCAACTTTTTATTCAAAGTGGGAATGGATTTTATTTTAGATTCCCTACAGAGTGGAAGCAGGCCCTTTGGCCCAACAAGTCCGTACCAAATCTCCGAAAAGTAACCCATTTCTATCTGATTGATGCACCTATAACTATGGGTAATTTGACATGGTCAATTTACCTGGCCTGGACATCTTTGGACTGTTGGAGAAAACCGGAACACCTAGAGGAAACTAATGAAGACATGTGGGAGAATGTGCAAACTCCACACAGAGAGTCGACTGAGGTTAGTTTCGAAACTTGTCTCTGGCACTGTGAGGCAGCAGTGCTCAAAACTGAGCCACCTTCCCTCCCACCTATCTGCTCCACCTTCCCCTTCGATGTATCATCATTGCCCTCACCTCCACCCAACTATCGCACTCTCAGTTACCTTTCGCCAGCCCCAACCCCTCACATTTATCACTCCACCCTCATGGATCCCATTCTTATTGCTGATGAAGGGCTTTTGGACGAAATGTCGATTTTCCTGCTCCTTGGATGCTCCCTGAGCTGCTGTGCTTTTCCAGCTCCAGCCTCACGACTCTTACTTCCAGCATCTGCTGTCTTCGGTTTCGCCTTGTTAACGGCTCCACTCAGTGCCTGTGAAGGTTGCAAATGTATGGAGTCTGGGAGGTAAGGCAGATGCCATCACTGTAAGTAATTTGTGTGGTGTGCGTCTGACACTCCAGGTCCACACATCTGTTCTCTGGGGCAGGGTCTGACTGAAAATGCATTTGTAAATCATGATTGCTCGTAAGTCAATGATGACTAATTTGGACAGCATTTGTTCTTACAGAGAGACTATTGAGAGGCTAGCTTCCACCCGGCCCAAGGTGAAGTCGAAATGATTTGTTGTAAAATAATGCTTGAATGGCTGCCCTGAATCACGTGGTCGTGCTCTGGATACATTTAGTTGCAGGCCAGGATCTCTCTAAGTGCCTGAGGCAGCTATGAGGTTCAGTAAGACTCTGCCTGAATTCAGATCCTTTTAAATCTACTTTCAACGAAGCTTATGATTACAAGGTGATGAGTTATGGTCCGAAAAATAAACAGATATTTGCTATGTTTCATGAATTGCGCAAAAATAAAATGTGAAACATGATTATTCAACCTAACAATAATTGCATCATCTCTGAAAACAATGAGGTTGATGTTATATTTATGGAACAAAAATACAAACCCCTGTCAACATTTAATGATTCAAAACTAAAGAATGCACATTTTATTTTATTTCGAACAAAGAATACGCTATCTGACTATAGAAGTGATTACAATTACATATTCAATGTCGGTATTCAAAAAAAATACATTGTCACACCAACATTTGGAAAATGCTTGGCGTCTGACGGATTACATATTTATATTGAGAAAATAATTGAACAATCATATAGAAAAAGCGTTCTTATATATTTAAATAACAATCAGTTTAATTTCTCACTTAAATCTACGAGCTTCAGTTATTTACCAACAATTGAGAAATGACAACTATTCTACATGCACTGTGAATATTATCTTAAATAAATGATTTGTGATATTACGTTGAAGCGAACAATAATTTGAAATCTTTTACTTTTTTAAAAGAATGAATGGCATTTAACGCGAAATTTGGTTAGTGACACAAACTGATGAACATATTCCGGTATGAGAGAAAAGTCTAACATTTAGAAAGTGCCAAAGCAAAGAAATATTTATTTTAGTAATTGGGATACAAGATTTAAAATATTTATGGGCTGAGTAAAAATTAGACTTCATCATCAAGCTGACATTGCAATACTTGCATTTTAAATGCTGCAGCAAATATGATCAGATATTTGCCAACATTTACAACAGGAAATAATCAGATACTGATGTCGACTTGCATCTGTACATGATAGAACACAGAACCTTAATGGACAGGAGGTTATTGGGCCACTGTGTATGCATCAGCTCCGGAAATGTCTGCCAAACTCCTCCCATTTGCCACCCGGTCTCTGCAGCCCTTTACATTCGTAACTTACAAATATATATCCATTTCCCTTTTGAATCTTCATTCACAACTCTCCCAGGCAGAGCGTTTTAAATTCGAACAAAACTCCTTATGTCGCGTCTAGTTCTTGTGCTGACATCTTGAAAGTAGGACTCCAAGACGTTGAAATGCCAACGAACAGGAACACATTATTTGTATTTTAAGCTGTCATTTTTTCCATAATTTTGAGCACTGCAATAATTCCACAGCTTTGTCCGTTCTGCTTAATGAAGAGTAACCCTAATTGTTCGCATCCTACCTTTAACCAGTTCGTTCATTCCAGTTGTCATCGATTATTTATAAGGTTACTGGTATTCTTCTGCAAAGTAATGTGGTGTGTGCTTCTCTGTGTGCCTGTGTGTATGTGCGTGCATGTGTGTGCTCATGTGTGCATTTGTGTGCATACGTCTGTCTGTGTGTGCACGTGTGCTTGCATATGGTGTGTGTGTGTGTGTGAGAGAGAGAGAGAGAGAGAGAACAATCCGCTGGAATGTTTGAATTACTCGCAGTGCCACGTAGAAAAGAGGTAACGATTAGGAAGGTGATGTCATTTAACATGTGGTTAAAGAACTAGTCCGGGGTGAGAGTTTCAACTTTTGCATCATTAGGTTCTCTTCCAGGGCAAGTAAGAAATGTCAAATATGGACAGTTTGCATCTTAACTGTAGGAGAACCAACATCCTTGTGTGGAGGTTTGCTAGTGGAAATTTGGTGGATTCAAACTAATAAACCAGGATGCTGGGAAACAAAGAAGAAGGTCAGAAACTGAGCAGAAAGTAGAGGTGATAGGACAGCAGGCATGGCCAGTCTCATGACCATGATGAAGGATGCATCATGTCAGTTCAAAATGTGAGTTGGAGATTGGAATAAATGATAGAGATGAGGCGCATAATTCTCAGGATTAAACAAATAAGATTGGACAGTGTGGGGGATGTGAGGAAGTGAAGTGTGTGAGATCAGGAAGCGAGTGTACAAAAAGTATGAGACGGGAAAGACAAACCAATAAAACGTATTTAAAAGCTTTGTACCTAAAAGCAAAACGTATTTGGAAAAATATTGATGAGCTGACAATAGGTACAGAGACAAATGTGTATGTCCTTGTGCATATTGCTGAAACGTTGTTACAGGGAGATCAGGACTGGGAAATGACATGTCCAAGGGCACTCACTATTCCGGAAGGTTAGACAAGAAGGATCAAGAGGTGGAATTGATGTATTGGGTTAAGTATGATATCAAGGCTGCACAAGGAAATGATATTGGCACGAGGGAACGACACATAAATCAGTCCAGGCATGAACAAAAAGCAAGAGAAGAAACCTGTTGGGAAGAGTTAAATTCAGCTGCTGTTCACCAGAAGCATTTCTGAGCTCGGAAATAATGACGGCTGTTGACAAGGGCATGACAGGGGGATGAACATGCATATTGAATCAATTAATCAACTTGGAAAACGTAGTCTCGAAGAACAATTCGTAGACTGTATGAAGGATTGTTTTTGAGAGCAACATGTCATGGATTCAACCAGAGAACGGTTTACTTCAGATTTGATATTATATGACATGGAAGGATTGATGAATGATCTTGCAGTTAAGGGTCCTCTTGGACGCAGTGACCGCAACACACTGTAGTTTCAAACTCAGATTGAATGTATAAGGACAAGAGTCACATATGACAGTTTTAGTGTTGAGCAATGATAATTATAATGGGCTAAGTAAGGAATTGGCTTGAGTGGACTGGCCAGGAAAAAAAAATATCAAGGGCAGAACAGATAAAAAAAAAAGATGAATACACAAGGAGATACGAAATAACCTCTCAATTAAAGTATATTTGTGAGTGGAAGAGGAATTGCTTAATGGAAAAAAAAAATCATCCATGATTTGACATGGAAATCAATAATAGCTTGAAAGAAAAGTCTCGGGCAAATCATATTACACAAGTTAGTCACACTCTGGAGGACTGGCCAAGACAGTGGCTTGGTAGTGTTATCGCTGAACTGTTAAGCGAGACATCCAACAAATGTTCAGATGCCCTGGATTTGAATTCTGCCATGGTAGATGGTGGAGCTTGAATTCAAATGTGGAATTAAGAGACTATGATGATCATGAATCGATTGTGATGGAAAACTCATCTGGTTCACTAATGTCTTTTAAAGAAGGAAACTTCCATCCTTATCTTAGATACATCACTCTCTGGCTGAAGACATTTCTACTTATCTCCGATATAATAGGTATTCCCTTAACTGTGAGACTATGCCTTTGGGTCCTTCCCCTGCTAAAAATGGAAACATTTTTCTGACATCTATTCTGGACAGCCATTTAGTATTTTGAATGATTCAATTAAATACCCTCATCCTTCTCAACTTCAGCGAGTTTAATCCCAGAGACCTCATATGTTAGGCTTTTCAATCCTGAGACCATTCCGGTGAACTGCCTCTGAACACGCTCAAGGGGCAGTATAACCTTCCTGAGATATGGGGCCCAAAAGATCACACAATGATCCAAATGTGGTCTGATTAGAGCCTTACAGAGTCTCATAAGTACATCCATGCTTTTATATTCGAGTCCTCTAAAAATAAATGTCACTACTGTATTTGCCTTTGTGACCAGCCTTACCACCTGAAATAATGAAATTATGATGGACAATAACAAATTACCATGGAGTTACAAAAGTGAACAATGATTCAAGCATGCTGAGAAATGGATCCCAGCCTTGAGTAAACTGTCTGTGCTAATCCACATGCTGTAGAATCCAGACAGGCTGCAGGTACCCACAGACAGTTTGTAAACAAACTTGACAGCTCCAGACCCTCAATACAAACCTGGAGTTGAATTTGAATGGGACAACAGAATGCCTCCCTTGGGCAATCAATGTGCCAACCCTTGGTTAGGTCTGATTGATCAGAGTTATCCGACATGGTCATTCTGTTGACAGATCCTCCATATACTCCCAAAATGAGGTGAAGATTCTGAAGAACGAGAATCACCGCAAAACACCACTTAGCGCAGTAAATCGAGAATATTCAACAAAGTGGAAGATACCTCCAGGTCCATCGTAAGAAGGAGAATTCAGCACGTAGAGCTGGCAATGCTCTGTTGGGGTGGTATACGATCATATGAAGTTAAGTTAAAGCATTAGGTAGTTTGTAGTGTGTTTCGTCACGTTATAGCACAATTTATTCTTCTAATATTAATTGTGTTCAATAAACAGATGTTGATGTTTATGAGTCGACTCACAGTTCTTTTCGTGAATATAACATTTAAAACACACTGTGTCATGATATAAAAGTTTCCTAACAATTCTCTTTGCACTTCAGACTGAAGAATTTTCACGCATTTAGAAAATATTCTATGCCTTATTCTATTCTTACCAAAGTGCATGACCTCACACTTAGCCCCATTGTATCCATCTGCCACTTCATTGCCCACTCTCCTAACATGCTTTATCCCTTCTGCAGCCTCTCCACGTCCGCAATGCTTCCTGTCTCTCCACCTATCTTTATATCATCGGAAAAGTTAACCAGAATGCCCTTAGAACATTCATCTAAATCATTAATTTACAAAGTAAAAAGTCGTCCCCCCAGCACTGAGCCCTGTGGAATATCACATGTCACTGGCTACCATACTGACATGATCATTTTTATCCTCACTCGCTGTTTTCTACCTTTTTAACCTGTATTGTTTCTCAATTACACCCACCCAGATTCTACACCATCTGTCCATATTTCAGTGATGGGAACCGAGTGATGGGACTGCAAAACACTTTTGCATTGGCGCTAATTTATAGCTAGGACATGGACTAAACATACGACATTGTCGATTCCACTGAATTGTCGCGACAACCTTTGTCTTTGACGAAATATTCTGTTTGCATTATGGAAGAATATAAATATGTGATTCTGCTTGAGAGGACACTGACAAATTCAAATGTTTGTATTCTTCCATAACACAGACAGAATAGTTGGTCAAAGACATAGGCTGTCGCCACATTTCAATGGAATTGACAATGTAATATTTTTACTTTATTTGTTTTTATATGTATATGAAGAAGACACGAGTTAATAAGGAGATATAAGTTGGTCAAATGAACAACAAATATTGGTATATGGAGAATAGAATGGAAAATGTGTCTGTGTTCAAATATGTTGGAAGCTTAATGGAAACGTACGAATTATTAAAATGGAGAGATTGGATTGAGGCACAGAGGTATCAGGCACCTGGATCACACAAAAAAGGTCGTGTACATCAAGGTTTTGGAGAGGCCAGACAAATGTTGAAACTTTTTTGAAACAGAATTCGTTCAGAATTAGGAAGAATTTTCTACAGTTTTACACGGTACTGGTGAGATCACATCGAAAGAACTATGGCCAAAATGATATGCAAAGCAGTCCAGAGAAGATTCACTCAACTGACTCCTGTGAAGAATTTGTATTTCAGAGGAAATATTGACCAGACTGACCCTGGATCCCCTGGAGTTTAGCTGGACAATATGTGATCTTGTTTAAACTCGGAATATTCCGAATAGTCTTTTTAAGTTGAATTCTGAAATGATACTTCAGTTTGTATGAGAAATTAAAATAAGTGAATGGAAAGTAAAACTGAAGAATATCTCATTTAATAAGATGCGTGTTGTTTCAGCCGTCTCAAAGTGTTTTGTATTTGTGAATCTCTCTTCCTAGAGAGTGATGAAGGCGAGGACATTTAATTTCCTGAGGCAGAGACAGGCAGACTCTTGTAGACGCTCTGCCCTTCCCCTGTCTGTATCCCATTGTCGACACACTGCCCTCGCTCTGCCCTCCGCTGTCTTATCCCATTGCAGACGCTCTGCTCTCCGCTGTCTGTATCCCATTGCAGACACTCTGCCTCCCCTTGTCTGTATCCCATTGCAGACGCTCTGCCCTCCTCCTGTCCGTATCCCATTGCAGACGCTCCGTCCTCCCCCTGTCTGTATCCCATTACAGACGATCTACCCTTCCCCGTCTGTATCCCATGACAGACGCCATGCCTCCCCTGTCTGTATCGCATTGTAGCTGCTCTCCCCTCCCCTGTCTGTATCCCATTGTAGACCTCTGCCCTCCCCGGCTGTGCCCCACAGCAGACGCTCTGCCCTCCCCCTGTCTGTATCCCATTGCAGACGCTTTGCCTTCCCCTAGCTGTATCCCATTGCAGACACTCTGCCCTTCCCCTGTCTGGATCCCATTGCAGATGATCTGCCCTCCCCCTGTCTGTATCCCACTGCAGACGCTATGCCTCCCCGGTCTGTATCCGACTGCAGACGCAATGCCACCCCTGTCTGTAGCTGGAAATGAGTTGCTGGAAAAGCGCAGCAGGTCAGGCAGCATCCAGGGAACAGGAGAATCGACGTTTCGGGCAAAAGCCCTTCTTCAGGAATGGTGAAAGTTTGTCCAGCAGGCTAAGATAAAAGGTAGGGAGGAGGGACTTGGGAGAGGGGCGTCGGAAATGTGATAGGTGGAAAGAGGTCAAGGTGAGGGTGATAGGTCAGACTGGGGTGGGGGCGGAGAGGTCGGGAAGAAGATCTCAGGTTAGGAAGGCGGTGCTGAATTTGATGGATTTGACTGAGACAGGGTGGGGGGAGGGGAAATGAGGAAACTGGTGAAATCCGAGTTCATCCCTTGTGGTTGGAGGGTTCCTAGCCGGAAGATGAGGCGTTCTTCCTCCAACCGTCTTTTTGTTGTGGTCTGACGATGGAGGAGTCCAAAGACCTGCATACCCTTGGTGGAGTGGGAGGGGGAATTGAAATGTTGAGCTACAGGGTGGTTGGGTTGGTTGGTCCGGGTGTCCCAGAGGTGTTCTCTGAAACGCTCCGCAAGTAGCCGGCCTGTCTCCCCAATATAGAGGAGGCCACATCGGGTGCAGAGGATGCAATAGATGATATGTGTGGAGGTGCAGGTGAATCTGTGGCGGATATGGAAGTTTCCTTTGGGGCCTTGCAGGGAGGTGAGGGGGGAGGTGTGGGTGCAAGTCTTGCACCTCCTGCAGTTGCAGGGGAAGGTGCCGGGAGTGGAGGTTGGGGTGGTGGGGGGTGTGGATCTGACGAGGGAGTCACGGAGGGAGTGGTCTTTACGGAATGCTGATAGGGGAGGGGACGGAAATATATCCTTGGTGGTGGGGTCCGTTTGGAGGTAGCGGATGATGCGCTGTACATGGAGATTGGTGGGGTGGTAGGTGAGGACCAGTGGGGTTCTGTCCTGGTGGCGGTTGGAGGGGCGGGGTTCAAGGGCGGAGGAGCGGGAAGTGGAAGAGATGCTGTGGAGGGCATCGTCGACCACGTCGAGGGGGGTAATTGCGGTCCTTGAAGAAGGAGGCCATCTGGGTTGTGCGTTTTTGGAACTGGTCCTCCTGGGAGCAGATGCGGCAGAGTCGAAGGAATTGGGAGAATGGGATGGCGTTTTTACAGGGGGCAGGATGGGAGGAGGTGTAGTCCAGGTAGGTGAGGGAGTCGGTTGGTTTGTAGTAGATGTCCGTGTTGATTCGGTCGCCTGAGATGGAAATAGAATGGTCGAGGAAGGGGAGGGAGGAATCTGAGACTGTCCAGGTGAATTTCAGATCGGGGTGGAAGGTGTTGGTGAAGTGGATGTCACCAGTTCCAAAAACGCATAACTCAGATGGCCTCCTTCTTCAAGGACCGCAATTTCTCTCCCGACGTGGTCGACGATGCCCTCCACCGCATCTCTTCCACTTCCCGCTCCTCCGTCCTTGAACCCCGCTCCTCCAACCGCCACCAGGACAGAACCCCACTGGTCCTCACCTACCACCCCACCAATCTCCATGTACAGCGCATCATCTGCCGTCATTTCCGCTACCTCCAAACCGAGCCCACCACCAAGGATATATTTCCCTCCCCTCCCCTATCAGCATTCCGTAAAGACCACTCCCTCCGTGACTCCCTCGTCAGATCCACACCCCCCACCAACCCAACCTCCACTCCCGGCACCTTCCCCTGCAACTGCAGGAGGTGCAAGACTTGCGTCCACACCTCCCCCCTTACCTCCCTCCAAGGCCCCAAAGGAAACTTCCATATCCGCCACAGATTCACCTGCACCTCCATACATATCATGTATTGCATCCTCTGCACCCGATGTGGCCTCCTCTATATTGGGGAGGCAGGCCGGCTACTTGCGGAGCGTTTCAGAGAACACCTCTGGAACACCCGGACCAACCAACCCAACCACCCTGTAGCTCAACATTTCAATTCCCCCTCCCACTCCACCAAGGATATGCAGGTCTTTGGACTCCTCCATCGTCAGACCACAACAAAACGACGGTTGGAGGAAGAACGCCTCATCTTCCGGCTATGAACCCTCCAACCACAAGGGATAAACTCGGATTTCACCAGTTTCCTCATTTCCCCTCCCCCACCCTGTCTCAGTCAAATCCATCAAATTCAGCACCGCCTTCCTAACCTGAGATCTTCTTCCCGACCTCTCCGCCCCCACCCAAATCTGACCTATCACCCTCACCTTGACCTCTTTCCACCTTTCACATTTCCGACGCCCCTCTACCAAGTCCCTCCTCCCTACCTTTTATCTTAGCCTGCTGGACAAACTTTCCCCATTCCTGAAGAAGGGCGTATGCCCGAAACGTCGATTCTCCTGTTCCCTGGATGCTGCCTGACCTGCTGCGCTTTTCCAGCAACACATTTCCAGCCCTGATCTCCAGCATCTGCAGTCCTCACTTTCATCTCTGTCTGTATCCCATTCAGACGCTCTTCCCTCCCCTTGCCTGTATCTCTTTGCAGATACTCTGCCGTCCCCTGTCTGTATCCCATTGCAGACGCTCTGCCCTCCACCTGTCCGTATCCCATTGCAGATACTCTGCCGTCCCCTGTTTGTATCCAATTTCAGACGCTCTTCCCTCCTCCTGTCTGTATCCCATTGCAGATACTCTGCCGTCCGCCTGTCTGTATCCCATTGCAGAGATGCATCCTTCCCCTGTCTGTCTCCCATCGCAGACGTTCTTCATTCCCCCGGTCTGTATCCCATTGCAGACGCTCTGCCCTTCCCCTGTCTGTATCCCATTGTAGACGCACTGCCCTCCCTTGTCTGTATTCCAATGCAGACCCTCTGCCCTCCCTTGTCTGTATTCCGTTGCAGACACTCTGCCCTCCCCCTCTCTGTATCCCATTGCAGACGCTCTGCCCTCCCACCGTCTGTATCCAATTGCAGGTGATCTGTCCTTCCCCCGTCTGTACCCCACTGCAGACAGTCTTCCCTCCACTGTCTGTATCCCATTGCAGACGCTCTGCCGTCCCCTGTCTGCATCCCATTGCAGACGCTCTTTCCTCTCCCCGTCTGTATCCCATTGCAGACGCTCTGTCTCCATTTGACACCTTATTGAATGACTATCATGGTGCATGAGCAAACTGAGCTCCATCCCCTTCATCCGGTTCATTAGAATAGATTGTAATTTGTTGATGACCTCATACAGATCCCTGAAGAATTCCTCTCGTTACAGCTTTCCAAACACAAAATGAGTAATGATATATATTCTGCATTTCCTGACAGCTGCCCAGGGCGTCCCTGCTTCTGCATAACAGCCTGGAATATTTATATGGCGTCCTCCTGTACTGTCTAATTTATTGAGTACTTCATTCTGTTTGGTGCGGCCTGTTTGGTGCAGCCCATTTAGGCGCAGAACTATTTCAGTGCAGCTCATATTTATTCCTTTTTAGGCTTAGATAAAAGCATTAATCAAAACAATAAAATCAAAATAATGTTTATTCCCCTTAGTAAAAATGTTAAAAAGACACTTGAAGAAGTATAACATTGACTCAGAGTTTTCTTTCAGAGCTAAAATGATAATTGGTCTTGCATTTATTCCGATTGAAAACATTCATGAAGATATTGAACATCTGACTGATGAGCTTCCAGATGAATTGCAACCGCTGCTGGACTGGTTCCAGGATAACTATGGAGGGAGAAGATTACACAGAGGAAATGGTCGGCGTTCACCGCTTTTTCCAGTTGGAATGTGGAATTTATATGAAAGAACTTTAAACAATGAGGACAAAACAAACAATAATGCAGAAGCTGCCCACAGGAGATGACAATGCGAACTTTATGTGGAACATCCAGTTTTTGGAAATATATTGACAGTTTACGAAAAGTTCAGAGAGGAAGGGACATTTACTATGAGCATCTGATAGCAGGGCACGATATTCCGTTGAAATTAAAGAAGCAGATGCTAGAATACAAACAGTCGTAAGAAGATTTAGTGAGAGAAATGATGTCGAGTATTTACGAGGGATTGCCCATAATTTTGAATGAACGTCATATTTCAGATTTTTCATAATGAACTTATTCCGTTTTTTTTCTTTTTAACATGTTTACTGAAGAGAATAAGCATTATTTTTATTTTTAGTGCTTTCATTAATGCTTTTAACTAAACCTGAAAAGTGAGAGAGATGAGATTGGAACTGCCAGCGAAGTTAAATTGAGAATTGCTCTTTCCTGAACATTGCTGCTTACTTGGTTGGTGGGACGTCGATGTTACAGAATATCCACACAAGGTGTCCTGGTCCTCTCTGGCTCTTTCCAGGATCCTCCCCACATGTTGAGGTAGAGGATGAGGGAACAGATATCGGGCACTCTAACACCCGGCTTGGCCTTTTATGTCCAGGCTGTTTCTCCTGGAATTGGTGAAGAGGAGGGACAGAGTGAGGGTGGGAGTGAGTATCCTTGCTATTAGTGCTGGTGTAGTAGAAGGGGGAAGGGTGAAATGTCCGGAGGGAGTCTGACCATAGTGTTGTATCCATGCAGTGGTATTAGTGTGCGGGGCTATTGTGTCAGTGACAGAAAAAGTGGGGGAGGGAAGGTGCTGAATTCAACAGTGAGTATGGTCATGCTTGAGCCTTATTTGGAGATAGCTTGTGAGCCTTGTTCGGGGGTAGGTGCTATTACAGATATACAGTGAGTGTGAGGGAGCAGAAGAATATGGTGACACTTATCCTGGCAAAGTGGGGGGACAGAATATTGATGTTTGTCCTGTATTGCTGACCAATTCTTCAGATCATCTCAGCGGTGAGGTGAGCCTCCCCCAACGTCTTGTCCAAGTCTCGCTAATAACGCCACAGACCCTTTCCATCACCTTCCACAGAATCAGTTTGGGTGAATTTTACAAATAGCAAGGTGAAGCAAACATTAGTGTTAGACATCAAAACCAAATCTATCACGCAAATACTTTACATCATATGTTCTGGAAATTAGGTATCCAAGTATATGGAAGGGAAAGCAATGACATACTGATATTATCGCTGGGCTCTTAACCCAGAGACCCAGGTAATATTCTGGGGACATGAGTTCAAATCCTGCCATGGCAGATGGTGGAATTTGAATTCAATATGTATCTGGAATCAAGGGTTTATGCTGACCAGGAATCCATTGTCGATTGTTGGAAAATCTCATCTGGTTCACTGATGTTCTTGAGGGAAGGATACTGCAGTCCTTACCTGGTGTTGCCTGCAAGTGATTCCAGACTCAAGACAACGTTGCTGACTCTTAACTGCCCTCTGGCAAGGGCAATAAATGCTGGTTATCCAGCGACGCCCACATCCTGTGAATGAGTCGCAAATAATCATGGGTCTGCAGTAATACTGGATTGTCTCAAGTTGCACCGAAACTGCATTAACTAAGTGACTACTGATGCTGAGAAGAATAACTTTGTATATCCGGTAGGTTGAACAGTATGCTGTGAACCAAACTAGAGAGCAGGTTATTTCCCATTTGGTGTTGTGTGGTCAGGAGAACTAATTAATAACCTTGCTCTGAAGCAGCTTTGGAGGAATAGTGACATCAATATGTTGCATTTTTAAAAGACGTCTGAATACAATATCGAATGTTTGAACATTCTGGTCAAGCATCACGAAAGCCCGGAGGCTAGAGGGTCAATTACGCTCCAGTGATTTGCGGAAGTACAATATAACATTCTGTGGGAGAAGCAATGATTGTGAGAGTCATGCAGTCCGACAGCACGGAGAAAGGCCCTTCAGCTCAAACTGGTCCATTCCGAACGAAATGTCCATTCTCATTAACCACATTTACCTGCCCTTGCCCATATCCTTCTTATTCATTCCTATCCGTGTATTTGTCCAAATGCATTTTAAATTTTGTGAATGTACCCGCCTCAATTACTTCTGGTGGCAGCTTATTCCATGTGCATACCAACATGTGTGTAAAAGAAATTGCCCCTCAGGTTCCCTTTAACTCTTTCCCCTCGGATCTTAAATTGATGCCCTCCAGTCCGTGGTTGCTCAACCCTGGGGAAAAAGACTGAGTGCATCCACTCTATCCATGCTTTCCATGATCTTATACACTTCAATCAGATCCCCCTCAGTCTAATACGCTCGAAAGTAAACACTCCGAGCTTGCCCAACCTCTCACTATAACTCAGACCATTGAGTCCGGGCAACATCCTCCTAAGTTTCTTCCGCACTATTTCCAGTTTAATAACATCCTTCCGATAGCAAAGTGAACAACACTGAACATAACACTGCCAGTATTGCCTCACCAGCATCCTGTATAACTGCAACATAACTCCCAAATTTCGATACTCATTACTCTGACTGATGAATGCCAGTGTGCCAAATGCCTTTTTCACAGCCCTATCTACCTGTGACTCCACTTTCAGAGAACCTTGAACCTGAATTCCAAGGTCCCTTTGTTTCAATACACTCCTTAAGACCCTGCCATTCATCATGAAACTCCTACCTTGATTTGACTTTCTAAAATGCAAGAACTTACACTTATCTGTATTAAACTCCATTTGCCAATTCTCGACCCACTTCCTCACCTGTTCAAGGCACTGCTGTAATTTCTGAAATTCCTGACAGTCTTCCTCACTGTCCACGACGCCGTCTATTTTAGTGTCACCTTGAAACTTATAATTCATGCCTGTACATTCTCATCTAAATCATAGATGTGTGTAATATGTAAATATATACACAATATACATGCATAAAACAATCAGTAATAGTCCCAGAACCGTGCCCTGAGGCATTCCACTCATGACAGGCCTCCATTCCGACAAGCATCCTTCCACTATTGCCCTATGTTTCCTACCATCAAGCAAATTCTGAATTTGATTTGCCAGCTCCCCCTCAATTCCATGTGATCTAAACTTCCAGAGCAGCGTACCATGTGGAACCTTACCGAAGGCCTTACTGAAATCAATATACACCAGGTATACCACCATGCCCTTGTCAAAGTTACTGGTCATTTCACCAAAGCACTCTAACAACTTTTTGAGCCATGATCCCCAATGCACAAAGCCGTGCTGACTGTATATCTTCTCTCTCAGAATCTTATCAAGAAACTTACCTACTAGAGATGTCAGGTTTACTGGTCTATAGATCCCAGGTTATTTTTTGTAGCTCTTCTTGAATAAGGGCACAGCATTCGCTACCCTCCAGTCCTCCGGGACCTCACCCGTTGGCTACCAATGATACAAAAGTACCAACCAAGTCCCCCGCTATTACTTCTCTGTCCTCCTGCACTGTTACTGAATATATCTGGTCAGGATCAGGAGGTTTATAGAAATACTGAAATGTCTACTTATTTCAGATGAAAACGCCAAAGAGTGAGAAAGTGACTTAATGATGATTAAAATAACAAATTAAAGATTATATTAATCACAGGAAGTGACTTCAGAAGAATTCAAGACTTTGTGGAATTCTGAGAATTCTCAGAAAATTGCAATCCAGAAAAGGAGGGCCATGAAACTGATAAGGAAATCAAAAAGCGAACATGTATGCAAACAAACAGGAACACAAAGACTGCATCAATCGACGATCTATATTTCAAAGGAATAAAAACATAGTAAAATGTGGAAATTTGCAATTGGAAGAGACGAGTTTATGGTTGATAACAGGGAAATGGCAAAACAAATGACCAGTTACTTTACACCTGTCTTAATGGAGAAAGATCCAGAAAATCACCCAGAAATACGAAGTGATTGTATAGGACCTGTGGAAGTGAAGACATAAAGTCAATTCATATCAATGACAAGGCAATTTTGAACATGCAGCTGGATTGAGCATTGCTAAGCTTGACAAATCAGATGTACTTCATACCAAAATCTTCAGAAATAAATCACAAATAGAAGTATTAATTGCGTTGTTGATGACTGCGTTCTATTTTCCTGTGCATTCTGCAGAGTCTGGAAGCTGGTGTAGATATACGTACATTAATAAATATGATCCAAGCACTATAGATGAATGGTCGGGATCCAAGCATATACAAAGGGAAGAAGAGATAGTGTGGAGAACTGCTGACAAATTAACTTTACATTTGCCGGGAAACTGTTGGAATGTATTATATAGGATGTGATATTGGATATTTAGACATTAACAGCAAAATTTGAGGGACTCATTACGCATTTCTGAAAGGAAAGTCATACTTGACAAACTTTGGAATTGTTTGAAGTTGATTCTTACAGCATAGATAATGGGGATCCAGTAGAATCGGCATATTTTATATTATCAGAAGGCTTTCTATAAGAACTCACACAGTGAGTTCGAAAATGAAATGATTTGAATGGTATTTGGAGGATTATATGTAAATGGAAACTTAAAGTTTGGTTTGCCTTCCCTTAAGGGAGTCAGAATATAGATGTTAAGACATGTTAAAGCAGTTTCACAGAGTGTTGGTGAGACTGTACCTAGAATATTGAGAACAGCTTTGGTGACGAAATCTAAGAAAGAATATACTGACCAAAGAGGAAGTGTAATGGACTCAGATAGCGAGATTGCGTGATGAGGAAACTCGGCCTATGTTCTCTTGAGTTTCAAAGAATGAGAGGTGGGTCACTGTGAACTTCATAAAACTCACAAAACATACGACAAGTTGGAAATTAACAGGATGTTTATCAGGCTGTCTAATCCACATTCAAGGCAAATAATGGCAGGATAAGGGACAGACCATTGAAGACTGCAATAACGAGGAAATTCTGCACGTGGAGGGGACTGACTAACACAGGGGCAAGGCAGGGCAGGATTACAGAGAATCCCCAGATAACCTACAAGTGTGTCAACCGGAACAGAATAAACAGTGGACACGTAGGACCCATTAGTGACTCGCCAAATTGCATCTAAATCAACTTTAGTAGTAGGAAAAAGAGGGGAGTAGTAGAAGGCTGTTGTGTGACTGGAGGCTAGTGTCCAATGGTGTACCACAGGCATCAGTGCTGGGTCCCTTGTTATTTGTGATTCGGAGGTGCTAGTGTTGGGCTGGGGTGGACAAATCTAAAAATAGCATAACACCAGACTATAGTCTAACAGATCTATTCGGCAGCACTAGCTTTCGAAACGCTGCTTCTTCATCAAAGTGCACAACCACGTGATATAACTGATGTTGAGAGATTTTTAACCTTATTATTTGTGGTATTCATAAATGATGCAGCTGTGAACATGGATGAGGGGTGGGGTATGTAATAAGTAAGTTTGAGTTTGATACAAAGATTGACCGGGTGATTGGCAGTGAGGAGGAAGGCCTTATGTTACAGGTTGATACAGATGGAATGGTCAGACTGGTGGATCAATGGCAGATGGAATGGTAACTATGAGATAATACACTTTGGAAGAAGGAACCAGACAGGTGAGTACTCAATGAATGGCAGCACACTAGAAAGCTCAGAGGGTGCTTCTCCAGACATCGCTGAATGTGACTGAACAGGTTAATGCACAATTTGGGAAAGAATAGAGGAATGTAAACATAGCCTTTATTCATCTCGGCATAGATTAGAAGAACTATGCAGAACTTTGGTGAGGGCAAGATGGAATATTGTGTGTAGTTCTGGGAACAACATTACAGGAAGTATGTGATTGTACTGGAGGGGGTACAGAGGAGATTCACCAGGATGTTGCCTGGGATGAAGCATATCAGCTATGGAGAGAGACTAGATATTCTCAGGTTGTTTAATTTGGAGGAGAGAAGGCTGAGAGGTCTGTTATTCAGAAGAATAGGATTACGAGGTACATGGGCAGTGTGGATAGACAGCAGCTGTTGCTTTTCGTCAAAGGGCCACACTTTTAAAGTGAAGGGTTTGCGGTTTAGTGAAGAATGGTTTTTGAGAATGGTTTTTCAACCAGAGCGTGTTGGGGTCTGGAATGCACTTCTTGAGAGTGAAGTTGTCATGATAACCTCAAACCATTAGAATCGACACGGTTGTGCACTTCAAATGCTTTAAGATTCACGGCTAAGTTCTTGTGTTGGAAAGTGGGCCTAATGTAGACCATGCTGTATTTCTGGTAGCACAGAAACTTTGCTTCTGTGATTGTATGGCTGTGGAAGGTCAATCATTGAGTAGCTTAAGGTAGGAATCGATGGGTTTCTGAAGAATATCTTAACAAAGTTGCCAAGAGAGAACTTGCAATATTTTCTGAAAATATGTCAATGGCAAAATTAAGAGAAAAAAGGTGCAGATTTCTTACAGTCTGATACCAGATAATTGAGGACCGGGAAATAGCAGAACGATGGAGAAAATACTTCAGTTATGCCTTCACAGATGAAAATAAAAAAAAAAGAAAACTTTCTTGCAATACTAGGGAACTTTATTCTGGTGAAAGAAAGGGAATAGAATGAAATTAGCAGCTAAACACTTTAGAGAAAGTATTGGACTGAAATGAATGGGCATAGACAATGTCAACAGAGATTTATGAAATGGAAACCAAATTTGACAAAGTGGCTTTTAGTAAAATTATGTAGAAGGTATCAGTGCCATACGAGTGGAATCTCAGAAAGAGTTTTGATAAAGCCCAAGCCTATTCTGCAAATTCGAATCCTGTGGGACTCGGGCTAATATATGGTCATAGATTTAGAATGGGAGAGCTGGCAGGAAACAGTGAGTAGGAATTAAGCAATGTTTTTTTTTAAATGGAAGGCTGGTAGGATATAGAAATGATCGTGGCTTGGGCTCCAGCTATTCCCAATACGCATCATATCTTTGGATGTGGAGCGCAAATGCAGTATTCCCAAGTCTGCTGACAGCACTAAACGATGTCAGCTTGTGAGTGGATGAAGAGGATGTAAAAAAGTTCCAAGGTGATTGAGACAAATGGAGTGACTGGGAAAATACGTGGCAGATGGAGAGTAATGAGGGAGATGAAATGTTGTGTACTTTGATGGGAATAATAGAATGGCGGCTACTCATTTGAAAAAGGAGTGGTTGAAAAATGTTGCTCTATAAATGAACTTAAGCTGCATTTTGTTCATTTCTGCATAGCTCTCCGAGTCCATGTAGGGCAGTGAGTTCTGAAGCCAGAAGTCAATACTGGGAATGGCATTGGCACGCTGACTATTGTATATAGGCTCAGCAAGTGGAGAACTGTACTTTGAAAGGAATTTGGATCTCACTGTAGACCAGTCACTGAAAGCAATATTGCAGGAGCAGAAAGCGGGTAGGAAGATAAATGCTATATTCACTTTCATTTCAGGGGAATTTGAGTACAGGAGTAAGTGTATCTTATGCAGATGTACAGGGCCTTGGTGAGACCCCATCTCGAGCATTGTGCAGTACTGTGTGCAGTTTTGGTCTCTTTTCCTAACAGATGACAAAACCGACATTGAGGGAGAGCAGCGAAGGATGACCAGACTGATCTCTGGAATGACAGACTTGTTGAGGGAGCAGAGTTTGGGGCGACTGGACCTGGATTCCATGGGGTTTAGGAAAATGAGTGGAAATCTCAGTGAAATATAGAACACTCTGACAGGGCGAGACAGATTAGAAACAGGGATGGTAATTCCCCGGCTGGGACGTCTAAAACAAGGGGAATAATATTAGGTACAGAGAGGCCACTTTGCATTGAGATGAGAATAAATGCCTGCACTCAGAGACTGGTGAGCCAGGGGTAGTCTCGCCCAGATCAGGCTGTGGAAGTCAAAGGCTGAATATAAATAAGGATTTCTGGAAACTAAAGGGATAGAGAGAGAGCAGGAGTATGGTGTGAAGATAGAAAATCAGCTATCATTCCAAGTTGTTTTCCAATAACGCAGTAACTGTGTTCCTGTGCAACACTGTGTTGTAGGAAATCGTGCAATATTAATAATGGGGTCGATGGATAAAAGAGGGGAAATGCCAAACCCCGAAAACTATCAGTAAAAAACAAAAATTAACTTTGGTCTAATACACAATAGGACAGTCTAAATAAATCTTTAAATTACACGTTGTAATGTAACAGTGCTGTAAATGTAACGCTTTCACACGACAGTCACTCACTGGAGCACTGTACCTTTCACCACAATCTTCACCAGAAAGTGGGCGGGGACTGACTGACCACGTGATGCCGATGGAGAATTCCAGTTCTCCCCAAGATTCTCCCCACAGTTTGAAATAAAGTTGTTTCTAAATATAAACTACAATTCCCAGTTTCAGGCTCAGTTTCAAGGCCTGCAGAGCCGATTGCATTCCTGTTTTAGTTGAACACATTGATTGTAACTTTTGTAGACAGAGGAATCCTGAGGCAAGGTTTGCTGTTCAGCTGGTGCCCGGCAAGGAATCGCGTCTCAGTGAACACGAGTTCACTTTATAGAAAAAGGTTCATTAATTACATTGCAGCCAAATTGTATTTAATCAACACGCGTTATCGGTGAACTGCCTGTACATAGAATGGAGGCGCAAAACTGAAGGACTGAATGGACTACAGCAGTTCTCATTTTATGTTTCACAACATTTAAACATATTAAGGGATATGTATATTGTAAAGGGAAAACTGCGTTGAGGAGATGTTCGGCCATTGACTAGAATGGGGAAAGCTCAGTGAGTTGTATGACGTATTCCTTTCCCGATGCTTCTGTGCAGTGTGTGAGAAAGCTCTGTAAATGTTGTCACAAGCTCTCAGCTGTTAGGAAGGAGTTCTTTGCAAGGTCAGGCAGATTGTGTTTCCCATTCCCTTTTCCGATAACGAGGCTGGTGCCGGGTGATCTCTCTGGGTTTATCCTTTAAGATCTCGCAGCAGTTTGATACAATTGAGTGTTTTGCTTGGCTGTTTCAGAGACCATTGAAGAGTATATCACATGTCTGTGTATCTGGAGTCACTTTTAGGCCCGACCAGGAAAGCACGGGAGATTCACTTCCTGAACGTATACTGGGGAAGGAGATCGTCGTCGAAAATCGACATTGAACACAAGATCACTATTACTGACACCAGATATTAATTTCGATATTTTATTAATTGTTTTTAATTTGCACCAGTTGCCAGAGAATTATCTTGGTCTAGATTAGCAATCCAATGACAATTCCACAACAGCACCATCTCCACATGGGGGCCTATCGGAAACCACAGTGAGCTCTGTCAAAAATAAACCCAACCAATTTGACTAACGTTATGCGACTGTGGGCGTGGTAATTGGTCAGATTTTAATTATTCCCTTCTTAGGGGATGGGATATAGATGAGTAATTACCCACATTAGGAGAAAGTGAGGACTGCAGTTGCTAATTACCCACATTGCCAGGGAGATGTTAGAGTTGGAGCTGGAATGAAACAGCTTCCTCAGATACACGGCTTGTTTTGTAACAAACGTCCTCAGTCCTATTGCAGGAATGGTGCCAGGGCCAAATGCCTTTGTCGTATCTACAGTGACCAGTTGTTGCTTCATGTCACGTGCAGTGAATTGAATTGGTTGAAGATGGGCATCTGTGATTCTGAGGGTATCATCGTGAGGGTGAGGTGGGTAATCGACTCAACACTTCCGGCTGAGGATAGCGCAGATATTGCATCTTTTACATAGATATGCAAGGCTGTTCCATTATTTAGGATGGGAATATTTGTGGTGTCCTCTCCTTCAGTAAGTTGTTTAATGGTCCATCGACTTTTATGCACGGATTTGACAGGAGGAGAGAGAGCTTATATCTGATTTGTTAGTCTTGGGATCATCTCTCTCTCTGTATCAGATGTTAGTCCTGCTGTTTATAGTGTAACCAGTCAAGTGCAGTAGCTTTAATGGGCTGTCCTCAGGTTTAGTGCACGTCATTCCGACCCGACCATGTTCACCCACACTCGTCACTAACCCATGGATCGGCTTAATGGAAATGGTAGACAGATGGACTATCCTGGGGGAAAAGTTACAGATTCTAATTGAGATCTACAGCATCAGATGATAACCCAGTTTTAGCTGCAATATCTACAATTCACTTCTACTGACTGGCCCCAGTTCACACCGAGACCCATTCACCTATCAAACCTGTACTCAGTGACCTACTCTGGTTTCTGATGCGAAAATGCTTCCATTTTCAAATTCTCATTCTACTGGAAGTTTTTCCTTGTGTGACGCCTCCACTTTGTTACATAAACGATATCCATTTAAGATTCTAATCTGAATCTTTTCCTTTCAGTAATGCCATATTCTGTATTTGAATTGAACGTGTATTCCACTGTTTTTCTCCCTGACCATGATTCAGAGCACTGCAGTGTCAGTGATGCCAGCCTTACGCAGTTTCAGAGTCAAGGAACTTGTCACCATGCGTTACTGTTCAGTTCCCAGTGTACGGCGCTCCATGTTGGACAGGATGTTTGGGCATCTTTGACAATATGTCGTTGGAAATTGTTCAAAAACAGAAATTGCTGAAGAAATTGCTAAAGATTTTGCAGAATTTTCTGGCGTGAATGCAGAGCTAAACTTTCAGGTCCAGTGAACATCCTACAAAGGTTTTTGTATTTTTGTTTCCAGTATCCATTGTTATTTGTTTAATTGAAAAATTGTTCTGTGCCTATTCATTTCTGGAGAAACTCAGCAGTTCTGTCAACATCTGCAGAGAAAGAGAAACACAGTTAGCGTTTCCAGTCCAGTGTGACAATTCTTCAAAACTGAATACAATTGCAAAATGGTATTTTAATCCCTTGCCAGAAGTGGAGGATGGGTGGCAGGGAAAAGAGGGTGTGACAAAAGATAAACGCGCTTTTAGCAGTGGTGAATGAGAAGATTCTGTATAACGGGTCGAATTTAAGGTGTGAATGGGTAAATGGGTTACCTTTTTGAATGCAAGATAAAGAAGACACAACCACACAAAGTCATACGGAGGCCAGGAGGGAGAATGTTGACCATGTGGTATTAAAAAGATCTGGCCACAGATACGTTTTCACTGTCGTGATCATTACCCCCTTTAGACAAAGGAATTCAGGTGCTTGACTTCTTATTGGAACTAGTAAGCGTTTCATGCTGCCTTAGTATTGTAACATGGAGAAAAACAAATCACAGCATGACGTTTGGGCTGAGTGTTGCTTACCTGTCATGTTTAGTATTGTTTCAATTTTGTAGTGCTTATCTTTAAACGCTTGTTCTTGAAGTTAGTATCAGATGGAGTGGAGGATGTTGAGGGGTGACATTATAGAAACTTATAAAATCATGAGAGGTATGGATAGGGTGAATAGCCAAGGTTTTTCCACAGGATAGGGGAATCCAAACATAGAGGGAATAGATTTAAGGTGGAAGAAAGTAGATTTAAAGGGGACGAAGGGGCAGTGTTTTTACACAGAGGGCGGTGTAGGTATGGAATGAGCTTCCAGAGGAAGAGTGGGAGATGCAAGGACAGCGACAGCATTTAAAACGCATTTGGACAAACATATGAATGGGAAACATTTAGAGGCATATGGACCAAATGAAAGCAGATGGAACTAGTATAGTTTGGAAAACCTGCTCAGCATGGACATTTAGAAAAGCTTTACGCAGAGTCAGTGTGGTTTTGTGAAAGGGAAATGATATTTTGCCCTGTAAAATCATGCAAAGTTTTTCTGGAGATGCCTGAAAATGTAACAAGCGGACGTCATAAAGGGGATCTGGTAGACTCGAGTCTTTTCAGACATTTTCCACAAGGTATTACAAAACAAAAGTTCTTACACAAAATAGAAGCTCCAGGACATCGGATACTGTATTAACATGGGAGGGGGATTGTTTAACACAGAAATCGGAGAGTCAGTATTAATGGATCTTTATGGTAAAGGTATCTGCTGAAGTACCACAAATAGCAGTCCGATGACATCAGTTATTTGCAATCTATACTGACAGCCTGTTTGAGGATGACACTGAGAATCAAAAGGCAGGCTGTTATTTAATGGAGAGGACTTCCAGAAAAGGAACAGTAAAGGCTTTGGAGTCTTCCTGTGTATGAAACCTAAAGTCAGCATGCTGATGCAGCAAGTAACTCGGTTGGTACATTAGGCGATTTCCTGGGAAGAAAGGGTTGAGTTATTGAGAATCTCTAAAATGGTGAGGCGATTATTCATTGGGGTTTAAATGAATGAGTAGTGATACTGCTGAAACATACAAGACACAGAACGGGTTGGAGAAGGTAGATGTTGAGAAGTTGTTTCCATTGCTGGGCAAAGTGTTGAACTCGATGATCTAGATACCGAATAAGGAACATCAGTTTACATCTGAGATGCAGAGTTATGTCTTCTCTCCGAAGGTAGTGAATTTCTGGAATTCCCTAACCCAGAGAGGTGTGGAGGGATACAAGGAGTCGGCAAGATAGTGGAGTTGAGCCCTGGAGCAGATCAGCCATGTTCTTATTAAATGACAGGGTTAGTTTGAGGGGCCGATTGACCTAGTCCTGTTCCTATTTTTAATTTCACACGTTATGCTTTTGGAAAGTAACGAGTTATTTTGCTGGAAATCGTGTTATACAATGTTGCATTCAGGGAGAGCAGAGAATGTGTTGTTTTAACCCTGGGTGGGGTATGTGGCTGTATTCCCAGCATATCCAGGTTTGCAACATGACCCACATCTGAAGCAGAAGTTACAAAGAGGGGAAACCTGGAAACAGGGATTGGGGTGATGCTCACTTCCTGATGCAGCCTGGAGTTTCCAAGTACATTTCCAAAACTACACCTAACCATTGGAGTTGCCTCGATCGGCCCCTGTTTAGCAGGTCCGAGGGATGAATGGAACATCAGAACATAGGGCTGAGGGACACAAGTGAGCCATTTGGCCCTTTGACACCGCTCCACCAGTAAATAAGGTCATGGCTCATCTCATTGTGGTCCCAGCTGCACTTTTCTTTCCATGCACCATTATCCCTGATTCACCTGTCCATGGAAAATCAGACAAAGCCAGCTTAGATATAATGTGAAGATCCAGCCAAACTTCTGGGAAAGAGAATTCCCACTTGACTGAAATCCTACTTTGTGTATTTCTCATAATTCCTGCTCTGATGGAGGTTGGAGGGTATCACTGTCTACTTTTCTCGTCCCATTCCTACACTGCTGACACCAAATTTTAAATGTAACCAGGTTGGTGATTTGGCCGATGATAAAGTTCTCAGACTGAGTCAGGTTCAGTGACAGGAACAAGTCAGGCAGATTTCTTTAGTCAGCCACAAGTAACTAATAGAACTAATGGATGTGCATGGTGGATCTGTGGTTAGCACTGCTACCTCCCGTCACCAAGTAGCTGCGTTCAATTCCAACCGCGGGCAACCCTCGATGTGGATTTTGAACATTCTCTCCATGTCTGTGTGGGTTTCCTTCCAGTGTTCCAGTTTCCTCCCACAGTCCAAAGATATGCAGCTGAGAGCGGATTGGCCATGCTAAATTGTCCATAGTGCCCAGGGATGTGTAGGTTAGATAGGTTAATCATGGGAAATGCAGGGTTACATGGATGGAGTAGGGGGGCACGTCCGGGGGCGGAATACTGTTCCGAGGGTCAATGTGGACTTGATGGACGGAATATCCTGGTTCCACACTGTAGAGATTCTATAAAAATAACAAGAAGTTTTACTATACAAACACCCAGTGGGTATCTATCTGATCCACTCTCCTCTAGGTTTTGTATGTTTCAATAAGATCACCTCTCATTCCAAGAGTAACCTGTGAAAGCCTTCATGATATAAGACCCTCATCCCTGGAATACATGAAGTGAAACATCTATGAACTGCTTCCAATTTAATTATATTCTTGCTCAGGTAAGGAGACAAAAATAATCTCACACACAGATGAAGTTAATGTTTGTTTTCTCAGTGGTGAGAGTATTTGGAACTCTCTTTCCAGCAGAGCATTGGAGGCAGAGATATTGAATATGTTTGAGGCACATACAGAAGGTTGATAAATAATAACGGAGTCAAAGATTATCGGGGAAAGGCAGGGATGTGCAGTGTTGGGGAAATGCTGACAGTGGTAAAAAATCACACTGCTCCAGAACATCCAGGAATATAATGCAAAATGAAATGATAATATCGATAAAATGTTAAGGGGAAATTCAAGATGATGGCGATTTGGAAGGTCTGATTTGTTGGGCTCTGCATCACAGCACGGGCAAAATGCTTCCCTAACCCACTCCATCCCAGACATTTACTTAAAATGCTTAGTTTTGGAAAGGTTTGAGTGTTGGCAGTTGAAGTAGTCTTAGTTTGTGTAGTTTGTAAGGTCTATGAGACTTTATTTACGAATGATCAGTATTTCGAGTTCTTCGTCTCTCGAGTTCAAATGTTGCTACAGTGTGTTCTGGGTAATGATGTGCTTACATGGTCTACCTGGAGCATTAAGGGGAGCCATTAGCCAGAAAAGAGGAAATATTTAATTTCTCGTCTTAAAAAGAGAGGGTGGATGTTGTTCTCTTGCAGGTGATGCACCTTGATGACAAAGAACATTGACATTACAGCAGGTCGGGTTTGATCGGGTTTATTTCTCCTCGTTTAATATTACGAGTCGGGGAGAAGCCATACTGGATAAAAAGAATCTTCCATTTAATCTACTAGATTGTATTTGATACTCATGGGAGGCTTATAATCCTCAAAGCCTTGAACTATGGTAAATAATACAGTATGTTGAATGATTATTGCCCGCCCCCACACCCCCACCATTTTCCAAATTCAGTTATCTTGCATCGTGGCACATTATTGTAGAAGATTTCAACTGTCTTAGGGACCCCACGGTGGACAGAATGTCCTAAGGTGCCCCAATACCCTCGTTATAATGTAAGCAATTAGTGGATATGTGTGCAGAACTAAGGCTGGTGGATGTCTGGAGGCAGATCTACCTCACAAGTAGGGATTTTATTTTCTTCTTTAACCCGCAGAAATGCCACACGAGGGTTGATATCTTCCCAATCCCTGCAACAATCTTAGATTCGGTGGCATCCTGTACAATTGGGAATATTACCATTTCTGACCATGCAGCAGTATACTTGTTGATTAAGATTAAGGGCAATATAACAGATTCGAGACACTAGCGAATGTATCTCTTTATTATTAAGACTAGTTGGTTAATTGAGTATTTAGATTAGATTACTTACAGTATAGAAACAGGCCCTTCGGCCCGATAAGTCCACACCGACCCGCCGAAGAGCAGCCCACCCAGACCCATTCGCTGACATTTATCCCTTCACCTAACACTACGGGCAATTTAGCGTGGCCAATTCACCTAACCTGCACATGTTTGGACTGTGGGAGGAAACCGGAGCACCCGGAGAAAACCCACGCAGACACAGGGAGAATGTGTAAACTCCTAAGGCGGCACGGTGGCACAGTGGTTAGCATTGGTGCCTCACAGCGTCAGAGACCCCGGTTCAGTTCCCGCCTAAGCCGACTGACTGTGTGGAGTTTGCACGTTCTCCCCGTGTCTGCGTGGGTTTCCTCCGGGTGCTGCAGTTTCCTCCCACAGTCCAATGATGTGCAGGTCAGGTAAATTGGCCATGCTAAATCGTCCGTAGTGTTAGGTAAGGGGTAAATGTAGGGGTATGTATGGGTTGCGCTTCGGCGGGGCGGTGTGGACTTGTTGGGCCAAAGGGCCTGTTTCCACACTGTAAGTAATCTAAGTAATCTAAGAATTGAACCTAGGTCTCTGGCGCTGTCAGGCAGTAGTGCTAACCACTGTGCCACCGTGCCACCATGTCGCCCAGTGCAATGAATTCAGATATTTCTTAACCATTAATTCAGATTTAACCAGTAAGCCATCCACTCTATGGGAAATTGCCAAGGCTTATGCCAAGGGAACAATTAATCCTTAGGATGCAGCAGAAGGGGGAGCAGGAACGCTGGCTTGAGGCACAGCTGAGGGCAGCCGAGAGGGCGTACTGGTGATTGACCCTCAGTGGCTAAGCTGCAGAGGATCACAATGCTTCGGTCGACAGTGAATTCCACTCTCACACAGACAGCCAAGAAGTTACTTACTTTTGCAAAACAAAGGCTGTTTGAGCATGGTGATAAGCCAGGGAGGTATTTATTCTATTTTGCCTGGAAAACGAGCGCCCCTCTTAAGCCATTACCTCAGTTCGGGAAAGTACTGGAATCCTTACCTTCAATTGCAATCAGATTAATGCCTCCTGTCAGAAATTTTTCACAGAATTATTTCAGAATGAACATTTTGAGGATAGATGGATTAAGATGGAGTCATTTTTCAAGAACCTGGGTCTTCCAGGAGTAACCCCTGAATACGTGATGTGTCTTAATGCACCATTGTCAGCACAGGAAGGTGCGAAGCAGCGTCTGAATGTAAAGGCGCACGTTCCTGACGGATTTCCTAGTGAATTTTATGAATACTTTATAAACCTATTGTCAGGGCTGATGTTTAACATGTTCCGTCACTCATACAGTCACGAACCCCTCCCTCCATCCTTAAGAGAGGCTCATATCTCTCTGATGCTGAAGAAAGGAAGACCCTGGAGGATTGTGCTTCTTACATGCCAATCTCACTTTTAAATGTTGGTCTCAAAATCCTGTCTGAGACCCGTGCATTAAAGCTGGAAACTTTGTTGCCTTCCGTTACCAAAGAGGATCAAACAGGCTTTATAAAGGGCCGCAGATCTTCCTACAATGTGAAGAATTTCCTCAATATGATCCAAGAGTGTCAACAACAATCTGTCCAGGGATTATTGATCCCTTTAGATGAGAGAAGGCATGTGATCGGGTTGAGTGGCCGGATCTCTTCTGTACATTAGAACGGCTTGGTATACGCAAAGTTTTTATCAAGTGGGTGAGGATCCTTTACCGTGATTCTCTGGCTGCGGATCTCACTAATGGTGTGCGAAACAATAATATTAATATTTTTCCAGGCAGCCGACAAGGTTGACACCTTTCACCATTTTTGTTTACGTTGGTGATTGAGCCACTGGCGGAGGCCATCCGTCGGGATGCCAACGCATCTGCCCCAGAAGTGGGACAGAAGTCACTAAAGATTACATTGTATGCAGATGAGGGTCTTATGTTTTCTGTCAAATCCCGCAATTTCGGTAAATCATGTGATGCAATGCATTAAGTCGCTTGTTGCCTTTCTGGGCGAGAAGATTCATTTTACAAAGTTGGAGGACATGCCTATGTGAGGTCTTAGGGAAATACCTAATACTGAGGGCAAATTCTGGTTTCCTTTTAAATGGTCACTGGGGTGGTTTCCCGATTTCAGTATATTCATTGCATCTGTCTTTGATCATTTATTTAATGTGAACTATGTCCATTTGTTTGACAAAATTAAACAAGACCTTTAAAGATGGGAGGCATTTCCAAAATCCTGGCTAAATCGGATAGCTATTATTAAAAGGAATGTACTTCCTCATTTCCTACACCCCGTGTGAATGATTTTTTTGATGTTTCCCAGACAAATGAGGCATGTGAGCTGCACAGTGTCACAGTGGTGAGCACTGCTGCCTCACAGTGCCAGTGACCCGTGTTCACTTCCCGCCTCAGGCGACTGGCTGCGTGGAGTTTGCACCGTCTCCCAGTGTCTGCGTGGGTTTTCGCTGGGTGCTCCGGTTTCCTCCCACAGTAGAAAAATGTGCAGGTTAGGTGAATTGGCCACGCTAAATTGCCCGTAGTGTTTGGTGAAGGGATAAATGTAGGGGAATGGGTGTGGGTGGCTTGCGCTTTGGCGGGTCGGTGTGGACTTGTTGGGCCTAAGTGCCTGTTTCTACACAGTAAGTAAACTAATCAATTTTTTTTTTAAATAAATGGCTGGTTTAGCTCTTTTATTTGGCATCATAAGCGATTCTTTATCAAGCTAACAAAATTGCAAATGCCCCACAGATTGTGCGGAGTTGATCTCCCCGATTAATAGGTTTTTTCATCGTATTTGAGTGCCTGGGCCGCTGTGGTCTCGGCATCAACATGGCTAGACATTGAGCCCTCTCAGACAAAGTGAACCCTTATTCGTCTGTTGTTCTTAGATAAATTGAAAACGTTTATGGAGTATTGTCATAAACTAATGATGATCAATACTGTTAAAGCATGAAGGACAATGTGTCAGATTGAGGGCAATACGGCCAAAACCATGTTTCTTAACCCCTATAATTGATATACTGGGTTGTCAACCGGGGATAATGGATTCCAGGTGTAAACTGAGGGCAGCGAGGGGGATACCTTGATTGGGTGATTTAGAATTAGTAGTAACCCTGCAGTGTGGAAACAGATCCTTGGGCCCAGCAAGTCCACTTCGACCCTCTGAAGAGTGACCCACCCAGACCCATTCCCCTACCATGCTATATTTACCCTGATTAATGCCCCAACTTACAGATCCTGAAACACTATGGGCGATTTATCAATGGCCAATTCATCTAACCTGCACATCTTTGTGACTGTGGGAGGAAACCTATGTAGACACAGTTGAGAATATACTAACTCCGCACAGCCAGTCACCCAAGGCTGGAACCAAACCCGTGACCCTGGTGCTGTGAGTCAATGCAAACCACTGAGCCACCACGTGTTACTTGAGGGAGAAACAATTATATAATTTGGTCAAATAATTCGTAAGTATGGACTACCTAGTAGGGACTAATTCTGTTTTTTTTCCAAATTAGAGATTTGATTAAAAAATTACTTTTAACAGACACTTATAGATCCTATATAGAGAAGTGGGTTCTTACTGCTAAGAATACACTCTCTGTCAGCACTCTTTATCATTAGTTGGATAGTGTCCACTCAGACAAGACTGTGCAGCTTCGTGACGTCTGTGCGAGAGAGTTGTGCGTATAAATCCCTTCGGAGACATGGGAGGATATTTGTGAAAATGCTCTAAGGATTTTGATCTGAAATAGGACTCATTCCATGCAGTTGAAAATACTTCACAGGGTCTATCTGACCCCAGAATTTCTCTCAGAATTCAAAGTGGGATTATCTTCAGCGTGTCATAAATGCAAAATGACTACAGGCACTCTTACTCATTGCATGTGGTCTTGCGCTCGGCTTTGTATATGCTGGAGCACTGTGTTCGGTGTGGTAGAGTGGGTCTTGGGGAGCGAATTGGAGGTGGACCTGGTTTCGCTTTTCCTGGGCCTGCCCAGAGTATCTTACATAGATGCACATGGAAAAAAATATATCTTTACTTTCTGGGCTAGGGAAAATATTATGTTGTGTTGTATGTCTGAAAACTCCCCGGGTCTGTTGGGACTTTGTAAGCTCATCATGGAGAATATCCCTTTGGACCTTCTTACCAGCATGGTGCACCAAAAAACAGAGATCAATATAAGTCATAGAGTCATAGAGATGTACAGCATGGAAACAGACCCTTCAGTCCAAACCGTCCATGCCGGCCAGATATCCCAAACCAATCTAGTCCCACCTGCCAGCACCCGGCCCATTTCCCTCCAAACCCTTTTTATTCATTCACCCATCCAAATGCCTCTTAAATATTGCACTTGCATCAGCCTCCCCGACATCACCTGGCAGTTCATTCCATACACGTACCTCTGTGTGAAATCGTTGCCCCGTAGTTCTCTATTATATCTTTCCCCTCTCAGCCTAAACTTATACCCTCTCGTTCTGATTCCCCGACCCCAGGGAAAAGACTTTACGTATTTACCCTATCCATGCCCCTCATAATTTTGTAAAACTCTATAATGTCAGCACTCAGCCTCCGACGCTCCAGGGAAAACAGTCCCAGTGTGTTCAGCATCTCCCTATAGCTCAAACCTTCCAACGCTGGCAACATCCTTGAAATCTCTTTTGAGCCCTTTCATGTTTCACAACATCTTTCCGATTGGAAGCAGACCAGAATTGCACGCAATATTCCAACACTGGCCTAACTCGTGTCCTGTTCAGCCGCAACATGATCTTATAACTCCTGTACTCTATACTCTGACCAATAAAGGAAACGCCTTCATCACTATCCTATCTACCTGCAACTCCCCTTTCAAGGAGCTATGAACCTTCACTCCAATGTCTCTTTGTTCAGCAACACTCCCTGCGACCTTACCATTAAGTGTATAAGTCCTGCTAATATTTTATTTCCCAAAATGCAGCACCTCGCATTTATCTGAATTAAACTTCATCTGCCACTTCTCAGCCCATTGGCCATTTGGTCAATCTGAGGTGACCCTCTTCGCTCTCGACTACACCTCCAATTTTGGTGTCATCTGCAAACTTACTAATTGTACCTATTATGCTTGCATCCAAATCATTTATGTCAATGACAAAAAGTAGTGAATCCAGCACCAATCCTTCTGGCACTGCACTTATCACAGGCCTCCAGTCTGAAAAACAACCATCCACCACCACCAAAGGTCTTCTACCTTTGAGCCAGTCCTGCATCCAAATGGCTAGTTCTCCATGTATTCCATGAGATCTAACCATGCCATTCAGTCTCCAATGGGGAGCCTCATCAAAACCCTTACTGAAGTCAATATAGATCACATGTACCCATCTGCCCTCATCAATCCTCTTTGTTACTTCCTCAAAAAACTAAATCAAGTTTATGAGACATGATTTCTCACGCACAAAGCCATGTTGACTATCCCTAATCAGTCCTTGCCTTGCCAAATACATGCACATCCTGTCCATCAAGATTCCCTCCAACAGCTTGCCCATCACTAACGTCAGGGTCACCGATCTATAGTTCCCTGGCTTGTATTTCACACCCTTCTTACACAATGGCACAGCGTTAGCCAAACTCCAGTCTTCTGGCACCTCATCTGTGACTATCCATATTACAAAGATCTCAGCAAAAGGCCCAGCAATCACTTCTCTAGATTCCCACAGAGTTCTAGGGTACACCCGATCAGGTCCTGGGGATTTATCCACCTTTACCCGCTTCAAGACATCCAGCACTTCCTCATCTGTAATATCGACATTTTGCAAGGTGTCACCATCTATTTTGAGCATATTCGAAGTAGTGAATGGCCTCATGATGCATTTTAATTGTGTGTGATTTGAAAAACGTACATCTCTACTCCATCCTCTTACGTGTTACACACTGGGGCACAGCTTTTTTCCTGAAACTGGGAATAAGTTGGAACAATAGCTGGAACATTCCACAATTGGCATTCCCCAGAATATTCTATAAATATGGTGGGGGGCATTAGAAAGGCAAGAGAGAAAGAGAGGGAAGGTGCTGCATGCAGTAGTGAGAGTGGTGGAGCATGAGCCTTGTTTGGGGGTCGGTGCTATAACAGATATACAGTGAGTGTGAGGGAGCAGAGAGAATTCGGTGACCCTTATCCATACCGAGTGGGGAAGCTTATTGATGCTTGTCCTGTTTTGCTGGACATTTCTTCAGACCCCAGAAACTGCACTGAGCTGCGTGGTGAGATCAGACCATGCTCGGTGGATCTGGTAGTGTGGCCCCCTCTGGCAAGAGTATGATATCCTTTGTGCTAGCCCATCCACCAGGACCTCCGGGTTGCTGTCGGCAAACCACGGTGTAATTTCCCCTTCGCTGCCATGCTCGGGGAAAACGTGCAGGACAGCTCCAAACTGAGAAGCGCAAACGTGAGCCCATTGGCCTTTTAAAGATGGCACCAGTGTCAGGGATCACGGAATATCCAGAGGCATCCGGACGACTGTGAGTACCTCCAGTCATGATGGGTGGGAGAATTGGGCTGGCATTGTATGAGAGGGACACTATGGAGTGGGATGCGTAGTTAATGAGATGAGTTTGTTAAGGTAGCACCATGAAACTAGCTCGGCCTCGTGCAGACAGCCCCTCTGTCACACTCAATGAAAATGTCACTGCGACAGTTTTTTGTTAGATCCAGCCCAGTGAGGCGAAGACTCTGCTGTCCTCAGTCCCAGTTACAAAGCTGCAGAAGAAATGCTCATCCAAAACTCTCCATCGCCTGAACTCACAGCAATATCCCTTTCACTCATAATTCTTCGAAATACTGACCCGTGTTGCATGATACTATCAGAATGAATTTATTTCAACATTCTGAACCTGGGAACACATCCTTCCATGACAATATATCTCAGTTTACCCCCCCCCCTACCCTGTCTCACCCAAAAACATACTGATTTACAGTCATATTGCACGAGACTGCCAGTGTGACTGGCCATTTGGCCCAGCTGGTCCATGGCAACCAAAATGTCCATCCAGATACACCCCATTTCCCGGCGCTTGTTCTGCATCCCTCTCATCCTTTCCTATCTGTGTATTTGTCCAAATGCCTTTTCAATGTTGTTATTGTACCCACCTCAATCACTTTCACTGACAGCTCAGTCCATATGCGTACTAAACTCTATGTTAAAAAGTTACCCCTCAGTTTCGTTTTCACATTTTTTATCCTTTCCAAACATTAATGGATGTCCTCTAGTCCTCGATTCACCAACCTTGGGAAAAAAATTGATATAATCGCCACATGCACGCCTCTCATGATTTTATAAGGGCTACATATCTAAATTGCGCACCGTACCCAGGGATATGTAGGGGAGGTTGATTATCCATGGGAAATGCAGGCTTAGAGGGACAGGGTAGATGTTTTTCCAGTGGGATATTGTTTAGAGGGTTGGTGAGGCCTCGATGGTCCGAAAAGCCTGTTTCCTAACTGTAGGGATTCGATAATTTCTATGGAGATCTCCTTCATTGGCAGCTTTCGACGCGATCCTACCTTTTTTTCTTGCCTTGATGTGTCTTGCCAAAATGCAACACCTCACATGTAACTAAAATATACTCTATCTGCCACTCCTTGGTGCACTGAAACAAGGTCCCATTATAGTCTGAGAGATCTTTCTTCACTGTCGACTACACCACCAAATTTGCTATTATCTATAAACTTACTGACCATACTTCATATACTCAAATACAAATGATTTGGAGAAGTGACAAAATGCAATGGATCCATTATTGATCTTTGCGGCACGCCACTGGTCACAGGTCTCCAAGTTTAATGAACAAATGTCCAATGTCACTCCCTGTCTCCAATATTCAAGAAAATTTTGGATCTAAATGGCGAGTTCGTCCTGGATCCCACGCAGTCTAACCTTGCTAACCAGTCTACCATGTAGAACATTTTGGTAATCTTACTGAATTCCATAAAGACAACATCCACTGGCCTGCCTTCATCAATCATTTTCATCACTTCCTCAAAAGATTACACCGAGTCAGTGAGATGTGATCTCCAATGTACAAAGCCCTCTCAGTCCTTGTCTTTTCAAATGCTTATACATCCTTTCTGACAAAGTCCCCTCCAACAATTTAGTCACCATTGACGTCAGGCTCACTGATCTATAGTTACCTGTTTGTTTGTTTTGAAGCTGTGGTCTGTTTGCTTCCTCAATGCCTGTCTCCGTAACCACCTCATCCCACACGGACTCCGGACCACCTAAAAACCAGCAGAGTTCGGACCCGAACAGGACAAACAGTACAGATTACAGCTTCAAAAACACCAGCAACAGTTCTCCTTCAAGATCCTCCGCTCCACGCTTGCAGCAATGCGCCGGCACCTAACCTCTCTACAGTCTGCCCTGCCTCAGCTGAGGGCCACACTCTCTCAGAATTGCAAAGGACCCAATCTGTACTACAACCTCAGGAGAATCCATACTCTCAACAAACAGTATTTCAATTCCATCTCAAACATCAAAAACTGTAAGTACAACAAACTTTTATCTACCCACCTCCATAACCAGTGCTCCTCGAACAATCCAGAAGATTCCCCTGGCTTCGGAAACACCATTAGCCATGCGGCTAATGCAGCTACCACCCCGACGCTGATTGATGATGTCACTTCTGCTCCCATCATGGCCACTCCCACAGCCACTTCCGGCCCTCACATCATCGTCGATGCCACACGCTCAGTGACTTCCACCACCCCGACTGCCGTGTCTGCCACCACTTCCGACCCCACCAGCGCCACTCACCTGCATTCTGCTGACACGCCCCCCACAGACCCCACTATCACTATCCCCAACCCCCAGAACCCCGAGGGGAACACTACCCCTGCTCATGACTCTACCCCCATTCCCCTCACCATCACACCCACTCCAGGTACTGGCTCCAACCCCACTCCCAGCTCTACACCCACACCAGCTCCCAGCTCCCAGCCCTGCCGAGTTTTCACCATCCCTCCAGACCTCCCCCTCACTTAGGACGAACAATCAGTCCTCAGCAAAGGACTCACCTTCTTCCCCCTCCGTCCACGCATCAATGAATTTCATACACGCCGTGACATCGAACAATTCTTCCGTCGCCTCCGCCTTTGAGCTTACTTTCGCAATCAGGATTCCCGCCCATCTTCCGAGGACCCCTTCGCCCACCTCCAACACACTGCATCCACCTGGACACCCCGTGCTGGCCTATTACCTGCCCTCGACCTCTTCATTTCCAACTGCCGCCGGGACATTAACTGCCTCAAACTGTTGACCCCTCTCCCCCACCCCAAACTCTCAACCTCACAACGCGCAGCCCTCCAATTCCTCTGCTCCAATCCTGACATCACCATCAAGCCAGCGGACAAAGGGGGCGCAGTGGTAGTCTGGCGCACTGACCTCTACATCGCTGAAGCCAAAGGCCAACTCGAGGACACCTGTTCCTACCGCCCCCTTGATCATGCCCCCACCATCCATCACCAAACCATCATCTCCCAGACCATACAGAACCTCATCATCTCAGGAGACCTCCCACCCACAGCTTCCAACCTCATAGTCCGGGAACCCCGCACTGCCCGGTTCTACCTCCTTCCCAAGATCCACAAGCCTGACCACCCTGGCCGACCAATTTTCTCAGCATGCTCCTGCCCCACTGAACTCATCTCTACCTACCTCGACACTGTCCTATCCCCCTTAGTCCAGGAACTCCCCACATACGTTCGAGACACCACCCACGCCCTCCACCTCCTCCAAGACTTCCGCTTCCCCGGCCCCCAATGCCTCATCTTCACCATGGATATACAATCCCTCTACACCTCCATCCGCCATGACCAGGGGCTCCAAGCCCTCCGTTTTTCCTCTCCAGACGTTCCCAACAGTATCCCTCCACCGACACTCTCATTCGTTTGGCCGAACTGGTCCTCACCCTTAACAATTTCTCCTTTGAATCCTCCCACTTCCCCCAGACCAAAGGGGTAGCCATGGGCACACGCATGGGCCCCAGCTATGCCTGTCTCTTTGTTGGCTACGTCGAGCAGTTGATCTTCCGTAATTACACCGGCACCACTCCCCACCTCTTCCTCCGCTGCATTGATGACTGCATTGGCGCCACCTCGTGCTCCCGCGAGGAGGTTGAACAATTCATCAACTTCACCAACACATTCCACCCTGACCTTAAATTTACCTGGACCATCTCTGACACCTCCCTCCCCTTCCTGGACCTCTCCATCTCCATCAGAGACGACCGACTTGACACTGACATTTTCTACAAACCCACCGACACCCACAGCTACCTGGATTACACCTCTTCCCACCCTACCTCTTGCAAAAATGCCATCCCGTATTCCCAATTCCTCCGCTTCCGCCGTATCTGCTCCCAGGAGGAGCGGTTCCACCACAGAACACACCAGATGGCCTCCTTCTTTAGAGATCGCAATTTCCCTTCCCACGTGGTTAAAGGTGCCCTCCAACGCATCTCGTCCTCATCCCGCACCTCTGCCCTCAGACCCAACCCCTCCAACCGCAACAAGGACAGAACGCCCCTGGTGCTCACCTTCCACCCTACCAATCTTCGCATAAACCACATCATCCGCCGACATTTCCGCCACCTCCAAACAGACCCCACCAGCAGGGATATATTTCCCTCCCCACCCCTCTCCGCCTTCCGCAAATCCCTCCGTGACTACCTGGTCAGGTCCACGCCCCCCTACGACCCACCCTCCCATTCTGACACTTGCCCCTGCCACCGCAGGAACTGTAAAACCTGTGCCCACACCTCCTCCCTCACCTCCATCCAAGGCCCTAAAGGAGCCTCCCACATCCAACAAAGTTTTACCTGCACATCCACTCATATCATTTATTGTATCCGTTGCTCCCGATGCGGTTACCTCTACATTGGGGAGAAAGGGCGCCTCCTAGTAGAGCGCTTTAGGGAACATCTCCGAGACACCCGCACCAATCAACCAAATCGCCCCGTGGCTCAACATTTCAACTCACCCCCCTCCCTCCCCCACACTCTGCCGAGGATATGGAGGTGCTGGGCCTCCTTCACCGCCGCTCCCTCACCACTAGACGTGTGGAAGAAGAACGCCTCATCTTCCGCCTCGGAACACTTCAACCCCAGGGCATCAATGTGGATTTCAACAGCTTCCTCATTTCCCCTTCCCCCACCTCATCCTAGTTTCTAACCTCCAGCAACATGATCCCCTTGACTTGTCCGGACTTGTCCGACCTGCCCAGCTCCTTTTCCTCCTATCCACTCCACCCTCTCCTCCCTGACCTATCACCTTCATCTCCTTCCCCACTGACCTATTGTACTCTGTGCTACTCTATCCCCTCCCCCACCCTCCTCTAGCTTATCTCTCCACGCTTCAGGCTCTCTGCCTTTATTCCTGATGAAGGGCTTTTGCCCGAAACGTCGATGAACTTTAAGGGGCCCTGTTCTCTCCCTAGTTAATCTTTTGCCATTAAAGGATTTGTAGAATTTCTTCAATGCCTCGTTAACCCTATTTCTCAAGCCATCTCATGTCCACATTTTTCTGGCCCGATTTCCGCATTGACTATGCACTTGCTGCCCTTATACACGTCTCGGGATTTACTTGATCTCAGCTCAGTTTACCTGACAGATTCCTTACCTTGACCAAAGCATCAACATATCTATGAGGAGAAAGTGAGGTCTGCAGATGCTGGAGATCAGAGCTGAAAATGTGTTGCTGGAAAAGCGCAGCAGGTCAGGCAGCATCCAGGGAACAGGAGAATCGACGTTTCGGGCATACGCCCTTCTTCAACCCTTCTTTAGCTTCCTGAAGAAGGGCTTATGCCCGAAACGTCGATTCTTCTGTTCCCTGGATGCTGCCTGACCTGCTGAACATTTCCAGCAACACATTTTCAGCTCATCAATATATCTAGCCATCCAGCACTCCCTACACCCACCAGCTTCTCCCTCTCACGAACGGGAATACGTTGGCTCTGAACTCTCTGAAACCACGTTTTGATGGCCTTGGATTTTTCAACCAGCCCTTTACCTGTGAATAGAGTATTCCAATTAGCTTTTCCCAGGGCTCGCTTAACACTTTCAAAATTGGCCTTGTTCAAAGTTAGAACTTTCATGTTTACATCAGGTCTTTCCTATTCCACAACTAATTTAAAACTAATATTTATGCGTAACAGAAAGTGAAAGGAACACTTCCTGCCGCTCTGTAACTGGCTCGAGAGGCTGAATGGCCTCCTCCTGTCCTTGTGTTACAGACCAGAGACATTAAATGAGACAGCAACCCATGGATTACGAGCAGCCGTTAAACTGTATCTGATGGAGGTACATCCCTTCTCAGTTTCAGAAACACAACCAACACAATGTATTCCCGGCGCCCACCCAGTAACACCTCATACAGCTGCAGTGACACATCTCTTTGCTTTGAATGATTCTGTTGGCAAAATGTGCTGCAAAATGTATTGCTGGAACAGGATTCTCCTGCTCCTTGGATGCTGCCTGACCTGCTGCACTTTTCCAGCAACACATAGAAGGCCATTCAGCCAATATTAGCCTGTTGCTACTTGAAAAGGTGGAAATCTAGAATATTGGCACATTTTGCCAAAAAGGAGAAAGTGAGGACTGCAGATAATGGAGATCAGAGCTGAAAAATGTATTGCTGGAAAAGCACAAAACGTCGATTCTCCAGCTCCTTGGATGTTGCCTGACCTGCTGCGCTTTTCCAGCAACACATTTTTCAGCTCTGATCTCCAGCATCTGCAGTCCTCACTTTCTCCTTGTTGGCAAAATGTGCCAATATTCTAGATTTCCACCTTTTCAAGTAGCAACAGGCTAATATGGGATGAATGGCATTCTATTATCCCTCTTTAAGGCCCATAGGGACAGAATTGCGTCGGCCTGTTGCTGAGCAGCAGTCTCAATGCTCTGTCTCAAGATTATGAAAAGATTTGGTAGCAGGGCACTTAAAACCAGGAGCAGCCTCACACTGGTCAATAAGGAATCTAGAAACGTGCCCACCCAACCTTTCTTTATGCAACCGATCTGATATTTTATAACTGCTTCTTTCATAAACAGAGTGGAACCTATATAGACCCCTGCAGTGTTCTGTTAATACTCTCAAAGCCAAGTTTGAAGAAAGATTTAAAGATTTAGGTCCATTCTATTTTTTATCATCCATTACATCCAAACCCAGTAAATGTTCTCTTTTGTAGTTATATAAAAAGTGATGTGTGGAACTGGTTGATTGAGCCTGTTTGCTCAGTAATGATTTGTAGATGCTGGTGTTGGACAGGGAAGTACAAAGTTAAAAATCACACAACTCCAGGTTATAGTCCAACAGGTTTAATTGGAAGCACACGAGCTTTCGGAGCGCAGCTCCTTCATCAGGTGATAGTGCTGGACACACTTCTAAGGCACAGAATTTACAGCAAAAAATTACAGTGTGATGTAACTGAAATTATCCATTGAAAAATACCTTGACTGTCTGTTGGGTCTTTCATCTGTTTGAATACCATGATAGTTTCACTTCTTTCATGTGTAAATCACAAAACCTTTTTTTAAAAATGTTGCATTCTCAGATTAGTTGTAACAGTGAGTTTTAGCTAGACAATATGTTGAAGGTGTTGCCCCCCTGTGTTCTCTGTCTATGCCATGATGTTTAGATTGATTCCAATATTAAAAGTGAGATAACAGAGTTTTACATGAAGCCATGCAGTTTTTGAGCTCATAGTTTTACAGGAATTCATGCAGTTTTTGAGCAAACTACTATGTAACTCTGCAAGTACAAATTCATCCCACAACATATATGTGTGCATGTGGGTCTTTGTCGGTTTGTGTGTCTGTATCTGTCTGGGTTGGGGAGTTTATGAGTGTGAGAGAGAATGTATATATGTGTGTATTCATGTATAATGTCTTAAGTCTGTGATGGGGTGCATGTGTGAGTGTGGGAGTGTGTGTGCGTGTCTGGGGTGGGGGGTTTGACTATCAGTGAGAGAGAGTGTATATGTGTGTGCATGAGTGTAGAGTGGTCTAAGTCACTCAGAGGATGCCGTGTGAGTCTGGGAGTGTGTGTGTATCCGTAAGGGTGTGTGTGAGTGTCTGTGTGTGTGTCTGCGTACATGTGTGTCCGTATGTATGTGTGTGTATAGGAGTGCCTGTTTGTGTGTGTATAGTGCAATAGTGGTCACCTGTAATGTGACATGAACCCAAGGTCACGGTTGAGGCCCCTCTATGGGTACCGAAATTAGCTGTCAGCCTCTGCTCGGCTACTTTTCACTGCTGCTTGGCCTGAAGTCCGCCTTGGAGGATGGTCACCAGAAGGTCCGAGGTTGAATATCCTGGACCACTGAAGTGTTCCTCAACTGGGAGGGAATAATACTATCTGTTAATTGTTGTGCGGTGCCCATTCATCCGTTGTCGTAGCCTTTGCTCAGCTATCCAGTGTTTGTTCAGTGACTGTGATTAATGCCAATCTCCATGGATTCTAATTATTCCAGGGGAGGCTTTCCATCTTTTAATGATAAATGGGCGCCGTTCAATGTGTTATCCCATAAAATGAGCGGGACCATAACCGACAGCACTGACAGGGATCAGCAGATTTGGATAGAGGGGGAGGACAGATCAGAATCTGAGAACATTAGACTGGAATGTTCCAACAATGTATCCGAATCTGAGAACATTAGACTGGAATGTTCCAAAAAATGTATCATAATCTGGGAATATTAGACTGGCAAGTTCAAACAATAGACAGGAGTTTATCCAATTGTGTTTGGTATCTTTCTGCATTTAATTGGTTGTCATTATCATTGCGGATCTGTTATGCTTTTCTCATTATTCAATATTTTTATTATCCTTTTCTGGCTATCATCTGTGTTCCTGGTAAATGTCACTCTCGAGATTTTATTTTCTATAAACCAGTTATGACTGTATTACTGTTCTTTTGTATAGTCTACACTTCTTGTCACTATTATTTTCCTGTTTAAACTCTCGATCCATATATTCACTCGACAGACTACAACTAACTACATCAATTAATGTGTTCAACTACTGTCTCCCTCTCTGCTCTGACATTGTTACTCATGGGTTTCTATGTTGACCTACTCAGTTTCAGCGGAGAACTACAATTTATTGATTCATTGTCCTTGTTATTGAAGTATTAACAGCATGGAGATCATTCTCTACTGTTCTGAATACAAATTCCACTTCCTTCCACTGTTTCCCTCCCATCCCTGGCCAATATCTGCAGCTGAAGCAGACAGGTCACTTTGACCATGAGCTGATTCCTGACACCATACCCTGACTATTTCTAACTTGAAATACTCACCACTCCAGAATATATCTCATTGGTTTAGTCCATCGGCTGTTTGAACCTTGAGCTACGTATTACAGTCTTAATGAAGCCAATAATGTGCTGCTGACCTCCCGGCTTCACACCTGCCGAAGCAAATCTGATTCGAACTCACACCAAACTCCCATCCATCTGTCATTCATGTGTATGCCGATGTATATTGCTATTGTATCTGGCAATGCCTTTATTTTGACATTCTCAAACACTTTATCTCATCTGTCCATGAAGCCAATAATGTGCTGCTGACCTCCCGGCTTCACACCTGCCGAAGCAAATCTGATTCGAACTCACACCAAACTTCCATCCATCTGTCATTCATGTGTATGCCGATGTATATTACTATTGTATCTGGCAATGCCTTTATTTTGACATTCTCAAACACTTTATCTCATCTGTCCATGAAACTTCCCTTGTTCTCTCTCTGTCGATTAACAAAAAGCCTGCTAGTTGTTCTTATTTAAAATAATTTCTTCCTTGTGCATTCCTTCTCAAACAATGGGTTTCGCATTCAACTACGCCTATCGCGCACACACACGCACTCTTCCACAGTTTCTGATGAACACACAGACGCAGCAAATCTTCCCATTTTCAGCAGTAATCTGATGCGAGTATAGTTAGCATATGATAGTAAAGTTTGCAATACTCTCTATGCTGGGCAGATAGTCCAGTTCACTTAGCACGCGAGCATGCTCTGCACAGCTCTCCATGCTGGGCTGTAATCTTGTCTCAGTTTCTGTTGTTAGTGGTGTTCTGTGAAGCAGATTGTGAATTTGATGTAACAAACCATTCCATCTGATCTGACAATGCCTTTATTCAATGTTCTCATTCTTCTAAGTTTACTCTCGAAGATGTCACTTATCCACTTAGTCCCACTGCCCTGTCGTTTTCCCCATATTTCCACATCTTTTCAGTTAATTAACTGATTCTTTCTGTCTTTAATGTGAATCTTTCTATCCCTCGGTATCTTTCCCGGGGCATAGCTTTTGGCTCCCTCGTGTATCGAGTGCTGGCATTGTGAAGCTGAGAAACAGTGAAATGGTGTGTGTCAGGCTGTTGTTCACTTCCCGGGATGTCCCATGTGATGGTCCATGGGCAGGTGTGTTTCAGAACTTATGAGACACATCCTTGTAACTTGGTCTGTACCTGCATCTGTCCCTCTCAGGTGACCTTGCGATCAGTAGCACGAGGAAGCCCCTAGAGTGAAGGATCAGACATCTAAATTGTGTGACAATGCTGTCACTTTAAAAAAAAGTTATTTTCTCCTTTTTTTTTAAATAAGAGATCTTAAAGGCCAAACTGCCTGCTGAAAACGGGTCAAGTAAATAACTTAAGATGCTTTTAGGATTTTTAATAAATGGTAGTAACAACGACCTAGTAACTTATCCCCAGCTGCTACTCTCTCTGAAACCTGACTGGATGCTGATTCCTCCTGGATTGGAGAACTGTATGCAAGAATGTATGTCTGAATGTACTTTTTTGCCAAGGGGTGTGTTTATGGCATGTTAGTATATTGGAACTTTAATTTGTTGTAGGTACTGTATCCATTATTCGGTTAAGGTTTCCAATCGTTCAATTATTCTAAATTCCTCGTCATTTTGAATGGATTTTCATTAGAGTGTTTAAATATATTGTGTTTTGCTTAATGGTGAGTGGTTTGACTAGTAGAATCACATTTGGAACACCCACTTCACATCTACGTTTAAAATAAGAACGGTTTGTCATTCAAGCAACCCTCTTAAAATAGTTTGAGGCAGTCTGGTTGGTCTATAGCAAACTGGCGACTCTTGTCTGGTTCTAAATCGATAATACCAAATTGAGTTCAGAATTTCAATCTCTACAGTGTGCAAACAGGCCATTCGACCCAAGAAGTCCACACCGAACCTTCGAGGAGTAACCTAACCAGACCCATTCCTCTACCCTATTATTACACATTTACCCCGACAAAGGCTCCTAACCCACACATCCCTGAAAACTATTAACAATTTAGCATGGCCAATTTACCTGACATGCACATCTTTGGATTGTGTGAGGAAACCAGAGAATCCAGAATAAACTCTTGCAGACACTAGAGGTTATGCACCGGGAGACTATTGAGTTCAAAGGTCGTGTATGGTACCTGCTAGCGTCTTTTGTTGTGGATGTTGAATTCGGTTAGTTTGAACAGTGTTTTGTGTATAAAGATTCTTTCAATCATTGAGAGTTCTCTGGGTGTGGAGAAAGTGAAGTTGGGGGTTTTACAAAAGGTAATGAAGGCAAAGCTGTAGGAATTAGCAGACAAGCTGGTGTTCGGGTTGTGTTTGTCTGTGAGAAAATGAGAGATAATTTCAGCTACAGCTCGGCAATTACATTTGGTAGAACTGCCATCAGACTCTTTGGAAACGGCTGGAATTCAATTTCAAATGAGGCACCTTGAACATGAGAAGGAATTGAAACAGTTTGAATTATGATGAAAAGTAGAAACAAAAGAAAAGGAAATGAAGAAGAAAGAGAGAAAAGTACAGAAGAAAAGCAGAGAGTTTCAACTTAAACAGTTATCAGTTAGAGAGGAAAGTTGACATAGAAGGCGGAGATGAAGGTAGACGGTCGGCGGGATGAGGAGGATAGTGCGGTTGAACAACCCTATAGTAGCCAATGGCCTAATGGGGTTATGTTTAAATACACCCAGGCATTATCTAAATTTGATAAGAAGGATGGGGAAGCCTTTTGAATTTCATTTGAGAAAGTGGCTAAACAAATGCAGTGCTCAGTGACCATGTGGATTTTGTTGATCCAACAAAAGCTGGTAGGTATTTGCATCCCTATCAGAAGAGGTATCTGGCCAGTATGGGGTGGTGAAGAAAGCCATCTGAAGTGTTTATGAGGTTGTGCCGGACGCTGACAGACAGTGTTTCAGGAATCTAAAAAAGGGTCCCTGGTTAAACGCACATTGAGTTTGAAAGGATCAAACAAAGTAATTTTGAAAGGTGGGTAAGGCTATAAAAAACAGAGCAAAACTATGACACTGTTAGAAAGATTCTTAGTTCGGAGAAGTTCAACAATTCACTTCCTGCTGTCGTGAGAACTCGTGTGGAAGAGCAGAGAGTTACAATGGCAAGATTAGAAAATTAAATGGCTGATGGTGATGATTGGGTTCAGAAATCAAAGTTTATTTTCAGTGAGAGATTGAGGAGAATACGTGAGATGGTCTTAAAACATATCCCTGTGAGAGTAAGGTTTACTGGCATAGGCCAGGAGTAGCAGGTAAAGAGGTTAAAGCATTAAGAGGTACAAGAGGATGTAATTCTTTTATGCTGAGACATGAGGAGCTCTGTCATTCAGAGGGAGTATTGGAGAGATAAGAAGTGCTCCATTATGTAACGTGTGGTTGGAGTGTCCAGTGGAAACATCAACAGATTTATTCCACAATGGGGAAGGAGGCCTTGAGCTTGGTGTTGGCGTTACAACATTTTAGCATTTAAATTGCGAATAACATACTTGAACCAAATCTTTTTCACTGATCATGGCCCCTTAAAAGTTTTGGAGAAGTTTAGCGAGAGAAATACCAGTCTGTTTTTATACAGCTTATTATTTCTGCCATTCAATTTGAAATCATACAGGTGAGAGGGGGAGAAAACCTAAGTTTTGACACGTTGTGGAGACTTGGATGAAGAAAGACAAAGGAATTCTGCGGCAGGAGTAAAATGACTGAAATCGAAACTCGTTGTGAAAAATTGTATGCTCAGCGTCAATGTAATATATATATGTTTTGCAACTACTAACAGAGGAAGGCTAGAGGTCTAAAATGAATCCAGCGTTGTATATTGATGGATTATGTGGGCGGCACGGTGGCACAGTGGTTAGCACTGCTGCCTCACAGCGCCAGAGACCCGGGTTCAATTCCCACCTCAGGTGACTGACTGTGTGGAGTTTGCACGTTCTCCCCGTGTCTGCGTGGGTTTCCTCCGGGTGCTCCGGTTTCCTCCCACAGTCCAAAGATGTGCAGGGTCAGGTGAATTGGCGAAGCTAAATTGCCCGTAGTGTTCGTTAAGGGGTAAATGTATGGGTGGGTTTCGCTTCGGCGGGTCGGTGTGGACTTGTTGGGCTGCAGGGTCTGTTTCCACACTCTAATCTAATCTATTTTATTAAAGGTGGAGTCTTGAGGATACCAACACTGTAAAAAGGTTATTTTCTCTTGGGTTTTTTTTTTGAAGAGGGGTTTTAAAGGCAGAGATGCAGAACTGCTGTCTGAAAACAGTTTAAGCAAATAACTGAGAAAGCCTTTAGTTTTCATTAAAGCGGTGATAACAATGGAAGGCCAGTGGCCAGCTCTTCCGGGCCAGATTTCCTCGTTTTGTTATTAGCTGCAGCATCCAGAAGCTGTTGGGCATCCCAGAATGGTTGGAAGTTTCAATACATGATCTCTGACTCCTTTTCTGTCTGAGATCTCTGTTGATGTTGTTTCCTCCTGGATTGGAAAACTGCTGTAAGGATCTGTATTTGAATATATCTTTGTGCCAAGCGGTGTAAACCAAGAAGGTACTGTATCTATTGTTTGTGTAAGTGTACCAACATATAAGCCATCCCAAAATGTTCTTTTCTTTGATTTCATTTTAACTAAAGCATTTTAATAGATTATAGTTTGCTTAATTTCGAATGGTTTGACCAGTCACAACATATCTGGAACGCACACTTGCCATCTGTATTAAAAATAAGGAAAGGTTTGTATCTAAACGGCCTTATTAAGGCATTCTGGGGGGATATGGACTGGTCCACAACACTTGTAGCCGATGGGTTTGTGACTGACTCCTGTCATTGAAAATTTAGTGGAGTGACTGGGGATGGTTTGCTGGATGTTGTGCTGTGAGCTGCCTCAGACATTCAGGGAGAACCGAGGATTTGGTGACCCAACTCGGGATGGAGCATGGGGACTGTAGTTACAGCATCTGGGTCTGTAACATGAACACCAAATGGAGCAGAGGCTGCAGATAGGGGAAGCTTGAAACCACACAGTGAGTGTGTGTGGGGAAAGGGATCTGCTGTATCCACATCGGGTTTTCCAGGAACAGCTTCCCAAGCTTCACTTAACCCAGGAGCAGAGTGTGAGGGGACCCTGATTGAACAAGGAGCTGGTCACAGAACAGTGTAACCTCCTTCAACATGACCTGCAGCTTCACACCAGGGGGAGGATGGTGCTGCCAGTGGCTGTGAGGGTCACAGTTTCATTCAGGTTCTATGATCCAGAACTTTCCAGGCAGGACGAGGTGACATATCCATCATTTCCCAGTATCTAAACGTCAATGTCGCCAGTCGGTGATGGAGGATATATATGGTGGATGAGGTATTACACTGTTTCTCCCACAGCAGGGAGCTGCCGGGTGTACCAGGAAATTGGGATTCCCGTTGGAGTACAAGACATCTGCAGAGTACCCATGTCAATGGGGAGAGGTAGAGGAACTGAAGGAGCTCTCTCTCTATTAATGTTACAGTGTGTCCATGCACAGTACATCATGTTGGTGAATACCCACTGTCCTGGCAACAGTCACGGTCTCTTCGTTCAGAAGCAGTCAGCCATTCCCATCGTCATCGGGTCTCCACGCAGAAAGAAATGAATATATCTTGGATAAAGGCCATCCCCTTAATGCACATTTCAAAACACCATCCCCACCACCAATCAACCACATCAAAGTATTCCATGTGTACGGAGAGCAATAGGGTCGCTAGCAGTGTCTGGGAGCAGACGGTCAGTGATGGAGCAAAACCTCCCATGTCTGAACGGATCTGAGTGAACCTCCCAGTACACAGTATTACTAAATCCTGTAATCCCTCTCCATATCAGTCACATACTGCCTTCCATTATTCCTGTAAATGAAATTACAGATTATATCATGTTAAATTCCACTTGCCAAACAATTGTCTATTGCCTTTACCTCTCTGGATCTATTTGCAGACTCTCCACCCTCTCTTGATAATTTAATCTCTTGCTTACCACAGCGACATCACCAAACTCAGCATCTGTATATCTGTTCCATCCTTCTGATCATTAATATAGATTGTAAATAGTTGAAGATCCACCACTGGTCACTGTGTGACCCTACTGGTTACGTTCTGTCTAACTGATTGAGGCTGATTTATCCTGAGTGCCTGCTTCCTGTATGATACCCTCTCCTTTTCCATTCCTGTGCAACACAGTCGAAGAGTTGAATAAGAACAAGGAGCATCTGTGAGGAATCCAACCCCTCGATGAGGCTGATGTCAACACGGCCTCTGTTCCACTTTCCTGCCATCTCTCCATCCTAAACTCTAGTCTCTTGTTGTAGATTGCGCCACATGATAAAAACACCCACTCCATATTTACACTTTAAATTACTTTTAGCATTTTACAGACCTCAATGAGATCTCCTTTCATTCTTATGAACTTGAGAGTATAGACCTAAACTACTCAATTTCTCTTCATAAGACAAACACTTCAATTATGGAATCAATCTAATGAAACTCTTCTGAATTGCCTCCAATGGAAATACTCATTCTGCAGGACACCCAAACTGTACTCCAGTTGCAGCCTCACTAATGCCTTGCATAGCTGCACCAACACTCCCTACCTTTCTACTCTATCCTTTTATAAATAAACACTGACATTATGCTTGCATTTCTCATTACTTGCAGTACTCGCATGGAGGTTTTCTGTGATATATAAGCAGACACCCAGATCCCGCTGCACCTAAGCACTTTGAACTTTCCCTCCATTAGATAATAATTTGTCTTTCTATTATAAAGGCCAACTTGAATAGCCCCATATTTATTCATTTTCATTTTACTTGCCAAATGTTGTCCCATTCACCCAACCTATCCATATAGTTTCAATATCTCTTGCATCATTATTCCGAAGTAATTTCCCACCGATATTAGTGTCATCTGAAAATGTGGCATCGTATTTTCTGTCCCGTCAACCAAGTACAGTAATACCATCGATCGCAAATGGTTGAGGCATGAGTACTGAAATCAATGGCACGTCACAAATTGCATTTGTCAAAAGAAAATTACACATTTATTCCATCTGACTACATTTTGTTGGCTCACCAATCCTCCATTCAAGCTAATAAATTACTCCTAAACCCATGTTGTCTGATCTTACCATTTACGTTTTGGAGAAGCGACATATCCGATGCCTTCACGAAGACCAGATATGTTCCATCTCCAAGATTCCTACGATCCACCTCGTTTGTGACATCTTCAAATAACTCAAGCAAACAATTCAAACACGATTTCGCCTTTGTAAAACCATGTTGACTCTGATGGATTGTAGTTTAAGTTTGCAAATTTCCTGAACAATGGACTCTAACAATTTGCCTTAAATTACAATAATTTATAGTTACAATTTTGTCCCTAATGTGTACCATTATTATAAGTTCTTCCCTTTCGAAAACTTTTACATTTTCTTTGAATTCCTGTATAATGGGCACAAGACTTTAATAGATCTGCTCCAATTGCTGTGTAAGAGCCATGTGTCACTGAATGGTCTCATCATCCTGCTGGTGTACAATATCGATGAGCTGATGTCTTTCTGGTGTTCCAATGTTGTCATCTCCAAGGCCAGGATGACCTCCTAGTGTTGATGCTTTAGAGGATTGGGAGATTATGGAATCTTCCCGTTGCTGGGTAACATTTTGAGGGACTGATGGGTCTTCTCATAACAGGTGGATATACTGAACTTTCTCCTCATGTATCCCGGAGATGGGACCGAGGGATTGATTGGTCTCCTCTTGTTCTCATCCAACAGACACGTGTCTAAATTACCTCTTCCTTTCTCATGAAAGAAGTCTCAGATACTTTTTATCCTTGTCCAATTCCCTTGCAATCGGCTCGGTGGCTCTGAATGGCCTCCTGTTATCCCAGTATAACAATCTCCAGTCACTGTGTGACCTCTTCCAGTTCCTATGTTACAGACTTGAGGAGGCTGTATGGACTGATCCTTTTTCTGTTTAACAGGATACTGGTGCAGCATGGCCCACTTTTATAGGCTCGTGGCTCTGATTAGCCTCCTTCTGTAAATGTATAGGGGTTGAATAGCTTCGTTCTATTTGGTGAAACAGGCTCGAACGCCTGAATATCCTCCTGTTCATCCTGTGTAACAGGCTGGAGAACTAAATGGATTCCTCCTTTATCTGTGTAATTCATTTCACTTGTTAACTCCTTCCGTCATCTATGTTCAAATAAGATCATCTTTAATTTTTGTAAACTCCAATGGCTACTGGGTCAACCTGATCATCCTTTCGTTATAATCTCGCACCTTCATTGCAGGAATCAGCTGAGGTAACCATCTCTGAGCTGCTTCCAATATAACAACATCCTTTCTTCTTTGAAGAGATTAAATCTGTACACACTACTCCAGATGTGATCTCGCTAAGACACTGTACAGCAGCAGCAACACTTTACCAGCCTGCTGTAAGGTTCCCACCCAGGTTAGAGCTGTCTCACCTCGCTGGGGGAATACAGGGCATTATTGGAAGATCATTGTCCTTCTCTACAGCATCAGCATAACGGGAGATCTGGAGAAATTAAAGTTTGAGAAAATCATAAATGATGTGGTGAGATGATATCTACCATTAATCTCCCCAGAGGCCACGTCGCTCAGATTCCACAGAATCTAGTAGGGTGGAGCGCAAAAACAGCAAGGAGGATCAAACATTGATGGGAGTGATATATCAAAGTGAAAGCTGCAGTACAAATGCTGGGCATGTTACAAAATAGGAAATGAGATATATACATTTGAGGGTATTGCAGGCATCATGTACTGTTTACATTATATCTAAACTGTGTCAACCCAATTTAATGCTAATGCTGGGATAATGGATTTCATGACCACGTGAGACATGGTTTACATGAACATTATGTCGAGCACTGAGCAGGAGATCAGGTTATTTAGGAATTGGTGTTCAGTGAAGAGCTAATTGAAAATCTTGCTGGAAAAGACCTTTTGGAAACAGTGATCACAATGCATTGGTTTTCTTTTATGTGGTTTGTGTACACGGCAGTTTGTGTTGTATTTGCAGTAACTGTTATAAATCTGAGTCATGCAAGCCATGAAGGTGTGAGCAGAAAGTGGGGACGACAAATGCTGGAGATCAGAGTCGAAGAGTGCGGTGCAGGAAAAGCAAAGTCAGGCAGCATATTAAGAGCAGATTAATAGATAATGAAGGGCATAAGCCCTTCATCAGGAATGAAGCTTATGGGCCAAGGGTACTGAGAGATAAATGAGGAGGGGGTGCGACAGGGGGGAGGTAGCTGGGATTGCAATAGGTAGATGAAGGTGGGGTTGAAAGTGATACGTGATGAAGGGAGACAGAACGCCTCATCTACTGCATTCATTAAACCCAATGTGGTCTTCTCTACATTGGCGAGGCAGGAGGTCAAGTTGTGTATCATTTCAGAGAACATCTCTGGGACAGCCACATTCAATAACTCCATCAGCTTGTGGCTGAGTACTTTAATTCCCCTTCCCATTCTGCCAAGGACATGATGGTCCTGGGCCTGCTCCATCGCCAAACCCGAGCCACCAGAAACCTGGAGGAAGAAAGCCTCCTCTTCTGCCTTAGGTCCCTCTAACCACAGGGGATCAAAGTGGATTTCCCCATTTCCCCATTTCCCTTAATGCCACCTTATCCCACTCCAAACTTCCAAGTCAGCACCGCCCTTTTGAATGTTCCTATGTGTCCACCTTCCTTCCTATCAATCTAGTCCACCCTTCTCTCCGACTATCACTTTCAACCCCACCTTCATCTACCTATTAGATGAAAGGAGGCAGCTTCGAAAAATGCCAAGTGTTGAAGTAAGTCAGTGGATTCAGAGAAATGTAGGACATAGCAAAGGATGACCAAGATACTGAGAAGAAAATCAAAAAGAGAAAAAGCGTGCAAATGAAAGAAAAACATGATGACTGCTAAAACGCGTCTATCAATGTATGAAAAAATAACAAAAACAAGGTCAAATGTGGAATAGTTGGTGTGCGTTCAGGATAATTTATTGCAGAGAACAGAGAAATCGCAGGGAAAAGAAACAGTTTCTTTGTGTCTATCTTCATGGAAGAATGTCCAGACATTCTTCCAGAAATACCAAGTGACCCTGGGACTTGTGTAAGTAAAGTCTAAGATCATTCTTATCAGTGATGAGGTCATCTTTGAAAAGAAAGCTGGATTAAGTATTTATAAATCTGACAGACTAGATGTACTTCATACAAGAATTTCAGAGGAAGCAGCAATAGACATGGTGATTGCATCGCGGATTGGTCACTTTATTTTGCGACACATTCCTGAAAGGCATTTAGCCAATCTGGACAAGGCAAAGGTTATAAATATTATCCAACAGTTTAAGAAAGGATGAATTTGGAGAATGGTGAACTACAGACCAGTTATCTTGTCATCCGCAGTCGGGTATCTGTTGGACTCGATTACAAAGAGCATGCTACTAGAGTTTTAGTAGGTAATAACATAACTGGGGAGTGTGAGAATGTACCGATGAAAGGAAAACCAGAAGTGGCAAACATTTATTGGAATGGTTTGAAGATGATTCTTGTGGACATAGGCAATGAAGTAACAATGTATAACGTATAGTTGGATATTCAGGAGCTCTTTTTTAAGAACTCACACAGTAAGCTCATAAGAAAAGTTAAACCGAGAGGTATTGGGAAGAACATATACAAATAGGAAAGTAAAAGTTAGGTTTACATTCTTGTGAAGGTAATTGGAATATAGAGGATGTAGTGAACCAGTTGCATCGAGTGTTGGTGAGACTAAAATTAGAGTATTGGGTATCGTTTGGAGTTCAAATCTCAGAAAGAATACACTGACTATAAAGGAACTGCAAATGGTATCCTCCAGATTAATCCCTACGATGGCAAGATTGTCTGATGTGGAAACTCAGGCTGAGATCTCGAATTTCCAAATCTGAGAGGTGATTGTAGTGAAACTTAGAAACAGTGGGGACTGAATAAGAGAGGGACATGGAGAAATACAAGTCGGCAAGATCAGGAAGAATCCCACGATATTTACACGGACAAGAAGAACAGAATAATCAGCAAACAGTTAGTGCCCATTAGAAACCAAAGGGACAATCTGTGTGTCAAGCTGGAGAACATTGATGGATTGTAACATGAGACCTTCACATCTATTTTACTTGGGAGAAGGAGGATGCAGGTACAGACTGCAAGAAGATGGACTGGGAAACTCTTAAACAGTTTGATGTAAAATATGAGCAGGGATTTGAGGTTTTGTTCTGTATAAATTTGGACCAGTCTCCATGTCTGAATGAGTTGTATCACAGGCGGCTGTTGGGGGTCAAGGGAGGAAAGACCCTGACTGAATATTTTAATTAAAATCGGACCATAGGGGAGATGCCGGAGAACTGGAGGACTGTTAATACGATTCCACTTCACAGTAAGGGTGGGAGAGATAGGCCAGGTAACTATGGACGAGTGAGTATTTGATCACTGTTAAGGAAACTACTGGAGAAAATAGGGAAGGAGAATATTGAACTCCAATCAGAGTCGCAAGGTTTGATCAGGGATAATTATCATGACTTTATCAGAAGGCAGTCACATCCAATGGATTTGATTGAATTACTTTGAGATTGTTAAGTTTGTAGGAAGGCCTTTGACAAATGCCCACCTGGGAAACTGAAAAATAAAGTAAAATCTCACACTATTATGGATAATTTGACAAGTTACAACGAAAATTGTCTTAGTAACAGGAAACAGAGGGTGGTGAGAGAAGGCTGTTTGTGTGACTTGAGACCAGCGTCCCCTGGTGTACCACAGGGATCAGTGCTGTGTCCCTTCTTGTTGTGTTATTCATAAAAAAAATGTGAATGTGGAGGGGGCTCGGTGGATTGTATGGGAGGTGTGGTAAGTAAGTGTATGTTTGACATAAAGATTGGCTGGGTGGTTAGCAGTGAGGAGGAAGGCCTTAAGTTACAGGAAGATGCAGATGGAATGGTCAGATTGGCAGATCAATGGCAGATAGAATTCAATCTTGATAGATATGAGGTGATGCACTTTGGGAGAAGGAACCAGGCAGAGGAGGACACAATGAATGGCAGCACACTGGTAAACACAGAGTTTATTTCTCCACACATTCCTGAATGTGACTGGACAGGTTAATGGACTAGTTAAGAATTCGGCCTTGTGTGTAGTGTTTCCTTATGAGGGCGTAGACTATAAGAGTAATACAGGGCTTTGGTTCAGCCAAAATAGAGTACTGTATGTAGCTCTGGGACCCACATTCCAGGAAGGATGTGATTGTACTGGAGAGGGTGCAGAGGTGATTCAACAGGATGTTCTCTGGGATGGAGCCTATCAGCTATGGAGAGAGGCTGGGTAAGATCGGGTTGTTTACTTTGGAGCAGAGAATTCAGAAGGATAAGATTATGAGCAACACGGACGGGATGGATTGACAGAAGCTGTTCCTTTTAGTCAGAGAGTCGAGAATAAAGGAACACACGTTTAAAGTGAAGAATTTGATGTTCAGAGAGGATTGAAACATGTTTTTAACCTCGAGAGTGTTCAGCGTTATGGGATTACTTCCTGCGACGGGAATTATCAAGGGTAACCTCAAAATCGTTAAAAAATACTTGGACGAAAACTTGGAAGGGTCATAACATTCCAGGCTATGGGTCTACTGTAGGAAAGTGGGACTAATATAGATCGTGCTGTACTTCTGTAGGCACAGAGTCTATGCTCCTGTGAGTGTATGGTGTGGAAGGTCACTAAATAGCAGTTTAAAGCAGGAATTGATGAGTTTCTGAAGAGTACATTTATAAGAGTGGACATTTTAAAACTGGGTAAATCATGTCAATTTGAGAAATATGAGAAAACAAGTGCAGTTTCCTTACAGTTTGAAACCAGAGAACAGGGAAATGGCAGAACTATGAAGCCAGTACTTCAGTTCTGTCTTCACAGTATTTTCTAATACTAGGAAAACCAAGTCTGGTGTGGAAAAATGATAGAGAACATGGAACATAGAACATATTAAGTAAATGGTTTGGGAGAAATTATTGGGGCTGAAAGCAATGGTCATAGACAACACTAACGATTTATGAAATGGGAATTATATTTGAGAAACAGATTGGGAGACAAATGAAAGAGAAGCAATGGATGTAAAACATTTTGATTTCTAGAAACATTTTGGTAAAGCCCCAAGCCTAGTTTATGACATCAAATCTGAGTGGATTGGGGCGAATGTATGAACATGTTTCTAGAATGGGACAGCTGGCAGGAAACAGTGAATAGAAATAAACATACTCGTCAAGCAACAGACTGAAATTGTATGTAAAGTATGATTCTGTGAGTATGACCATGTGCTAGACACCCTATCACCTTCCCCGGATATCTCCTGTCTCATCAGCAGGACAGACACAGTAGAAGTGGCGGCACAGTGGGATACAGTTGGAAGGGAATTGCTCTGGGAGTCCTCAACAGTGACTCCGTATCCCATGAAGTCTAATGGCATTAGTTTACAATTGGAAAACGAAACCTCCTGCTGATTTCCATGTACCAGCCTCTCCCAACTGATGCATCTGTACTTCTCCATGCTGAACGGCACTTGGAGGAAGCACTGAGTGTAGCACGGACGCAACATGTACTCTGGTTGGAGGATTTCAATGTCCACCTCCAAGAGTATCTCAGCTACAGCATTACTGATCGATCTGGCCGGGTCCGAAAGGATATAACTGCTTGACTGATTCTGTGGCAGGTCGTGAATGAACCAACAAGAGGAAAATACATACTTGACCACAGCCTTACTAATCTGCCAGTTGTACAAGTATCTGTCCATGACAGTATCGGTAAGAGTGGCCACCGCATAGTCATTGTGGAGACAAAATCTCACCTTCACATTGAGAGTAACTTCCACCATTTTGGGTTGTACTATCACGATACGAAATAGGGCAGACTTCGAACAGATCTAGCAGGTGTCTATAAGGTGTTGTGGGACATCACTAGCAGCAGAATTGTACTCCTGCAAAGCCTCATGGCCTGGCGTATCCCACTCACAACAATTACCATCAATCCAGAGGATCAACATTGGTTCAATGGTGTGTGCTGGATGGCAGGAGCAGCACCAGGTAAACCTAAAAATAAGATGTCAGCCAGTTGAAGCCACCAAACTGGATTACTTGTGCGCCAAACAGCATAAGCAGTAAGTGATAGACAGAGCTAAGTGATCCAACAAGCAAAGGATCAGAACCAATCTCTGCAGTCCTTCCACATCTAGTCGAGAAACGTTGGAAACAATTAACCAATTCACTGGAGGAAGAGATTCCACAAATAGCCCGTTCCTCCATGATGGAAAAGTCCAGCACCTCAGTGTATAAGATAAGGCTGATGCATTCCCAACAATCTTCAGTCAGAAGTGCTGAGTGGATGATCCATCTCAGCCTCCTCCAGTGGTCCTCAGCAATTCAGTTACCAATCATCAACCAATTCGATTCAGTCCACGCGATATCCAGAAACGGTTGCATAAGTCAGAAGTGTGATAGAAGACTCCCAATTTGCCTGGATGGGTTGGAGATACTGGATACTCCAAAGATTACACATGCTGACAACATTCAGGCAATAGTACTGAAAACTTGTGCTCCATAACTTACCACTCCCCTAGCCAAACTGTTTCAATACAGTAACAACAATGGCTTTTCTCGAATATGTGGAAAATTACCCCAGGTATCTCCTGTATATAAAATGCAGAACAAATCCAATCCGGCCAATTACCACCCCATCAGTCTACTCCCGAGCAACAGTAAAGTCGTGGAAGGTGTCAGTGCTTTTAAGCAGCACCTGCTCAGTAATACCATGATCAATGACGCCCAGTTTGGGCTACACCTGGGTCACTCAGTCCCTGGCCTCATTACCTTGGTTGAAACATGGACAAAAGAGCTGAATTCCAGAGATGGGGTGAGAGCGATAGCCCTTTAAGTCAAGGCTTCCTTCGACCAAGTGTGGTATCAAGGGCCATGAGCAACACTGGAACCAATGGGTATCAGAGGGAAAGTCCCTGCTGGTTAGAATCATACCTGCCACGTAGGAAGGTGGTCATGGTCGATGAAGGTCAGTCGACTCAGCTGCAGGACAAGTCTGTAGGAGTCCCTCGAGCAGTGGCCGAAAACTTCTTCAGGGCTGTTTCATCAATGACCTTCCCTCCATTTTAAGGTCAGAAGTGGGGATGTTCAACAATGAATGCACAATGTTCTGCAACATTTGTGTCTCCTCTGATACTGAAGCAATTCATGTCCAAATGTGACAAGATTTGGACAGTATCCAGGCTGACAAGTGGCAAGTAATATTCAGGCCACACAAATGCCAGACCCTGACCATCACCAATAAAATACAATCTAAACACAGGCTCTTGGCATTCAATGATGTTACCATCACTGAACCTAAGTACCAAAATCCTGGTGCGTAATCATTGCTCAGAAACTCACTGGACTCGCCACATAAACACAGTAACTACAAGAGCAGGTCTGAAGCTAGGAATACTGCGGCGAGTACCTCACATCCTGACTTCCAAAAGTCTGTCCATCATCTACAATGCATAAGTCAGAAGTGTGATAGAAGACTCCCAATTTGCCTGGATGGGTGCAGCCCCAACAACACTCAAGAAGCTTTATACCATCCAGGACAAAGCAGCCAGTTTGACTGTCTCTTCATCCACAATGCTCCACCATCAACGCTCAGCAGCAGCAGCAGTGTTTTACTATCTACATGCTGCAACGAAATGATTCACCAAAGATCCTCAGAGACCATCTTCGCAACACACGACCACGTCTATCTCGAAGGACAAGGGCTGCAGATGTATGGGAATACAATCATCTTCAGGTTATCCTCCAAGCCATTCACCATCTTGACTTGGAAATATATCACCGCTCCTTCAGTCAATGCCTCAGAATCCTGGAATTCCCTCCCTAATGTCATTGTGGGTCAACCACAGCAGGTGGACTGCAGCGTTCAACAAGGCAGCTCACCACCACCTTCTCAAGGGCAATTAGGGACAGGCAATAAATGCTGGCCCAGCCATTGACACCCAGATTCATGAAATAAATAAATAGAAATTAACAGAGGACGGTTGCTGAGGTGTCACAGGGATCAGTGCTTGGGGCCCAACTGTTCACAATGCCCTTTAAACATCACTGGCGGTGATCAGTGATGGTTTCTGGAATCAGATACAATATATCCCAACCTGCTGACAGCACTAATGGATGTGGGATTGTGAGTGGGTGAGGAGGATGTAAAAAAGCACCGAGAAGACTAAGACAAGTGGAGTGACTGGGTAAATACGTGACAGATGGAGAACAATGTGGATAGAGATGACGGTGTGCCCTTTGGTGGAAACGATAAATTGACAGCCGACCATTTGGAAAGTATTGGTTGAAGCACGTTGAACTACAAAGGGACGTATGTTCCTTTTTGTTGTTTCCTTCTGCATAAACCTCTGAGGACCATGCAACGCAGTCAGTTCTAGAAACAGAAGTCAATACTGGGCATGGCATTGGCACGCTGCCCAGTGTACACAGACTCACCAAGTGGGGAGCTGTAACAATGAAAAGGATCTGCATCTCCTTGTACACCAGTCGCTGAAAGCAATATTGCAGAAACAGAAAGCAGTGAGGAAGATAAATGGTGTGTTGACCTTCATTTCAGGGGGATATGAGTCCAGGAGAAAAGATGTCTTCCTGCAGCTGTACAGGTCCTTGGTGAGATATCATCTCGAACATTGTGCAGTATTATGTGCAGTTTTGGTCTCCTTACCTAATAAAGGAAAAACCTGACATTGATGGAGAGCAGTGAAGGATGGCCAGACTGGTCTCTGGGATGACAGGCTTGTTGTGGGAGCAGAGATTGGGGAGACTGGGCCAGTAATCCGTGGGGTTTAGGAAAATGAACGGAGATCTCAGTGAAATATACAAAACTCTGACAGGGTGAGCCAGATTGAAAGCAGGGATGATAATTACCCTGGCTGGGACGTCTAAAACAAGGGGACACAGTATTAGATGCAGACAGGCCACTCTGCATTGAGATGAGAATAAAAGGACTGGTGAACCTGGGGAATTCGCTCGCATCTGGAAACCAAGACACTGATTATAAATAAGAATTTAGAGACAGTAGAGGGATGGTGGAAGAGCAGGAATACGGTGTGGAAATGAAGGGCCAACCATCATTATATTGAATTGGGTAGCAAACTCCATGGACCAAACGTACTACTGCACTTCCTATTTTATAGCTTCCCGAGGTTACTCACATTAACGGTTATGTATATCGTGTGGGGTAAGTGCATTGAGGTGATTTTTTTCCATGAACTAGAACGGGGGAGGCTCAATGTGTTGCATGACCTACTCCTTTCCCGCTGTTTCTGTGCAGTCTGTGGGAAACCTCTCTAAATGTTGTCACAAGCTCTCAGATGTTAGGGAGGAGGTCTCTGCAGGGTCGACAGGACTGTGTTCCCATTCCTTTTTCTGCTACAGATGCCGATGCCGTGTGTTCAGTCCGGTTTCATCCTTTCAGACCTCCGAGTAGTTTGATACAAATAAGTGCCTTGCCTGGCCGTTTCAGAGACCATTGAAATCTTTATCACATGTCAGAGTCTTTGGAGTCAATTTTCGGCTAGCCCAGGAAATCACGGGAGATTCACTTCCTAAAAGTACATTGGCGAAGGAAATTCTGTTTACAATCGGTATTGGCTTCCAGGTCACTGTTACTGACACCAGATTTTCGATCTCGATATTTTATTAATTGTTTTTAACTTCCACCCGCTGCCAGAGCATTAGCCTGGTCTGGATTAGTAATCCAGTGACATTTCCACAACAGCAACATCTCCATTTGGGGACCGATTGGAAACCACAATGAACAGGTTATTTCTGTGCTGCTTGACAGCTCCGTCAAAAAGAACTCCCACAAATGTGACTGTCGTGATGGGATTGAAGGGGTGGTAATTGGTCAGATTGTACTTATTCCCGTTTTAGGGGACGGGATTTAGCTGAGTAATTTTCCACATTGCCAGAGAGATATCAGAGTTGGAGCTGGAATGAAACAGCTTCCCCAGGGACACGGCTTGTTGTGCAGTACAGGCTTTCAGTCCTATTGCAGGAATAGTGTCAGGGCCCATTGTCTGTGTCGTATCTACTGTGTTCAGCTATTTCTTCATCTCACATGCAGCGAATCAAATTGGTTGAAGACTGAGATCTGTGGGCATCATGATGAGGGTGAGGTGTATCATCGACTCAATACTTCTGGCAGAGGATGATGCAGATGAAACATCCCTCTCTTTTACACTGATATGCAAGTCTGTTCCATTATTTTGGATGGGAATGTTTGTGGAGCCCTCTCCTCCAGGCATTTGTTTAATCGTCCATCACCATTTATAACTGAATGTGGCAGGACTGCAGTGCTTCGTACTGATCTGTTGGTCAAGTCTGGTTGCTTTAATGAGTTAACATCAGGTTAAGGTTCATGTGGTTCTGACTCTGACATATTCAACCACATCGTCACTGAGCCATAGATGGTATTGATGGTAGTGGCAGACTGAGGTGTTACCCTGGCAAAAAGTTGCAGGCTGAATGTTGTGGTTGAATGCAGGTCTGCTTCTCCTGCTGCTGTGTTCTACAGCACTATATAAATACGCAGTTTCCAGCTGCAATATCTGCAATGCAATTCTGCTGTCTGTTCCCCAATTCTCACTGAGACCCATTCACCCATCAGCCCTGCACTCACTGACCTATCCTGGTTTCTGTTGTGGAAATACTTCAATTTTCAAACTCTCATTCTGCCGTGGGCCTGTTTCCCCTGATCTTGCTTCCAATCTGACACATTCTGCAAAAGCATTTAACTGATCTTAATTCAAATGTTTAATTCACCTGAATCTTTTTCCTTGAGAAATGCAATCTTCTGTGTTTAATTTGAATGTGTTTCCCTCTGTTTCTCTCCCTGACCATGATTAAGAGCTCTGTACTGTCAGTGATGCCAGCCTTATGTAGTTTCAGAGACAATGAATTCTCTGGATTCCCAAGCATCTTCACCACATTGTATGTTTCCTCTTTTGGTTTGATGCCTTATCACTCATGGCCGCCTTGTCCTCCCATGAGTATGTTTCATCTTCTTGGGGTCGAATTAGTGGTATTATCTTCCGATCTATATCCAGAAACTCCTCCCATTGCTGCTCCATGGTCTTTCCTGCTCAGCTCCCCTTCCAAGTAACTCTGGCCAGCTCCTCCCACAAGTCTCTGTAGTTACAATGTTTAATTATAACCACATTACATCTTGAAGAGGGCATTCGACATAAACTGAAAGAAGGAGTTTTGAGAGATGGGCACGAAGAATAATTGGTGGATTTCGTAACTAGATACAAAGGGAGAACGAGAGAGAGAATATAGATATGGAGATGTGGAAAATGAGAAAACTACATTATCGAAATAAGTAGATGTACTTCCCTCAATGTTTTGGCAATTCCTGTGTGCTGTCGTCCTTTGTACAGTGCACGTACAAACAGAGCAATATGTTCAAATGCTGGGTCTGATGCCATAACTTTTCTTTCCAATAATATGACAGACACTAGTTTTGGAGAGAACCCAACAGGCCTACGTATTTAATTCCTGGTAGAAAGGGGATTAACTGAAATAAGTTGGGACATCAGAAGCAATAATTTATAACACACATCCTGTTAAGAATGAGAGACTAGAGTTGGGAATCCCAGAAACGGGGGAACGTTGAAAGGAACGGAAGGTATCACTTCAGATGAGGATCAAATAATGTTTTAATGTTTTGTAAATTTTATACATCAAGTGCATCATTTTTCGTTAACTGTGTCTCCGTTGTTCATTCAGAATGTGTTGTACTCATATGAAAAATGTTAATTAGCTGAACCTACACTGAGTAAACAGTGTATATAAAATCATTTTTCCTCCATTTCAAACTGTCCTGTTGTCGTGCTAGCAGAATACATGAACACCAACTGGCCACCAAAAGACATGCCCCACTCTCCCTAGTTTCCATATATACAGACAAAGAAGGACACCACGTTGACTGTGACAACACACACTTCCTAGGACAAAGCCACGCACGGAAGTTCTTAGAGGCATGACATTCGAGCCAGAAGTACATCAATAAACACATCAATTTAGATCCTATTTAACTTCCCTTGAAAAAAAGACTGGAAATAACATCACGCACCTTAAGAAACCACGACCTATAAATAGAGAGGTGGGACATACCACCAATGCGTCACCAGAGACTCTCACTGATGATGTTACCTTGTCATGGTGAGGAAACATCTGAAAACAAACCTTCAAGATCAGAGAGCGAACTTGCATACTTATAAATGGTTATTTATCTCTTAATAGTGAAATTTGGGACTTCTCTGACACTCATGTTTTAACTGATTATGAGGCGAGGTGAGCTTTTCTGGGTGAATGGTTTTAATTAACAAAGGGGTTCGACACGACATCATAACGGTTTGAGGACGTGCCGTGTGGGATTTGAACAGATTTGGGGTACAAAAGTTCCCAGCAGATTCCATCACTTGGCAGTTAGTGACCTAGATCTTCATATAAAACAGGAGACAAAATTCATTTAATTTTGTTTCCTTGTGGTTGGTTAAATTAAAAGGAATGATTTTTAACATTACTAAAGAGGTTCCGAGGTTTGAAGATGATTCACAAATTTGCCAAGAAAGTGTAGAAAGACAAAGAAAGGGCATACTTTTAGAATTGACATGTAGATTAGAATTGTGTTTCACCAGGGACATAAGGAAAGCTGTAATCATAATGGAATTGGTCAAGCACTTTGGTGTATCAGAGAAGCAGGAAACTGCAGTCGAGTCAGATAAAACTTAAATTGCAAATGGAATTAGAAGATAGATAGAGAGAGAGAAAGAGATAGAGAAGATAGAGAAAGACAAAGAGAGGAAAAAGGAAGAGAGGGAGAATTTGAAATTCAGAAGTTTGGAATTAGATAAGAAATTTAAATTAGCAGGATGAAGATGAATGGAGAACATAGGGATGTATACAACTATGTTAATACATTGCCATATTTCGGTGAGAAAAATGCCAAAACGTTTTATATTTCATTTCCAAAAGTGGCTCGGCAGATGGCATGTCCAGTGAACTTGTAGATAATGCTAGCTCAGACTAAGCTGGTGGGCACAGCTGGTGAGGTATGTGCAGTGCTGTCACATGCGGGAGCAAGAGATTATGCAGATGTCAAACAGGCTATTTTGAGTGCTTATGAATTGGTACTAGAAGAATATAGACAGCGGATCAGAGATATAGAGACGAAGACAGGTCAGACTTATATTGAGTTTGAAAGAGTAAACCACAGTCACTTTGACAGATGGGAGCTGGCCTTAAAAATGGCTAAGACCTGTTAGGCTCGAAGGGAGATTATTCTGCTGGAGGAGTTTAAAGACTCACTTCCAGAGATGATAAGAATTCATGCGAATGAACAGGAAGTTCAAGAATTGAGAAGCGCAGCAGAAATGGCAGTTAAGTATGCATTGGTGCATGAGATGAAATTTAGCTTCTGGGAGGGTTTTCATCCTGTTGAAGGATAGAAATTGGGAGAAGGGGTGATCCTACACTACAAAGCGTCGAGTAAAGCACACTGGCAACAGATTACCACAGGTGAAAAAAAAAGCTCAAAGGGGTTGAAAGGAAGTGAAAGGCCTCAGGTGTTTTCACTATAAGTGAGTAGAACACATGAAATTACAGTGCCGATGGTTTAAGAAGGGCACTGGGAAAAGGTTTTTTCATTGCAGTAAGCTGGGACACACAGTGCTGGATGTTGATGGAAGACACGTTGGGAAAAGTTGTGGTAAAAGTGTTTAAGCCAGAGGTATTAGTGAACCTGGTAAAGAAGAGCCCAAGTAGAGCCGAGTAGCTGCAGGAGAGTGCACAGGGAGGTGTTATGAAGCCGAAAGCATGTCTGGTCACTTAAAGGCAGAAGGGGTTTTGCTGAATAGAAAGTACAGCCACAGATGCCAGCGAAACGTCAGACTTCCAAATGTAACAATTAGCTGGAAAATGGATACTTCAGTTTTGGTTGCTGTTTTGACAACAATTCAAATACAACCAAAGAGTGTAAATAACACTCAGGGTATCAGAAGCCAACGGAATGTGAATATTATGTTTGGACACCTGGAAAGCAATCAAATTGTGAGAATTATTGTATCATGGGGAGTATATAAACCCAGGATTTTGAACACTAGAGGGAGAGCCACTGCCATCCAACAGCAGAGAAACTGCTGTAGAGCAGGAGTGCTAACTGGCCATCTCAAACACTCTCTATCAAAGATACATGTACATGTAAAACATAATTGCAGTAAACAAAACATGACCCAGGGAGATCAGCAGCTGGAAGAGTGAACACAGCGGAGACTGTGTGGTCTTGAGATTGTAATGTTTAATATGTGGGTTGTTGGAAAAGCAGATTTTTACAGAGTTGGAGTCAGATAGTAAGTAGCTAAGAAAAGAGGAGCTTGTATTTGTGAATAGTTGTTATTTAGTGTTCACTATTAAAGTTATGAAACTAACTTGTTAATTTTTGTTTAAATAGTGGAATGTAGGAGATCTGTGTCACTCACATCTAAACAGATTACAAGGCGAGACGAGCTTTTTCTGGGTGTTCGGGTTTAATTAACATAGGGGTTCGACTCCACCTTGTAAATGTCCATCCACGCTAACCCCATTTCCCTGCAGTTGGCCCATATCCTTCTAGTCCTTTCCTATCTACATATTTATCCAAATACTTTTGAAATGTTGTTAATGTACCCCCTTCAATCACATCTGCTGGCAACTTATTCACGTACCAGCCCTCTGTGTAAAGAAGTGGCCCCGCAGGTTCCCTTTTATTCCTTCCCCTTTAACCTTAAACTGATCCCCTCTAATCCTCGAATCTCTATACCTTGGAAAAAGTCTGAGAGCATCAACCCTATCCATACCCCTCATGATCTCATACAGCTCTATAAGGTCCGCGCTCAGCCTCCAACACTCTAAAGAAAAGATACTAACTTATCCAACCTATCTCTATAACTCAGATCATTGGGTTCTGACAACCTCTTTGTAAACTTCTTCTGCACTCTTTCTAATTTCATAACATCGTCCCTATAACAAGGTGACAAAAATGAACACAATATTCCAAGTGCTGCCTTACCAAAGTCCTGTGTAACTGCAACATAAATTCTCAATTTCAATAATCAGTGTCCTGGTTGACGAAAGCCAGTGTGTCAAAAGCCTTCTTCACTGCCCTGTCTGCCTGTGACTCCACTCTCAGAGAACCGTGCACCTGAACAACAAGGTCTCTCTGCCCACTACAGCCCTTACGGCCCTCCCATTCACCGTGAAACTCCTACCTTGATTTGTGTTTCCAAAATGCAAGACCTCACGCATCTATATTAAATTCCATTTTCCATTTCTTGGCACATTTCCCCACGTGGTTAAGGTCCTGCTGCAATTTCTGATAAACTTCCTCACTGATCATGCTCTGCTTATTTTAGTGTCATCTGCAAACTGCATAATCATTCCTTGTACATTCTTAACCAAATCATAGATAACAATCAGCTATGGACCCAACCTCCAGTCTGACAAGCATCCTTCCACTAAACCCTCTGCTTCCGACCATCAACCCAACTGTGCATCCGATTGGCCAGTTCCGCCAGCATTCCACATGATGGAACCTTCCAAAGCAGCCTGCCATCTGGAAACTTATCAAAGGCCTTACTGGATTCCATAGAGACTACGTCTATCACTCTGTCCTCATCAACCTTCTTGGTCACTTCATCAAAGAACTCTAACAAATTTGGGAAGCATGATCTCCCACTCACAAATCTATGCTGACTGCTCCGAATCAAACCCCGTGTACGTAAGGGGTGCAGTCAATGCTATACTGTCTTTTATTGTATGATAATTCGAGTACATAAGTAAAGCCATCTTCCTGCTGTTGTAGAACCTTGCTGAGAGAGCACTTGGTGCACTCTGTACAGATTTGATCTCCTTTCTAAGGAATGATCTCCTTAACACAGACACGGATTTTGGTAACTTGAGTATAGAGTAATTAAACTAAGTGTTAATCTGTAGAGCTGTGAGAGATGAAGAAATGGTGATGCTGAAACAAGAGGAGTGGCAGCGATCACTTATTTCCAAAACAGACATTGACAGGGTGAAAAATTCCATACTTTACCCAGGATTGATTGGTTTGATTTATTGCCACGTGTACCTCAGTACAGGGAAACACTTTATTTATGAGCAGTGGAGGCAGGTCATAGTAAGCATGGCCAGGCGGATCATAGGGTGGAATTGGACAGAATAATGCATACAGGCTACACTGCATAGGAGTCCAAAGATGTGCAGGTCAGGTGAATTGGCCATGCTATATTGCCCGTAGTGTTAGGTAAGGGGTAGATGTAGGAGTATGTGTGGGTTGCGCTTCGGCAGGGCGGTGTGGACTTGTTGGGCCGAAGGGCCTGTTTCCACACTGTAAGTAATCTAATCTAATCTAGACATGCACTGGACAGGACCAACATGAACATGTCAACATTATTTCAACTTAGAGAGTCCATTCATCAGTCTAACATGGCCTTCCAAATAGTTTATATGCCTAAATGAACTCTCCCCATGTTATCGTGCAGTCGGCGTGTAAACCTGAAGTGAACTTCAGGTTGCACACAATCCCCAACAGCAGCCACAATACCTTCCATCTGAAACAGGGAGCCATTCCCATCAGCTTCTGCCCTACATAGAAAACACCATGCTATTTTCTCGGAGATAGAAGGTGCATTCTTGAGACTTCACACAAGACATATGGCTTCCCTGTTCACCACTAGATAACTACGTTAAAGTCCCACGTGTTTATCGTGAGCAACGGAGCCACGAGGAACAACGTGGAGCAGTCTGTGTACCCTCTACTCCACTTGTTCATCATGTTGGAGCATCAATTAGGAGACAGTGAGGACTGCCGATCTGGAGGTCAGAGCAGAGAGTGGATTGCTGGAAAAACACAGGTCAGGCAGCATCCGATAAGCAGGAGAATCGATGTTTCAGGCATCAGCTATTCATCAGGAATCAGCATCAATTACCTCATTCTGTCTCTGTGGAAGTGCGTCGAGGGGGAAATGACCTCGTACTGTTCTGCCCAAGTGGCTCAAGGGACTAAATAGTCTCCTCTTGTTCCTGTGTAAGTGACTCAAGGGGCTGATGGCTTTTTCCTCGTCCGACTAGAATGGGCCAAGGGCCTGATTGGTTACTCTTGGTTCCTGTTTGACAACTCGGTGTGCTAACAAGTCTGATAATGCTGCAGCTTTAAGAGGATATTTTGTCCTGGCTTCTTTTAAGAGAGAGGTTGAACGACCATTACCAAGCTGGCTAGTTAAGACCATTTGAGTAAACAGCGAGGGAAGCCTTGGGTTAATTTTAATGCAGCCTGAATGGGTGTGGCCAGCTCTCACAGATTAGAATCTCTGGGTTTTGGTTTCTCAGTAACGTCAGAAACTATTGGAGTCTCCAATGAGTTGGAAGCCTCAATGGATGTTTCCTGGCTGCTACTCTCTGAATTTCTCTTGATGCTGTTTTTAATTCCTGGATTGGAGAACTGTTTGTGTCATTCTGTGTCTGAATATTCATTTTTGCCAGGGGCTGTGGGTATGGGAGTTTCCTATATTGGAACACTTCATCAGTAATAGTTCCTTGATCTATTATTCTGTTAACTTGTCCAGTAGAATTAAGGTATTCTAAATTCCTCTTTCTTTGGTTTCATTTTATCTCTCGTGTTTAAGTAAATGGTGTTTTGCTTCACACCGAGTAGTTTGACCAGTCACATTGCATCTGAAACAGACACTTCATAGTTCCTTTAAAATAAGAATATATTAGAATCTAGGCTACTTCCATCAAATATTTTCGAGGGGCTCTGGTGTAGTCCATCATACGAGACTCCTTCCCTTCCTGAATAATTGGCTGGAGGCACTGAATGGGCTGTCTCTGTTCTTCTCCAATAGTGTCAATGGGCTGAATGGCTTCCTCATATTCCTGTGAAACCAGCGTGAGGTGATCCATTAACTCTTCATTTCACTGTGGCAATGTGCATAATCTAGCAGTACTGTTACATGAATGTTACGGACCCTTTAACAGCACAAGCCTCAATGGAGTCTGGATCTTGCTGCACATGGACACAGACCAGTGCAGGAGCTGACGGGTCAAAATGTTCTGAACATTGTGGAATCTTCAGTGACCATCCCCACTTCTGATCTTATGGTGGGGAGGGTGAGGATGGGGAGACATTGATGAAGCAGCTGGAGATATTTGTGAAGAGGAAGTTTACCCTGAGGATCTCGCACAGAGGTGACCCAGGACTGAGATGATGAACATCTTCCTTTGTGCCATGACTGATCAATATGCAGCTATCTCCTCTTCAAATACTTTCAGTCATCTTTCTCCCCAACACTTTTGAGAAGAGAAATCCTGACATTCAATACCACCTGTTTGAAGAAAACACTTGCTGCTCCTATATCATGGCCCATTGATGTGAACAAAAGAGGTTGACACAAGGGTTCAGGTAAAAATGACTGGCCCTGATATAAAGGCAATGGTTGACTTCTGTTGACATCAAGGAGCTTAAAAAAACTGGACTTAATGGGAATCAGAGTAATCACCACACCAGTTTTAACAACACCAAATATTTTGAAACCCTTTGAAAATTGTGTTTGATGCGATGGACATAGGGGGCGGAAATGTACTGATATAGAAAGATGATGATGGAATTGAATGGCCAATTAGCTACTTGTTGAAGAAACTCAGTATCCACCAGAAAAAATGCACAATCTCCATTATTGAACAAGGAAGAATGGGTTTCATATAAGTTTAAGTATCGTACTGGCCTGACAATATTTTAACGTTTATATGACAAACAAATTGTCGGAGATGGATGTGGATAACGACAATCCTCTGGCATTTTTTGGAATATTTTAAGACCAGAATGTGAGACTATCTCATAGGGGTCTTATGTTACAGACTTTAAACGTACAACATGTTCATTCTGTGGATCGTATAAATGTGATAGCAGATGTGTTATCACGGATTTAAAGGAAAATGTGTAGATAAAATGTGCCTTATTCCAGTTTTATATATGTTGCAGAATTAACATGAATGGTATAACTGAGATTAATACTTTTGTATTTCATAATAATGGGATTAAGAATTAAAGAAAAAGAAATGAAGCCATCTCTTCATTCTGATGGTTCATTTTATTTCTGAAAAAGGAAGGTGCTATGAAGCCGAAAGCATGTCTGGTCACTTTAAGACAGAATGGGTTTTGCTGAATAGAAAGTACAGCCAAAGATGCCAGCTAAAGGTCAGCCTGTTCCACATGTAACAATTAGCTGGGAAATGGATACCTGAGTTTTGGTTGCAGTTTTGACAACAATTCAAATACAACCAAAGAGTTTAAATAATGCTTAGCATACCATAAGCCAACGGAAATCGATATTATTGTTTGGACAACTGGAAAGTATGAGATGTGTTGTAACATGGCAAGTATATAAACACAGGATTTTGAATACTACAGGGAGAGCAACTGCCATCCAACAGCAGAGTAACTACTGGAGAGCAGGAGTGCTAACTGGTCATCTCAAACACTCTCTATTAAAGATACATGTTCATGTCAAACCTACTTGCAGTAAAAAAAAACATGACCCAAGGACATCAGCAGCTGGAAGAGTGAACACAGCGGGGAAGGTAGAGACTGTGTGGTCTTGAGATTGTAATGTTTAATATGTGGGTTTTTGGAACAGCATAATTTTATTGAATTGCAGACAGATAGTAAGCAGTTAACAAAAGAGGGGCTCATATTTGGGAATTGTTCTTGTTTAGTGTTCACTATTAAAATTAAGAAATAATCTTGTTAATTTTTCTTAATAATGGAAGGTCTGTGTCACTCATATTTTAACAGATTACGAGGTGAGGCGAGCTTTTCTGGGTGTTTGGTTTTAATTAACAGAGGGTTTCGAGTCCACCTTGTAAATGTCCATCCATGCTAACCCCATTTTCTTGCAGTTGGCCCATATCCTTCCAGTCCTTTCCTATCCACATATTTATCCTAATGCTTTTGAAATGTTGTTAATGTAACCCCCTCAACCACATCTGCTGGCAGCTCATGCACGTACCAGTCCTCTGTGTAAAGAAGTGGATGCTCATGTTTCCTTTTATTCCTTCCCATCTAACCTTAAACTGGTCCCCTATAGTCCTCGATTCTTTAAACCGTGGAAAAAGACTGAGAGCATTCACCCTATCGATATCGCTCATGATCTTATACAGTTCTAAAGTTCCCCCCTCAGCTTCCTACACTATAAGGAAAAGGTCCTAGCTTGTCCAACCTCTCCTTACATCTCAGACTACTGAGTCCTAACAATGTCCTTGTAAATTTCTTCTGCACTCTTTCTAATTTAACAACATCCTCCCTATAACAAAGGTGACAAAACTGAACACAATACTCCAAGTGCGGCCTTACTAAAGTCCTGTGTAACTGCAACAAAAATTCCCAACTTCTCTTCTCAATGTCCTGCCTGATGAAGGCCATTGTGCGAAATGCCTTTTGCACTGCCCAGACTACCTGTGATTCCAGTCTCAAGGAACCGTGCACCTGAACACAAAGGTCTTTCTGACCACGACACACCTTAAGGCCCTCCCATTCAAGATGAAACTCCTATCTTGATTTTAGCTTCTAAAATGCAAGACCTCACACATCTACATTACATTCCATTTGCCATTTCTCGGCACACTTTCCCACCTGATTAAGGTCCTGCTGCAATTTCTGATAAACTTCCTCACTGATCACGATACGACTTATTTTACTGTCATCTGCAAACTTACCAATCATGTTTTGTACATTCTCAACAAAATCATAGATAACAAACAGCTATGGACCCAGCCTCCAGAGCAGCTTGCCATGTGGAACCTTTTAAAAGACCTTACTGAAATCCATAGAGACTACGTCTACCGCTCTGCCCTCATCAAATTTTCTGGTCATTTCATCAAAGAACGCTAACAAATTTAGGAAGCATGGTTCCTCACTCACAAGTCTATGCTGACTGCTCCGAACCAAACCCTGTGTGAGTAATGGGTGCACTCAATGGTATGTTGTCCTTCATTGTAAGATGATTCGAGTACATAAGTAAAGCCATTTTCCTGCAGTTGTAGAGCCTTGCTGAGGGAGTATTTGGGGCACTCTGTACAGATTTGATCTCCTTTGTAAGTATTTATCTCCTCACCACAGACACAGGTGATGGTAACATGAGAATAGAGTGAAGAAGCTGAGTGTTTAATCTGTAGAACAGTGAGAGACAAAGAAATGGTGATGCTGAAACACGAGGAGTAGCAGAGATCATTTATTTCCAAAAGAGATATTGACAGGGAGAGAAATTCCATACTTTACCCAGGATTCATTGGTTTGATTTATTGCCATGTGTACCTCAGTACAGGGAAAAACTTTATTTGTGTGCAGTGGAGGAAGATGATAGTAAGCATGGCCAGACAGGTCATTGGATAGAAATAGACTTGGACAGAGTAAAGCATACATGTTACACTGAACAGGACATGCATTAGACAAGATCAACATGAACAAGATCAACATTATTCGAACTTAGAGAGTCCATTCGTCAGTCTAACGTGACTTTTCTAATAGTTTATATGCCTACATTAGCTCTCCTCACGTTATTGTCGGCGTGTGCACCCGTACTGAACGTCATGTTGCTCACAATCCCCAACCGCAGCCACAATAACTTTTATCTAAAACAGGTAGCCATTCCTACCAGCTTCCGATCTACATAGAGATCACCACGATGTCTTCTCGGAGATGAAAGATGCCTTCTTGAGACTTCACACAAGACATATGGCTTCCCTCCTCACCACTAGATAACCACGTTAAAGTCCCACGTGTGTATCATAAGCAACAGAGCCACCTGGAACAACATGGAACAGTCTGTCTGTGCAACCTCTGCTCCACTTGGTCATCATGTTAGAGCATGTATTAGGGGACAGTGAGGACTACCGATGCTGGAGATCAGAGTAGAGAGTGGATTGCTGGAAAAGCACAACAGGTCAGGCAGCATCTGAGAAGCTGGAGAATCAACGTTTCGGGCATAAGCCGTTCATCGGGAAACAGCATCAATTACCTCATTCTGCCCCCCGTGCATTGAGGTGGGAATGGCCTCCTACTGCTCCTGTGTAAGTGACTCAAGGGACTGATTGGCTTCTTCTTCGTCCGATTGGACAAGCCCATGGGCCTGACTGGGTTACCCCTGGTTCCTGTTTGACAGCTCGATGTGCTGACAAGTGTGATGATGCTGCAGCTTTAAGAGGTTATTTTGTTCTGGTTTCTTTTCAGAGAGAGATTTAACGATCGTTATCAGGCTGGCTATGTAAGACCACTTGAGTAAACAGCGAGGGGGGCCTTGGGTTTATTTTAATGCAGACTGAATGGGTGTGGCCAGCTCTCACAGATTAGGATCACTGGGTTTTGGTTTCTCAGTAACATCAGAAACTATAGGGGTCTCCAGAGAGGTGGAAGCTTCAGGGAATGTCTCCTGACTGCTACTCTCTCTGAATTTTCTCTTGATGCTGTTTTCAATTCCTGAATTTTCCTTTTTGCCAAGGGCTGTGTTTATGTGAATTTCCTAGTTGGTCTAAGTCATTAGTAATAGTTCCTAGATCTATTATTCTGTTAACTTGTCCAATAGAATTACGTTCTTCTAAAGTACTCTTTCTTTGGTTTCGTTTTCTCTTCGTGTTTATGTAGATGGTATTTTGCACCGAGTAGTTTGACCAGTCACATTGCATCTTGGACAGACAGTTTACATTTCCTTTAAAATAAGAAAACATTAGAGTCAAGGCTACCGTCTTCAAATATTTTCCAGGCGCTCTGGTGTGGCCCATCACACAAGATTCCTTCTCTTCCTAAGTAATAGGCTGGAGACACTGAATGGGCTGTCCCTGTTCTTCTCCAATAGTGTCAATGGGCTTAATGGCTTCCCCATATTCCGGTGAAACCAGCGTTAGGTGCTGAATGAATTCTTGTTTTTCTGTGGCAATGTGCAGTGTCAGGCAGTGCTGGTAGATGAATGTTACAGACTCGTTAACAGCACAAGTCTCAATGGAGTCTGGGTCTTGTTGCACATGGACACAGACCAGTTCAGGAGCTGATGGGGGACAAAACGCTCTGAACATTGTGGAATCTTCAGTGACCATCCCCACTTCTGATCTTATGGTGGGGAGGGTGAGGACGGGGAGACATTGATGAAGCAGGTGAAGATGTTTGTGAAGGGGCAGCTACCCTGAGCGGTACGGTAGCACAGTGGGCGGCACGGTAGCACAGTGGTTAGCACAGTGGTTAGCACTGCTGCTTCACAGCGCCAGAGACCTGGGTTCAATTCCCGCCTCAGGCGACTCTCTGTGTGGAGTTTGCACATTCTCCCCGTGTCTGCGTGGGTTTCCTCCGGGTGCTCCGGTTTCCTCCCACAATCCAAAAATGTGCAGGGGTTAGGTGAATTGGCCATGCTAAATTGCCCGTAGTGTTAGGTGAAGGGGTAAATGGAGGAGAATGGGTCTGGGTGGGTTACGCTTCGGCGGGTCGGTGTGGACTTGTTGGGCCGAAGGGCCTGTTTCCACACTGTAAGTAATCTAATCTGAGGATCTCCCACAGAGGTGACCCAGGACTGAGATGATGAACATCTTCCTTTGTGCCATGTTTGACTCCAAACACTGGAGAGTTTACTCTGATTCCCATTTAGTCCAGTTTTGTTAAGCTCCTTGATGTCAACAAAAGTCAACCACTGCCTTGACATCGGGGCCAGTCATTTTTACCTGAACCCTTGTGTCAACCTCTTTTGTTCACATCAATAGTCCATGGTATAGGAACAGCAAGTGTTTTCTTCAAACAGGTGGCATTGAATGTCAGGATTTCTGTTCTCAAGAGTGTTCAGGGAGCGAGATGACTGAAAGTATTTAAAGAGGAGGTAGATGGATATTGACCTGTCAGAGAGGTGAGGGCTATGAGGAAATGGGTATGAAAGAGGATTTCAGACCGAGAGCAGATCAGCCACGATCTTGGTGAAGGGCAAGGCATGCTTAGGGAATGAACGATCTGCCCTGTTTCTGATGTTCTCACATTCTGTTATTGGAAAGTTGGTGGTTGTTTTTGTCATGAATGTTTGTTATTGAATTTTGCAGTCAGGAGGACCAGACGATTTAGTGAGCCATCTCTGGGTGAGGTGTAACGGCTGTATTCTCAGTGAATTTGGGTCTACAACATGACAAACAAATGAAGCACAAGTTGCAGAGAGGGGAAGCTCTGTAAAGAGAGATGAGGGACCTCTTTCATACGCAGCCTGAGTTTTCCAATTGCATTTCCCAAATCACCTCACAGCGTGTGGTACAGTCTTGTGGACCGAATGGTCTCCTCTGTGTCTGTGCAACAGGTTATAGGAGTAAGTAGCCTCCAACTGTTCCTGTCCAGCAGGTATGAGGGGCTGAATGGAACACAGGAACATGGGACTGAGGAGCAGGAGTGGGTCATTAGACACTTTGAGCCTTCTCCACCAGGCACTAAGATTGTAGCTGATCAGGTTGTGGACTCAGCCACACTTTCCTGTCTCCATCCCATTATGCATGACTCACTTCTCTGTCAAATATTTACCTAACGCAGTTTTCAATCAATATGAACATAGAGGCACGATAAACTTCCAGCGAAGAGAATTTTGACTTGAAATGTTCTTTCAGAATTTTTTGTCATCCCTCTTTTCGAATCAGAGAGTGATGCAGAACGGAAACAGACCCGTTAGTCCAATCTGTTCACTCCGATCAGATATCAAATCTGATCCAGTCCCATTTGCCAGCATTTGGCCAATATCCCTCCTCTTTTTAAATGTGCGATTGTAACCGCCTTCACCACTTCCTCTGACAGCACTTTCTGTATACACACCACTCTCTGTGTGAAATATTTATCTTCAGGTCCTTTCTAAATTAATCTCCCTCTCCCCTCCAACCTATGCTCTCTTGTTCTGGACTCCCCTACCCTGGGTAGCAGAGCATGGTTGTTCGTAATATCCATGCCCCTGATGGTTTTATAAACCTCTAAAATGTCGCCCCTCAACCTCTGACACACCAGGAGAAAGCACCCCAAATTAATCAGCCTCTCCCGACAGCTCAAACCTCCAGTTTTGGAACATCCATGTAAGTTATTTCTGCAGAAAACCGAGTTGTACGCAATATTCTTAAAATAGCCTCACCAACATCCTGTACAGATACAACATAGCACCACAACCCCTATACTCAATGCTCTGACGGATTAAGGCAAATGTGCCAAATGTATTGTGCACCACTCTGTCGACCTGCGACTCCACATTCAAGGAACAATGTACCTGCAGCCCTCGGTCCCTTTGTTTCACAACACTTCTCAGGACCTTACCATTAAGTGTATAACCTCTGCCCTGATTTGCCTTCTCAAAATGCAAAGCTACATATTTATCTAAATTAAACTTCATCTGTCACTCCTTGCCCCTTTGTCCCATTTAATTGCGGTCTCATTGTACTCTGAGATAATCTGCTACACCACCTTTCTGATGTAATCTGTAAATTTACTAACTGTGGCCCCAATATTCACATCTAAATCCTTTACATACATGATGAAATGCATTGAACTCAGTACTGATTCTTGCAGCACACTGCTGCTCAAAAGCCTCCAGTCTGAAAAATATCCCCCTTCCTTCAAGCCAATTGTGACTAGCTTCTTCTGTTTCCCATGTGACTGAAACTTACTAATCTGTCTACCAATCAGAATGAAATACTAGCTATGAAGAGAGGATGGGTAGGTTATGTTTATTTTCACTAGAAAAAAAGGAGATTGAAGGGGGACCTGATTGAGATTTACAAAATCATGGAGGGTGAAGACAGGGTGGACAGAGACAAGCTTTTTCCCAGAGTGAAGGATTCAATAACGGAAGGTCATGCTTTCAAACTGAGAGGTGGGATGTTTAAGGGGGATACACGCGGTAAGTACTTCACACAGAGGGTGGTGGGCGTTTGGAACGCGTTGCTAGCAGAGGTGGGAGAGGCAGGCAAGGGAGATTCATTTCAGATGCGTCTGGACTGCTGCATGAATAGGTGAGGAGCAGAGGGATACAGATGCTATGGAATTGACCGACAGATTTAGACAGTACATTTGGATCGGTTTAGGCTTGGAGGGCGAAGGGCTTGTTCCTGGGCTGTAAATTTTTTTTGCTCTTTGTTCTTTAAATGAACACCTTGCTGAAATCCATATAGACAATGTCCACCAAGCTACCTTCATCAATCTTCTTTGTCACCTCTTTAAAAATCTCAATCAAAGTAATGAGCAGTGATGGCAAACTGTTTGGGTATTGCAAATATAATCAATATTTCCCTTTCTAAAAATGCTCACACACACACACACACACACACACACACACACTTGCAGTCAGGAGGACCAGACGATTTAGTGAGCCATCTCTGGGTGAGGTGTAAGGGCTGTATTCTCAGTGAATTTGGGTCTACAACATGACAAACAAATGAAGCACAAGTTGCAGAGAGGGGAAGCTCTGTAAAGAGAGATGAGGGGGGAAATGCTGTGAGGTGATTTGGGAAATACAATTGGAAAACCCAGGCTGGGTATGAAAGAGGCCCCTCATCTCTCTTTACAGAACTTCTGTATCCCTCTGCTCCTCACCTATTCATGCAGCAGTCCAGACGCATCTGAAATGAATCTCGCTTGCCTGCCTCTCCCACCTCTGCTAGCAACGCGTTCCAAACGCCCACCACCCTCTGTGTGAAGTACTTACCGCGTGTATCCACCTTAAACATCCTACCTCTCAGTTTGAAAGCATGACCTTCCGTTATTGAATCCTTCACTCTGGGAAAAAGCTTGTCTCTGTCCACCCTGTCTATACCCTCCATGATTTTGTAAATCTCAATCAGGTCCCCCTTCAATCTACACACACACACAAACACTGCAATTTTAACTTGAAAGAGCTTTGTCCAGATATTATTGTAACTCATGACAAAAGAAACATTGCGTGATTGTCCAAAACGTTATTCTCCTTCTGAAGATGTTGTACTCACACAAGCTGCTAGCAATGGGATTTCATCCTGGGAGAGTTCGATTTGGCTGAATTCCCTTTGCTTTAGGCAGTGAGGAGATTCCAGTGAATTCTGGTCAGCGATCACCCAAAGGGTAGGTCGGTGTTTAGCTCTGCTGCCTCACAGCACCAGGCACTCGGGTTTGATTCCAGTCCTGGGTGACTGTCTATGTGGCGTTTGCATGTTAGCCCCTTGTCTGTGTGAGCTTCTAATGGGTGTTCTAGTTTCCTATCACCAGCTCAAACTGGGGACGTTCGGTGGATTGGTCATGCTAAATTGTTTGTAGTGTTCAGGGATTTCTAGGTTAGGTGCATTAGTTAGGGGTAAATATAGTGCAACGGGTTGGGAAGTTTTGTATAGATTTGTTGGGCCAAAGGGCCAGTTTCAACATTACAGGGATTCTGGAAAAATAAGAAAGTTAACGATGACTGCAGAGGCTTTTTTAGCTCGCACACATTGCTGTGATGAGGAACAATGAAGGAGAGAGAGTGCAATACGCCATTCCTTCTCAGGCAGATTACATTTTCTCCCTCTCTGAGCTGAATCAAACAGTAATGTCATCCTCTCCCAAAATGGACCATATGAGGTCTCCTTGTACATTGTCCAAACTATCTCTCCATCACATTCCCTGTTCCATGTAGGTGTATCATTGCTGCTATCATGCACAGAGCCGTACCCTTAGCAGAAAATGGTCTCAGTCGATTTGAAGATATCTTTATATGTCACTGCGTCATTAAAAAATAAAAATGTTTAATTTATTCAGAATTTTGTGTTAAACTGAATGCATTTTTAAAAGAAATACAGAAATGGCTGAAAAAGCTCGCCAGGTCTCTCAGTACCCAGATGCTGTAGTTGTACCAGCCTCCATCACTTCCTCTGGAAGCTCATTCCATATGCACACCACTCTCTGTGTGAAAAGGTGCCCTTTAGGCCTCATCAAAACATTTCCCTCTCAGTTTCAACCAACGCCCTCTAGTTTTGGACGCCCCTAAACAGGGGAAATACCCTGACTACTCACCCTATCCATGACCATTCTGATTTTATAAGCCCCTACCGCTACGAACCGTGACTCCAATCAACACCTCTTCCTTCTCCATCAAGTCACAATTCTAAATCCATTTTAATCAGTTTGTTCAGATGCATCGCGAGATACATCTGTGAGCTTTACACCTAGACCGTTGTGCCCTGAGGTGGGGACACCAGCACCACTCCGCAATACCCATAAAGCTGTAACAGTATTTTCCTCTGTGTTTGTTCATCAGCCTATTCTGACATGATGTGACATACCTCTGCAACAGGCAGGACTTGAATCCAGGCTTTCTAGTCCAGACCTAGGAACACTACCACACAAGTTCTGGAATTGGAATAAAATCCAGAGCTCTGGATCAGAGACAGGGACACTACCCACTACACTACCATACCCAGATTTTGAGTCATATTTTAGTGTCCACTTTCAGCTCAGTGTGGATTTATTATAATCAGGTTACCATTACTGAATTACACAAAACACTTTGTATTGTTAAACAAATGCAAGATATTTGTCTCACGTGCTGACCCATCGAAACTATGATCGTCTTTAATCGCTATTATCTATAGTCTGCAATATTAAGGAAATACATCCTGCAGACACACTCTGCACAATGAAGGGTCTCAAATGGATATTTATTACTGAACACCAGAGACGAAGGAAGAGCTTAATTTCTGGCTCCAAAACACCGATTACTCGTACCCACCTCTAACGTGCGACTGCCCTCTTCCTAAAACCATGAAATGATACCAGGCCGCTGATTACAGTCCAGCCTCTCCTCCACACTGACAGTATGTGCAATCTGTCCCTCCTCTCCCTAACCACACAAGGCAACTCAAGCTCAGGGCCTTTCTGAAAATCAAGGCAGGAGTGTGCAGGCCTCCTGGAGAGGGGGATGGGTATTTTAAAATTGAAGGGGAAGGGTGAGGTGGCAGTAATGTCTCACACTGGGCTAAAGAATGGCAGATGGAGTTTAGTTTGGATTAATGCGAGGTATTGGATTTGGTAAATTAAACAAGAGTAGGACCTATACAATTAAAAGTAGGGTTTTTGGTAGTATTGTAGGACAGAGACCTAGGCCGTCAGGTATAATTCTTTATAATTTGCATCTTATTCAACTAGTGTGGTTAAGAAGGTGTTTAACACACTTGAATCATCGGTCAGACCTTTGAATATCAGAATTGGGACATCATGTTGAGGTTGTACTGCACATTGGTGAGACCTCTTCTGGAACACTGTGTCCAGTTCGGTCACCCTGCCCGCTCATTCCATAGGCACACCACTCTCTGGGTGAAAAAGCTGCCCGCTAGGTCACTTTTAAATGTTTCCCTCTCATCTCAAGCCTATGCCCTCTAGTTTTGGTCTCCCCTATCCTTAGAAAATACCTTGACTATTCACTTTGATATTATTTACCTTGATATTATTAAGCTGGAGAGGGTTCCGAAGAGATTAACCTGGATGTTTCTGCGAATGGTGGGAGTGAGCGATAAGGAGAGGCTGGATAGGCTGGGACTTTTTTCACTGGAGAGTATTAGATTAAGGGGTAACTTTACAGGGCTTTATAAAATAATGAGGGTTACAGAGAAGCTGAAGGGCTGATGTCTTTTCCCTCGAGTTGGGGATTCAAAGCTGAGGGATATTTTAAGGTGCGAGGAAAAAGATTTACAAAAGTCACGAGAGATAAATATTTTAGACAGAAGCTGGCTTGTGTGTGAAATAAGCTTCCAGAGAAAGTGGTAAAAGCAGGGACAGTTACAACGTTTAAAGGACATTTAGATTAGTCCATGGATAAGACATCAGTTTGGATGGTGCTGTGAGCAGTTACCCTCCCCCTCCCCCTCTCTGAATGAATCCCTGTTGGTTTTCACCCTCTGCCAATGCCTGTGTAGTGGCGTGTAGAGGCCAGCAGAGGATGGCATTGCATAATGTTAAGCACCAAAGAGACTGCCAGACCTGCCCCACACAGAGATAAACAGACACACACACATGGGAATGGTTAGTACACGACGTGAAGCTCAACTGGTAACTTAAATGAAACATAAAGAAATGCTCAATTCGCCTCGTAAACTGTTAAAATATGAGGGGCAGATCTGCTAAATTCCACTGTTTAAATGAAAACATAAATTTATTTTTTCACTCTGAAAGTGAACATTTTACATCAACTATTCACAAATCTGCGACCCCCTTTCTCTTAATCACTTATTACCCGACCCCAGCTCTACAGCAATATACTGTTTCTGGGCCTGCCATCCTCTCGTATCACATGAGCTTGTAAAATCTCTGTTCAGAACAGCATTCACCTTCGCTTAAAGGTACAGTACACACTTTCAACTTCATCACATTATACCCTGATGAATATAGATAAATGGAACCTATCCTATTTCTCTTGCTCTGTGGTTTGTCAATATTTCATCTAGTCTGTCTCGTATGTGTCAGGAGTTTTGTTGCTCCATTGACAGCATGTCATTATTCGACTCTGTCCGTGGGAATATATCAGTATTTCACATGCACAAGTTGTGAGCATGACATGATTGCAGTTGTTTCATGGGGACTGTGATGCTATGACAATCTCAATGTTTGTAGATGGCACCAAACGTAGAAGAACTCTGCAGTCGATGGAGGACAGTGTGGAACTCTAGCAGGACAATCACACGTTGATGTAGTGTCCAGATTAATGGCAGATGGGGATAAATGCAGAGCTGTGTGAGGTGATGCACTTTGGTAGGAAAGACAATGAAAGACAATATAAAACAGGCTGTGCCATTACAAAGGGGCTGCAGGAGCAGAGAGCGCTGGGTGTATATGAGCACAGATTGTTGAAGATATCGGGACAAGAGGGGAGAGCAGTAACTATCTCAGATTAGTTTCAGTATCTGAGCTGTTTCCGGGGGAGATGTAGGAGGGAGTCACCGTGCTCCCTTTCTGGGAGGTAGTGGTGACGATGTGTTGTGAGCCCATCTCCTGCCCACCGAGACCGTGGGGATTCCATTTGTACCAGCTCAACACAAAAGGGAGATAGCATCAGGGCCACGACTTCTAAGTTGTGCCGGGGAGAAACGGAGCTGCCAGTGGGTTTAAAGTGAGAATTGCCCTCCACTGAAAATTCCTCCTTATTCGGTCGGTGGGACGTGGATGTTTCAGAATCTCCACACGAGGTGTCCCGGTCCTCTCCGGGTCGTACCAGGGTCCTCACTACATGGCAGGGGGAGGGGGTGAGGGAACGGATATCGGGCACTCCACCACCCTGCTTGGCCCTTTCTGTCCTATTCCAGGCTGTTTCTCCTAGAATGGGAGAAGGGGAGGGAGGGAGTGAGGGTGGGAGTGGGTGGCCCTATTGAAGTTCTGGTGTAGGTGGGGACTTGGGAAGGGATCCGGAGGGAGTCAGTCCACAGTGTTGGATCCATGAAGTGTTATTAATGTGAGGGGTAAAGTGGAGGGAGGGAGTGACAGAGAGAGAGATGGGAGAGAAGGGAGAGAGAGAGAGAGAGAGAGCGCACGGTGGGGGGAAGGTGCTGTAACAGATATACAGTGAGTGTGAGGGAGCAGAGAGAATACGGTGACCCTTATCCTGACAGAGTGGGAAAGGTTCTTCATGCTTATCCTGTTTTGCTGGAAATTTCTTCAGACCGCAGATCCTGCACTGAGCTCAGACCATGCACGATGGGTATGGTGGTGTGGACCCCTCTGGGAAGTGAATGGTCCCCTTCTGTACTAGCCCATTCACCAGGACCTCTGTGCCCCTGTCGACAAACCGTGCTGTAAATGCCACTTATCTGCCATGCTCAGGGAAAACCGTGCAGGACAGCTCCGAACAGAGAAAGCTCAACTCAGTGCCCATTGGCCTTTTAAAGGTGGCACCAGTGCCAGGGATCAAGGAATACCCAGGGTTATCCGCGCGAAGGTGAGTACCTTCAGTCCTGATGGGTGGAAGAATCGGGCTGGAATTGAATGAGAAGGACACCGTGGTGTGGGCTGGGTAGTTAATGAGGTGAGTCCGATAAGTTAGCACCAGGAAACTAGCTCGGTCTCGTGCGGATGAGCCCTCTGTCACACTCAATTAAATGGCACTGAGAGAAATTATTGTTGGAATCTGCTCAATGAGCATTGGACTCTGTTGAAACCACTCCCATGTACAAAGCTGTAGAACAAATGTTCATCCAAAACTCTCCATCATTTAACCTCACACCAAAATCCCCTTTAACCGTCTTTACAAGGAAGGCTGACTCATGTTACCGGTTGCAATCGAAGTGTCGACATTTCAGCATTCTGAAACCTGGGAACACATCCTTCCATGATACTGTCTCTCAGTCTCCCCATCTCTGTCTATTTCCCTAACCCCTCCCATGTGGTGATATTTTAACTCATACCCCCTCCATCTCTGTGTCTCGATGTCAGTGATATTCACACCCACATCGCCCCCTTGTCATGGCACAATGGAGATATGGAGCTGTAAATGGATGGGGGGTGCATATCCTGTCACTTCCAGCATGGGCTGCAAGTTTCCCCACACTGGGCAGTGATCTAACGCAGTGTTCCTGAGCAATGTACTGGGGTGGTGTACACAGCCCTACATACTGGGAGGGTAATGCTCCTCGTTGAGAGATAAATGCACTGGGGTGGTGTGCACAGTCCAACATGCTGGGAGGGTAACTAATCCTGGTTTACAGATCAATGCACTGGGATGGTGTACAGAGTCCTACATGCTGGGAGGGTAACTGCTTCTGGTTTACAGATGAATTCACGGCTGATCACTGCACAGGTCGCTGTGCTGGTCAGACTGTCTGGCTGAGGTTTATAGATAATGCAATGATCCCGGTGCTGGACAGATACCTAGTTCGGGTTTATAGATCAATGCCCTGCTGTGGTCTGCACAGCTCCCGGTGCTGGACAGATATCTAGTCCGGGTTTAGAGATCAATGCACTGCTGTGGTCTGCACTTCTCCCCGTGCTGGGCAGATATCTAATCCGGGTTTATAGATCAATGCCCTGCTGTGGTCTGCACAGCTCCCGGTGCTGGACAGATATCTAGTCCGGGTTTAGAGATCAATGCACTGCTGTGGTCTGCACAGCTCCTGGTGCTGGACAGATACCTAGTCCGGGTTTATAGATCAATGCACTGCTGTGGTCTGCATCGCTCCCCATGCTGGGCATATATCTAGTCCGGGTTTATAGATCAATGCACGGGTGTGGTCTGCACTGCTTCCCATGCTGATTACTTGCTGGAGGAACGCAGGAATCCAAGCAGCATCAGGAGGTGTAGAAGTTGATGTTTCGGGTGTAGCCCTCCTTGCAGAATTGTTACACCCGAAATGTGGACTTCTCCATCCCTTGATGCTGCCTGGTTTGCTATGTTCTCCCAGCTTCCTGTCTTTCTACTTTGAATTCCAGCATCTGCACCTTTTCTGTTTCTATCCCGGCTTCCTAAACTGGACAGCGGTTTAGTCTGCGTTTGAAGATATGTGCTCTGACAGGATTTGGGCATTGTTTCACTCTGGACAGATTCCCGGATTGTATTGACCAGAGCAATGAATGAATCTGCACAGTGTTCCACTCTGGCCAGATTGCTGGGTTGTACTGAGCAGTAAACGTTGCTTGGTCTACACAGTGTTCCACGGTGAACAGACATCTCCTCTGGGTTGATGGTGTCTGGGATGGTTCTGGGAGGCGGATTGAGAATATGGTATGCTGGAAATGTGTTGCTGGAAAAGCGCAGCAGGTCAGGCAGCATCCAGGGAACAGGAGAATCGACGTTTCGGGCATAAGCCCTATTCCTGAAGAAGGGCTTATGCCCGAAACGTCGATTCTCCTGTTCCCTGGATGCTGCCTGACCTGCTGCGCTTTTCCAGCAACACATTTCCAGCTCTGATCTCCAGCATCTGCAGACCTCACTTTCTCCCCTGAGAATGTAGTATAACTAAACATTTCGGTTGATCTGGAAATGCCTTTAGTTCCCATTCCTGTGATCGGACCCTCCATCTCTCACATATGTTACAGTGTGGCCAGGCACAGTACATCATGTTTATGGGGTGGATAGGGGGGTGGGGGTGGGGGGTTAAAGCTGATGGACAGGCAAGGGGTTTCGCTAAACGTTCTGTCCCTGACATTCTATAACTGACATTACCCGGAACGTTCTGTCCCTGACATTCTATAACTGACATTACCCGGAACGTTCTGTCCCTGACATTATATAACTGACATTCCCAGAAAGTTCTGCCCCCAACAATCTATAACTGACATTCCCCGAAACGTTCTGTCCCCGACATTCGATAACTAACATTCCCAGAAAGTTCTGCCCCCAACATTCTATAACTGCCATTCCCCGAAACGTTCTGTGCCCAACATTCTATAACTGATATTCCCCGGAACGTTCTATCCCTGACATTGTTTGTGAACTGCCGAACGTCATTGAATTGAACAAACGATAAGATCCCGAGGGAAGAGATCACGTTCCAGGGAGAAGGAGACACTGTTCCCAAGGCCCCTCAGGCAATTAAAGGGGTGAATACGTTTTCCCTCCGTTTACATTTCTCCACGACACAAGATCGACCACAATTTAGACCAAAATACAGGAATTCTCAAACTCTGTTTGTCTTCAGGAAACTGGGAGAGAATCCTTCAGGACAGCAACGTTTCCACCCTCCGTATTAGGAACTGGGAAGGAATGACCTGTGTCTGCTCTCGAGTGATCAATTGTGTGGGAATGTTCTAGAAACCATCAGTCCTTATTGATGTGTTTGGGGAGGGAGGGTTTATTGTGGTTTATGTCACATTTTGTCAGTAATTCAGACCTTCCCATTTGTTATTCCAGATCCAATTATTTTAATAAATCCCTGAATACAAGGACACATTTGAAACTCTCACTGGGTCCCCGATCAAACGAGTCTTTTTGCCTCCAGGCTGATGGATAATGAGTTTGTTTTCCTTCCTCACAGTTAACGTAGTGACCATCTACGTCCTGCTTTATAAAGATTGTGGATTGTCTCCATGTGTCAGACGTTGCCTGGGGGCCATGGCGGCGGTGGATCTCCTGGTCATTATCCTCGACCTGATAATGAGACACATTCCCATTGTTTATCAGGAACAGTTTTATTTCCTGAGGGACTCCGTCCCAGTGTGTAATATCCACGCCGTCCTGCTTTATGCAGCCACTGACTGCTCTGTCTGGTTCACCGTCACTTTCACCTTTGATCGGTTTGTGGCCATTTGTTGCCAGAAGCTGAAAAGTAAATATTGCAGTGAGAAAACGGCGGCTGTGGTTCTGGGAGCAGTGACTGTGCTGAGCTGTTTAAAGGACATTTCCTGGTATTTTATGCTCAAGGCTCGGTATCGGCTGCTGAACAATCCCTGGTTTTGTGATGTAACAGACACTGTTACAGTCTCCAGTGTCTGGGTCACAATCGAGTTCCTCCACCACATTCTAACCCCGGGGGTCCCATTGTTCCTGGTTCTGCTGCTCAATGTTCTCACCGTCAGACACATTGTAGTGACCAGCAGAGCCCGCAGGAGACTCCGCACTCACACCAATGGGGACGCTCAGTCTGATACTGAAATGAGAAACCGAAAAAAATCCATCATTTTACTATTCGTGATCTCGGCCAATTTTATCCTGTTATGGTCAGCGTTAATGCTGTATTCTATTTGGCTGCGGCTGATTGCTATTGTGTATATCCTTGTGTATCTCCATGACTTTGTGCGGGAATTGGGCTTCATGCTGCAGCTCCTCGGTTGCTGCACAAACACCGTGATTTATGCCGTGACCCAGACTAAGTTCAGGCAGCAGCTGAAGAATGTGCTGAAATATCTTTTTACCCAAATACATCCATCCATCAAATTCCCTCATTAATCAATCCATCCGGGATTTTCTCATTTCAGTTCAGTGTTTCAGCGATGGAGCAGCCTGTCGCTATGGTAACAGACTAACGGTAGCGCTGGTTTGTCCATCCTTATCCCACAGGGGGGTTTCAGGGACACATTTCAATGTTTCTTACAACTCAGGGGCCGGTGAGAAAAGGCACCATCCCACTGACTGTATCCATCACTTCCATTTGTAAACAATAAAAATGTTGATTAAAGCGTGCCAAGCAGCAGATTGACCGATGTTGTTGTGTGTCTTTGTGTTGGACAAACTGAGCTGGAGAGAGACAGACTCAGCCCCAAGTCTTGGTCGTCAGGGAAGGGGAGAGCACTGCGCCCTGAGCTCAGGAGTTGGGTTTAACTCCTTCTGTCCTTACTTTCATCTCTGGGTCTCCAACTCCAAATTGGCTCTCAGCAGAATTCACCTTGCTCCCTTTGTCACTCTCTCTGTACATATCCCTCTCACTCTCACACTGCACTGCTATTTCTCTCTCATTTTCCCATTTACACACTCAATTCCACTGTCGTTGCCTTCCCCAATCTCATTCTCTCCCTCTCCATCTTGCAAACATAACCTCCCAATGTTACTGTCTTCCTTGAATCCTTCAGTGCTGGGGGAACCGAAGAGAGTTGTCGATCTTCAGGCTAATGTTACGGAACAGATATTGGGACGACATGTCAGGCCATTGTCAGGGCAACAGTATGGAGCTTGGGCCAAATGCCATTGCTCGGGGACATAGTGGGTGTGAGAACACGAGCCGTTACTAGGGGGTATCAGGTGGAGTGGTACCGTAGGCTGTGGCTGAGACTGGTACAACACGATATCACAAACAGAACATATTGTGTGGGACATACTTTCTGTTACTCAGGGAATAGAATGGGGATGTGGTTAAAGGCCATTTAGAGGGGATCAACTGGGTCGGTGTTCACAAGCAGGAGCTCAGTTTAAGGTGTGTGAGGAGTGTGATAGAACATAGAACATAGAACATAGAACACGACAGCACAGAACAGGCCCTTCGGCCTACGACGTTGTGCCGAACATTTGTCCTTGCTGAAACACCCATCCATGTACCTATCTAATTGCCGCTTAAAGGTTACCAAAGATTCTGACTCTACCACTGCCACAGGCAGCGCATTCCATGCCCCCACCACTCCCTGGGTAAAGAACCCACCCCTGACATCTCCCCTATACCTTCCACCCTTCAACTTAACTTTATGTCCCTTTGTAACACTCAGTTGCACCCTGATGGTGGGAGACTGCGTGGGCGTGTGAGTGTGATGCTGGGGTAGTGTGCAGGGGAATGAAAAGGACAATGGGAGTGTGCGATGGAGTGAGTCTGATGGTGGGGGAATGTGTGTGGAAGTGAGCGTGACGGTGGCGGTGGTGTGGGGCAGTGTGTGTGAGGGTGATGTAGTGTGTCGGGGTGAGCGTGACGGTGGTGGTGTGGAGCAGTGTGTGTGAGGGTGGTGGAGTGTGTGGGGTGAGCGTGACGGTGGTGGTGTGGAGCAGTGCGTGTGAGGGTGGTGGAGTGTGTGGGGGTGAGCGTGAAGGTGGGGATAGTTTGGGGCAGTGTGTGTGATGTTGGTGGTTGTGTGTGGGGGTGTGCGTGACTGTGGGTGTGGTGTGGGGCAGTGTGTGCGGCTAAGTGTGACAGTAAGGGTGGTGTGTGGCAGTGCGTGTGAGGGTGGTGGAATGTGTGGCGGTGAGCGTAACGGTGAGTGTGGTGTGGGACAGTGTGTGTGAGGGTGGTGGAATTTGTGGGAGTGAGCGTGATGGTGTGGGTGGTGTGGGGCACTACGTTTGAGGATCATAGAGTGTGTGGGGGGTGAGCGTGACGGTGCGGATGTGGGGCAGTGTGTGTGATGGTAGTTGAGTGTGTGGGTATGAGCGTGACTGTAAGGGTGATGTGGGGAAGTGTGTGTGAGGGTGGTGGAGTGTGTGGGGGTGAGCATGACGGTGAGGGTGGTGTGGGGAAGTGTGTTTGAGGGGGTTGGAATGTGTGGGGGTGAGCGTGACCACGGGGTTGGTATGAGGCAGTGTGCGCGAGTGTGGTGGAGTGTGTGGGGTAAGCGTGTCGGGGATTGTGGTGTGGGGTAGTGTGTGTGAGTGTGGTGCAGTGTGTGCGGGTAAGCGTGTCGGTAAGGGTGGTGTGGGGCAGTGCGTGTGAGGGTGGTGGAGTGTGTGGGGGTGAGCGTGACGTGGGGATAGTATGGGGCAGTGTGTGAGATGGTGGTAGATTGTGTGGGGGTGAGCATGACTGTGGTGGTGGTGTGGGGCAGTGTGTGTGATGGAGGTGGAATGTATGGGGGTGAACGTGACGGTGGGCGTGTTCTGGGGCAGTATGTGTGAGGGGGTGCAGTATGTGGGTGTGAGCATGAAGGTAGGGTGGTGTGGAAAAGTGCGTGCGATGGTGGAATGTGTGGTGGTGAGCATGATGGTGAGGGTGGTGTGGGGCAGTGTTTGTGATTGTTGTGGTGTGTTTGGGGGTGGGTGGAACTCTGGGGGTTGTGTCGGGAAGTGTGAGAGAGTGTGGAGGAGTGTGTAGGGTTGAGTATGACTGTGTGGGTAGTGTGGGGAACTGTGTGACAGTGTAGTGGAGTGAATCGGGGTGAAAGTGACTGTGGGGATGATGTGGGGCACTGTGTGAGATTGTGGTGGAGTGTATGGGGTGAGCATGACAGTGAGGGTGGTGTTGGGCACTGTGTCAGATGGTAATGGAGTGGGGGTGAGCGTGACTATGGGGGCGTGTGCGGCAGCGTATTTGATGGTGGTGGAGTGTGTGGGGGTAAGCGTGACAGTGGGGTTGGTGAGGGGCAGTGTGTGATGATGGGGTTGCTGTATGTAGCGGTGAGCGTGACGGTGGGGCCGTATGGGGCACTTTGTGTATTATGGTGGTGGAGTGTGTGGGAGTGGACGTGATGGAGGGTGATGGTGGTGGCAGTGTGTGTGACGGTGGTGGAGTGTGTGGGGGTGAGCGTGTCGGTGAGCGTGGTGTGAGGCAGTGTCTGGGAGGGTGGTGGAATTTGTGGGGGTAAGCGTGTCGGTGAGGGTGGTGTGGCGCAGTGCGTGTGAGGGTAGTGGAGTGTGTGGGGGTGAGTGTGATGGTGAGGATGGGGTGGGGAAGTGTGTGTGATGGTGGTGGAGTTTGTGGTGGTGAGCATTACAGTGAGGGTGGTGTGGAGCAGTATGTCAGGGCCGTGGAGTGTCTGGAAGTTAGTGGGTAGTGTGGGGCACTGTGCGAGTGTGTGGTTGAGTGTGTGGGAGTGGGCGTGATGGAGGGAGTTGTGGGGGCAGTGTGTGTGATTGTGCTGATGTGTTTGGGAGTGAGTGTGATGATGGTGGTAGTATGGGGCACGGTGTGTGAGGGTGGTAGAGTGTGTGGTTGTGAGCAGGAAGGTGAGGATGGTGCAGGGCAATGTGTGTGAGGGTGGTGGAGTGTGTGGAGCTGAGCATGAAGGTGAGGGTGGTGTGGGGAAGTGTGTTTGAGGGTGGTGGAATGTGTGGGGGTGAGCGTGACCGTGGGGGTGGTATGAGGCAGTGTGTGCGAGTGTGGTGGAGTGTGTGAGGGTAAGCGTGTCGGCGAGGGTGGTGTGGGATAGTGTGTGTGAGTGTGGTGCAGTGTGTGCGGCTAAGTGTGACAGTAAGGGTGGTGTGTGGCAGTGCGTGTGAGGGTGGTGGAATGTGTGGCGGTGAGCGTGACGGTGAGTGTGGTGTGGGACAGTGTGTGTGAGGGTGGTGGAATTTGTGGGAGTGAGCGTGATGGTGGGGGTGGTGTGGGGCACTGCGTTTGAGGATCATAGAGTGTGTGGGGGATGAGCGTGACGGTGCGGATGTGGGGCAGAGTGTGTGATGGTGGTTGAGTGTGTGGGTATGAGCGTGACTGTAAGGGTGATGTGGGGAAGTGTGTGTGAGGGTGGTGGAGTGTGTGGGGGTGAGCATGACGGTGAGGGTGGTGTGGGGAAGTGTGTTTGAGGGGGTTGGAATGTGTGGGGGTGAGCGTGACCACGGGGTTGGTATGAGGCAGTGTGCGCGAGTGTGGTGGAGTGTGTGCGGTAAGCGTGTCGGGGATTGTGGTGTGGGGTAGTGTGTGTGAGTGTGGAGCAGTGTGTGCGGGTAAGCCTGTCGGGAAGGGTGGTGTGGGGCAGTGCGTGTGAGGGTGGTGGAGTGTGTGGGGGTGAGCGTGACGTGGGGATAGTGTGGGGCAGTGTGTGAGATGGTGGTGGATTGTATGGGGGTGAGCATGACTGTGGTGTTGGTGTGGGGCATTGTGTGTGATGGAGGTGGAATGTATGGGGGTGAACGTGACGGTGGGCGTGTTCTGGGGCAGTATGTGTGAGGGGGTGCAGTGTGTGGGTGTGAGCATGAAGGTAGGGTGGTGTGGGAAAGTGCGTGCGATGGTGGAGTGTGTGGGGGTGAGCGTGATGGTGAGGGTGGTGTGGGGCAGTGTTTGTGATTGTTGTGGTGTGTTTGGGGGTGGGTGGAACTCTGGGGGTGGTGTTGGGAAGTGTGAGAGAGTGTGGAGGAGTGTGTAGGGTTGAGTATGACTGTGTGGGTAGTGTGGGGAACTGTGTGACAGTGTAGTGGAGTGAATCGGGGTGAAAGTGACTGTGGGGATGATGTGGGGCACTGTGTGAGATTGTGGTGGAGTGTATGGGGGTGAGCATGACAGTCAGGGTGGTGTTGGGCACTGTGTCAGATGGTAATGGAGTGGTGGTGAGCGTGACTATGGGGGCGTGTGCGGCAGCGTGTGTGATGGTGGTGGAGTGTGTGGGGGTAAGCGTGACAGTGCGGTTGGTGAGGGGCAGTGTGTGATGATGGGGTTGCTGTATGTAGCGGTGAGCATGACGGTGGGGCCGTATGGGGCACTGTGTGTATTATGGTGGTGGAGTGTGTGGGAGTGGACGTGATGGCGGGTGTGGTGGGGGCAGTGTGTGTGACGGTGGTGGAGTGTGTGGGGGTGAGCGTGTCGGTGAGCGTGGTGTGAGGCAGTGTCTGGGAGTGTGGTTGAGTGTGTGGGTGTAAGCGTGTCGGCGCGGGTGGTATGGGGTAGTGCGTGTGAGGGTGGTGGAGTGCGTGCGGGTAAGCGAATCGGTAAGGATGGTGTGGGGCAGTGCGTGTGAGGGTGGTGGAGTGTGTGGGGGTGGGTGTGATGGTGAGGATGGGGTGGGACAGTGTGTGTGATGGTGGTGGAGTGTGTGGTGGTGAGAGTGACAGTGTGGGTGGTGTGGAGCAGTGTGTGTGAGGGTGGTGGAGTGTCTGGAAGTTAGTGGGAGTGTGTGGGGCACTGTGTGAGTGTGTGATTGAGTGTGTGGGAGTGGGCGTGATGGAGCGAGTGGTGGGGGCAGTGTGTGTGATTGTGCTGGTGTGTTTGGGGGTGAGTGTGATGATGGTAGTGGTGTGGGGCACGGTGTGTGAGGGTGGTAGAGTGTGTGGGTGTGAGCGGGAAGGTGAGGATGTTGCAGGGCAGTGTGCCAGATGGTGGTGGAGTGTGTGGGGGTGGGAGTGACGGTGAGGGTGGTGTGGGGCAGTGTGTGAGATGGTGGTGGAGTGTGTGGGTTTGAGTGTGACGGTGGGGGTAGTGTGGGGCAGTGTGTGAGAGTATAATGGAGTGTGTGGGTGTAAGCGGGAAGGTGAGGATGATGAAGGGCAGTGTGCGTGATGGTGGTGGAGTGTGTGGGTGTGTGCGTGACGGTGAGGGTGGTGTGGGGCAGTGCATGTAATGGTGCAGCGTGTGGGGGTGAGCGTGACGGTGGGGGTGGTGTGGGGCACGGTGTGTGAGGGTGGTCGTGTGTGTGGAGATGAACGTGACGGTGAGAGTGCTTTGGAGAAGTGCGTGTGAGGATGGTGGATTGTGTGAGGGTGAGCCTAACAGTGGGGGAGATGTGGGGCACAGTGTGTGAGGGTGTTGGAGTGTGTGGGGGTGAGCGTGCCGGTGGGGGTATTGTGGGGCTGTGTGTGAGGGTAGTGGAGTGTGTGGTGGTGAGCGTGACGGTGAGATGGAGTGGGGCAGTGTTTGTGATGGTGGTTGAGTGTGAGGGTAAGAGCGTGACTGTGGGTGGTGTGGGACAGTGTGTGTGAGGATGGTGGAGTATGTGGAGGTGAGCGTGACGGTGAGTCTGGTGTGGGACAGTGCGTGTGAGGGTGGTGAAGTGTGCGCAGTTGAGCGTGACTATGGAGGCGTGTGAGGCAGCGTGTGTGATGCTGGTGGAATGTGTGGGGGTAAGCGTGACAGTGGTGTGGTGTGGGGCAATCTGTGATGATGGGGTGTTGTATGTAGGGGTTAGCGTGACGGTGGGGGTGATGTGGGGCACTGTGTGTGTGTTATGGTAGTGGAGTGAGTGGAGGTGAGCGTGATGGTGAGGGTGGTGGGGGCAGTGCATCTGAGGGTGGTGGAGTGTGTGGGTTTGAACGTGTCTGAGGGCGGTGTGGAGCAGTGCGTGTGAGGGTGATGGAATTTGTGGGAGTCAGTGTGACGGTGGGGGTGGTGTGGGTAACTGCGTTTGAGGATCATAGAGTGTGTGGTGGGTGAGCGTGACAGGAGGGTGTGTGTCTGTCTGTGTGATCGTGGTTGAGTGTGTGGGTATGAGCGTGACTGTGAGGGTGATGTCGGGAAGTGTGTGTGAGGGTGCTGGAGTGTATGGGGGTGAGCGTGACCATGGGGCTGGTGAGGGGCAGTGTGTGTGAGGGTAGTGGAGAGTGTGGGTGTGAGCGTGAAGATGAGTGTGGTGTGGGGCAATGTGTGGGAGTTTGGTTGAGTGTGTGGGGGTAAGCGTGTCGGCGAGGGTGGTATGGGGTAGTACGTGTGAGGGTGGTGGAGTGCGTGCGGGTAAGCGTGTCGGTAAGCGTGTTGTGGGGCAGAGCGTGTGAGGGTGGTGGAGTGTGTGGGGGTGAGTGTGTTGGTGAGGATGAGGTGGGGCAGTGTGTGTGATGGTGGTGGAGTGTGTGGGGGTGAGCGTGACAGTGAGGGTGGTGTGGAGCAATGTGTGTGAGGGTGGTGGAGTGCCTGGAATTTAGTTGGAGTGTGTGGGTAGTGTGGGGCACTGTGTGAGTGTGTGGTTGAGTGTGTGGGAGTGGGCGTGATGGAGCGAGTGGTGGGTGCAGTGTGTGATTGTGCTGGTGTGTTTGGGGGTGAGTGTGATGATGGTGGTGGTTTGGGGCATGGTGTGTGAGGGTGGTAGAGTGTGTGGGTGTGAGCGGCGAGGTGAGGATGGTGCAGGGCAGTGTGCCTGATGGGGGTGGAGTGTGTGGGGGTGAGAGTGACGGTGAGGGTGGTGTGGAGCAGTGTGTGAGATGGTGGTGGAGTGTGTGGGTTTGAGTGTGACGGTGGGGGTAGTGTGGGGCAGTGTGTGAGAGTATAATGGAGTGTGTGGGTGTAAGCGGGAAAGTGAGGACGATGAAGGGCAGTGTGCGTGATGGTGGTGGAGTGTGTGGGTGTGTGCGTGACGGTGAGGGTGGTGTGGGGCAGTGCATGTAATGGTGCAGCGTGTGGGGGTGAGCGTGACGGTGGGGGTGGTGTGGGGCACGGTGTGTGAGGGAGGTCGTTTGTGTGGAGATGAACGTGACGGTGAGAGTGGTTTGGAGAAGTGCGTGTGAGGATGGTGGATTGTGTGAGGGTTAACCCATCAGTGGGGGTGGTGTGGGGCACTGTGTGTGAGGATGTTGGAGTGTGTGGGGGTGAGCGTGACGGTGGGTGTATTGGGGGGCAGTGTGTGTGATGGTAGTTGAGTGTGAGGGTAAGAGCGTGACTGTGAGGGTGGTGTGGGGCAATGTGTGTGAGGTTGGTGGGGTTTGTAGATGTGAGCGTGATGGTGAGTCTGGTGTGGGGCAGTGCGTGTGAGGATGGTGGAGTGTGTGCGGGTGGGCGTGACTATGGGGGCGTGTCAGGCAGCGTGTGTGATGCTGGTGGAGTGTGTGGGGGTAAGCGTGACAGTGGTGTGGTGTGGGGCAGTGTGTGATGATGGGGTGCTATATGTAGGGGTTAGCGTGAAGGTGGGGGATGTGGGGCACTGTGCGTGTTATGGTAGTGGAGTGTGTGGAGGTGAGCGTGATGGTGAGGGTGGTGGGGGCAGTGCGTCTGAGGGTGGTGGAGTGTGTGGGTTTGAACGTGTCTGAGGGTGGTGTGGAGCAGTGCATGTGAGGGTGGTGGAATTTGTGGGAGTGAGCGTGACGGTGGGGGTGGTGTGGGGCACTGCGTTTGAGGATCATAGAGTGTGTGGGGGGTGAGCGTAACAGGGGGATGTGGGGCAGTGTGTGTGATGGTGGTTGTTTGTGTGGGTAGGAGCGTGACTGTGAGGGTGATGTGGGGAAGTGTGTGTGAGGGTGGTGGAGTGTGCGGGGGTGAGCATGACGGTGAGGGTGGTGTGGGGAAATGTGTGCGAGTGTGGTGGAGTGTGTGAGGTGAGCGTGTCGGTGAGGGTGGTGTGAAGTAATGCGTGTGAGGGTGGTGCAGTGTGTGCGGGTAAACGTGTCGGTAAGGGTGGTGTGGGGCAGTGCGTGTGAGGGTTGGTGGCGTGTGTGGGGTGAGTGTGATGGTGAGGATGGAGTGGGGCAGTGTGTGAGAGGGTGGTGGAATGTGTGGGGGTGAGCGTGACGGTGAGGGTGGTGTGGGCACCATGTATCAGGGTGGTGGAGTGTCTGGGATTGAGTGGGAGGGTGGGGGTGGTGTGGGGCACTGTGTGAGTGTGTGGTGGAGTGTGTGGGAGTGGTGGTGGTGTGGGGCACGGTGTGTGAGGGTGGTAGTTTGTGTGGGTGTGAGCAAGAAGGTGAGGATGGTGCAGGGCAGTGTGCCTGATCGTGGTGGAGTGTGTGGGCGTGAGAGTGGCGGTGAGCGTGGTGTGGGGCAATGTGTGAGATGGTGGTGGATTGTGTGAGGGTGAGCGTAACATTGGGGGTGGTTTGGGGCACTGTGTGTGAGGGTCATGGAGTGTGGGGTGGTGAGCGTGACGGTGAGGGTCGTGGAGTGTGTGGGGGTAAGCATGACGGTGGGAGTGGTGTGGGGCAGTGTGTGTGAGGGTGGTGGAGTGTGTGTGGGTGAGCGTGACGGTGGGGGTGGTGTGGGACAGTGTGTGTGATGGTGGTGTAATGTGTGGGGGTGAGCTTGACGGTGAGGTGGTGTGGAGCAGTGTGTGTGAGGGTTGGTGGATTGTCTGGGAGTGAGTCGGAGGGTGTGGGTGGTGTGGGGCACTGTGTGAGTGTGTGGTTGAGTGTGTGGGAGCGGGCGTGATGGAGGGTGTGGTGGGGGCAGTGTGTGTGATTGTGCTGGTGTGTTTGGGGGAGAGTGTGACGATGGTGGTGATATGGGACACGGTGTGTGAAGGTGGTAGAGTGTGTGGGTGTGGCTGGGAAGGTGAGGATGGTGCAGGGCAGTGTGCCTGATGGTTGTGGAGTGTGTGGGTGTGAGAATGACGGTGAAGGTGTGGGTCAGTGTTTGAGATTGTGGTGGAGTGTGTGGGGGTGAGCGTGACGTTGAGGGTGGTGTGGGGCACGGTGTGTGAGGGTAGTCGTGTGTGTGGAGATGAACGTGACGGTGAGGGTGGTGTGGAGCAGTGTGTGTGAGGGTGGCGGATTGTGTGAGGGTGAGCGTAACAGTGGAGGTGGTATGGAGCACTATGTGTGAGGGTCATGGAGTGTGGGGTGGGGTGAGCGTGGCGGTGGGGGTATTGTGGGACAGTATGTGTGAACGTGATGGAGTGTGTGGGTGTGAGCGTGACGGTGGGAGTGGTGTTGGGCAGTGTGTGTGATGGTGGTGGAGTGTGTGGCGGTGCGCATGACGGTGAGGGTGGTGTGGGGCAGTGTGTGTGAGGGTGGTGGAGTGTGTGGTGGTGAGCATGATGGTGAGGGTGGTGTGGGGCAGTGTGTTATATAGTAGGCGTGAGGGGGTCAGTATGAAGGTGAGTGTGAGGGGAACAGTGTGACAGTGATGAAGGGAGCATCAGTGGGTCAGGGTGACGGTGATGGAGTGAGTATAATGGGGTCAGGGTGCGGATGATGGAGCGTGTAGGAGGGGGTCAGTGTAACAGTGATGGAGTGAGCGTGAGGGGGTCAGGGTGACGGTGATGGAGTGAATGTGAGGTTTACAGGGTGACGGCAATGTAGTGAGTGTGAGGGGGTCAGTGTGAGTGTCATGGAGTGAGTGTGAGGTGATCAGGGTGACGGTGCGGGAGTATGTGTGAGGGGTCCGAGGTGAGGGTCATGGAGTGAGTGTGAGGGGGTCAGGGTGACGATGATCGAGTGAGTGTGAGGGGGTCAGGGCGAGGGTGATGGAGTGATTCTGAGAGGGTCAGGAAGATGGTGATGGAGTGAGTGTGCGAGAGTCAGTGTGGCAATGATGGAGTGAGTGTGAGAGGGTCAGTGTGACAGAGATAGACAGAGAGAGGGTGTCAGCGTGACGGTGACAGAGTGAGTGTGAGGGGTTCAGCGTGACGTTGATGGAGTGAGTGAGAGTGGGTCAGTGTTACAGTGATGGAGTGAGTGTGTGGGGGTCAGTGTGACGGTGCTGGAGTGACGTATGGGGGTCAGTGTGACGGTGATCGAGTGAGTGTGAGGGTTTCAAGGTGACGTTCATGGAGTGAGTGTGATGGGGTCAGGGTGACGGTGATGGAGTGAGTGTGAGGGGGTTAGGGTGACGGTGATGTAGTGAGTGTGAGCGTTTCACGGTGACGGTGATGGAGTGAGTGTGAGTGGTTCAGGGTGAGGGTGATGGAGTGAGTGTGAGAGGTTCAGGAAGACGGTGAGGGAGTGAGTGTGCAGGATTCAGCTTGGCAGTGATGGAGTGAATGTGAGCCGGTCAGTGTGATGGAGATGGAGTGAGAGTGCCGTGTTCAGTATGACAGTGACAGAGTGAGTGACAGGGAATCAGGGTGACGGTGATGGAGTGAGTGTGAGGGATTCAGGGCGACGTTGATGAAGTGATTATGAGGGGTTCAGGGTGAGGGTTAAGGAGTAGTGTGAGGGGGCAGGGTGACAGTGATGGAGTGAGTGTGAGGGCATCAGTGTGACGGAGATGGAGTGCGAGGGGCTCAGGGTGGCAGTGATGGAATGAGTGTGAGGTGGTCAGGGTGAGGGTGATGAAGTGAGTGTGAGAGGGTCAGGAAGAGGATGATGAAGTGAGTGTGCGGGAGTCAGTGTGGCAGTGATGGAGTGAGTGTGAAGGGGTCAGGGTGACGGTGTTGGAATGAGAGTGAGGGTGTCAGGGTGACGGTGATGGAATGAGAGGGAGGGGATCAGGGTAGCAATGATGGAGTGAGAGTGAGGAGGTCAGGGTGACGGTGATGGAGTGAGTGTGAGGGGTTCAAGGTGATGGTGATGGAGTGAGTGTGAGGGGGTCAGGGTCAGTGTCATGGAATGAGTGTGAGGGGGTCAGGGTGACATTGATGGAGTGAGTGTGATGGGGTCAGGGTGACGGTGATGGAGTGAGTGCGACTGGATCAGCGTGGCGGTGTTGGTTTGAGTGTGAGGGGGTCATTGTGACTGAGATGCAGTGGGTGTGAGGGGGTCAGCGTGACGGTGAAGGAGTGAGTGTGAGGGGTCAGGGTGACGGTGATGGAGTGATTGTGAGGGGTTCAGGGTGATGGTGATGGAGTGAGTGTGACGTGTTCAGGGTCAGTGTCATGGAATGAGTGCGGGGTGGTCAGGGTGACGGTGATGGAGTAAGTGTGAGAGGGTCAGGGTGACAGTGATGAAGTGCGTGTGAGCGTGTCAGGGTTACGACGATGGAGTGAGTATGATGGGGTCAGTATGACTGTGATGAAGTGAGTGTAACTGGATCAGCGTGGCCGTGATGGTTTGAGTGTGAAGGGGTCATTGTGATGGAGGTGCAGTGGGTGTGAGAGGGTCAGCGTGACACTGATAGAGTGAGTGTGACGGGGTCAGAGTGCGGGTGATGGAGAGAATGTGAGGAGGTCAGTGTGATTCTGATGGAGTGCGTGTCAGGGTAAGGGTGATGGAGTGTGAGGGGTCAGGGTGACCGTGATTTATTGAGTGTGAGGGGTCAATGTGACAGTGATAGAGTGAGTGTGAGGGGGTGAGGGGTGGGTGATGGAGACAACATGCGGGGGTCAGTGTGGCGGCGATGGAGTGAGTGTGAGGGGGTCAGCATGGCGGTGATAGAGTGAGTGTGAGGGGGTCCGGGTGCGGGTGATGCAGAGAATGTGATTGGCTCAGGGTGACAGTGATGGAGTGAGTGTGAGGGGAACAAGGTGAGGGTGTTGGAGAGACTGTGAGAGTGTCAAGAAGAGGAGGATGGAGTGAGTGTGTGCGAGTGACGGTGGCAGTGCTGGAGTGAGTCTGAGGGGACAGGGTGACAGTGACCGATTGAGTGTGAGGGGTTCAGGGTGACGGTGATGGGGAGAGTGTGAGGGGTACAGGGTGAGTGTCATGGAGTGAGCGTGAGGGGGTCAGAATGACGATGACGGAGTGAGTGAGAAGGGGTCAGGTTGACGGTGATGGATTGAGTGTGAGGGCGTCCGTGTGACAGTGATGGAGTGAGTGTGACAGAATCAGGGTGACTGCGATGGAGTGAGTGTGAGGGGGTCAGAGCGATGTGACTGAGTGAGTGTGAACAGGTCAGTTTAAACAGGTCAATGTGAGTGGGTCAGGATGACGGTGATGGAGAGAGAGTGAGGGGGTCAGGGTGACGGTGATGGAATGAGTGAGAGGGGGTCAGGGTGGCAATGATGTAGTCACAGGTTGAGGGTCAGGGTGGCAATAATGGAGTGAGAGGGAGACGGTCAGGGTGACGGTGATGGAGTGACTGTGAGGGGGTCAGGGTGACGGCGATGGAGTGAGACTGAGGGGGCCAGGGTGACGGTGATCGACTGAGTGTGAGGGCGTCAGTGTGACAGTGATGGAGTGAGTGTGACGGAATCAGGGTGAGCATGATGGAATGAGTGTGAGGGGGTCAGGCTGATTGTGATGGAGTGAGTGTGAGGGGGTCATAGCGATGGTAACTGAGTGAGTGTGAACAGGTCAGTGTAACGGTGATTGAGTAGGTGTGAGGGGGTCAGGGTGACGGAGATGGAGTGAGTGTAGACTGTCAGGGTGACAGAGATGGAGTGATTGTGAGGGGATCAAGGTGGTAATGATGGAGTGAGTTTGAGAGTGTCAGGGTGTCGGGGATAGTGTGAGTTTGAGAGGGTCAGGGTGACATTGATGGTGTGAGTGTGAGGATGTCAGGGTGACTGTGATGGAGTGAGTGTGAGGGGGTCAGGTGAGCGAGTGTGTGTGAAGATTCCAAGGTGAGGGTGATGGAGTGAGTGTGAGGGGTTCAGCGTGACGGTGATGAAGTGAGTGAGAGTAGGTCAAGGTGGCAATAATGGAGTGAGAGGGAGAAGGTCAGGGTGAAGGTGATGGAGTGACTGTGAGGGGGTCAGGGTGACAGCGCTGGAGCGACCCTGAGAGGCTCAGGGTGACGGTGATGGACTGAGTGTGAGGGCGTCAGAGTGACAGTGATGGAGGGTTGTGTGACGGAATCAGGGTGACCATGATGGATTGAGTGTTAGGGGGTTAGGCTGATTGTGATGGAGTGAGTGTGAGGGGGTCAGAGTGATGGTGACTGAATGAATGTGAACACGTCAGTGTGATGGAGATGGAGTGAGTGTGAGGGTCTCAGGGTATCGGGGACAGTTTGAGTTTGAGAGGGTCAGGGTGACATTGATGGAGTGAGTGTGCGGGGGTTAGGGTGACAGTGATGGAGTGAGTGTGCGGGGGTCAGGGTGACATTGATGGAGTGAGTGTGATGATGTCAGGGTGACGGTGATGGAGTGAGTTTGAGGGGGTCAGGGATATGGTGAGCGAGTTTGTGTGAAGAGTCCAAGGTGATGGTGATGGAGTGAGTGTGAGTGGCTCAGGGTGACGGTGATAGAAGGGGGTCAGTGTTGCAATGATGGAGTGACAGGTTGGGGAATCAGGGTGGCAATAATGGAGTGAGACGGGGAAGGTCAGGGTGACAGTGATGGAGTGATTGTGAGGGGGTCAGGGTGATGGTGATGGAGTGAGTGTGAGGGGTTCAGGGTGACCGTGATGGAGTGAATGTGAGGGCGTCAGTGTGACAGTGATGGTGTGAGTGTGACAGAATCAGGGTGACCGTGATGGAGTGAGTGTGAGGGGGTCAGTCTGATTGTGATGGAGTGAGTGTGAGGGGCTCAGAGCGATGGTGACTGAGTGAGTGTGAACAGGTCAATACAACGGTGATGAAGTAGATGTGAGGGAGTCAGGGTGTCGGAGATGGAGTGAGTGTGAGGGTGTCAGGGTTTCAGAGATGGAGTGATTGTGAGGGGATCAAGGTGGCAGTGATGGAGTGAGTGTGAGAGTGTCAAGGTGTCGGGGATTATGTGACTTTGAGAGGGTCAGGGTGACCTTGATGGAGTGAGTGTGAGGATGTCAGGGTGACGGTGATTGAGAGAGTGTAAGAGGTTCAGGTGAGCGAGCATGTGTGAAGAATCCAAGGTGAGGGTGATGGAGTGAGTGTGAGGGGTCAGGGTGACGGTGATGGAATGTGTGAGAGGGGGTCAGGGTGGCAATGATGGAGTCACAGGTAGGGGTTCAGGGTAGCAGTAATGGAATGTGAGGGAGAAGATCGGGGTGACGGTGATGGAGTGACTGTGAGGGGATCAGGGTGACGGCGATGGAGTGAGCCTGAGGAGGTCAGGGTGACGGTGATGGACTGAGTGTGAGGGGGTCAGTGTGACAGTGAATGAGTGAGTGTGACGGAATCAGGGTGACCGTGATGGAGTGAGTGTGACGGAATCAGGGTGACCGTGCTGGAGTGAGTGTGAGGGGGTCAGGCTGATTGTGATGGAGCGAATGTGCGGGGGTCAGAGTGATGGTGACTGAGTGAATGTGAACACGTCAGTGTGACGGAGATGGAGTGAGTATGAGGGGGTCTGTGTGATGGAGATGGAGTCAGTGTGAGACTGTCCGGGTGACAGAAATGGAGTGATTGTGAGGGGATCACGGTGGCAGTGATGGAGTTAATGTTAGGGTGTCAGGGTGTTGGGGATAGTGTGAGTTTGAGAGGGTCAGGGTGACATTGATGGAGTGAGTGTGAGGGGGTCAGGGTGACATAGATGTAGTGAGTGTGAGAATGTCAGGGTGACGGTGATGGAGAGAGTGTGAGAGGTTCAGGTGAGCGAGTATGTGTGAAGAGTCCAAGGTGAGGGTGATGGAGTGAGCGTGATGGGTTCAGCGTGACGGTGATGACGTGAGTGAGAGTGGGTCAGGATGACGTGATGGAGAGAGTGTGAGGGGGTCAGGGTGACGGTGATGGAATGTGTGTGAGGGCGTCAGTGTGACGGTGATGGAGTGAGTGTGATGGAATCAGGGTGACCGTGATGGAGTGAGTGTGAGGGGGTTATGCTGATTGTGATGGAGTGAGTGTGAGGGCGTCAGAGCGATGGTGACTGAGTGAGTGTGAAGTGGTCAGTGTAATTATGATGGCGTAAGTGTGAGGGGGTCAAGGTGACGGAGATGGAGTGAGTGTGAGACTGTCAGGGTGTCAGAGATGGAGTGATTGTGAGGGGATCAAGGTGACAGTGATGGAGTGAATGTTAGAGTGTGAGGGTGTCGGGGATAGAGTTTGAGAGGGTCAGGGTGACATTGAAGGAGTGAGTGTGAGGGAGTCAGGGTGACAGTGATTGAGTCAGTGTGAGGGGGTCAGATTGACGGTGATGGAATGAGTGAGAAGGGCTCAGGGTGGCAATGATGGAGTGACAGGTAGGGTGTTCATGGTGGCAATAATGGAGTGAGAGGGAGAAGCTCAGGGTGACGGTGATGGAGTGACTATGAGGGGGTCAGGGTGACGGCGATGGAGTGAGCCTGAGGGGGTCAGGGTGATGGCGATGGAGTGAGCCTGAGGGGGTCAGGATGACGGTGATGGACTGAGTGTGAGGGCGTCAGAGTGACAGTGATGGAGTGAGTGTGACGCTATCAGGGTGTCCGTGATGGAGTGAGTGCGAGGATCAGGCTGATTGTGATGGAGTGAGTGCGAGGGTGTCAGGCTGATTGTGATGGAGTGAGTGTGAGGGGGTCAGAGTGATGGTGAATGAGTGAGTGTGAACAGGTCAGTGTAACGGTTATGGAGAAGGTGTGAGGGGATCAGGGTGACGGAGATGAAATGAGTGTAAAGGGGTCAGTGTGACGGAGATGGAGTGAGTGTGAGGGGATCAGTGTGATGGAGATGGAGTGAGTGTGAGAATGTCAGGGTGACGGTGATGGAGAGAGTGTGAGAGGTTCAGGTGAGCGAGTATGTATGAAGAGTCCAAGGTGAGGGTGATGGAGTGAGCGTGATGGGTTCAGCGTGACGGTGATGACGTGAGTGAGAGTGGGTCAGGATGACGTGATGGAGAGAGTGTGAGGGGGTCAGGGTGACGGTGATGGAATGTGTGTGAGGGCGTCAGTGTGACGGTGATGGAGTGAGTGTGATGGAATCAGGGTGACCGTGATGGAGTGAGTGTGAGGGGGTTATGCTGATTGTGATGGAGTGAGTGTGAGGGCGTCAGAGCGATGGTGACTGAGTGAGTGTGAACTGGTCAGTGTAATTATGATGGCGTAAGTGTGAGGGGGTCAAGGTGACGGAGATGGAGTGAGTGTGAGACTGTCAGGGTGTCAGAGATGGAGAGAGTGTGAGGGGATCAAGGTGACAGTGATGGAGTGAATGTTAGAGTGTCAGGGTGTCGGGGATAGAGTTTGAGAGGGTCAGGGTGACATTGAAGGAGTGAGTGTGAGGGAGTCAGGGTGACAGTGATTGAGTCAGTGTGAGGGGGTCAGATTGACGGTGATGGAATGAGTGAGAAGGGCTCAGGGTGGCAATGATGGAGTGACAGGTAGGGTGTTCATGGTGGCAATAATGGAGTGAGAGGGAGAAGCTCAGGGTGACGGTGATGGAGTGACTATGAGGGGGTCAGGGTGACGGCGATGGAGTGAGCCTGAGGGGGTCAGGGTGATGGCGATGGAGTGAGCCTGAGGGGGTCAGGATGACGGTGATGGACTGAGTGTGAGGGCGTCAGAGTGACAGTGTTGGAGTGAGTGTGACGCTATCAGGGTGTCCGTGATGGAGTGAGTGCGAGGATCAGGCTGATTGTGATGGAGTGAGTGCGAGGGTGTCAGGCTGATTGTGATGGAGTGAGTGTGAGGGGGTCAGAGTGATGGTGAATGAGTGAGTGTGAACAGGTCAGTGTAACGGTGATGGAGAAGGTGTGAGGGGATCAGGGTGACGGAGATGAAATGAGTGTAAAGGGGTCAGTGTGACGGAGATGGAGTGAGTGTGAGGGGATCAGTGTGATGGAGATGGAGTGAGTGTGAGACTGTCAGGGTGACAGAGAAGGAGTGATTGTGGGGGGATCAAGGTGGCAGTGATGGAGTGGAGTGAGTGTGAGGGGTCAGTGTGATGGAGATGAAGTGAGAGTGAGGGGGTGAGGGCCGTCGTGATGGAGTGAGTGTGAGCGGGTAAAGATAACGGTCATGGAGTGAGTGTGAGGGTTTCAGTGTGTGGGTGATAAAGTGAGTCTGAGTGGGTCAGGTCGACGGTGATGGAGTGAGTGCGCCTGAGTCAAGGTGGTGGTGACAGTGTGAGTGTGAGAGTTTCAGGGACAGTGTCAAGGAATGAGTGTGAGGTGGTCAGGGTGACGGTGATGGTGTAAGTGTGAGAGTGTCAGGGTGACAGTGATGAAGTGAGTGTAAGGGGGTCAGGGTGACATTGATGGTGTGAGTGTGAGTGTGTCAGGGTGACGACGATGGAGTGAGTGTGAGGGGGCCAGGGTGACGGTGATGGGGAGAGTGTGAGGGGTACAGGGTGAGTGTCATGGAGTGAGCGTGAGGGGGTCAGAATGACGATGACGGAGTGAGTGAGAAGGGGTCAGGTTGACGGTGATGGATTGAGTGTGAGGGCGTCCGTGTGACAGTGATGGAGTGAGTGTGACAGAATCAGGGTGACCGCGATGGAGTGAGTGTGAGGGGGTCAGAGCGATGTGACTGAGTGAGTGTGAACAGGTCAGTTTAAACAGGTCAATGTGAGTGGGTCAGGATGACGGTGATGGAGAGAGAGTGAGGAGGTCAGGGTGACGGTGATGGAATGAGTGAGAGGGGGTCAGGGTGGCAATGATGTAGTCACAGGTTGAGGGTCAGGGTGGCAATAATGGAGTGAGAGGGAGACGGTCAGGGTGACGGTGATGGAGTGACTGTGAGGGGGTCAGGGTAACGGCGATGGAGTGAGACTGAGGGGGCCAGGGTGACGGTGATCGACTGAGTGTGAGGGCGTCAGTGTGACAGTGATGGAGTGAGTGTGACGGAATCAGGGTGAGCGTGATGGAATGAGTGTGAGGGGGTCAGGCTGATTGTGATGGAGTGAGTGTGAGGGGGTCATAGAGATGGTAACTGAGTGAGTGTGAACAGGTCAGTGTAACGGTGATTGCGTAGGTGTGAGGGGGTCAGGGTGACGGAGATGGAGTGAGTGTGAGACTGTCAGGGTGACAGAGATGGAGTGATTGTGAGGGGATCAAGGTGGTAATGATGGAGTGAGTTTGAGAGTGTCAGGGTGTCGGGGATAGTGTGAGTTTGAGAGGGTCAGGGTGACATTGATGGTGTGAGTGTGAGGATGTCAGGGTGACTGTGATGGAGTGAGTGTGAGGGGGTCAGGTGAGCGAGTGTGTGTGAAGATTCCAAGGTGAGGGTGATGGAGTGAGTGTGAGGGGTTCAGCGTGACGGTGATGAAGTGAGTGAGAGTGGGTCAGGGTGGCAATAATGGAGTGAGAGGGAGAAGGTCAGGGTGAAGGTGATGGAGTGACTGTGAGGGGGTCAGGGTGACGGCGCTGGAGCGACCCTGAGAGGCTCAGGGTGACGGTGATGGACTGAGTGTGAGGGCGTCAGTGTGACAGTGATGGAGGGTTGTGTGACGGAGTCAGGGTGACCATGATGGATTGAGTGTGAGGGGGTTAGGCTGATTGTGATGGAGTGAGTGTGAGGGGGTCAGAGTGATGGCGACTGAATGAATGTGAACACGTCAGTGTGATGGAGATGGAGTGAGTGTGAGGGTCTCAGGGTATCGGGGACAGTTTGAGTTTGAGAGGGTCAGGGTGACATTGATGGAGTGAGTGTACGGGGTCAGGCTGACAGTGATGGAGTGAGTGTGCGGGGGTCAGGGTGACATTGATGGAGTGAGTGTGATGATGTCAGGGTGACGGTGATGGAGTGAGTTTGAGGGGGTCAGGGATATGGTGAGCGAGTTTGTGTGAAGAGTCCAAGGTGATGGTGATGGAGTGAGTGTGAGTGGCTCAGGCTGACGGTGATAGAAGGGGGTCAGTGTTGCAATGATGGAGTGACAGGTTGGGGGGGCCAGGGTGGCAATAATGGAGTGAGACGGGGGAGGTCAGTGTGACAGTGATGGAGTGATTGTGAGGGGGTCAGGGTGATGGTGATGGAGTGAGTGTGAGGGGTTCAGGGTGAGCGTGATGGAGTGAATGTGAGGGCGTCAGTGTGACAGTGATGGTGTGAGTGTGACAGAATCAGGGTGACCGTGATGGAGTGAGTGTGAGGGGGGTCAGTCTGATTGTGATGGAGTGAGTGTGAGGGGCTCAGAGCGATGGTGACTGAGTGAGTGTGAACAGGTCAATACAACGGTGATGAAGTAGATGTGAGGGAGTCAGGGTGTCGGAGATGGAGTGAGTGTGAGGGTGTCAGGGTTTCAGAGATGGAGTGATTGTGAGGGGATCAAGGTGGCAGTGATGGAGTGAATGTGAGAGTGTCAAGGTGTCGGGGATTATGTGACTTTGAGAGGGTCAGGGTGACCTTGATGGAGTGAGTGTGAGGATGTCAGGGTGACGGTGATTGAGAGAGTGTAAGAGGTTCAGGTGAGCGAGTATGTGTGAAGAATCCAAGGTGAGGGTGATGGAGTGAGTGTGAGGGGTTCAGCGTGACGGTGATGAAGTGAGTGAGGTTGGGTCAGGGTGACGGTGATGGAGAGAGTGTGAGGGGTTAGAGTGACGGTGATGGAATGTGTGAGAGGGGGTCAGGGTGGCAATGATGGAGTCACAGGTAGGGGTTCAGGGTAGCAGTAATGGAGTGAGAGGGAGAAGATCGGGGTGACGGTGATGGAGTGACTGTGAGGGGATCAGGGTGACGGCGATGGAGTGAGCCTGAGGGGGTCAGGGTGACGGTGATGGACTGAGTGTGAGGGGGTCAGTGTAACAGTGAATGAGTGAGTGTGACGGAATCAGGGTGACCGTGATGGAGTGAGTGTGACGGAATCAGGGTGACCGTGCTGGAGTGAGTGTGCGGGGGTCAGGCTGATTGTGATGGAGCGAATGTGAGGGGGTCAGAGTGATGGTGACTGAGTGAATGTGAACACGTCAGTGTGACGGAGATGGAGTGAGTGTGAGGGGGTCTGTGTGATGGAGATGGAGTGAGTGTGAGACTGTCCGGGTGACAGAAATGGAGTGATTGTGAGGGGATCACGGTGGCAGTGATGGAGTTAATGTTAGGGTGTCAGGGTGTCGGGGATAGTGTGAGTTTGAGAAGGTCAGGGTGACATTAATGGAGTGAGTGTGAGGGGGTCAGGGTGACATAGATGTAGTGAGTGTGAGAATGTCAGGGTGACGGTGATGGAGAGAGTGTGAGAGGTTCAGGTGAGCGAGTATGTATGAAGAGTCCAAGGTGAGGGTGATGGAGTGAGCGTGATGGGTTCAGCGTGACGGTGATGACGTGAGTGAGAGTGGGTCAGGATGACGTGATGGTGAGAGTGTGAGGGCGTCAGTGTGACGGTGATGGAGTGAGTGTGATGGAATCAGGGTGACCGTGATGGAGTGAGTGTGAGGGGGTTATGCTGATTGTGATGGAGTGAGTGTGAGGGCGTCAGAGCGATGGTGACTGAGTGAGTGTGAACTGGTCAGTGTAATTATGATGGCGTAAGTGTGACGGGGTCAAGGTGACAGAGATGGAGTGAGTGTGAGACTGTCAGGGTGTCAGAGATGGAGTGATTGTGAGGGGATAAAGGTGACAGTGATGGAGTGAATGTTAGAGTGTCAGGGGTCGGGGATAGAGTTTGAGAGGGTCAGGGTGACATTGAAGGAGTGAGTGTGAGGGAGTCAGGGTGACAGTGATTGAGTCAGTGTGAGGGGGTCAGATTGACGGTGATGGAATGAGTGAGAAGGGCTCAGGGTGGCAATGATGGAGTGACAGGTAGGGTGTTCATGGTGGCAATAATGGAGTGAGAGGGAGAAGCTCAGGGTGACGGTGATGGAGTGACTGTGAGGGGGTCAGGGTGACGGCGATGGAGTGAGCCTGAGGGGGTCAGGATGACGGTGATGGACTGAGTGTGAGGGCGTCAGAGTGACAGTGATGGAGTGAGTGTGACGCTATCAGGGTGTCCGTGATGGAGTGAGTGCGAGGATCAGGCTGATTGTGATGGAGTGAGTGCGAGGGTGTCAGGCTGATTGTGATGGAGTGAGTGTGAGGGGGTCAGAGTGATGGTGAATGAGTGAGTGTGAACAGGTCAGTGTAACGGTGATGGAGAAGGTGTGAGGGGATCAGGGTGACGGAGATGAAATGAGTGTAAAGGGGTCAGTGTGACGGAGATGGAGTGAGTGTGAGGGGATCAGTGTGATGGAGATGGAGTGAGTGTGAGACTGTCAGGGTGACAGAGAAGGAGTGATTGTGGGGGGATCAAGGTGGCAGTGATGGAGTGGAGTGAGTGTGAGGGGTCAGTGTGATGGAGATGAAGTGAGAGTGAGGGGGTGAGGGCCGTCGTGATGGAGTGAGTGTGAGCGGGTAAGGATAACGGTCATGGAGTGAGTGTGAGGGTTTCAGTGTGTGGGTGATAAAGTGAGTCTGAGTGGGTCAGGTCGACGGTGATGGAGTGAGTGCGCCTGAGTCAAGGTGGTGGTGACAGTGTGAGTGTGAGAGTTTCAGGGACAGTGTCATGGAATGAGTGTGAGGTGGTCAGGGTGACGTTGATGGTGTAAGTGTGAGAGTGTCAGGGTGACAGTGATGAAGTGAGTGTAAGGGGGTCAGGGTGACATTGATGGTGTGAGTGTGAGGGGGCCAGGGTGACGGTGATGGAGAGAGTGTGAGGGAGTCAGTATGAAGGTGATGGACTGAGTGTGAGAGGGTCAGCGTGACTGTGATGAAGTGAGTATGACTGGATCAGCGTGGTGGTGTTGGTTTGAGTGTGAGGGGGTCATTGTGACGGAGATGCAGTGGGTGTGAGGTGGTCAGCGTGAAGGTGATGGAGTGTATGTAAGCGTCAGCGTGAGGGTGATGGAGTGAGTGTGAGGGGTTAAGGGTGACTGATAGAGTGAGTGTGAGGGGGTCAGGGTGATGGTGATGGAGTGAGTGTGAGGGATAAGGGTGACATTGATAGAGTGAGTGTGAGGGGTCAGGGTGATGGTGATGGAGTGAGTGTGAGGGGGTAAGGGAGGCATTGATAGAGTGAGTATGAGGGGGTCAGGGTGCGGGTGATGTAGAGAATGTGAAGGGGTCAGCGTGGCGGTGATGGAGTGAGTGTGACGCTGTCACGTTGAGGGTGATGAAATGTGAGTGGGTCAGGGTGACAGTGATGGAGTGCGTGTGAGGGGGACACGGTGAGGGTGATGGAGAGAGTGTGAGAGCATCAGGAACAGGATGATGGAGTGAGTGTGTGGGAGTCAGGGTGACAGTGATGGAGTGAGTCTGAGGGGGAAGGGTGACGGTGACGGAGTGAATGTGAGGGGTTCAGGGTGACGGTGAAGGGGAGAGTGTAAGGGGTTCAGGGTGAGTGTCATGGAGTGAGCGTGATGGGGTCAGGATGACGATGATGGAGTGAGTGAGACGGGGTCAGGTTGACGGTGATGGAGTGAGTGTGAGGGCGTCAGTGTGGCAGTGATGGAGTGAGTGTGACAGAATCAGGATGACCGTGATGGAGTGAGTGTGAGGGGGACAGGCTTATAGTGATGGAGTGAGTGTGAGGGGGTCAGAGTGATTGTGACTGAGTGAGAGTGAACAGGTCAGTGTAACGGTGTGAGGGGATCAGGGTGACGGAGATGGAGTGAGTGTGAATGGGTCAGAGTGACGGAGATGGAGTGAGTGTGAGTCTGTCTGGGTGTCGGGAATAGTGTGAGTTTGATAGGGTCAGGGTGACATTGTTGGAGTGAGTGTGTGGGGGTCAGGGTGACAGTGATTGAGTCAGTGTGAGAGGGTCAGGGTGACGGTGATGGAGTGAGTGTGAGAGGTTCAGGGAGATGGTGTTTAGCATGTGTGAAGAGTCCAAAGTGAGGGTGCCGGAGTGAGCGTGAGGTGTTCAGCGTGACGATGATGAAGTGAGTGAGAGTGGGTCAGGATGACGGAGATGGAGAGAGTGTGAGGGGGTCAGTGTCACGGTGATGGAGTGAGTGGGAGGGAGTCAGGATGGCAATGAAGGACTTACAGGTAGCGGGTCTGGGTGACAATAATGGAGTGAGAGGGAGGAGGTCAGGTTGACGGTGATGGAATGCCTGTGTGGGAGTCAGTGTGACAGTGATGGAGTGAGTGTGACGGAATCAGGGTGACCATGATGGAGTGAGTGTGATGGGGTCAGGATGATTGTGATGGAGTGAGTGTGAGGGGGTCAGAGTGATGGTGACTGAGTGAGTGTGAACAGGTCAGTGTAACGGTGATGGAGTAGGTGTTAGTGGATCAGTTTGACGGAAGATGGAGAGTGAGAGAGTCTCAGGTTGAGAGAGATGAAATGCTTGTGAGGGGATCAAGGTGGCAGCGATGGAGTGAGTGTTGGGATGTCAGGGTGTCGGGGATAGTGTGAGTTTGAGTGGGTCAGAGTGACATTGATGGTGTGAGTGTGCGGGGGTCAGGGTGACGGTGATGGCGTGAGTGTGAGGTGTTCAGGGTGACCTTGATGGAATGAGTGGGAGGGGGTCAGGGTGACGGTGATGGAATGAGTGGGAGGGAGTCAGGGTGGCATTGATGGAGTTAGGGGGAGGAGATCAGGGTGACAGTGATGGAGTAGCTGTGAGGGGGTCAGGGTGACGGCGATGGAGTGAGCCTGAGGGGGTCAGGGTTACATTGATGGAGTGAGTGTGAGGGGTTCAGGGTAATGGTGATGGAGTGAGTGAGAGGAGTTCAGGATGACAGTGATGATTTGATTGTGAGGGGTCGGGGTGACATTGATGGAGTGAATGTGAGGGGATCAGGGTGGCGGTGATGGAGTCAGTGTGAGTGGGTTAGAGTGGTGGTGATGGAGTGAGTGAAAGTGGGTCAGGTTGATAGTGATGGAGTGAGTGTGAGGGGGTCAGCGTGACAGTGATGGAGTGAGTGAAAGTGGGTCTGGTTGACAATGATGGAGTGAGTGTGAGGGGGTCAGCGTGACGGTGATGGAGTGAGTGTGAGGGGGTCAGGGTGACGGTGTTGGAGTGAGTGTGACGGGGTCAGTGTGACGGAGATGGTTTGAGAGTGAGGGGGTGAAGGTGGCAGTGTGGAGTGAGTGTGAACGGGTCAGGGCGACATTGATGGAGTGATTGTGACGGTGTCATGGTGACGACGATGGAGTGCATGTGAGGGTTTCAGTGTGACGGTGATCGAGTGAGTGTCAGGGGTCAGGGTGATGGTGTTCGTGTGAGTGTGAGGGTTTCAGGGTGACGTTGATGGAGTGTGTGTGAGGGGATCAGTGTGACGTTGATGGAGTGAGTGTCAGTGGGTCAGAATTTCGGTGATGGATTGAGGTGTGAGGGTATCAGTGTGTCGGTGATGGAGTGAGTGTGAGTGGATCAGGGTGACATTGATGGAGTGAGTGTGAGGGTTTCAGGGTGATAACGATGGAATGCATGTGAGGGATTCAGTGTGACGGAGATCGAGTGAGTATCAGGGGGTCAGGGTGACGGTGATGGAGTCAGTGTCAGGGGGTCAGAGTGACGGTGATGGAGTGAATGTGAGAGGTTCAGGGTGACAGTGATTGAGTGAGTGTCAGGGGGTCATAGTGATGGTGATGGAGTGAATGTGAGGGGGCCAGGGTGACGGCGTTGGAGTAAGTGTGAGTGGCTCAGGGTGACGGTGTTGGAGTGAGTGTGATTGGGTCAGAGTGATGGTGATGAGTGAGTGTGAGATGGTCATGGAGATGGTAATGGAGTGAGTATGAGGGGGGTCAGGGTGATGGTGTTGGAGTGAGTGTGAGGGGGTCAGTGTGACGGAGATGTAGTGAGATTGAGGGGGTGAGGGACGCCGTGATGGAGTGAGTGTGAGCGGATCAGGATAACGGTGATGGAGTGAGTGTGAGAGTTTCAGTGTGTGTGTGATAAAGTGAGTGTGAGTGGGTCAGGTCGACGGTGATGGAGTGAGTGCGACTGGGTCAAGGTGGTGGTGACAGAGTGAGTGTGAGGGGTTCAGCGACAGTGTCATGGAATGAGTGTGAGGTGGTCAGGGTGATGGTGATGGTTTAAGTGTGAGAGTGTCAGGGTGACGGCGATGGAGTGAGTGTGAGAGGTTCAGTGTGACGGTGATGGAGTGAGTGTGAGGGGTTCAGTTGACGGTGATGGAATGTGTGTCAGGGGTTCAGTGCGACGGTGATGGAGTGAGTGTCAGGGGGTCAGGGTGACGGTGATGGAGTGAATATGAGGGGGTCAGGGTGACGGTGTTGGAGTAAGTGTGAGTGGTTCAGGGTGATGGTGATGGGGTCAGGGTGACAGTGATGGAGTGCGAGTGAGGCGGTCAGGTTGAGGGTGATGTAGTGAGTGTGAGGGATTCAGTATGAAGGTGATGGACTGAGTGGGAGAGGGTCAGGGTGGATGTGATGAAGTGAGTGTGACTGGATCAGCGTGGCGGTGTTGGTTTGAGTGTGAGGGGGTCATTGTGACGGAGATGTAGTGGGTGTGAGGGGGTCAGCGTGACGGTGATGGAGTGTATGTGAGGGGTCAGCGTGAGGGTGATGGAGTGAGTGTGAGAGCGTCAGGAAGATGATGATGGAGTGAGTGTGTGGGAGTCAGGGTGGCAGTGATGGAGTGAGTCTGAGGGGGCAGGGTGACGGTGACGGAGTGAGTGTGAGGAGTTCAGGGTGACGGTGATGGGGAGAGTGTGAGGGGTTCAGGGTGAGTTTCATTGAGTGAGCGTGAGGGGGACAGGGTGACGATGATGGAGTGAGTGAGACGGGGTCAGGGTGACATTGATGGAGTGAGTGTGAGTGCGTCTGTGTGACAGTGATGGAGTGAGTGTGACAGAATCAGGATGACCGTGATGGAGTGAGTGTGAGGGGGTCAGGCTGATTGTGATAGAGTGAGTGAGAGGGGGCCAGAGTGATGGTTACTGAGTGAGTGTGAACAGGTCAGTGTAACGTTGATGGAGTAGCTGGGAGGGGGTCAGTGTGACAGAGATGGAGTGAATTTGAATGGGTCTGCGTGAGGGAGATGGAATGAGTGTGAGGGGGTCAGTGTGATGGAGATAGAGTGAGTGTGAGTCTGTCAGGGTGACAGAGATAGAGTGATTATCAGGGGATCAAGGTGGCAGTGATGGAGTGAGTGTGAGGGGTTTAGGGACAGTGTCATAGAAAGAGTGTGAGGTGGTCAGGGTGACGGTGATGGTGTAAGTGTGAGAGTGTCAGGGTGACAGTGATGAAGTGAGTGTGAGGGGGCAGGGTGACATTGAAGGTATGAGTGTGAGCATGTGAGGGCGACGACGATGGAGTGAGTGTGAGGGGTTCAGTGTGACGGTGATGGAGTGAGTGTGAGGGATTCAGTGTAACGGTGATGGAATGTGTGTCAGGGGTTCAGTGCGACGGTGATGGAGTGAGTGTCAGGGGATCAGGGTGACGGTGATGGAGTGAGTGTGAGGGGGCCAGGGTGACAGTGTTGGAGTAAGTGTGAGTAGTTCAGGGTGATGGTAATGGGAGTGAGTGTGATGGGGTCAGGGTGACAGTGATGGAGTGCGTGTGAGGCGGTCAGGTTGAGAGTGATGTAGTAAGTGTGAGGGGGTCAGGGTGACTGTGATGAAGTGAGTGTGACTGGATCAGCATGGCGGTGTTGGTTTGAGTGTGAGGGGGTCATTGTGACGGAGATGCAGTGGGTGTGAGGGGGCCAGCGTGACGGTGATGGAGTGTATGTGAGGGGTCAGCGTGAGGGTGATGGAGTGTGTGTGAGGGTGTAAGGGTGACGGTGCTGGAGTGAGTGTGAGGGAGACAAGGTGAGGGTGATGGAGAGAGTGTGAAAGCGTCAGGAAGAGGATGATGGAGTGAGTGTGTGGGAGTCAGTGTGGCAGTGATGGAGTGAGTCTGAGGGGACAGGGTGACGGTGATGGAGTGAGTGTGAGTGGTTCAGGGTGACGGTGATGGGGAGAGTGTGAGGGGTTCAGGGTGAGTGACATGGAGTGAGCATTTGGAGGTTAGGATGACGATGATGGAGTGAGTGTGATTGCGTCTGTGTGGCAGTGACGGAGTGAGTGTGAGGGTGTCAGGGTGTCGGGAATAGTGTGAGTTTGAGAGGGTCAGGGTGACATTGATGGAGTGAGTGTGCGGGGGTCAGGGTGACAGTGATTGAGTCAGTGTGAAGGGTCAGAGTAACGGTGATGGAGTGAGTGAAAGTGGGTCAGGTTGACAGTGATGGAGTGAGTGTGAGGGGGTCAGCGTGACAGTGATGGAGTGAGTGAAAGTCGGTCAGGTTGACAATGATGGAATGAGTGTGAAGGGGTCAGCTTGACGGTGACGGAGTGATTGTGAGGGGGTCAGGGTGACGGTGTTGGAGTGAGTGTGACAGGGTCAGTGTGACGGAGATGGTTTTAGAGTGAGGGGGTGAAGGTGGCAGTGTGGAGTGAGTGTGAGCGGGTCAGTGCGACATTGATGGAGTGAGTGTGACGGTGTCAGGGTGAGGACGATGGAGTGCGTGTGAGGGTTTCAGTGTGACGGTGATCGAGTGAGTGTCAGGGGTCAGGGTGACGGTGATCGAGTGAGTGTGAGGGATTCAGGGTGACGTTGATGGAGTGTGTGTGAGGGGATCAGTGTGACGGTAATGGAGTGAGTGTCAGGGGGTCAGGGTGACTGTGATGAAGTGAGTGTGACTGGATCACCGTGGCGGTGTTGATTTGAGCGTGAGTGGGTCATTGTGACGGAGATGCAGTGGGTGTGAGGGGGTCAGCGTGACGCTGATGGAGTGTATGTGAGGGGTCAGCGTGAGTGTGACGGAGTGAGTGAAAGTGAGTCAGGTTGACAATGATGGAGTGAGTGTGAGGGGGTCAGCGTGACGGTGATGGAGTGATTGTGAGGGGGTCATAGTGACGGTGATGAAGTGAGTGTGACTGGATCACCGTGGCGGTGTTGATTTGAGCGTGAGTGGGTCATTGTGACGGAGACGCAGTGGGTGTGAGGGGGTCAGCGTGACGCTGATGGAGTGTATGTGAGGGGTCAGCGTGAGTGTGACGGAGTGAGTGTGAGGGTGTAAGGATGACATTGATAGAGTGAGTGTGACGGGGTCAGGTTGCGGGCGATGGAGCGAATGTGAGGGGATCAGCGTGGCGGTGATGGAGTGAGTGTGAGGCTGTCAGTTTGAGGTTGATGCAGTGTGAGTGGATCAGGGTGACAGTGATGGTGTGAGTGTGAGAGGGACAAGGTGAGGGTGATGGAGAGAGTGTGAGAGCGTCAGGAAGAGGATGATGGAGTGAGTGTGTGGGAGTCAGGGTGGTATCGATGGAGTGAGTGTGAGGGGGTATGGGTGATATTGATAGAGTGAGTGTGAGGGGGTCAGTGAGCAGGTGATGGAGAGAATGTGAGGGGGTCAGCGTGGCGTTGATGGAGTGGGTTTGAGGGTGTCAGGGTGAGGGTAATGAAGTATGAATGGGTCAGCCTGACAGTGATGGAGTGAGTGTGAGGGAGACTAGGTGAGGGTGATGGAGAGAATGTGAGAGCGTCAGGAAGAGGATGATGGAGTGAGTGTGTGGGAGTCAGTGTGGCAGTGATGGAGTGAGTCTGAGGGGGCAGGGTGACGGTGATGGAGTGAGTGTGAGTGGTTCAGGATGACGGTGATGGGGAGAGTGTGAGGGGGTCAGGGTGAGTGACATGGAGTGAGCGTGAGGAGGTCAGGATGACGATGATGGAGTGAGTGTGAGGGCGTCTGTGTGGCAGTGATGGAGTGAGTGTGAGGGTGTCAGGGTGTCGGGAATAGTGTGAGTGTGAGAGGGTCAGGGAGACATTGATGGAGTGAGTGTACGGGGGTCAGGGTGACAGTGATTGAGTCAGTGTGAAGGGTCAGAGTGACGGTGATGGAGTGAGTGAAAGTGGGTCACGTTGACAGTGATGGAGTGAGTGTGAGGGGGTCAGCATGACAGTGATGGAGTGAGTGAAAGTGGGTCAGGTTGAGAATGATGGAGTGAGTGTGAGGGGGTCAGCGTGACGGTGATGGAATGAGTTTGTAGGGGTCAGGGTGACGGTGTTGGAGTGAGTGTGACGGGGTCAGTGTGACGGAGATGGTTTGAGAGTGAGGGGGTGGAGGTGGCAGTGTGGAGTGAGTGTGAGCGGGTCAGTACGACATTGATGGAGTGAGTGTGACCGTGTCAGGGTGATGACGATGGAGTGCGTGTGAGGGTTTCAGTGTGACGGTGATCGAGTGAATGTCAGGGGTCAGGGTGATGGTGATCGAGTGAGTGTGAGGGGTTCAGGGTGACGTTGATGGAGTGTGTGTGAGGGGATCCGTGTGACGGTGATGGCGTGAGTGTCAGGGAGTAAGGATTTCGATGATGGATTGAGGTGTGAGGGTTTCAGTGTGTCGGTGATGGAGTGAGTGTGAGTGGATCAGGGCGACATTGATGGAGTGAGTGTGAGGTTGTCAGGGTGACGACGATGGAATGCATGTGAGGGATTCAGTGTGACGGTGATCGAGTGAGTATCAGTGGGTCAGGGTGACGGTGATGGAGTCAGTGTCGGGGGTCAGAGTGATGGTGATGGAGTGAATGTGAGAGGTTCAGGGTGACGGTGATTGAGTGAGTGTCAGGGGGTCATAGTGACGGTGATGGAGTGAGTGTGAGGGGGCCAGGGTGACGGCGTTGGAGTAAGTGTGAGTGACTCAGGGAGACGGTGTTGGAGTGAGTGTGATTGGGTCAGAGTGATGGTGATGAGTGAGTGTGAGATTGTCATGGAGACGGAGATGGAGTGAGTGTGAGGGGGGTCAGGTTGATGGTGTTGGAGCGAGTGTGAGGGGGTCAATGTGACGGAGATGATGTGAGATTGAGGGGGTGAGGGTCGCCGTGATGGAGTGAGTGTGAGTGGGTCAGGATAACGGTGATGGAGTGAGTGTGAGGGTTTCAGTGTGTGTGTGATAGAGTGAGTGTGAGTGGGTCAGGTCGACGGTGATGGAGTGAGTGCGACTGGGTCAAGGTGGTGGTGACAGAGTAGTGTGAGGGGTTCAGGGACAGTGTCATGGAATGGGTGTGAGGTCGTCAGGGTGACGGTGATGGTTTAAGTGTGAGAGTGTCAGGGTGACAGTGATGAAGTGAGTGTGAGGGGATCAGGATGACATTGATGGTGTGAGTTTGAGTGTTTCATGGTGACGGCGATAGAGTGAGTGTGAGGGGTTCAGTGTGACGGTGATGGAATGAGTGTGAGGGATTCAGGGTGACGGTGATGGAATGTGTGTCAGGCGTTCAGTGCGACGGTGATGGAGTGAGTGTCAGGGGATCAGGGTGACGGTGTTGGAGTAAGCGTGAGTGGTTCAGGGTGATGGTGTTGGAAGTGAGTGTTGGTGGTTCAGTGTGACAGTGATGTAGTGCGTGTGAGGCGGTCAGGTTGAGGGTGATGTCGTGAGTGTGAGGGGGTCAGTATGACGGTTATGGACTGAGTGTGAGAGGGTCAGGGTGACTGTGATGAACTGAGTGTGACTGGATCAGCGTGGCGGTGTTGGTTTGACTGTGAGGCAGTCATTGTGACGGAGATGCAGTGGGTGTGAGGGGGTCAGCGTGACGCTGATGGAGTGTATGTGAGGGGTCAGCGTCAGTGTGACGGAGTGAGTGTGAGGGTGTAAGGTTGACAGTGATAGTGTGAGTGTGACGGGTTCAGGTTGCGGGTGATGGAGCGAATGTGAGGGGGTCAGCGTGGCGGTGATGGAGTGAGTGTGAGGCTGTCAGTTTGAGGGTGACGCAGTGTGAGTGGGTCAGGGTGACAGTGATGGAGTGAGTGTGAGGGGGACAAGGTGAGCGTGGTGGAGAGAGTGTTAGAGCGTCAGGAAGAGGATGATGGAGTGAGTGTGTGGGAGTCAGTGTGGCAGTGATGGAGTGAGTCTGAGGGGGCAGGGTGACGGTGACGGAGTGAGTGTGAGGGGTTCAGGGTGACGGTGATGGGGAGAGTGTGAAGGGTTCAGGGTGAGTTTCATGGAGTGAGCGTGAGGGGGTCAGGGTGACGATGATGGAGTGAGTGAGAAGGGGTCAGGGTGACAGTGATGGAGTGAGTGTGAGTGAGTCAATGTGACAGTTATGGAGTGAGTGTGACAGAATCAGGATGACCGTGATGGAGTGAGTGTGAGGGGGTCACGCTGATTGTGATGGAGTGAGTGTGAGGGGGTCAGAGTGATGGTGACTGAGTGAGTGTGAACAGGTCAGTGTAACGGTGATGAAGGTGAGAGAGAGTGGGTCAGGTTTACGTGATGCAGAGAGTGTGAGGGGGTCAGGGTGACGGTGATGGAATGAGTGTGAGGGCGTCAGTGTGACAGTGATTGAGTGAGTGTGATGGAATCAGGGTGTCCATAATGGAGTGAGTTTGAGAAGGTCAGGCTGATTGTGATGGAGTGAGTGAGTGGGACAGAGTGATGGTGACTGAGTGAGTGTGAACAGGTCAGTGTAACGGTGATGGAGTAGGTGTGAGGGGGTCAGGGTGACGGAGATGAACTCAGTGTAAAGGGGTCAGTGTGACGGAGATGAAGTGAGTGTGACGGGATGGGTGATTGAGATGGAGTGAGTGTGAGACTGTCAGTGTAATAGAGATGGAGTGATTGTGAGGGGAACAGGGTGGCAGTGATGGAGTGAATTTTAGGATGTCAGTGTGTCGGAGATAGTATGAGTTTGAGAGGCTCAGGGTGACATTGATGGAGTGACATGTAGGGGGGTCAGGGTGGCAATAATGGAGTGAGAGGGAGGAGGTCAGGGTGAAAGTGTGAGGTTTTCAGGGTAACGGTGGTGGAATGTGTGTCAGGGGTTCAGTGCGACGGTGATGGAGTGAGCGTCAGGTGGTCAGGGTGACGGTGATGGAGTGAGTGTGAGGGGGCCAGGGTGACAGTGTTGGAGTAAGTGTGAGTGGTTCAGGGTGATGGTGTTCGGAGTGAGTGTGATGGGGTCAGGGTGACAGTGATGTAGTGCGTGTGAGGCGGTCAGGTTGAGGGTGATGTAGTGAGTGTGAGGGGTCAGTATGATGGTGATGGACTGAGTGTGAGAGGGTCAGGGTGACTGTGATGAAGTGAGTGTGACTTGATCAGCGTGGCGGTGTTGGTTTGAGTGTGAGGGGGTCATTGTGACGGTGATGGATTGTATGTGAGGCGTCAGCATGAGTGTGACGGAGTGAGTGTGAGGGTGTAACGGGGGACATTGATAGAGTGAGTGTGATGGGGTCAGGTTGCGGGTGATGGAGCGAATGTGAGGGGGTCAGCGTTGCGGTGATGGAGTGAGTGTGAGTCTGTCAGTTTGAGGGTGATGCAGTGTGAGTGGGTCAGGGTGACAGTGTTGGAGTGAGTGTGGGGGGACAAGGTGAGGGTGATGGAGAGAGTGTGAGAGCGTCAGGAAGAGGATGAAGGAGTGAGTGTGTGGGAGTCAGGGTGGTGGTGATGGAGTGAGTGTGAGGGGGTAATGGTGATATTGATAGAGTGAGTGTGAAGGGGTCAGTGTGCGGGTGATGGAGAGAATGTGAGAGAGTCAGCGTGGCGGTGATGGAGTAAGTGTGAGGCTGTCAGGGTGAGGGTAATGAAGTGTGAATGGGTCAGCGTGACAGTGATGGAGTGAGTGTGGCAGTGATGGAGTGAGTGTGACAGAATCAGGATGACCGTGATGGAGTGAGTGTGAGTGGGTCATGCTGATTGTGATGTAGTGAGTGTGAGGGGGTCAGAGTGATGGTGACTGAGTGAGTGTGAACAGGTCAGTGAAAGGGCAATTGAGTCGGTGTGAGGGGATCTGGGTGACGGAGATGGAGTGACTGTGAATTGGTCAGAGTGACGGAGATGGAGGGAGTGTGAGGGATCAGAGTGATGGAAATGGAGTGATTGTGAGGGGATAAAGGTGGCAGTGATGGAGTGAGTGTGAGGGTGTCAGGGTGTCGGGAATAGTGTGAGTTTGAGAGGGTCAGGGTGACATTGATGGAGTGAGTGTGCGGGGGTCAGGGTGACAGTGATTGAGTCAGTGTGAGATGGTCAGAGTGACGGTGATGGAGTGAGTGAAAGTGGGTCAGGTTGACAGTGATGGAGTGAGTGTGAGGGCGTCAGCGTGACAGTGATGGAGTGAGTGTGAGGGGGTCAGGGTGACGGTGTTGGAGTGAGTGTGACGGGGTCAGTTTGACGGAGATGGTTTGAGAGTGAGGGGGTGAAGTTGGCAGTGAGGAGTGAGTGTGAGCGGGTCAGGGCGACCTTGATGGAGTGAGTGTGACGGTGTCAGGGTGACGACGATGGAGTGCGTGTGAGTGTTTCAGTGTAACTGTGATCGAGTTAGTGTCAGGGGTCAGAGTGACGGTGATCGAGTGAGTGTGAGGGGTTCACGGTGACGTTGATGGAGTGTGTGTGAGGGGATCAGTGTGACCGTGATGGAGTGTGTGTCAGGGGGTGAGGATTTCGGTGATGGATTGAGGTGTGAGGGTTTCAGTGTGTCGGTGATGGAGTGAGTGTGAGTGGATCAGGGCGACATTGATGGAGTGAGAGGGGTTCAGGGACAGTATCATGGAATGAGTGTGAGGTGGTCAGGGGGACGGTGATGGCTTAAGTGTGAGAGTGTCAGGGTGACAGTGATGAAGTGAGTGTGAGGGGGTCAGGGTGACATTGATGGTGTGAGTGTGAGTGTGTCGTGGTGACGGCGATGGAGTGCGTGTGAGGGGTTCAGTGTAACGGTGATGGAGTGAGTGTGAGGGATTCAGGGTGACGGTGATGGAGTGCGTGTCAGGGGATCAGGACAACGGTGATGGAGTGAGTGTCAGGGGGTCAGGACGACAGTGATGAAGTGAGTGTGAGGGGGCCATGGTGACGGTGTTGAAGTAAGTGTGAGTGGTTCAGGGTGATGGAGAGAATGTGAGGGAGTCAGCGTGGCGGTGATGGAGTAAGTGTGAGGCTGTCAGGGTGAGGGTAATGAAGTGTGAATGGGTCAGCGTGACAGTGATGGAGTGAGTGTGGCAGTGATGGAGTGAGTGTGACAGAATCAGGATGACCGTGATGGAGTGAGTGTGAGTGGGTCATGCTGATTGTGATGTAGTGAGTGTGAGGGGGTCAGAGTGATGGTGACTGAGTGAGTGTGAACAGGTCAGTGAAAGGGCAATTGAGTCGGTGTGAGGGGATCTGGGTGACGGAGATGGAGTGACTGTGAATTGGTCAGAGTGACGGAGATGGAGGGAGTGTGAGGGGTCAGAGTGATGGAAATGGAGTGATTGTGAGGGGATAAAGGTGGCAGTGATGGAGTGAGTGTGAGGGTGTCAGGGTGTCGGGAATAGTGTGAGTTTGAGAGGGTCAGGGTGACATTGATGGAGTGAGTGTGCGGGGGTCAGGGTGACAGTGATTGAGTCAGTGTGAGATGGTCACCATCACCAACACACTGAAACCCTCACACATCAATCCATCACCGAAATCCTCACCCCCTGACACTCACTCCATCACCGTCAAACTGACCCCGTCACACTCACTCCAACACCGTCACCCTGACCCCCTCACACTCACTCCATCACAGTGATGGAGTGAGTGTGAGGGTTTCAGTGTGACAGTGATGTAGTGCGTGTGAGGCGGTCAGGTTGAGGGTGATGTCGTGAGTGTGAGGGGGTCAGTATGACAGTTATGGACTGAGTGTGAGAGGGTCAGGGTGACTGTGATGAAGTGAGTGTGACTGGATCAGCATGGCGGTGTTGGTTTGAGTGTGAGGGGGTCATTGTGACGGAGATGCAGTGGGTGTGAGGGGGTCAGCGTGACGGTGATGGAGTGTATGTGAGGGGTCAGCGTGAGGGTGATGGAGTGAGTGTGAGGGGGTAAGGGTGACAGTGATAGTGTGAGTGTGACGGGTTCAGATTGCGGGTGATGGACCGAATGTGAGGGGATCAGCGTGGCGGTGATGGAGTGAGTGTGAGGCTGTCAGGTTGAGTGTGATGCAGTGTGAGTGGGTCAGAGTGACAGTGATGGAGTGAGTGTGAGTGGGACAAGGTGAGGGTGATGGAGAGAGTGTGAGAGCGTCAGGAAGAGGATGATGGAGTGAGTGTGTGGGAGTCAGGGTGGTGGTGATGGAGTGAGTCTGAGGGGGCAGCGTGACGGTGACGGAGTGAGTGTGAGGGATTCAGGGTGACGGTGATGGGGAGAGTGTGAGGGGTTCAGGGTGAGTTTCATGGAGTGAGCGTGAGGGGGCCAGGGTGACGATGATGGAGTGAGTGAGAGTGGGTCAGGGTGACAGTTATGGAGTGAGTGTGAGTGCGTCAGTGTGCCAGTTATGGAGTGAGTGTGACAGAATCAGGATGACCGTGATGGAGTGAGTGTGAGGGGGTCAGGCTGATGGTGATGGAGTGAGTGTGAGGGGGTCAGAGTGATGGTGACTGAGTGACTGTGAACAGGTCAGTGTAACGGTGATGAGGCTGAAAGAGAGAGGGTCAGGATTACGTGATGTAGAGAGTGTGAGAGCGTCAGTGTGACAGTGATGGAGTCAGTGTGTGGTGGGCAGGGTGACATTGATGGTGTGAATGTGAGCGTGTGAGGGTGACGACGATGGAGTGAGTGTGAGGGGTTCAGTGTGACGGTGATGAAATGTGTGTCAGGGGTTCAGTGCGACGGTGATGGAGTGAGTGTCAGAGGGTCAGGGTGACGGTGATGGAAAGTGTGAGAGGGCCAGGGTGACAGTGTTGGGGTAAGTGTGAGTGGATCAGGGTGATGGTGTTGGGAGTGAGTGTGATGGGGTCACGGTGACAGTGATGGAGTGCGTGTGAGGCGGTCAGGTTGAGAGTGATGTAGTGAGTGTGAGGGGATCAGTATGACGGTGATGGACTGAGTGTGAGAGGGTCAGGGTGACTGTGATGAAGTGAGTGTGACTGGATCAGCGTGGCGGTGTTGGTTTGAGTGTGAGGGGGTCATTGTGACAGAGATGCAGTGGGTGTGAGGGGGTCAGCGTGACGGTGATGGAGTGTATGTGAGGGGTCAGCGTGAGGGTGATGGAGTGAGTGTGAGGGGGTAAGGGTGACATTGATAGAGTGAGTGTGAGGGGGTCAGGCTGCGGGTGATGGAGCGAATATGAGTGGGTCAGCGTGGCGGTGATGGAGTGAGTGTGAGGCTGTCAGTTTGAGGGTGATGAAGTGTGAGTGAGTCAGGGTGACAGTGATGGAGTGAGTGTGAGGGGGACAAGGTGAGGGTGATGGAGAAAGTGTGAGAGCATCAGGAAGATGATGATGGAGTGAGTGTGTGGCAGTGATGGAGTGAGTCTGAAGGGGCAGGGTGACGGTGATGGGGAGAGTCTGACGGGGTGAGTGTGACGGTGTTGGAGTGAGTGTGAGTACGTCAGTGCGACAGTGATGGGGTGAGTGTGACAGAGGAGAAGGTGAGGTCTGCAGACGCTGGAGATCAAAGCTGAAACTTTATTGCTGGAACAGCACAGCAGGTCAGGCAGCATCTAGGGAACAGGAGATTCGACGTTTCCGGCACATGCCCTTCTTCAGGAATGAGCAGAGAGTGTTCAGCAGGAGAAGATAAAAGGTAGGAAGGAGGGACTTGGAGGAGGGGCGTTGGAAATGTGATAGGTGGAAAGAGGTCAAGGTGAGTGTGATAGGTTGGAGTAGGGTGGAGGCGGAGAGGTCAAGAAGAAGACTGCAGGTCAGGAAGGCGGTGCCGGGCTGGAGGGATTCGGCGGAGACAAGGTGGGGGGAGGGGGGATGAAGAAACTGGTGAAGTCCAAGTTCATCCCCTGTGGTTGGAGGTTTCCCAGTCTGAAGATAAGACGCTCCTCCTCCGACCGTCGCGTTGTTGTGGTTTGGCGGTGGATGAGTCCAATGACCTGCATATCCTCGGTGGAGTGGGAGGGGGAGTTGAAATGCTATGCTACAGGGTGATTGGGTTGGTTCGTCCGGGTGGCCCAGAGGTGCTCTCTGAATCGCTCCGCAAGTAGGCGGCCTGTCTCCCCAATATAGAGGAGGCCACACCGGCTGCAGCGGATGCAGTAGATAATGTGGGTGGAGGTGCAGGTGAATCTGTGGCGGATATGGAAGTTTCCTTTGGGGCCTTGGAGAGAAGTGAGAGGGGAGGTGTGGGCGCAAGTGTTGCACCTCCTGCGGTTTCAAGGGAAGGTGCCGGGAGTGGAGGTTGGGTTGGTGGGGGGTATGGATCTCACAAGGGAGCCGCGGAGGGAGTGGTCTCTACGGAAAGCTGATAGAGGAGGGGAGGGAAATATATCCTTGGTGGTGGGGTCCGTTTGGAGGTGGCGGAAGTGACGGCGGATGATGCACTGTACATGGAGATTGGTGGGGTGGTAGGTGAGGACCAGTGGGGTTCTGTCCTGGTGGCGGTTGGAGGGGCGGGGCTCAAGGGCGGAGGAGCGGGAAGTGGAGGAGATGCGGTGGAGGGCATCGTCGTACACGTCGGGGGCGAAATTGCGGTCCTTGAAGAAGGAGGCCATTTGTGTTGTGCGTATTTTGAACTGGTCCTCCTGGGAGCAGATGCGGCGGAGACGAAGGAATTGGGAGAATGGGATGGCGTTTTTACAGGGGGCGGGGTTGGAGGAGGTGTAGTCCAGGTAGCTGTGGGAGTCGGTCGGTTTGTAGTAGATGTCTGTGTTGATTCGGTCGTCTGAGATATAAACAGAAAGGTCTAGGAAGGGGAGGGAGGAGTCCGAGACTGTCCAGGTGAATTTGAGGTCGGGGTGGAATGTGTTAGTGTAGTGGATGAACTGTTCGACCTCCTCATGGGAGCACAAGGCAGCGCCGATACAGTCATCAATGTAGCGGAGGAAGAGATGGGGGGTGGGGCCAGTGTATTTGCGGAAGATGGATTGTTCCACATACCCTACGAAGAGGCAGGCATAGCTGGGGCCCATGCGGGTGCCCATGGCTACTCCTTTTGTTTGGAGAAAGTGGGAGGATTGGAAAGAAAAGTTGTTCAGGGTGAGGACCAGTTCAGTCAGTCGAAGGAGGGTGTGGGTGGAAGGGTACTGGGTGGTACGGCGGGAAAGGAAGAAGCGGAGTGCTTTGAGTCCTTCGTGATGGGGGATGGAGGTGTACTGGGACTGGATGTCCATGGTGAAGATGAGGCGTTGGGGACCGGGGAAGCGGAAATCCTGGAGGAGGTGGAGGGCGTGGGTGATGTCACAGACGTAGGTGGGGAGTTCTTGGACTAATGGGGACAGGACCGTGTCGAGGTAGGCGGAGATGAGTTCGGTGGGGCAGGAGCAGGCTGAGACAATGGGTCGTCCGGGGCAGTCAGGTTTGTGGATTTTGGGCAGGAGGTAGAAACGGGCGGTTCGGGGTTGTGGTACTATGAGGTTGGAGGCGGTGGATGTGAGGTCCCCTGAGGTGATGAGGTTATGGATGGTCTGGGAGATGATGGTTTGGTGGTGGGGGGTGGGGTCATGGTCAAGGGGGCAGTAGGAGGAGGTATCTGCGAGCTGGCGTTTGGCCTCAGTGGTGTAGAGGTCGGTGCGCCAAACTACTACTGCGCCTCCTTTGTCAGCTGGTTTCATGGTGAGGTTGGGGTTGGAACGGAGGGAGTGGAGGGCTGTGCGTTCCGAGGGTGAGAGTTTGGAGTGGGTGGGAGGGGTGTGGGAGTTCAGGTAGCGGTTAATATCGCGGCGGCAGTTTGCAATAAAGAGGCCAGCACGGGGTGTCCAGGTGGACGGGGTGTGTTGGAGGTTGAAGAAGGGGTCGTCAGAGGGTGGGTGAGGGTCTTGATTGAAAAAGAAGGCACGGAGGCGAAGGCGGCAGAAGAATCGTTCAATGTCACTCCGTGTATTGAATTCATTGACCCGAGAACGTGTGGGAACGAAGGTGAGACCCCTGCTGAGGACTGATCTCTCATCCTCAGAGAGCGGCAGGTCCGCAGGGATGGTGAACACACGGCAGGGCAGGGAGCTAGGAGGAGAAAGTGAGTCTGCAGATGCTGGAGATCAAAGTTGAAACTTTATTGCTGGAACAGCACAGCAGGTCAGGCAGCATCCAGGGAACAGGAGATTCGACGTTTCGGGCACAGGCCCTTCTTCAGGAATGCAGCAGGAGAAGATAAAAGGTAGGGAGGAGGGACTTGGAGGAGGGGAGTTGGAAATGTGATAGGTGGAAAGAGGTCAAGGTGAGGGTGATAGGTCGGAGTAGGGTGGAGGCGGAGAGGTCAAGAAGAAGACTGCAGGTCAGGAAGGCGGTGCCGGGCTGGAAGGATCCGGCTGAGACAAGGTGGGGGGAGGGGGGATGAAGAAACTGGTGAAGTCCAAGTTCATCCCCTGCGGTTGGAGGGTTCCCAGTCGAAAGATAAGACGCTCCTCCTCCGACCGTCGGGTTGTTGTGGTTTGGCGGTGGATGAGTCCAATGACCTGCATATCCTCGGTGGAGTGGGAGGGGGAGTTGAAATGCTGTGCCACAGGTTGGTTGGGTTGGTTCGTCCGGGTGGCCCAGAGGTGCTCCCTGAATCGCTCCGCAAGTAGGCGGCCTGTCTCCCCAATATAGAGGAGGCCACACCGGCTGCAGCGGATGCAGTAGATGATGTGGGTGGAGGTGCAGGTGAATCTGTGGCGGATATGGAAGTTTCCCTTGGGGCCTTGGAGAGAAGTGAGGGGGGAGGTGTGGGCGCAAGTGTTGCACCTCCTGCGGTTGCAAGGGAAGGTGCCGGGAGTGGTGGTTGGGTCGGTGGGGGGTGTGGATCTGACAAGGGAGTCGCGGAGGGAGTGGTCTCTACGGAAAGCTGATAGGGGAGGGGAGGGAAATATATCCTTGGTGCTGGGGTCTGTTTGGAGGTGGCGGAAGTGACGGCGGATGATGCGCTGTACAGGGAGCTAGGACCTGGTGTGGGACTGGAGCTGGATGTGGGGGCGGGGTTAGGCCTGGGGGCGGGGACAGAGGTCGGCGGGGGGGGCGTGGTTAGGCGCGGTGACGGAACTCGGCCGGGGGGCGGGGTTAGGCGCGGTGACGGATCTCGGCCGGGGGGCGGGGTTAGGCGCGGTGACGGAACTGGGCCGGGGGGCGGGGTTAGGCGCGGTGACGGAACTGGGCCGGGGGGCGGGGTTAGGAGCGGTGACGGAACTCGGCCGGGAGGCGGGGTTAGGCGTGGTGACGGAACGCGGCGGGGGGGCGGAGACACATGCGGCGATGTCCGAATGCAGGTCGCGACGTCACTGGAGGCGGAAGTAGCTGCGGCGACCACGGAGACAGAGTTTTTCCCCATACTCGCGGAGGTTTCCAATCTGTTGGCAATCTGAAGGGCAGGAGAGGCTGAAATGACAGAGTAACAATATTAACCAAAATGATGCAAGGAACGGGGTGGAGGGTGCAGTGGGAAAAGAGAAGAAACAGAAGATGGGGTTGTAAATTACAGGATCCTTACCAACTGTCATCTGAAAGGGATCGAAACAAAAGAAAACTGACAGCGATAACAAAGAGAGATACTCTGTCATGTCCCCTTCACTGTTTACAGGATGCATGATGACTGTCAGATTCTGAATCAATTCTTTCTGTTTCTCATTGTTAACTCAAATATGCCCATTTACTCTCAGTTTTCAGGAAATGGACCTGGAGTCAAGTGACCAATTCATTGGTTTTACAGAAATTCTGTTCCAACCCAGTTTCAGTGGGAGGACACAGGCAAATGTCCTCAGGCTGTTGGTGCAATGGGCCTGTCTTCTCAGGGCACTGTCATATCCCAAGAATTCTGTACTAACCAAAAACCCACTCTGTCTGTCACTGATGAGCAATCTTTGTTGACATGACAAAGAAAATTTACAGCCCAGGAACAGGCCCTTCAGCCCTCCAAACCTGATCCGATCCAAATCAACTGTCTAAACCTGTCGCCCAATACCTAAGTATCCCTCTGCTCCCCACCTACTCATGCATCTGTCCAGATACATCTCAAATTAATCTGCCATAGCTGCCTCTACTACCTCTGCTGGGAAGCCATTCCAGGCACCTACCACCCTCTGTGTAAAGTACTTGCCGTGTGTATCCCCCTTAATTTTTTCACCTCTCACCTTGAAAGTATGACCTCTCATTATTGAATCCTTCACCCTGGGAAAAAGCTCATCTCTACCTAGGAAAAAGTGAGGACTGCAGATGCTGGAGATCAGAGCTGAAAATGTGTCACTGGAAAAGCGCAGCAGGTCAGGCAGCATCCAGGGAACAGGGGAATCGACATTTCGGGCATAAGCCCTTCTTCAGGAATGAGGATTCCTCATTCCTGAAGAAAAGCTTATGCCCGAAACGTCGATTCTCCTGTTCCCTGGATGCTGCCTGACCTGCTGTGCTTTTCCAGTGACACATTTTCAGCTCATCTCTATCTACCCTGTCTCTCCACTTCATGATTTTGTAGACCTCAATCATGTCCCCCTCAATCTCCTTTTTTCTAATGAAAATAAACCTAACCTACTCAACCTGACCAGAACTATATGCAGTATTCCAAATGTGACCAAACCAAAGTCCTATACGAGTGTAACATGATCTGCCAGCTCTTATAGTCAATACCCTGTCCGATGAAGGCCTTCTTGACCACTCTATCCACCTGTGCCGCAACCTTGAGGGTACAATGGACCTGCACTCCCAGATCTCTCTGCTCATCAACTTTCCCTGAGGCTCTTCCGTTTACAGTACAATTCGCTCTAGAAATAGACTTCCCAAAATGCATCACCTCACGTTTACCTGGATTGAACTCCACCTGCCACTTCTCTCCCCAACTCTCCAGTCTATCTATATTCTCCTGTATTCTTTGACAATCCCCTATGCTTTCTGATAGTTCACCAATCTTCGTGTCATCTGCAAACTTGCTGATCATACCAACAGTGCCCTCTTCCAGATCATTTATGTATATCACAAACAATAGAGGCCCCAGTACAAACAACAGTGTCCCTGCAGAACCTTTCTCCATTTCGAGAAACTCCCTTCAACTACTACTCTCTGTCTCCTGTTGCTCAACCAGTTCTTTATCCACCTAGCTAGGACACTCCACACACCATGTGGCTTCACTTTCTCTATTGGTTTACCATGGTGAACCTAATCAAATGCCTTACTAAAGTTCATGTGTTTGACATCTACAACCCTTCCTTCATCTATCAACTTGGTCACTTCCTCAAAGAACTCTATTAAGTTGGCAAACGCACAATCTCGCCCGCACAAAACCATGCTGCCAATCATTGATAAGCCCATTCTGTTCTAAGTATATATAGATCCTATCCCTCAGTACCTTCTCCTACATATTTCCCACCATTGACATCAGGTTCACTGGTCAGTAGTTACCTGGAATATTCCTTCTACCTTTATTGTACAGGGGCACAACATGAGCAACCCTCCAGTCCTTCTGCACCTCACCTGTTTTTAGGGATGCTACAAAGATATCTGTCAGGGCCCCAGCTATTTCCAGTCTCGCCTCCCTCAGCAATCTGGGATAGATCCCATCTGGTTCTGGGGATTTGTCCATCTTAATAACCTCTAGCCTACCCAAAACAACTTCCTGACTGATGTTAACGTGATCCACGCTAATCAAATATGTATCTCTAATCTCGACATTCATCATGTCCCTCTCTTCTGTGAATATTGATGCAAAGTAATCATTCAGAATCTAACCCATTCTCTCAGGTTCAACACACAGCCTTCCTTCATTATCCTTTAGTTACCCGCTTGCTTCTTATATAAGAATAAAAGGCTTTGGGATTGTCCTTAATTCTGCTTGCTAAAGTTATTTCATGACTCCTTTTAGCCCGCTTGATTCATCATTTAAAACTGGTCCTACTCTTCCAATATTCTTCCAGGGCCCGTTCTGTTCTTAGCTGCCTTGACCTGATGTACGCTTCCCCTTTCCTCTTGGTTAGTTGTATAATTTCTCCTGTCATCCACAGTTCACGAATTTTGCCTTTCCTATCCTTTGCTTTCAATGGGACATGCCTACCTACCCTGCACTAACTTTAAGCTATCTTTGAAAGCCTCCCAAATATCAAATGTGGACTTCCTTTCGAATAGCTATGTCAAATCCACATTTCCCAGCTCCTGCCTAATTTTGATATAACTGGCTTTGACCCAGTTTAATACTCTTCCTTTAGGACCACTCTCATCTTTGTCTACAAGTATTCTAAAACTTATAGAATTGTGGTCACTGTTCCTAAAGAAATCCCCCTCCACAACTTTTACCACCTGACCTTGCTCTTTCTCCAACACCAAGTGCAATATGGCCCCTTTCCTCATCGGAATATTGACATACTGCTCTAAAAACATTCTCCTGGACGCTTCTTATAAGTTATGCCCCATTCAGACCTCTGACACTACGTGTATCCCAGTCAATGTTGGGAAAATTAAAATCTCCCATCAGTACTACCCTGCTGCCTCTACATCTTTCCAAAAAGAATGTTTACCTATTCATTCTTCTACTCACGCTCACTGTTAGGAGGCCTGTAATACAGCCCTAACAATGTAACTGCACCCTTATTTCTCAGCTCCACCCATAATGCCTCGCTACTCAAGCCCTCCATCGTGTCCTTTCGCACAGCCGTGCTATCATCCCTGACCAGCAATGAAACTCCTCTCCCACCTTTGATTCCCTGCCTGTCCTATCTGAAGCGTCTATATCCTGGAGAGATAATGAAGGGGCTGGAACAGGATAAGGAGGGTGTAGGTGCTGGAAGGAAATTATAGAGATAACGAGGGGTGTTGGAGCTGGAGGAATTTACAGAGGTATGGGTTGGAGGCTGTTGGAGAGATATGGAATAATGTTGATGGTCAAGATGGCTTCTCACACAGGGAGGGATGTAACTGCTGGATGGTGACACAGAAAGAGGAAGGGATGTCGGGGATAGGGACAGATGCAGTGTCTGGGGAATGTTACAAAGATAGGGATGAGTTTGGTTGGATGGTGGAATTGAAAGAGATAGTGAGGTTTGTAGGTTTGGAAGGATTCTAGGTGCTTTAGGAGGTTACAGAGATAGGGATGGGTGCTGGGGCTGAGGGACGTTATAGTGAGGGTTTCAGTAACTCCCTGTTTGATCGCAGTGAGGCCTCTTGAACTGGACAGGTCAAAGTGTGACCTCACCGTGTACATCACAGAGAGAGCTCAGACATCACAATTGGTTTATAAACTGGCTTCATCGGAGACACGAGGCTGCTCCAGGAAACACAGGGAAGGAAACACTGACTGTGCCTCTGTCTGATCTGTCTGAGAGTGAATGTGATCAGCAAGAAGATCAAAACAGTTTCATTTCACAGACACCACATTATATTGTGTAAATCCCATTAGCGAGGTGATCAGGCAGAAGGTGGTGAGGTTTGAAAGGTCCCTGAAAAAAATCTTTGTCTTGAGGTTTTGGTGGAGATAGGGGAAGACAAGACAAGCTGCTTGATCGATGGGAGGAATGAATCCAGTTTGTGGCTAGAAGGAGAGATGAGGGCTGGGAAGGGAGTCGGGGATAGGAAAGGGGGTTACTTGAAATTGGAAAACTCAGTGTTGAGTACTCCGTGTTGCAGGCTGCCCAGATGGAAGATGAGGTGTTGTTCCTCCAATTTGTAGTTTAATTTGTTGTGGCAGTAGAGGAAGCCAAGGATTGTCATGTCAGAAAGGAAGTGGGAAGGGGAATTAAAATGGCCTGTGACTGGGAGGTCTCGTCGGCCTCTGTGAGCCTGGCTGAGATGCTTGGAAAACCATTCACTAAGTTTACCTTTGGTCTCCCAGATGTAGAGAAATCCACACCAGAAGCACTGGACACAGTAAACTAGGTTGGAGGAGAGGCAGGTGAACCTCTGTCTCACCAATGATGCAAAACCTACCAGCACACCACCCCCATCACCTCCATCCAGTGCCCCAAACAGTCCTTACAGGTGAGACAATTTCAGATAACCCCCTTTCCCATCCCCTGATTCCCTTCCTAGCCCCTCCCTCTCTCTCCCTTCCATTCCTCTCATCGACCCTTCCTCCAAGCCACCAACCGGATTCACTCCTCCCATTCACCAACCAGGTCATCCCCTCTACCTGTCTTCACCGATCCCCATCACCTTGCCCCTGCCAACCCCTTTATCTGCAGCTCCCCACAAACCCACCCCCAGTCCTGAAGAAGAGTTACCCCCAAAATATTGCCTTCTCCACCTCCTGATGCTGCCTGGCTTGCTGTGTTCTTCCAACCTCCTGCTTGTCTCCCTTGGAATTCAACATCTGCAGTTTTGTTTTGTCTCTGAGCAAGGAAATGGTCAGCCTGTGGAATGTGGGATTCTGGGAGGTTTCCTATCTCCTGGAAATGTGACAGTGTGCATCAACTGGAGTTCTGTTTTCGAGAATGGGAGTAACTGTAGGCCATCCACGGGACTGAGGATGAGGGGAATAACACATTTATGGAGGTGGCTACATCACAGTTAGTGTGTATGGGCAAATAAGGAATACGTGACAGCCAGGTATCTCAGCAGTCCCCTGAGATGATCGAGATCAGACATCAGTTTCCTGCTTTGGAAGCTTGTAATGGAAAGAATTCATCAGAGGAATGCAGACAGAGTCACGTCAGCTGGACAGGGTGGTAGGAAGAGTGGGTACACAATACTGATAATGGGTTCGTTAGTTAGGGAAACAGAGTGGAGTTTCTACAGTTATAAACATACCTTCAGCATGCGATGATAACCTCCTTGCTACCAGGGTCAAGGAAATCACAGAACAGCTGCAGGAAATTCTGCTGCATGAAGATCAAACGACAGAGGTATTGCTCCATGTTGGTGACAAAGACCGAGGTGGGAATGCAGGGATGTGGTCCATGAAACAGATTTGAGGCAGCAAGGAATGAGATTGAAAAGCAGGATGTGGAACACAGTATTCTCAGAATCACTGCCAGTCCCATGTGTTGATCAGAAACGAGCAGAATAATTGGATGGTCGAACATGTGTCTGGAAAACGGGTTCAGAAGGTCAGGCAGCATGTTTCAAGGCATTAGGACCAGCTCTGGAGCAGGTTAGAACTCAACAAGATGGACAGTTTACGTCTTGGTAGGACTGGAATGAACATCCATACAATTCCCCCAAATAGGTTTGTGAGTGCTGTTGGGGAGGTGATAATCAAGATTAGAAATGGCTTGGGAATGTAAGTGGCATCTTGGCTTCAAGGGAAGGCTGCATTCATAGCAGAACATCGAACACTTTCATATTGAGTTTATGCAACAAGACTCACAGAATCCGAAAAAAACAAATGAAATCAGTGGAAGAACATGGAACATTTTGGATACACGAGTGAGAATTTAAAATAAGAATTTGGAGGACAATATGCCTGTGTTGGTTCTTGCAATCACAGGATGATCAGGGAAAATTGGGATATGCTGGGATACGCAAAGCAGGAGGGAGGAAGACATTTGGACAAAGTAAAGGTATGGAGTTTATAATCTAGTCTCAGTCGATATTTTAAATTCTCACTCATGTATTCAGGATGTTCAGAAAGAGAATAAAAGTGAATGGGAGAAGTGGTGTTAAAAATGTTTCAATACATCGATAACTCAGCGAATGAGCATCATTATAATATCTGTAGGTGGTGTAACAGTACCACGGAACATTGTTAATGATCATTTCGGCTTCAAATAAAAAATAGTTGGGAATATTCTTTAAAGAAAGGAAAATTCAGATTATTGCTAGAACCCTCATTACAGTTTTCTCTGTGCAATACTGAGATGTCATCTGATGAATACAAATAGCAACAAATCGATCAAAAGAAAAAGTGACAGTGAACCAAACAGAACAATCAACTGTCAAGCGGCTCAGGGCATAGATGGCGCTACAAACAAGAGTCATGTCCAGAAGGCACCATGGATAATAATAGTAAGTAAACTTATGAAGCATGATATCAAAAGTAACGTACAGTAGATCAGACACTGCCATGGTTACCAGATAGCGAGTGGTGCATGTCGAAAGACCACACTTTCCCACAGACAAGATTAGAATTGCTGCTGGACTAACTGTGAGAGAGAGAAAGGAAAAAAAGAGACAAAGTTACTGGTCAAATATTCTCTATGCATGATGTATTTTAGCACAAAGATAATTGTTGCTCTGTGTCTTATCATCTGAACCATTATAGTAACACCTCTCAAATCAAACAATTGCCCTTCTAGAGACACATAGGGAAATGCATCAGGAGCAAATCACTCCCAGAAACATGTTAATATACTCAATATTAACAATATTAATATACTCAATATTTTTGGGGGAAAGTAGAAGTTGTTTCTTCTCTTTCACAGGTTACTGTGACTGGCAGGAGTTTCCTATAAGACCACAACATCTGTTCCTCTCCCCCACACACTAACTCTCTGTTCCTCTCCCCCAACACACACACACTCTCTTTCTCTCTCTCACACACACACACACACACACATAAGTCAATGAGTGAATTTGCATTTGCAGAATTGTATTTGCAGATGCATTCTATTTTATATTATTGACCAGAGACAAAGTAATTTGTGTTTTAACTCATCCATAAACACACCCTTGGCAAAAGCAAATTCAGCAAAACAGTGTGATTCTCATTGCGGTCTTCTCATTCTAACGCAGCAAAATGAAATACTGAAAGAACCCTCAAGATTTTTTTGTAGCAGCAGAGAGAGAGCTCTATTGACAGTTTTAATTCCAAAACACCAAGTTCAACAACAGATAGCAGAATCTAAAACTTTGGGAGTTTGTGAGCCTGACTCCATCCACTCAGGATGTTGTGTAAATTTTAAAAATATCAAAGCTATTTACTCTGCTTTCCAAGGAGCAGACACCTCACCATTAGTTGACAATAGCTCTCTTCAAGAGAAACAGGACAAAATAAATCTCTCTTAAAGGCATATTTCCGACACACTGTAGTCCCATGTAGACCAGACTGTGTTAGAATGAAAGCTTTCCTTCTCTGAAAGACATTTGTGAAGGAGATGGGATTCTTTTTTCCTGACAACTGATAACAGTTTAGTGGTCACCATTAGACTGTTAAGTCTAGATTTGTATTGAATTCACCATCTGCCATTGGGGATATCGAACCCAGCTCCCCTTGTTCTCTGAACTCATTGTCTCACAAGACCAAAACATCATCATCTCCCCTAATCTTTGACATTGGACTGGATCCACAGCAGCAGTCCCTGATACCATGCTCCAAGAAGGCAGTGGAGTAGGATGTTCCAGCCAGAACTCATCTGCGCCACGTGTTCTTCTTTCTCTTTTCCTGTCCTTTTCTTCCTGGCCGCTGGTGAGCAATGATTCCTTGCCTGTAGAGATGATTCCCAGCCTCTGGAAACCACTCCCGTCCTCTGGGGAGCAAAAGTCCTTGCCAGCAGAGATGATGTGCACCCTTTGGTGATGACTCTTGGCCTGGCACAGAAGCCTCCTCTCACGGTCTCTTGGCCTGGCCCAACAGCTTCCTGGCATGTTGTGGGCAGCCTTATGGTTCCCATAGCAGCATTCCGGTGAGGCGTGACATCCTCCTGGCCTGTTGCAAGGGCCTCCCAGCCTAGCGCAGCAGCCTTTCAGCATGGCGTGCCATCCTCCCATCCTAGCGCAGTGGCCTCTCAGTGTGGCATCCTCCTGACCTGGTACAGTAGCCTTACAGCACAGTGACCTCCCTGCCTGGTGCAACAGCCTCCCGGGGTAATATGGCAACGGTCTAGTCTGGCGTAGCAGCCTCCTTGCATAGCGGCTTCCCGGCATTGTGTGTCACTGGTGCGAACTGAAAACTAGCTGCCAGCGTGGTCTGCTGTCCTGAACTTTTACTTTTGTATCTCAGTCGGTACTGTAATTGGTGAGGTATAAACTCCTCACTGTACTCACCGTGTATATGTGACAATAAAGGCTATTCTATGTTTGCTCTCCTAGAACAAAATTGTGGTGTAATTCTGGTGATCTCCATGGAGAGTGCTAGTTAAACCATGAAGACTCCTAGCCCTAGTGTGTGCTCCAAATCTGGGAGGGGGATTTCCATTCACAGGGAGAGGGACTAGGAGAGAAGGTTGGGTGCATGAACCTGGACATCAGGTAAGAAGCTTTACTGAATCCCAGATAAAGTATCTGATTTCTAAACTGGAAAGATGCAATGAACTATGTTACATGGAGTCAGATTTTATTGGGTGTGAAGACTGTGGTTTAAAGGCTTGAACATGTGGAGGAATTCCATCACAAATATTGGAAGTTGGGTGGCATGGTGGCTCAGTGGTTAGCACTGCTGTCTTGCAGCACCAAGAAGACAGGTTCAATCCCAGCTTCTGGTGACTGTGTGCTGATTACACATTCTTCCTGGGTCTGTATCAGTTTCATCTGGGTGCTCTGGTCTCCTTACACAGTCCAAAAATGTGCAGGGTCGGTGGATTGGCCATGGGAAACACAGCATTACTGGGATTGAGAGGCAGGTGTTTGAGTGGGACGCTCTTCAGAGAGTTGGTGTGGACTTGTTGGGCTGAAGGACTTGTTTCTACACTGTGCAGATTTTTTTAAAAAAGCACTTCTTTTAATTTTGGTGCAATCTAACCTGGGACATGGTGGTTGGATTCACTGCTGAATACCTTCAAAGTTCTGATTGTCAGTATGTTCAGTCCTGTGCATGAGGGAGTGACTCAATGTCCAATCATTCACCTGTCCATAATGTTGAGGGCATCCATTTCTGGTTACTGTGGAGTGATTCCATATCTTGTACTGTCCTTCATAAAGTGTGGATATAAAATTCTGGAGGCAATCTGAGCTGTGGAGACTCCAAAACTGAATGCAAACATTTTGCAGTTAATGTCCATGTCAGGTGTCTCCCATTCTCTACTTTATTGATCCCAGATGTCTTCTTGTGGATGTTGTGGTCTTATAGGAAACTCCTGCCAGTCACAGTAACCTGTGAAAGAGAAGAAACAACTTCTGCTTCCCCCAAAAAATATTGAGTGGAGTGTTTAGAGGTGGAGTGGTCGATAGCCACATTTGATACCCATGAGGATGGCCTCAACGGGATCTGGGGTTCATGTTCCACTACAGTTGACTCCACTACAATATACGCACACATACACACACATTCTTATATGCACATACACTCACATTGACCCACTCACATACATATTCTATCTCTCAGCCACACACACATATAATCCCCACTTGCACACCCTCTCATAGGTTATACTCCGTCACACTCACAGTCTATCAAGCATACACACTCGCGCGCGCGCGCACACACACACACACACACTCTCCCTTACACACACACATGCAGACACATGCATGCACATACACACACGCTCCTCTCTCCCTCACATGTACACACACAGACATTTAAGTCAATGGGCTGAATTGTATTTGCAGATACAATTTATTTTGCTCAAAAAGCACATAACTTGCAGGCAGTGAATGCAGGCAGTTAATCCATGTAACATTTTATAAGTTCCTACGTTGGAACTAGAACCAGTCTGACTCAAGGATGGAATACAGATCGTCTCTAACCTCACACATTTAATGCATTGTCTGAGCAGTATTGTCAATTTTTTTGTAAAACCTTAAGTTATCTCGGGAATATGACTTGAAAGAAATTCTGGAATTTACATATTAATGAACTAAAACCCGCAATCCTTTCTAAAAGAAAGACTTAACAGCAATCTAGATTTCTTCAATATATTGTATCAGTTGCATGACACTATGATCTTGTGCTCTAAATTCTGTGTCTTATGAACCTGCCCCATGAGCTACCTAATGAAGGAGAGGTGTTCCGAAAGCTACTACAGGTACACAATCCTTTATCTGAACCCTCAGGACCAGTTGGTTTTCGGAATTCAGAAGTTTTTTGCATTTCAAAATAAGTGACTGTTTAATTGTGAAATTTTTAAAAATTGTACTGAACAGCAGTCTCATTGGTGAGTATTACAGGCCCTGAGACAGAATTGATGCCAGCCAGTGCTGGGTCATGCCCCCACATTACATCTGAGTGATGTGGGTTGAGTGGTTATGGAGTTGGGTTAACTGTTTGCACGCCAAACAACTTTGTGAATGAGAAAAATCTTCACAAAAGGAACTTAGGATTTGGGAGCTTTTCAGATTTCAGGATTTTGAATAAAGGATTGACTACCTGTGCTTCTAAATAAACCTGTTGAACTATAAAAGCAAATTACTGCGGATGCTGGAATCTGAAACCAAAAGAGAAAATGCTAGAAAATCTCAGCAGGTCTGGCAGCATCAAAGCTTTGACAAAGGGCCAGTTAGACTTGAAATGTCAGCTCATTTCTCTCCTTACAGATGCTGCCAGACCTGCTGAGATTTTCCAGCATTTTCTCTTTTGGCTGTTGAACTATAAGTTGGTGTCGTATGATCTGATTAAGATCTGATTAAGGAACAGATATTCTGTAAATGCAATTCAAACAGTCCTGAGTTTGTCACACTTTAGAGTTAACACTTGCTTCTTTGGAAGCGGCTGGGAATAAAAAATGGGCAATGTGTGACATAGTCGGGACAACCGACAAAGTCAGAATATTTGTCATTATCATACGAAAAGAAGAGAAATGCCCGCAACTCGAGAAATTGGATTTGTGAGTTCTGTTCGTGACATTAAATATGCTGGGCAAAATCGAGTCGTAATGTCTTAAGTCAAATGTCTCATTCAAGATTTTCTCTATTTAATGGCCCACATTCTGCATTCTGTACTGTTAATTCTCTGACATGCTCTCAAACTCAATTATTAATCATAGTCACAATATTGCAGATACTAAACTCAGTTATTTGTTGAAACAGATATTTTTATTCCTATTAATATTTTTTTATTCCTGTATGTCCATCCTCCTATTCACGTGTCCACTCCACCCCCTTCCATGAACCAATCACAATTACCCCCACCTGCATCCACCTATCACCATCTCACCTGCCTTTCCCCCAGCCCTACTCCCCATTTATTTCTGAGCTCCCGTCCCCTTCCCTCCCTCGTCCCAATGAAGGATCCCAGCCCAAAACATCATCGACTTCCCTGCTCCTCCAATGCAGACTGACCTGCTGTGCTTCTCCAGCTCCACATTGTTGACTTATATTTGTTTATCTCCAGCGGATCATTTAACTTTGGAAACTTTGGACCAAACATATCCACCCAACTGAGAATATTTTCCCACATGCAATCCATCACATTTCCAAGCTACATTCATGGCTCCATTTGTGAACAGATCAGAAATGATAAATATAATAAAAATAAAGCATCACATGGTTTCAAATAAGTTATCATTCTATTTCCCACTGCAGTCAGACATTCCATTGCATTCAGTTCCTCACAAACAATTACAATTTATAGTCTGAGATATACCTCACGGGTATTCTGCTATTAGTGCTCCACATTTACTCCAATACTATATTTACAGATACCCACAGAAAAACAAGAATACTGGCTCAGAAGTTCATATCTGAGCAGTTACCCACACTCTGTACAATTCCACAATGACACATCCTCTTAGCAACATGAGGTTCCAGCCTGAGGTTTATGATCCCCATTCAGTACAATTCCATGATCAGAGTGATTCCTGGAGATCTGGATCAACAGTACACAACATTACAATCAATCTCTGGATAATGCAGAGTGTCTGTGAGCTACAGACAGAGTTTCTTTCCTCAGTTGAGGAATTACACCATAGAGTAAGTTTGAAAATGTTAACTGCAGACATTAATCTCACACAATGGAAACTCGCATTAACCCAGTGATCTGTCCTCACCAATGTCATGACCCCACACATCCACTGACTGATAAAAACCCACAAGATGGTCAAAGCCATCTCGGCTGACCCTCACTTTTTACTCCATAATAACCTGCTGTATCCATTGATTAGCACTGCTGCCTCACAGCGCCTGAGACCCGGGTTCAATTCCCTCCTCAGGCGACTGTGTGGAGTTTGCACTTTCTCCCCGTGTCTGCGTGGGTTTCCTCCGGGTGCTCCGGTTTCCTCCCACAGTCCAAAGATGTGCCGGTCAGGTGAATTGGCCATGCTAAATTGCCCGTAGTGTTATTTAAGGGGTAAATGTAGGGGTATGGGTGGGTTGCGCTTCGGCGGGTCGGTGTGGACTTGTTGGGCCGAAGGGCCTGTTTCCACACTGTAATGTAATCTAATCTAAAAAATCCTCCAAACCTGGCAATATCCTTGTAAATCTTCTCTGAACCTTTTCCAGTACAATATCTTTCCAAAAGGAAGGAGACCAGAATTGCACCCAATATTCCTAAAGTGGCCTAACCAATGTCCTGTACAGCTGCAACATGGCCTCCCAACCCCTGTACTGAATACTCTTGACCAATAAAGGGAGGCATAACAAACGTCGCCTTCACTATCCTATCTACCTGTGACTCCACATTCAAAGAGCTATGAACCTGCACTCCAAGGTCTTTTTGTTCAGCAACACTCCCTCGGACCTTACTATTAAGTGTATAAGTGCTGCTAAGATTTCTGGCTGTGACAGTTGCTCCATTTTTGAGGTTGTTTTAGGTGTTTGAGGTGATTTCCTCGAATTTCAGGAGTAGCAATTACTGTTTTATTTGCTGTTGTATTGTTATGGAACTTTGGAGAGTTATTGATTAGATTCCCTACAGTGTGCAAATAGACCCTTTGGCCCAACAAGTCCACACCGACCCTCCAAAGAGTAACCCACTCAGTCCCATTTCCGTCTGGCTAATGCACCTAACATTATGGGTATTTTAGCATGGCCAATTCACCTGACCTTCACATCTTTGGACCTGTGGGAGGAAACCGGAGCACATGGAGGAAACCCACGCAGACACGGGGAGAATGTGCAAACTCCACACAGTCACCCAAGGCTGGAATCAAACCTAGGACCCTGGTGCTGTGAGGCAGCAGCACTAACCACTGAGCCATCGTGCCGCCCAAACTGAGAAGGTGACCAAACTGATGGAGGAGGGTAAAACTGTTGATGTGGTGTATATGAATTTCAGTCAGGCGTTTGATAAGGTTCCCCAGGGTAGGCTAGTTCAAAAAACTATGGAAGCATGGGATTGAAGGTAATTTAGTGGGTTGGATCAGAAATTGGTGAGCTGAAAGAAGACAGAGGGTGGTGGTTGATGGTAAATGTTCATCCTGGTGTACTGCAAGGATCTGTGTTGGGTCCATTGCTGTTTGTCATTTTATAAATGACCTGGAACAGGGCACAGAAGGATGCATTAATAAATTTGCGGATACCACTAACGGCGATGGAGTAGTGGACAATGCCGAACAATGTTACAGGTTACAGAGGGACATAGATAAACTGCAGAACTGGGCTGAGAGGTGGCAAATGGAGTTTACTGTGGGAATGTGTGAGGTGATTTACTTTGGAAGGAGTAACAGGAATAAAGAGTACTGGCCTAATGATAAGATCATTGGGAGCGTAGATGGGCAAAGATCTCAGTGTCCATACAAAGACCCCTGAAAGTTGCCACCCACGTTTAGGTTTAAAGAAGGCATACAGTGTGTGAGGTTTTATTGGTAGAGGGATTGGGTTTTGGAGCCACGAGGTCATGTTGCAGCTGTACAAAACTCTGGTGCAACTGCACTTGGAGTACTGTGTACAGTTTTGGTCACTGCATTATATGAAGGACGTGAAACCTTTGGAAAGGTTTCAGACAAGATTTACTAGGATTGCCTGGTATGGAGGGAAGGTCTTATGAGGAAAGGCTGGGGGACTTGTTTTCATTCGAGACAAGAAGGTTGAGAGGCGACCTAATTGAGACGTATAAGATAATCAGAGAGTTAGATAAGGTAGACAGTGAGAGCCTTTTTCCTGAGATGGCAATGGCTCATACGAGGGGACATAACTTTAAATTGAGGGGTGATAGATATGGGACAGATGTCCGAGGTAGTTTCTTTACTCAGAGAGTAGGAGGGGCATGGAAAACCCTGCCTGCAACAATAGTATACTCACCACCATCGAGGGCTGAATGACCTCTCCTGCGCTGTATTGTTCTGTGTTCTATTTTCACCGTGAGGAATTGAATGGAAACTAAATTTGCTATTGTTGAATATAAATGTGCAATTCAAAGACACAGAGACCTGACACTATGTTATTTCCTCTTTTAAACTTCTCATGTTTTTGTGTTAATTTGCCCAGACGTGTGTGTCAGAGTATTCAGTGAGGAAGAGTGAACAGGAGCCTGTCGTTGCATTTCCCTCTCTGGCCTGCAGTGAAAGATTACATTCCTGCCTCAGGTAACTGTCTGTGTGGGGTTTGCACATTCTCCCTGTGCCTGCGTGGGTTTCATCAGTTTCCTCCCACAATCCAAAGATGTGCAGGTCAGGTGAATTGGTAATGCTAAATTGCCCACAGTGTTAGGTGCATTCGTCAGCAGCAAATATAGGGGAATGGGTCTGGGTGGGTTACTCTTCAGAGGGTCAGTGTGGACTTGTTGGGCCAAATGGCCTGCTTCCATACTCTGAGCAATCTAATCTCATCTCATCTAATACTCACCTACCTCCATATCATTTATTTTTCTACCCACTTCATTCACTGAGAACAGATTACTTGATATGAATGTTACTTTTGTGTGTATGTAATTCATCTCTTGGTTTTGCTTGTGTTGTTCCACTTCCTACTAATTGTTGCTGATTACTAACAGCACTTTACACTGGCTTTACACCTCCAGTCTCTGTCATTTTGCCCCTCAGATGGAGTCATTCCTTGCCCATGAGGAAAGGAGTGTTATCATGTTGCTGCTCCTCCTTCTCCTTTCGGTCCATTCCTCACGTGGACTCCTCGTTCCGTTCTCTGCTGCACCTAATGTTGGCTCTGAGTTACTTTGATTGATTCACCAATTGAATTATTTTTATAACTGGATATGTCACGGCGTACTTTAACTGGTCTCTGAAATGTTTCTGTGTCACCACATAAATAAGGGCATTTGTGCAGCAACTGAAGTTCCTCAGCATGTATCCAATCTGACCAAAGAGACGAAAAGAAACTTTATCCAAGGAATAACCAGCATTAAAGAAATATAAAATATGCAACAACCAGAGAAGTATGAAGCTGGCAGATATGGCAAAGAGTACAATCACAGAATTCTTCCTGCTCTCCACCTCTGGATCATTCTGTGTTTTTCTCTGACCTCTCAGTTCCTTCCGCACCTTAATGGCCTCGAAGATATGTCTGACAGTCAGAATGTTGATAAAGAGAATAAAAGTGAATGGGAACAATGGTGTTAAAAAAGTCTCAAAATATCTAAAACCTATCCACCGAGGATCATTATAATAACCAGACCAGGTATAACAGTACCATGGAACATTGTTGATCATCTTTCCAGGTCTATATACAAAGGCATTTGGAATGTTCTTTAAACAAAAGAAGATGCAGATTGTTGCTAGAACCCTGGTTGCAGTTTTCCCTGTGCAATACTTAGTTTTCATCTCATGTAAACAAATGGCAACAAATCGATCAAAGGAAAAAGCAATGGTGAACCACACAGAACAATCAATGGTCAAGCGGTTGAGGACATAGAGAATGGTACAAACAGGAGTGATTTGCAGGAAACACGGTGGATAATAATAACGTTGAAATCGGTGAAGGATGATACAAAAAACAATGAACAGTAGATCTGACACTGTCATAGCCACCAGATAGTGAGTGCTGCATGTAGAAAGGCCACATTTGCCCCAAGCTAAGTTTACAATCACCACTAGACTTACTGAAAGAGAAAAAAAAGGTTTTAAGTTATTAATCAAAGTTTTTTTGTGCCTGAGCCCAGACTGTAAGTAATGACACAAAGATAATTGTTGTTCCATGTCATATGAAGCTTAAAGAATCTGAACCACATCTCTCTAAATTAATCATTTGCACTTTTAAAGGATATAGGAGAACATGAGCAGCAGATTACTCACAGAAACACGGTCATATACTCAAGGTGGTTTTGGGTCAGCAGCTGCTTTACAGGTTAGTCTAACTGGCTGACATTTCCCCTAAGTCCCCAGCATTCACACAAAGACACCTGGTATTAGGAAAACAAAGAACATCAGACACCTAACATGGATATTGATCGCAAAATTTCTGTATTCGGTTTTGGAGTCTCCATAGTTCAGTTTGCCTCCAGAATTCTATATCCACACTGTATGAACTGCAGGAGAGGGCATTTAATCACTCCACAATGTCCAGGAAGGCTGGGTTCTATATTATGGACGAACAAATGATAAGGCATTGAATCTCTCCCTCGTGCACAGGATTGAACATCCTGACCATCTGAACCATGAAGGTGTTCAGCAGCAAATCCAATCACATTGTACCAAGTTGGATAGACACTACAATCAGGAAGACTTCAACATTTGACCCAACTCCTCCACCTGTCCAAGTTTGTACAACATAGCCCTCAGCAAATAAAACCTGAATTCATGCAACTTTGGTCACTCTAACTGTCCTGAAGAAGAGCCCTGCTTGAGACCTCTACTTTCTTCCTCCTGAGATGCTGCCTGACCTGCTGTGCCTTTTCCAGCACCATGCTCTATCTGCAGCCCCCATAGTCTCCTCATTCCTAATGACCTGCTGAACCCACCCATTGCCCTGCTTTATCTGGGCTCCCATTTGGAGCGAGCTGCCTGAGCAAGATCCACCAACACAATCCCTTTCCATCAAGGAATGGGAAACACCAGGTGTCACTGAGAGGTGGGTTGTTACAAAACCCATCTGACCGATAGCAGACTGTGAACTACCACAGAGAGAGGGTGGTCTTCCAAAACTAGCCAGGGGCCGGTGATCAGCCAAACTCCATTAATGTGGTCTCTGTCTAAACCCATTCTGCACATTTTAGAAAAACACAATGCTGAGGACCCTCCTAACTGACAAACTTTAAACTCAGTCAGTAAGGACACTATTATCTGACAGTGGGATTTGCCTTCCTAAACGAAAATATATTATTATCAGTTGTTGATAGAGCATAGAACATTGCAGCGCAGTACAGGCCCTTCGGCCCTCGATGTTGCGCCGCCCTGTCATGCTCATCTGAAGCCCAACCCACCGACACTATTCCATGTACGTCCATATGCCTGTCCAATGACGACTTAAATGCACTTAAACTTGGCGAATCTACTACCATTGCAGGCAAAGCATTCGAGACCCTTACTACCCTCTGAGTAAAGAAACTACCTCTAACATCTGTCTTATACCTATCTCCCCTCACTTTAAACTTGTGTCCCCATGTGTTTGCCGTTCCCATACTTGGAAAAAGGCTCTCTCTGTCCACCCTATTTAACCCTCTGATTACCTTGTATGTCTTATTAAGTCACCTTCCAGCCTTTTTGTCTAATGAGAACAGCCTCAAGGCCCTCAGCCTTTCCTCGTAAGACATTCCTTCCATACCAGGCAACATCCCAGTAAATCTCCTCTGCACTCTTTCCAAAGCTTCCACATCCTTCTTATAATGCGGTGACCAGAACTGTACACAATACTCCAAGTGTGGCTGTACCAGAGCGTTGTACAGCTGCAGCACAACGTCCTGGTTCCGGAGCTCAATCCCTCTATTAATAAAGGCCAAAGCATCCCCTCTATTAATAAAGGCCTTCTTAACATCCCTATCAATCTGGGTGGCAACTTTCATGGATCTGTGTACATGGACACCGAGATCTCTCTGCTCATCTGCACTCCCAAGAATCTTACCATTAGCCCAGTACCATTCCGATTACGCCATCCACACTTGTCCACATTAAACTCCATTGCCACCTCTCAGCCCAGCTCTGCATCCTATCTATGTCTCTCTGCAACCTACTTCATCCTTCTTCACTATCCACAACTCCACTGCCCTTAGTGTCGCCCGCAAATTTACTAACCCACCCTTCTCAGCCCTCATCCAGGTCATTTATAAAAATGACAAACAGCAGTGAACCCAATACCGACCCTTGCAGTACACTGCTAGTAACTGGACACCAAGATGAACATGTTCCATCAACTACAACCCTCTGTTTTCTTTCAGCAAGCCAATTACTGATTCAAACTGCTATGTCTCCCACAATCCCATTCCTCCGCATTTTGTATAATAGCCTACTGTGGAGAACCTTATCGAATGCCTTGCTGAAATCCATATACACCACATCAACCAGTTTAATCTCATCTATCTTTTGGTCACTTTGTCAAAAAAGTCAATAAGATTCGTTCGGCACAACTTACCCTTCACAAAACCGTGCTGACTGTCCTGATCAGATTATTCTTTTCTAGATGGTTATAAATCCTGTCTCTTATAACCTTTTCCACCACTTTACCAACAGCTGAAGTTAGACTCACTGGTCAGTAATTACCAGAGTTGTCTCTACTACCCTTTTTGAACTAGGGAACCATATTTGCTATCCTCCAGTCCTCAGGCACTATTCCTGTAGACCCAATGGTGATTTGAAGATCAATATCAAAGGCTCGGCAATCTCTTCCCTTGCTTCCCGGAGGATCCTAGGATAGATCCCATCCGGCCCAGGAGACTTGTCTATTTTCACACTCTGCAGTATTTCTAATACCTCTTCCTTGTGAACCTCAATCTCCTCTAGTCTAGATGCAAGTATCTCTGTATCTTCCTCACCAACATTTTCATTTTCTATAGTGAACACTGTCGAAAAATATTTATTTCATGCTGCCCCTATCTCCTCTGACTCCACACACAACTTCACACTATTATGTTTGATTGGCCCTAATTTAACACTCGTCATTCTTTTATTCCTGACATACCTATGGAAAGCCTTAAGGATAATCCTGATCCTATCCACCAACAATTTCTCATGTCCCCTCCTGGATCTTCTGAGCTCTCTTTTTAGGTCTTTCCTGACTTCCTTGTAACCCTCAAGTGCCCTAATTGAGTTTTCACATTTTGTCCTAACATAAGCCGCCTTCTTCTTCTTGACCAGGGATTCCACTTCCTTAGTAAATGTTTTAAAAAATTCTCAAGGTCAGGTTCGTAGGAGAGTAGTCTGACACAGAACAAACAGCCAAGAGGCGAGTCTGCTAGAATATGAGCATTTTATTCCCCGCAGCGTCGCCACAACCAGGTCTCATACTTACAACGGGTCTGGCTTATACTCACTCTACATGTAACCGGAACTGGGATCCGTCAGTTCTCGTAGAGCGGTTGCCAACAACCCACGCTCGGCGGTTAAACGTAACCCCGGAGCAGACTCCCGGGTCTGGCTTATACTCACTCTACATGTTACCGGAACTGGGAGCCGTCAGTTCTCGTAGAGCGGTTGCCAGCAACCCACGCTCGGCGGTTAAACGTAACCCCGGAGCAGACTCCCGGGTCTGGCTTATACTCACTCTACATGTTACCGGAACTGGGAGCCGTCAGTTCTCGTAGAGCGGTTGCCAACAACCCACGCTCGGCGGTTAAACGTAACCCCGGAGCAGACTCACCGAACTGGAGACTTTTCCAGCTGATATACTCTTTTCCAGATAAACATTCATGTGAACAGCAGAGCAAGGCTAAAAAACACATTCCATACTGGTTACATATAGATAAGAAGGTTCACACGGGACTAAGCAACACCTTAGATTCACACATGTATTGGGACATAATTTTAACTCTTTCACCACAGTAAACCACAGCTCAAGTGCTCTATATCTTCTTCCCTGCCTGACAGGTACATACTTATCTAGGACACACAGGAGCTTTTCCTTGAATAAGCTCCACATTTTTAATGTGCTCATCCCCTGCAGTTTCTTTCCCCATTCTACGCTTCCTAAATCTTCCCTAATTGCATCGTAATTTCCCTTCCCCCAGATGTAACTCTTGCTCGGTGGAGCACACCTATCCCTTTCCATCACTAAAGTAAACCTGACAGAATTGTGATTGCTGTCTCCAAAGTGCTCACTTACTTCCAAATCTAGCTCCTGGCCAGGCTCGTTACCCTGTACTAAATCTAAAGTGGCTTTGCCCCTTGTAGGCCTGTCTACATACCGTGTCAGGAATCCCTCCTGCACACACTGGACAAAAACTGACCCATCTATAATACTCGTACTGTAGTGATCCCAGTCAATATTTGGATAGTCGAAGTCCCCCATGACAACTACCCTGCCTCTCTCACTCCAGTCGAGAATCATCTTTGCTATCATTTCCTCTACATCTCTAGGAGTATTCGGAGGCCTATAGAAAACTCTCAGCTTGGTGACTTCTCCTTTCCTGTTTCTAACCTCAGCCCATACTACATCAGTTAATGAGTCCCCAAATATACTTTCTACAAATGTAATATTGTCCCTGATCAACAAGCCACACCTCTCCCTCTTTTACCATCTTCTCTGTTCTTACTGAAACATCTGAATCCCGGAACCTGCAACAGCCTTTCCTGTCCCTGCTCTATCCATGTCTCCGTAATGGCCACAACATCGAAGTCCCAGGTACCAGCCCACGCTGCCACTTTATTTCGGATGCTCCTCTCGTTGAAGTACGCACACTTCAATCCAGGTTCTCGCTCGCCAGTGTCAGGTACTTGATTTGGGAACTCCCTACTCTCATCCTCTTCTGTACCTCTCCTACAATTTTGGTTCCCATCCCCCTGCTGTATTAGCTTACATCCACCTTAATCACTTTAGCGAATTTCCCACCCAGGACATTGGTACCCCTCTGGTTTAGATGAAGACCATCCTGCTTGTAGAGGTCCCACCAACCCCAGAAAGAGCTCCAATTATCGAAAAACCCGAAACTCTCCCTCCTGCACTATTCCTGTAGCCACGTGTTCAACTCCTTTCTCTCCCTGTTCCTCACCTCACTAGCACGTGGCACGGGCAGCAAACCAGAGAAAACAACTCTGTTTGTCCTAGCTCTAAGCTTCCATTCTAGCTCCCTGAATTTCTGCCTCAAGTCCCCATCTCTCTTCCGACCTATGTCATTGGTGCCAATGTGGTCCATGACTTGGGGCTGCTCTCCCTCCACCCGAAAGATCCCAAAAACACGATCAGTGACATCGCGGACCCTGGCAATCGGGAGGCAACACACCAACCATGAGTCGCTCAGAGAACCACAGAACCTCCTATCTGTCCCCCTATATATCGAGTCCCCAATGACTACTGCTCTGCTCCTCTTCCCCCTTCCTTTCTGAGCAGCAGGTGCGCCTCAGCTTTCCCCTGGTAAGTCACCCCTCCCAACAGTATCCAAAATGGTCTACTTATTGTTGAGGGGAATGGCCACAGGAATAAGGATGATTCAATGCAGAGTTTTGTATGAGCTAAGTTGTTACAAGACTTACCAGGAACACCAACCACAGCGAGGATGGTGTCAAACACCTGATCCACCCTTTCTCTGAGAAGATGCATTTTGTTGTTTCTTTCCCTTCCTGCTGCTGGCAATCTGTTGGAATCAGAGAATTCTCTCGGAGATGGAGCTGACACACTTCCAGAGACTTTATTTTATACTGTGTGGTATCTCCACTGGGAAACCGTGATTACATCTTCAAATTTTTATATCATTTTGAACAAACAATTAATTACAACACATTTATTTTAATGATATGATATCATTGAGATTTAAGTCTGTATTTGAATACTCCAAAGACTAGATTAATCTGATCCTGTTAGGTCTCAAATGTTCATTCCAATTTGTCTTCAACAACAATACTTGCAATATTTCACTCACTATCAATCCCATCAATATCTGAATATCTTTTGATATCCTTTTCAGTGATGACCTTCATTCTGCTGAGGTTATTCAGACATTCAATACCTCATGTTGTCGAGCTCCTTGAGAGCTGTTCCACTGCTCCCTGTTATCCCACAGCTTTCCTTGTTAATTCAGTTACACGACTGCTTTGGGAAATTCTCTCTGTGAATGAGCACTCTCATACAGAACCTGAAGCTGATACCGACCACACCGACAGCTGGAACTTCCACTCGGTCGCATTTTCTCAAAACAATAATCTGAACCTTACATTCAAATTAATACCATGATGGCATCATTCGGGATAAATGTCCCCTTCATTCCATCGAGTTTGTACCTCCAAAATTACACAAAAAGCAGCACAAGTCTCAGTCCCCAGCACTTCGTCCATGGTCTTGAATGTTTTGACATTTCAGTGCATATCCAAGTACTTTGTGATGGTTTTGAGGATTTCTACCTCAACTCCCCTCCTGGACAATGAAGCGCAGGCCCCTATCCTCTGGGTGGCATGTCCTCTCTAAACCATTTGCCATTCAGCTTAAAATTACACCATCTTGTTAATTGCCTTCTGACTAAGGGGGAAAACTGCTTTCCATTCACCCTGTCCACATCTCCTTTGGTCTTATATACCTCGATCTCTGCTCTAAAGAAAGCAGCCTGAGCTTATCCAGCCTCCCCCTTCACAGCGAAACTGCTGCAGCCCAAGCCTGTTCTGGTGAATGTCCTTTACCCTCCCTCCAGTGCAATCACATTCATCCCATGGTGCAGTGACCAGAACTGCACACAACACTCCAACTGTGGCCTATCCAAATGGCTGTAGAGCGCCAACAGGACCCTCCCTGCTCTGATAATCTCTGCCTCAAAGGGTAAATACATGTTTCCTATCTGCCTTCTTAACTGCCCATTTAACTCACTGGCCTCCGCACTGGGACTCGAGTCCCAGTGCAGAGGTCAGTGAGGGGAATCGAGTCCCAGTGTGTGAATGTGTGTGTGTGTGTGTGCGTGTGTGTCTGAGAGTGTGTGTGTCTGAGAGTGTGTGTGTCTGTGTAAGTGTGTGTGTGTGGACACACACACAGAGACACACAAACACACACACAGACACACACACTTACACAGGCAGATAAACACACATACACAGATAGACACGCAGACACGCACACACACAGATACGCACACACACAGACATGCACACACACAGACACAGACAGACATACACACATACAGACACAGATAGACATACACACATACAGACACAGATAGACATATGCAAACACAGACACAGATAGACATGCATAAACACAGACACAGATAGACATACATAAACACAGAGACACACACACACAGACAGAGACACACACACACAGACAGACACACACACACACAGGCACACACTCAGACACACTGACAAACACAGATACACACTGACAGACAGAGACAGACAGAGACAGATACACCACAAAGACTCACACACATAGACGGAGATACACGGTCACACACACACACAGACTCTCACAAACACACATACACAGTCTCACACAGACAAACAGGCACACAGACACACAAATACCCCGATTCTCTGACTTCTCATTTCCCTTTATTGACATTTCTGTTTATATTTCATGGGATAGACTGGACGCCAATGTCTATCATAAACACCTTGCCTATACATCCACACATCCTGCATCCTGCAAAGACTGTATTCCATTCTCCAACTTGGCAGCGGTCCTCAAGGCAGGCCAATTCCTCCAGAGCAGTCCCACCTCCTTGCAGGCATGACACCGCATAGCCTTCACTGACCAGAATGCCAGGTAAGCAAAGACCTCCTTTAGACCAAGCAGTACTGACCCCATCCCCGAAAACATCTCCCCGAGCTGGCAAAGGTGTGATGAAAGTAAATCAAATGGAAAAAAGGGCAGGATGTTCAACAAAATGACCCTCTGGGAAATTACCTCCAGAGGGTCAACAGGCAATACCATCGTAGTGACAGTAAGGCCCTTCTCCAGGGTGGGTTGCACCACCTGCTCAGTCTTCAGGAAGAACACTGCCTTCCCATAAATCTTTGATGCAGCGACAATGGTGGGGAACCAGACTAGCCCCATCAAGGCCGCTGACAGGTCTTAATGGTCAGGTTGGGGTGAATGTAACATTTCATCCCGAGCTGGTTTGTTAAATAAGGAAAGGGTGACGATGCCCCGGGAGGGGCTGGTGGGGGAGGTGAAAGATGCATCCACCCCCATGTAGGAATGACTGGGCCCCACCCTCGGTGTTGTTTTACAGAGTCCTGTGATTACCATCGCCCCTCCCAACCTAGACCAACACCTCCCCACACACAAATAGACAGTAAAGGAAACTGAGAGAGTCCTGTCAGGCTTGACCTGTCAGTCCAGTCACCCTGGCAACCATGCCCTGACCTGCTACCCAAACCACAGGTGCAAAGCAATTGCTCCCCAGTGCCCAGAGCACTAGTCCCTGGCAGCAAATAGGTTACAGTCACAAAGCAGCAGCCAAAAGGAGATGGTCCAGGCTCCAAATAGTTCCAGGACTCCAACATACAGCCACTCACTGTAAGTGTTCAGCTCCCTCTCCCCCCTCCAAGAAATTAGTGACCATGCCAGAATCCCCAAACTGAAGAAGTCATCCAGGCTCCAGAAACAAATCTTCCAGGCACCGGTGAATAGAATTGCAGACCCTCAGGCTTCTCAGGGCAGCAGCAGCAGTGACAGCAAGTCCCAAGTTTGGTTCCCTCCAAGCTGCAGTACCTAAGGCCCAGGCTGTAGGCCCCAATCCTCAGCATTTTCTCCCCTGCATAGGAGGTGCAATTACAGCAGTCTTCAACTCACTGAGGAAAAATACAGGCCACCAGGCTTACAAAGGCAGTAAAAGGATCAAAGAATCCCAGGTTCAAGTGCTTCCAGGCAGGCAGGCTGCAGTGCTAGAGACTTCATGTTCTAGGCCTCAACCTACTCAGCTGCTCTCAGTTGCAACAACTCAGCATCTATTTTCCAAGGACAGCAGCAGCAGAGTGCAGACTCCCTACACACTGCCCTCTATGGGAGAACAAACCTCTGCCGTCACTCTGTCCCCTGACATTAAGCCAGTTTTGTATCCAAGTGGCAAGATCACTCTGAATCCCTTGCGATCTAACTCGATTAATTAGTCTACTTTGTGGAACCTGTTCAAAGACTTTACTAAAGTCCAAGTATACAACATCTACTGCTCTGCCCTCATCCATCTTTTAGGTAACTTCTTCAAAAAGCTCAATTACATTTGCAAGACACGATTTTCCTCATACAAATGGATGCTAACTATCCTGAATCAAATTCTGCCTCCATAAATATCCAAAAATCTTAGCTTTTGAGCTCACCTTCAACAATTTAACAACAACAGATGTCAGTCTCACAGGTCACTAGTTCTCCTTACAACCCTTCTGAAATAAAGGCACAATATTAGACACTGTCCAGTCACCAGGCACCTCACTTGTAGTTATAGATGATGAAAACATTTTGCAAGGGGCCCTGTAATTCCCTCCCTTACTGTGTATATCTGAGTGGGATGCATTAGACCAGGTGCCAGAGATTAATCCATCTTTATATTCCCTAAAACCTCCAGAACATCATCTTCTGTGATGTGAACTGTTTTTAAAACATTAATATTTATTATTACATTAAAGGAAGAGGCTAATTAAAATATCAGGTGTCATTTTATGACAGTGAATTCAGAGCAATTTAGAACCCAGCAAAGGAGGACCAAGAAACTGCTCGGGAAATCAAAAGGAGAACGTGAATGCAAACAAGGAACAAACAAATGGACAAAAAGCTTCAATCGATATTAGAAAGGGAAGTGAAAGCAAAGTCCAATGTGGAGCAGTGAATGTGTGGACAGGATAAATTATTGTAGAGAACAGGGAAATTACTGGGAAAATAAACAACTACTTTGTGTCTGTTTTCATGGAGGAAGATCCAGAAAATCCCCCAGAAACACCAAGTGACCGTGGGTCTTGTGCAAATAAAGAAAATAAAACCCTTCGTATCAGGGAGGAGGTAGGATTTGGAAATAAAGCTGGATTGAGCATTGATAAGTCTGATAGATGAAATGTACTTCATATCAGAATTCCGGAGGAAGCAGCAATAGAAGCATTGATTGCATTGGACAGCATTGGGTTTTGCTCTGGTCATTTGCAAAGGCAGGAGTCCATTCTGGGTAAGTGGAAGGTGATTAATGTGGGAGACAGTATGCACTGCAGATGTTGGAAGTCAGAGTCAACAAATGTGAAGCTGGAACAGCAGAACAGGTCAGACAGCCTCCAAGGAACAGGAAAATCAATGCTTCAGACCAAAACCCTTGGATAACCGGAATGTTATGAACTTAATCTGACTACTTGTGAAGGGAAGAAGAGGGAGATTGGCGACCTACAGATCTGGTAACTTGTTATCCACAGTCAGGAATCTGTTAGATTCTATGATAAAGAATATGATCTTAGATATTTAGAATGTAACAGGAAAATTGGGGAGAAAGATTATGCATTAATGAAAGGGAAATCATTACTGAGAAATGTTTTTCAAAGTATTTGAAGTGTATTCCGGATGATTTTTGAAGACCTCACACAGTGAGTTGGCAAATAAAGTTAAAGGTGAGAGCATTGGCAAGAACATGTGCAAATGGAAAAGTAAAAGTTAGGTTTGCCTTCATTGAAAGGGATTTGGAATATTGAAGGAAGACATCCTGCACCAGTTGCAGAGAGTGTTGGCGAGACTGTATCTGGAGTGTTATGTTCTGGTCTCCTGATCTGAGGAAGAACGTGCTGAGTACAGATGAACTACAATGGAGATTCTCCAGATTAATTCCTCAGGAGGGAAAGTTGTCTGATGAGGAAACATGGCCTGTGCTATTGAGAGATTCAAAAGAATGAGGCATGATCCAGGCAGAGAAGCCCAACTAACACAGAGACATGGAGAAGTGCTGGCAGGCAAGATGAGGAAGAATCCCAAAATATTCCACATGCACATCAAACAGAACAGAGAACCAGGGAGCAATTAGGGCCCATTAAAACCAAACAAGGCAATCTGTGTGTGAAGCTGATGAACATTGGCAGATACTTACATGAGCGCTTCATATCTGTTTTACTTGGGAGAAAGAGGATGCAAGTACAGATTTCAAGAATGTGGACTATGAAGCTCTTCAGCAGATTGGTATAAAATGCAGGCAGGGGTTGATGGTTTTAGTTGGTATGCAATTGGTCAAATCCCCTAGTCTGAATGACTTGTGTCTCAGGACACTGTGGGAAAGCCAACAGAGGAAAAGGCCTGACCAAAAGTTTTAAGTCAACTTTTGTCACAGATGTGGTGCCAGAGGGATAGAGAACAGCTGGTGTGGTTCCACATCACAGGAAGGGTGCTGGAGATAGACCAGGCAACTTTCAACCAGCGAATATCAGATCAGTGTCAGAGAAACCATTGGAAAAAGCTGGGAAGGAGAAAATCGATCTTCATTTGGAGAGGCAAGGTTTGATCAGAGAGAGACAGCATGAATTTTATCAGAAGGTAGTCTTGCCTAACGGATTTGAGTGACTTATTTTTGAGAAAGCTGTTCATCTTGATTCTTAGCAAGATCATGAGAAAACTCCACATGGGAAATTGATAAACAAAGTAAAGTCTCATGGTGTCTTGGCAAGTTACATCCAAAATTATCATCGTGGCAGGAGACAGAGGGTGGTGGTAGAAGGCCGTCTGTGTGACTGGAGACCAGTGTCCAGTGGGTGTACCACAGCAATCAGTGCTGTGTCCCATATTATTTGTGGTACTCATGATGTAGATGTGAATGTGGAGGGGGTGTGGGGGGGGGGTGGTGTTAGTTTGTGCGGACTGTGATGAATAAGTTTGCATTTGACACCAAAATTAGCTGGTGGTTGACAGTTAAGAGGAAGGTCTTATGTTACAGAAAGATATAGATGGAATGGTCAGATGGCAGATCATTGACAGATGGGCTATAATCCTGATAAATATGAGGGAATGTACTTTGGAAGAAGGAAGCAGACAGGGGCATACACAATGAATGGCAGCATGTGAGGAAGCTCAAAGGTTGCTTCTCCAGAGATCCCTGATTTGAAAGGTTATGAGGTTACTCAAGAAGGCATATGGGACCATAGACATAACCATTCTTCATTGAGCCATAGATTATACGAGATATTTGGGACTTTGGTTAGACCACAGAGGAATACTGTGTGCATTTCAGGATTGCACAGGAAGAGGAGATTTACTAGGATGTTCCCTGGGATGGAACGTATCAGCTATCAAGAGCAACTGGGTAAGCTTGGGTTGTTTGCTCTGAAGCAGAGAAGGCTCATGGGGATGTGATTCAGAAGGATAACATTACGAGAGGCATGGACAGGGAGGATAGACAGCACTTGTTCCTTTTAGTCCAAGGGTCAAGAACAAAGGAATACATTTTTAAAGTAAAGAATTTGAGGGTTAAAGAGGTTTTGAGGATTGTTTTTCACCCAGAGGATGTTGGGAACTGCAATGCACTTCCTGTTGTCACGGGTAAACTCACAATCGTTAAACAGGACTTGGAGGAGGACTGGAAGTGCCATAACATTCACAGCTATGGGCCTCGTGAAGGAAAGTGGGACTAATGCAGATTGAGCTGGATTTCAGATGGTACAGAGTCTGTGCTTCTGTGGCTGTGGAAGATCAATTAACCTTATGACAGGAATTGATGTATTTCTGAAGAGTATATGAACAAGGGTTATAAGAATGAACTGGAACATCTTCTAAAAGAATGTCAATGGGAAAGGTTAACGAAAACAAGTGCAGCTTCCTTTCCAGTCTGAAACCCGAGAATGCAGAACAGGGAAATGGCAGAATGAGGAAGCAACTACTTCAGTTCTGTCTTCACAGGAGAAAACAAAACAAAAAAAACTTCCTAACAAGAGAAGGAAACCTCAGTCTGGTGAGAAAAACAATGAACAGAATGGAATTAGGAAATAAATGGTTTTGGAGAAATGATTGGGAGTGAAGTAATGGACAGAGACAAAGTTAACATAGATTTATGAAATGGGAATTATATTCGAGAAAATGATTGGTACTTAAATTATGGAGAAGTAATGGATGTGATGCATTCGGATTTTCAGAATGGCTTTTGATAAAGTTCCAATTCTAGTTTGTAAAATCATTCTATGGGATTGGGGCTAGTATATGGACATGATTTTAGAATTAGAGAACTGATAGGAAATAGTGAATCGGAATAAAATAATATTTTTGGAGGATTAGACTCATAGGCTGTCACAGGGTTGGGTGCTTGGCCCCAGCTGTCCACAATACTGATCAAACACGGGTTTGAGGGACTCACATGTAATATTTCCAAGCCTGATGATGGCTCTAAACAATGTAGGATTGTGAGTGGGTGAGGCAGATGTAAAATAACTCCAAGGTGATTGAGACAAGTGGAGTGGATGGGTAAATATGCGGGAGATCAAGAGCAATGTGGATAGATGTGACATTGTATACATTGGAAGTAAACATAGAAAGGCAGCCTGCTGTTTGATAAAGGATTGATTGAACGACCTAGATCTATAAAAGGACTTACATTCCCTTTTTTATTCATCTTCATCTGCCAATTGATTCCCCAAGGTCTCTATTTTATCGTCTTTCTGGTGCCCTTTCACATGTACTACAGCAATCTCTTGTGGCAGCAACAAATCCTCCAAGATCATGGCTACTAGTTTCTCGTGGACCAACTCCTTTCCTCTACTATTTATCATTCCCCTTTCCTTCCAGATCTTCCCAAAGGTATGTACTACCCCAAAGGCATACTTAGAGTCAGTGTAGGTTGTCCCGGCTATTCCCTTTAAATTCCTCAGAGCCCGGTGCAAGGCGTACAATTCGCACGTTTGTCCGATCCTCCCCTGACTTCCCTAATCCATTTGTTCACGCTCCATTTCATACATCCCTTCTCTTTCCCTTTTAAACTCGGGACAATCCCTTTTGAAGTGTCCCAGTTTCCCGCAATGGTAACATCCGGCCACCTGAGGCCGCTCAATTCCATAAGATCCTCCTCTCTCACTTCTGCCCCGTCTCGCTTCTCTCCCTCTCCAACTTTCCTTCGACATTCCTCCTTCGACCTCATAACCTCCCTCCCCCATTCCGGTGGACTTACAAACTTCCCATACGGCTTCCACCATCATTTTAGTCTTATGTTTCTCCCTTATTACATTCCTCTGAACGTACACCTTCTGTGCTTCCCGGAATAATTCTGCAACATCTTTTCCAGCCCAATCCTCCACTTTATGTAATTTCTTCTGAATGTCAGGCCATGACTTAGTCACAAAGTGCACCTTAAGCATGCCCTTGCCTATTTCCCCATCGGGGTCCAAACCTAAATAGTTTCGCATGGACTCCCGCAAATGGTCTAAAAACTCACGCGGGGATTCATTCTTTTTCTGTCCAACTTCGAATGCTTTCGCTAAATTCCACTGTTTGGGCACGCAGGTTTGGATCCCCCTGATTATAAGGCTTCTGAGATCTGTCATATTGGCCCGCCCCCCCCCCGCGTCGATATGATCCCACCGGGGGTCCTCTAAGGGGTACTTTTGCTCTCCACGCTGAGGGCCGTCCTGATGCTCCCTATCCCAAATGGCCATTGCACTATTCCGGATCATAACAATTTCATCGTAATTACATAGTATTCTCATCATGGCCTGCAGTTCAGCCCATGTGTATATATTGGGCCCCAGAAATTGGTCCAGTTGTATTCCCACACTGATGGGGTCGTCCAGTAGACGGGATAGTTCGTTACGGAGTTGCCAGATATCCCCAGAATTTAAAGGTTGTACTACGAACCCGGTCCGTTCGTTCCCAAATGGCACTTCTCGTAAGGGGTTCAGCTGTTCAATATTGTCACTTCTCCCAGCTCTCAATCCCTCTTCTCGGTCTCTCCGCATCTCGAGTCGGACTGATTTCCTAGTGCCTGGGGTGGGTTCTGTGCCCCCTCCTGTGCCCCCTCCCTGCCTCACTGGTCGTAGCCTGCTGGGAATCGGATTTATCCGTCGCAGGAGGGAGGTCCGCGCTGGACGCCTGGTCGTGCACGGGTGGTATATACGGGGGCGGGGCGGACGGTGGCAAACCATCGGTGAGGATGTCCCAAGATTTCTGGGACTTCCTCGGGTCTGTTCGGGGAATCAGAGGATAGAGACGCATGGGACTCTCGCCGTCCCCCGCCAACCAGGCGGCGTATTTGCTCTCTTCTGGGTCAAACGGTTATTTTCTGTTAACATATACATTTAGGATTTGACACACCCAGTCTTCATCAGACCCATACTCAGGCCAAACTACCGAGGGGGTGCGGATAGGTTCTTTGGTCCATATAAAACAACAATATTTTATCATGGTCTCTTTCTGGGCGGCATGGTGGCACAGTGGTTAGCACTGCTGCCTCACAGCGCCAGAGACCTGGGTTTAATTCCTGCCTCAGGCGACTGACTGTGTGGAGTTTGCACATTCTCCCCGTGTCTGTGTGGGTTTCCTCTGGGTGGTCCGGTTTCCTCCCACAGTCCAAAGATGTGCAGGTCAGGTGAATTGGCCATGATAAATTGCCCGTAGTGTTAGGTAAGGGGTAATACGTATGGGTGGGTTGCGCTTCGGGCCTGTTTCCACACTGTAATGTAATGTAATGTAATCTAATCTAATCTTCTTTAAGTCCTTCGTTCTACTACTGTCCGTCCATAGACTTAACTTCCGACCTAGTGGACTATCGGGGGGTATTTCTTTCCCATTTGCAGTCTTCCCTGACTTCTCCTGAGTAAATCTAGAAGTCTAATTTCCCATGGTGTATCTTCGGTCCTGGTCTTAAACGCCTAAAATGTTTTCACAGATGACCGTCAAAACCATAATTTCCCGTGGTTTATCTTCGGTCCTGGTCTTAAACGCCCAAAGTGTTTTCACAGATGACCGTCAAAACCACGCGGCCAACAAGGACGAACAAAAGAAACTCTCTTACCTTGATCCGTGCACGGAGTTGTCTGGCCTTTTTAAATGTGTGTACCCCCGTGTATAGTCACTAACCGGTCGTCCCAGCACTCGTCCGTGTGTTCCTTTTTCCAGGATTCAAAATTATTTTTAAATGAGCCGGGTCACATCCTCTCTTGGCCGACGGACCAAGCTGATCAGTGAGAAGTATAAATATATACTAGACGCGTCTTTGTTGTGATCAGGCTTGATCCGTGAGCCGAAGAGACTTCCCCCCGGCAATAATTATTTCATCCCAGAAGAGCCACCAATTGTGCGAGATAAGCGGCTCTCTGGCCCCATCTCCGGCACTTTTATTTCCCTTCCCAGGAACAAAGACACGGAGGAGTCTGTCCAAAACTTTTCATTCAACTTTGCAAAGTCGGGTGCAGTGCCTCGTGGTACACACATGAATAATAATCTCCACACATTACATACACGTATATGTGGGCTGGGTCTCCTACTGCTGTCTTGACCAATGAGTGCTAGGGTTCCCCACCGTTTTCCTTATTTGGGTTCTGGTGCCTGCGATTATTTTGTTACTCACTTGGCCAATCAGTGTTCGAGTTCCCCGTTCTTTCCTTATATGGATGATGTTGTACAACTGTGGTTAAGGGCGGTTTCTCAGCTATCGAGGAAAGCTGTTCCAATTGTTTCATTCATAAAAACATGGGGGAGGTCCGGCACCAGTTTCAAGTATCTGCTTGTGTTTACTATAGGGTAGAAAAGACTAAAATGCAGCTAACGGTTTAAAATTAAACTACCCCCTACATTTCGGGCAAAAGTCTTTCATCAGGAATACAGGCAGAGAGACTGAAGGGTGGAGAGATAAGTGAGAGGAGAATGGGAGTGTGGAGAACGTAGCATAGAGTACAATGGGTGAGTAGGGGAGGGGATGAAGGTGATAGGTCAGGGGGAGGGTGGAGTGGATAGGTGGAAAATAAGATAGGCAGGTAGGACAAGTAATGGGGACAGTGCTGAGCTGAGGTGGGGGAAGGGGAAATGTGGAATTGTTCAAGTCCACATTGATGCCCTGTGGTTGAAGTGTTCCGAGGCGAAAGATGAGGCGCTCTTCCTCCTGGCGTCTGGTGGTGAGGGAGCGGCGGTTAAGGAGGCCCAGGACCTCCATGTCCTCGGCAGAGTGGGAGGGGGAGTTGAAATGTTGGGTCACAGGGCGGTGTGGTAGATCGGTGAGGGTGTCCCGGAGATGTTCCCTAAGGTGCTCTGCTAGGAGGCGTCCAGTCTCCCCAATGTAGAGGAGACCGCATGTCCAAGGCTCCTTTAGGCCTTTGGATAGAGTTGAGAGTGGAGGTGTGGGCGCAAGTATTGCAATTCCTGCAGTGGCAAGGAACGGTGCCAGTTTGGGAGGGTGGGTTGTAGCGGGGCGTGGATGTCAACAGGTAGTCACGGAGAGAACGGTCTTTGTGTAAGGCCGAAATGGGTGGGGAGGGAAATATATCCCTGGTGGTGGGGTCCGTTAGGAGGTGGCAGAAATGTCGGCAGATGATTTGTTTTATACGAAGGTTGGTAGGGTGGAAGGTGAGCACCAGGGGCGTTCTGTCTTTGTTACGGTTGGAGGGGTGGGGTCTGAGGGCGGAGGTGCAGGATGTGGACGAGATGCGATGAAGGGCATCTTTAACGACATGGGATGGGAAATTGTGGTCTATAAAGAAGGAGGTCATCTGGTGTGTTCTGTGGTGGAACTGGTCCTCCTGGGAGCAGATACGGCGGAGGCAGAGGAATTGGGAATATGGGATGGAATTTTTGCAAGAGGTAGGGTGGGAAGAGGTGTAATCCAGGTAGCTGTGGGAGTCGGTGGGTTTGTAAAAAATGTCAGTGTCAAGTCGGTCGTCATTAATGGAGATAGAGAAGTCCAGGAAGGGGAGGGAGGTGTCAGAGATGGTCCAGGTAAATTTAAGGTCAGGGTGGAATGTGTTGGTGAAGTTGATGAATTGCTCAACCTCCTCGCGGGAGCACGAGGTGGCACCAATGCAGTAATCAATGTAACGGAGGAAGAGATGGGGAGTGGTGCCGGTGTAATTACGGAAGATCATCTGCTCTACGTAGCCAACAAAGAGACAGGCATAGCTGGGACCCATACGTGTGCCCATGGCTACCTCTTTGGTCTGGAGGAAGTGGGAGGATTCAAAGGAGAAATTATTAAGGGTGAGGACCAGTTCGGCCAAATGAAGAGTGTCGGTGGAAGGGTACTGTTGGGTACGTCTGGAGAGGAAAAAACGGAGGGCTTGGAGGCCCTAGTCATGGCGGATGGAGGTGTAGAGGGATTGGATATCCATGGTGAAGATGAGGCGTTGGGGACCGGGGAAACGGAAGTCTTGGAGGAGGTGGAGGGCGTGGTGTTGTCTCGAACGTATGTGGGGAGTTCCTGGACTAGGGGGGATCGGACAGTGTCGTGGTAGGTAGATATGAGTTCAGTGGGGCAGGAGCATGCTGAGACAATGGGTCGGCCTGGGTGTTCAGGCTTGTGGATCTTGGGAAGGAGGTAGGACCAGGCAGTGCGGGGTTCACGGACAATTAGGTTGGAAGCTGTGGGTGGGAGATCTCCTGAGGTGATGAGGTTCTGTATGGTCTGGGAGATGATGGTTTGGTGAAGGGGCGGGGTTGGGTCATGGTCGAGGGGACAGTAGGAAGAGGTGTCCTCGAGTTGGTGTTTAGCTTCAGCGGTGTAGAGGTCAGTGCGCCAGTATATATATATATATATATATATATATATATAAAACCTGGAAATTTTGAGTCTCCTCAGTTAAGGGCATTAACTCTGTGCTGTCTGTTTAAATATATATAACCAGGAGATTTAGAGTCTCCTCATTTAAGGGCACTGATCCTGGGTTAGCTGGTTAAATAAATAGATATATCCAGGAGATTTAGTATCTCCTCAGTTAAGGGCACTGACTCTGTGCCTGCTGTTTTAATATATATAAAACCAGGATATTTAGGGTTTCCCCAGTTTTGGGCACTGACTCGCAACTCTACATTTTAATAAATATATATAACGAGGAATTTTAGAGTCTCCTCAGTTTGGGGCACTCATTCTGTTGGCTGGTTAAATATATATGACCTGGAGATTCAGAGCCTCGTCATTGAATGGGACTGAGTGTCTGCTGGCTGGTGGAATAAATAAATATATAACCAGCTGATTTAGATTCTCCTCTGTTTAGGGCATGGACTCTGTGCTGGGTGGTTAAATAAACATATACCCAGACGATTTAGGGTCTCCTCATGTTTAGGTGACTGACTCTGTGCTGGCTGGTTAAATGAATATATGTAACCAGGAGATGTAGAGTCTGCTCATTATAGGGCACTACCTCTGTGTTGGCTGGTTAAGTACATGTTTACAACCAGGGGATTCAGTGTCTCCTCAGTTTAGTGCACTGACTCTATGCTGATCGTTTAAATATATATATATATAACCAGGATATTTAGAGTCTCCTCAATCGAGGTACTGACTGTGCTGGCTGGTTAAATATATATCAAAGATTTAGAGTCTGCTCATTATAGGGCACTGAGACTGTGCTGGCTAGTTAAATAAATATATAAACAGGAGATTTAGAGTCTCCTCAGGTTAGGCCATTGACATTCTGCTGGCTGATTAAATAAATATATATAACCATTAGATTCAGATTCTCTCCGTTTAGGGCACTGACTCGGTGTTGTCTGGGTAAATATATAGAGCCAGGAGAATTATACTCACCTCAGTTTGTGGTACTGACTTTCTGCTGGCTGGTTAAATAAATATATATAACCAGAAGATTTAGGGTCTCCTCAGTTTAGCGCACTGTCTCTGTGCTTGCTGGTTAAATAAATAAATATAAGCAGCACATTTAAACTCTGCTCATTATAGGGCATTGAACCTGTGCTGGCTGGTTAAATACTGAAATATAACCAGGATATTTAGAGTCTCCTAAGTTTGGGGCACTGACTCTGTGCTCGCAGGTAATTATATATAACCAGGAGATTTAGAGTCTCCTCATTTTAAGGTCCCGACTCTGTGCGAGATGGTTAATTAAATATAACCTGGAGATTTAGAGACTCCTCATTTTAAGGCACTGACTGTGTGGTGGCTGGTTAAAACTTTTAGTGTCTCCTCCGTTTGGGGAACTGACTCTGGGCTGGCTGGTTAAATGAATAGATATAACCAGGAGATATAGAACCTGTTCAGTTTAGGGCACTGACTCTGTGCCTTCTGGTTAAATATATAAAACTAGCATATTTAGCGTCTCCTCCGTTTAGGGCACACACTCAGTGCTGGCTGTATATATATATATAAAAAACCAGGAGACTAAGAGTCTCCTTTAGTTTATGGCACTGACTGTGGGCTGGTGGCTTAAATAAATATACATAACTAGGAGATTTACAGTCTCCTCAGTTTAGGGTTCAGACTGTGTGCTGAATGGATTAATACATATATACAGCCGGGAGATTTCGAGTCTCCTCAGTTTAGGGCACTGCCTCTTTGCTGTCTGTTTAAATACATGTATCCTGGATATATAGAGTCTCCTCAATTTGGAGCACTGACTCTGGGCTGGCTGAGTCAGTATACATGACCAGGAGATGTAGAGAATCCCCACTTTAGGTCACTGACTCTGTGCTGGCTGGTTAAATGTATATAGCCAGGAGGGTTAGAGTCTCCTCAGTTTGCGATACTGACTCTGGGCTGGCTGGTTAAACAAATAGCTATAACCAGGAGATTTAGTGTCTGTTCAGTTTAGGGCAATGACCCTGTGCCTGCTGTTTAAATATATATAGAACATAGAACATAGAACAATACAGCACAGAACAGGCCCTTCGGCCCACGATGTTGTGCCGAACTTCTAACCTAGATTAAGTACCCATGCATGTACCTATCCAAATGCCGCTTAAAGGTCGCCAATGATTCTGACTCTACCACTCCCAGGGGCAGCGAATTCCATGCCCCCACCACTCTCTGGGTAAAGAACCCACCCCTGACATCTCCCCTATACCTTCCACCCTTCACCTCAAATTTATGTCCCCTTGTAACACTGTTGTACCCGGGGAAAAGTTTCTGACTGTCTACTCTATCTATTCCTCTGATCATCTTATAAACCTCTATCAAGTCACCCCTCATCCTTTGCCGTTCCAACGAGAAAAGGCCGAGAACTCTCAACCTATCCTCGTACGACTTCCTCTCCATTCCAGGCAACATCCTGGTAAATCTTCTCTGCACCCTCTCCAAAGCTTCCACATCTTTCCTAAAGTGAGGCGACCAGAACTGCACACAGTACTCCAACTGTGGCCTAACCAAAGTCCTGTACAGCTGCAACATCACTTCACGACTCTTGAATTCAATCCCTCTGCTAATGAACGATAATACTCCATAGGCCTTCTTACAAACTCTATCCACCTGAGTGGCAACCTTCAAAGATCTATGTACATAGACCCCAAGATCCCTCTGTTCCTCCACCTGACTAAGAACACTACCATTAACCCTGTATTCCGCATTCTTATTTGTTCTTCCAAAATGGACAACCTCACACTTGGCAGGGTTGAACTCCATCTGCCACTCCTCAGCCCAGCTCTGCATCATATCTAAGTCCCTCTGCAGCCGACAACAGCCGTCCTCACTGTCCACAACTCCACCTATCTTCGTATCATCTGCAAATTTACTGACCCACCCTTCGACTCCCTCATCTAAGTCATTAATGAAAATTACAAACAGCAGAGGACCCAGAACTGATCCCTGCGGAACTCCACTTGTAACTGGGTTCTAGGCTGAATATTTACCATCTACCACCACTCTCTGCCTTCGACCGGTTAGCCAGTTTTCTATCCAATTGGCCAAATTTCCCTCTATCCCATGCCTCCTGACTTTCTGCGTAAGCCTACCATGGGGAACCTTATCAAATGCCTTACTAAAATCCATGTACACTACATCCACTGCTCTACCCTCATCCACATGCTTGGTCACCTCCTCAAAGAATTCAATCAGACTTGTAAGGCAAGACCTACCCTTCACAAATCCGTGCTGGCTGTCCCTAATCAAACAGTGCCTTTCCAGATATTCATAAATCCTATCCCTCAGTACCCTTTCCATTACTTTACCTACCACAGAAGTAAAACTAACTGGCCTGTAATTCCCGGGGTTATCCCTATTCCCTTTTTTGAACAGGGCACAACATTCGCCACTCTCCAGTCCCCTGGTTCCACTCCCGTTGACAGTGAAGACGAAAAGATCATTGCCAACGGTACTGCAATTTCCTCTCTTGCTTCACACATAATCCTAGGATATATCCCATCAGACCCGGGGGACTTGTCTATCCTCAAGTTGTTCAAAATGTCCAACACATCTTCCTTCCTAACATGTATCTCCTCTAGCTTACCAGTCCGTTTCACACTCTCCTCTTCAACAATACGGTTCCTCTCATTCCTAAATACTGAAGAAAAGTACTCATTCAAGACCTCTCCTATCTCTTCCGACTCAATACACAGTCTCCCACTATTGTCCTTGATTGGACCTACCCTCGTTCTCGTTATTCTCATGTTTCTCACATACGCATAAAATGCCTTGGGGTTATCCTTGATCTTATCCGCCAAAGATTTTTCATGCCCTCTCTTGGCTCTCCTAATCCCTTTCTTCAGGTCACTTCTGGCTGTCCTGTAAACCTCCACTGCTCTGTCTGAACCCTGTTTCCTCAACCTTATGTAAGCCTCCTTCTTCCTCTTTACAAGGCATTCAACATCCCTCGTCAATCAAGGTTCACTCACAGGACCATTTCGTTCCTGCCTGACCGGTACATACATATCAAGGACACGTCGTATCTGTTCCTTGAAAAAGTTCCACATTACCACGACATCCTTCCCCGACAGCCTATGCTCCCAACTTATGCTCCTCAGATCCTGTCTTACAGCATCGTAATTACCCTTCCCCCAATTGTAAAACCTACCCTGTTGCACGCACCAATCTCTCTCCATAACCAAGGTGAAACTCACCGAATTGTGGTCACCTTCACCAAAATGTTCACCCACTAACAAGCCCATCAGTTGTCCCGGTTCATTACCGAGTACCAAATCCAAAATGGCCTCCCCTCTGGTCGGACAAGTGCCTCAGCCTTTCCTCATACGATCTTCCTACCATACCAGGCAACATCCTGGTAAACCTCCTCTGCACCCGTTCCAGTGCCTCCACATCCTTCCTATAGTATGGGGACCAAAACTGCACACAATACTCCAGATGCGGCCGCACCAGAGTCTTATACAACTGCAACATTACCTCAGGACTCCGGAACTCAATTCCTCTACCAATAAAAGCCAGTACGCCATATGCCTTCTTCACCGCACTATTTACCTGGGTGGCAACTTTCAAAGATTTGTGTACATGGACACCAAGATCTTTCTGCTCATCCACACTACCAAGTATCCGACCATTAGCCCAGTACCCCATATTTTTATTACTCTTAACAAAGTGAATCACCACACACTTAGCTACATTGAACTCCATTTGCCACCTTTCTGCCCAGTTCTGCAGCTTCACCTTTGGTGAAGGTGACCACAATTCTGTGACTTTCCCCTTGGTTATGGAGAGAGATTGGTGCGTGCAACAGGGTAGGTTTTACAATTGGGGGAAGGGTAATTGCGATGCTGTAAGACAGGATCTGAGGAGCATAAGTTGGGAGCATAGGCTGTCGTGGGCGGCACGGTGGCACAGTGGTTAGCACTGCTGCCTCACAGCGCCAGAGACCCGGGTTCAATTCCCGACTCAAGCGACTGACTGTGTGGGGTTTGCACGTTCTCCCCGTGTCTGCGTGGGTTTCCTCCGGGTGCTCCGGTTTCCTCCCACAGTCCAAAGATGTGCAGGGTCAGGTGAATTGGCCATGCTAAATTGCCTGTAGTGTTAGGTAAGGGGTAAATGTAGGGGTATGGGTGGGTTTCGCTTCGGCGGGTCGGTGTGGACTTGTTGGCCCGAAGGGCCTGTTTCCACACTGTAATGTAATCTAAAAAAAAAATCTAATCTAATATCCCGCTGTAACCTGCCACATCCTTCCTCACTGTCTACCACTCCTCCGACTTTCGTATCATCCGCAAACTTGCTCACCCAACCTTCTAACCCCTCCTCCAGGTCATTTATAAAAATGACAAACAGCAATGGTCCCAAAACAGGTCCTTGCGGAACACCGCTAGTGACAGCACTCCAAGATGAACCTTTGCCATCAACTACTACTCTCTGTCTTCTTCCAGCCAGCCAACTCCTAATCCAAACCTCCAACTCACCCTCAATGCCATACCTCCGTATTTTTTCCAGTAGCCTACCATGGGGAACCTTATCAAACGCCTTACTAAAATCCATATACACCACATCTACTGCTTTCTCCTCGTCCACCTCCTTAGTCACCTTCTCAAAGAATTCAATAAGGTTTGTGAGGCACGACCTGCCCTTCACAAAACCATGCTGACTATCCCGGATCACATTATTCCTATCCAGATGTTCATAAATCCTATCCATTAAAACTCTCTCTAAGATTTTACCCACAACAGAAGTGAGACTCACAGGCCTATAGTTACGAGGGTTATACCTACTCCCCTTCTTAAACAAGGGAACCACATTTGCTAGCCTCCAAACTTTAGGCACTACTCCTGTAGACAACGAGGACATAAAAATCAAGGTCAATGGCTCTGCAATCTCCTCCCTTGCTTCCCAGAGAATCCTAGGATAAATGCCATCAGGCCCAGGGGACTTATCTATTTTCACCCTTTCCAGAATTTCCAACACCTCTTCTCTACATACCTCAAAGCCATCCATTCTACTTAACTGTGACTCAGTATTCACATTGACAACAATGTCCTGTTTCTGAATGAATACTGACGAAAAGTATTCATTCAGTGTCTCCGCAATCTCTTCAGCCTCCACACGCAACTTCCCACTACTATCCTTGACTGGACCTATTCCTACCCTAATCATTCTTTTATTCCTGTTATACCTATAGAAAGCCTTAGGGTTTTCCCTAATCCTACCAACTAAGGACCTTTCATATCCACTCCTTGCTGCTCTTAGCTCTCTCTTCAGGTCCTTCCTGGCTACCTTATAACCCTCAATCGCCCCAATTGAACCTTCACGCCTCATCTTTACATAGGCCGCCCTCTTCCATTTAACAAGGGATTCCAATTCCTTATTAAACCACGGCTCCCTCACACGACCCTTTCCTCCCTGCCTGACGGGTACATACTAATCAAGGACACTCAATAGTTGCTCCTTGAACAAGCTCCACATATCAATTACACCCTTGCCTTGAAGCTTACTTTTCCAGGCCACACATCCTAAGTCATGCCTCACCGCATCATAATTTCCCTGCCCCCAACTATAACTCTTGCCCTGTACTGCACTCTTATCCCTCTCCATCACTAGAGTAAAAGTCACCGAATTGTGGTCACTGTCCCCAAAGTGCTCACCTACCTCTAATTCTAGCACGTGGCCTGGTCCATTACCCAGAACCAAATCCAGTATGGCCTCACCTCTTGTTGGCCTATCTACATATTGTGTCAGGAAACCCTCCTGCACACATTGGACAAACACTGACCCATCTAACGAACTTGAGCTATAGCTTTCCCAATCAATATCAGGAAAGTTAATGTCCCCCATAACAACCACCCTATTACTTTCACTCTTCTCTTGATTCATCCTCGCAATCCTAAATAACCAGGCAGCACAGAGTCAGTGCCCTAATCTGAGGAGTCTATACATATCCTTGTTATATATATTTAACCAGACATCACAGAATCCGTGTCCTTAACTGAGTAGACTCTAAATGTCCTGGTTGTATATATTAATTTAACTCACCAAAAGAAAGTCAGTACCCTAAACTGAGAAGACTCAATCTCCTGGTTATGTATATATTAAACCAGCCAACACGCATTCAGTGTCCTAAACTAGAGACTCTACATCTCCTGGTTGTATCCATTTATTTAACTAGCCAACACAGTCTGTGTCCCAAACTGAGGAAAATGTAAATATCCTGGATGTGCATGTTTATTTAACCATCCATCACAGAGTCCGTGCCATAGACTGAGGAAACACTAAAAGTCCTGGTTACATATATTTATTTAAGCAAGGTGTAGATTTGCTCGCTGAGTTTGATATCCGGATGTTTCATTACTGGCTCGTTAACATCATCAGTGGCGACCTCCAAGTGAAGCGAAGCTGTTGTCTCCAGCTTTCAATTTATATCTTTCTCCTGGATGGGGTTTCTGGGGTTTGTGGTGGTGTCATTCCTGTTCATTTTCTGAGGGATTGATAGAAGGTATCTAGATCTATGTGGAAAAAGTGAGGACTGCAGATGCTGGAGATCAGAGCTTAAAAATGTGTTGCTGAATAAGCGCAGCAGGTCAGGCAGCATCAAAGGAACAGGAGAATCGACGTTTTGGTTATAAGCCCCTCTTTAGGAATGAGCAGGGTGTGCCAAGCAGGCTAAGATGAAAGGTAGGCGGGAGTGAGTTGGGGGAGGGGGGCTGGGAATACGATAGGTGGAAGGAGGTTAAAGTGAGGGTAATAGGCCGGAGAGGGGGGGGGGGGGGGGGAAGTTGGGAAGAAAATTGCAGGTCAAGAAAGTGATGATGAGTCTGAGTGTTGGGACTGAGAAAAGCAGGGGGAGGGGAAATGAGAAAGCTGCAGAAATCTGCATTCATCCCTTGTGGTTGGAGGGTTCCTAGGCAGAAGATGAGGCGGTCTTCTGCAGGTGTCATGTTGCCATGGTCTGGCGAGGGAGTTGGCCAAGGACCTGCATGTCCTTGACGGAGTGGGAGTGGGAGTTAAAGGGTTCAGCCAAGGGGCGGTTGGGTTGGTTGGTGCAGGTGTTCCAGAGCTGTTCCCTGAAACGTTCCGTAAGTAGACGGCCTGTCTCCCCAACGTACAGGAGGCCACATTGTGTGCATTAAGTGATGTGTGTGGAGGTGCATGTGAATTTCTGATGGATATGGAAGGATCCCTTGGGGCCTTGAAAGGAAGTGAGGGGGGTGGTGTGGGCGCAGGTTTTGCACTTCTTGCGGTTGCAGGGGAAGGTGCCGGGAGTGGAGATTGGGTTGGTGTCGGGTGTGAATCTGACGAGGGAGTCGCGGAGGAAGTGGTCTTTCTGGAACGCTGAAAGGGGTGGGGAGGGAAATATATCCTTGGTGGTGGGGTATGTTTGGAGTTGGCGGAAATAGGTCTATGTGTTTGTTTATGGCATTGTGGTTGGAGTGCCAGGCCTCTAGGAATTATCTGACATGTCTGTGCTTAGTCTGTCCCAGATTAGATGTGTTGTCCCAGTCGAAATGGTATTTTTGTTCATCTGTGTGTCGGGCTACGAGGGAGAGAGGGTCGTGTCTTTTTGTGGCTAGCTGGTGTTCGTGTATCCTAGTGGCTAACTTCATTCCTGTTTTTCCTACGTAGTGTTTGTGGCAGTCCTGGCATGGGATTTTTGTAGACAACGTTGGTTTTGTCCATGGGATGTACTGGGTCTTTTAGGTTTGTTAGTTTTTGTTTGAGAGTGTTGTTGGGTTTTTGTGCTACTAGGATTCCGAGGGGTCTTAGTAGTCTGGCTGTCATTTATTTAACCAGGCAGCACAGAGTCAGTGCCCTAAACTGAGGAGACTGTAAATCTACTAGATATATAAATTTAGTTAACCCGCCAGCCCACAGTCAGTGTCCTAATCTGAGGAGTCTAAAGATATTCTGGTTACATATATTTAACCAGACATCACAGAATCAGTGCCCTAAAATGAGCAGACTCGAAATGTCCTGGTTGTATATATTTATTAAACTCACCAGCAGAAAGTCAGTGCCCTAAACGGAGAAAACTCTAAATCTTCTGGTTATATATATTAAACGATCCAACACACAGTCAGTCCCCGAAACTGAGGAGACTCTAAATCTCCTGGTTGTATTTATTTATTTAACCAGCTCTCACAGAGTCAGTGCCCTAAATTGTGGAGAATTTAAACCTCCTTGTACTTGTTTATTTAACCATCCAGCACAGAGTCAGTGCTCTAAACTGAGGAGAATCGGAATCTCATTGTTTTACATATTTATTTAACTAGCCCGTAGAAATTCAGTGCCCTAAACTGAGGAGACTATAAATCTCCTGGTAGTTTATATGTATTTATAAATTCAGCACATAGTCTGTGCCCTAAACTGAAGAGACTCTAAATCTCCTGGTTATATATATTAAACCAGCCAATACACAGTCAGTGCCCTACACTAGAGACTCTAAATCACCTGGTGGTATCTATTTATTTAACCAGCCAGCACAGAGTCAGTGACCCAAACTGAGGAGACTCTAAATATCTTGGTTATACAAATTTGAACCAGCCACCACACAGGCAGTGCCCTAAACTGAGGAGACTCAAAACGTCCTGTTTATATACAATTAACCAGCCAATACAGAGTCAGTGCCCCAAACTGAGGAGACTCTAAATATCCTGGTTATAAAAGTTTTAACCAGCCACCACACAGTCAGTTCCCAAAAATGAGGAGACTCTAAATCTCCTGGTTATATTTAATTAACCAGCTCATTATATATATTAAACAGACATAACAGAGTCAGTGCCCATAACTGAGTAGAGTCTAAATCTCCTGGTTATATATTTTGAAATACACAGCTTAGAGTCAGTGCCCCAGAATGAGCAGACTCTATATCTCCTGATTATATATTTTTTTAACTAGCCAGCACAGAGTCAGTGCGCTAAACTGTGGAGAATTTAAATCTCCTGGATATACATGTTTGTTTAACTCTCCAGCACAGTGTCAGTGCCCTTGACTGAGGAGACACTAAAAGTCCTGGTTACATCTATCAATTTAACAAGGGTGTAGATTTGCTCGCTGAAGTGTAGGTTTGATATTCAGATGTTTCATTACCTGGCTAGGTAACATCATCAGTGGCGATCTCCAAGTGAAGCGAAGCTGTTGTCTCCTGCTTTCTATTTATATCTTTCTCCTGGATGGGGTTTCTGGGGTTTGTGGTGATATCATTTCCTGTTAGTTTTCTGAGGGGTTGATAGATGTCATCGAGATCTATGTGTTTGTTTATGGCGTTGAGGTTGGAGTGCCAGGCTTCTAGGATTTATCTGTCATGTCTTTGCTTACCCTGTCCCGGGATAGCTGTGTTGTTCCAGTCGAAATTGTGATTTTTAACATCCATGTGTAGGGTTATGAGGCAGAGAGGATCGTGTCTTTTTGTGGCTAGCTGGTGTTCGAGTATCCTGGTGGCTAACTTTCTTCCAGTTTGTCCTACAAAGTGTTTGTGGCAGTCCTTGCATGGAATTTTATAGAAGACATTTGTTTTGTCCATGTGATGTACTGAGTCTTTTCATTTTGTTAGTTTTAGTTTGAGAGTATTGTTGGGTTTGTATGCTACTAGGATTCCGAGGGGTCTTTGTAGTCTGGCTGTCATTTCTGAAACTTCTTTGATGTATGGTCAGGGGGTTAGGGTTTCTGGCTGTGTTTGGTCTGCTTGTCGTGGCTTCTTCTTGAGGAATCTGCGCACTATTTCTTTGGGTATCCATTCTTCTTGAATACGTTGTATCGGTGGTTCTCCTCTGTTTTCCGAAGTTTGTCTGTGCTGCAGTGTTCTGATATAGCTTTGTTTGTGTGTTTTGGGATAGTTGCTGGTGTCGTCAAGTATTTAGTCTGTGTTTGTCAGTTTTCTGTATATGCAAGTTTGTAGTTCTCCGTTGTCCATTCCTAGACGTCACAGTCGAAAGAAGAGTCTCCTCAGTTTAGCACACTGACTGTGTGGTGGCTGGTTAAATAAATGGATACATCCAGGAGATTTGGGGTCACTTCAACTTAGGCCATTGACTCTGTGCTGGCTGGTTAAAGATATATAACCAGGGGATATGGAGTCTGCTCATGTTAGGGCACTGGTTCTATGCTGGCTGATTAAATAAATATACATTACCAGGAGATGTAAAGCCTGCTCATTCTTGGGCACTGACTCCCTGCTGGCTGGTAAAATAAATATACATAACCAGGAGATTTAGATTCTCCTCTGTTTGAGGCACTGAATTTTTGCTGTCTAGTTAAATAAATATATATAACCAGGAGATTCAGAATCTCCTCAGTCTAGGGCACGGACTCTGTGCTGCATGGCTAAATAAACATGTATATCGAAGAAATTTAAAGTCTCCAGTTTAGGGCACTGACTCTGTGCTGGCTAGTCTAATAAATAAACCATTAGATTCAGATTCTCCTCAGTCTATGGCACAAACTCTGTGCTGTATGGCTAAATATACATGTATATCCAGGAGATTTAAATTCTCCACAGTTTAGGGCAATGACTCTGTGCTGGTTGGTCTAATATATATAACCAGAAGATTTCGAGTCTGCTTATTCTAGGGCACTGACTCTGTGCTGTGTATTTAAGTATACGTAATCAGGAGATTTAGACTCTACTCAGTTATGGGCACTGACTTTGTTCTGTCTGTTTAATATATATAATGAGCTGGTTAATTAAATATAACCAGGAGGTTTAAAGTCTCCTAAACTTAGGGCACTGACTATGGGCTGGCGGGTTAAATACATTTATATAACTAGGTGATTTACAGTTTCCTCACTTTAGTGCTCAGACTATGTGCTGTATAGATAAATGCATGGCGATTTAGAATCACCTCAGTTAAGGGCATTGACTCTGTTCTGCTGTTTAAATATATCCAACCAGGAGATTCTGAGTCTCCTCAGTTTAGGGCACAGACTCTATGCTTCCTCGTTAATACATATATATATTATCACATTTAGTATCTCCTCAGTTTAGGGCACTGACTGTGTTGGCTGATTAAATATATACAACCAGGAGATTTAGAGTCTCCTCATTTTGGGGCACCGACTCTGTTCTGGCTGACTAAATAAATATACATAACCAGGAGATTTAGAGGCTGCTTATTGTCGGGCACTGACTCTGGACTGGCTGGTTAAGTAAAAACATATAACCAGGATATTTAGAGTCTCCTTAGTTTCGGGCACTGACTGAGGCTGGCGGGTTAAATAAATATATATAATCAGGAGATTTAGAGTCGCCTCAGTTTAGGGTTCAGACTATGTGATGGATGAATATATATAAGATATATATATATATATATATATATATATATATATATATATATATATATATATATATATATATATATCAGTACCAGAAACTGAGGAGACTCTAAATCTCCTGGTTATATATATTTAAACAGACAGCACACAGACAGTGCCCCTGACTGAGGACACTCTAAATCTCCTGTTGTTTTGAAATTAGTCAGCCAGCATAAAGTCAATGCTGACTCTGTGTTGGCTGGTTAAATAAATGTATGTAACCAGGACATTTAGAGTCTCCTCAGTTTGGGGCACTGACTCTGGACTGGCTGGGTAAATCGATATATAACCAGGAGATATAGAGTCTGCTCATTTTAGGGTTCAGTCAATGTGCCTGCTGTGCCCATAACTGAGCCAGAACAGAGTTGGTGCCCCAAAATGAGGAGACTCTAAATCTCCTGGTTGTATATATTTAATCAGCCAACACAGTCAGTGCCCTAACCTGAGGAGATACTAAATGTGATAATATATATATGTATTAACGAGGCACAGCACAGAGTCAGTGCCCGAAAATGAGCAGACTCTAAATCTCCTGGTTATGTGTATTAAACAAGGCAGCACAGAGTCAGTGCCCTAAACTATGGAGAATTTAAATCTCTTGGATATGCATGTTTATATAACCATCCAGCACAGATTTTGTGCCATAGACGGAGGAGAATCTGAATTTCGTGGTTATTTTTATTTAAACAAACAGCACCAAGTCAGTGCCCTTGACTGAGGAGATGCTAAATGTCCTGGTTATATATATTTATTTAACTAACCAGTAAAAAGTCAGTGCCCAAAAGTGAGAAGACTCTAAATCTCCTGGTTATATATATTTAACCAGCCGACGCAGAGTCAGTGCGCAAAACTTTGGAGACTCTAAATCTCATGGTTATACGTATTTTTTTAACAAGCCAACCCAGAGTCAGTGCTCCAAACAGAGGAGACTATAAATATCCTGGTCATATATTTTTTTTAAATCCGCCAGCCTGCAGTCAGTGCCCTCACCTGAGGAGACTCTAAATCTCCTGGTTATATATATTTATTTAAATCACCAGCACAATGTCAGTGCCCTAAATTGTGGAGAATTAAAATCTCCTGGACATACATGTTTATTTAACCATCCAGCACAGAGTCAGTGCTCTTGACTGAGGAGAATCAGAATCCCGTGGTTTTATATATTTATTTAACTAGACAGTAGAAAATCAGTGCCCTGAACTAAGGAGACTCTAAATCACCTAGTTATATCTATTGTTTTAACCAGCCATCCCAGAGTCAGTGCCACAAACTGAGGAGAGTCGAAATATCCTGGTTATACAAATTTGAACCAGACACCACACAGTCAGTGCCCTAAACTGAGGAGACCCAAAACGTCCTGGTTATATACAATTAACCAGCCAGCACAGTCAGTGCCCCAAACTGAAGAGACTCTAAATCTCCTGGTTATGTATATTTGAATACGCAGCAGAGTCAGTGCCATAGAATGAGCACACTCTTAATCTCCTGTTTATGTTTCTGTATTTAACCAGCCAGCACAGTCAATGCCCTAAACATTCTCTAAATCTCCTGTTTATATGTATTTATTTAACTTGCCAGCACAGTCTCAATGCCTTGTAATGAGCAGACTCGAAATTTTTGGTGATATTTATTGATCCAGCCAGCACAGAGTCAGTGCCCTAGACTGAGATCATTCTGAATCTCCTAGTTAGATATGCTTATTAAACACACAGTCAGTGGCCGAAACTAGAGACTCTAAATCTCCTGGTTGTATCTATTTATTTAACCAGCCAGCACAGAGTCTGTGCCCGAAACTGAGGAGACTCTAAATCTCCTGGTTATATATAATTAACCAGCCAGCACAGAGTCAGTGCCTTAACTGCGGAGACGCTAAATCGCCTGGTTGTATATATTTAAACGGACATCACAGTCAGTTCCTTGAAATGAGGAAACTCTAAATCTCCTGATAATCAACCAGCCAGCACAGAGTCAGTACCTTGAAATGAAGAGACTCTAAAACTCCTGGTAATTTATGAGTCTTTATCCATCGAGCACAGAGTCAGTACCCTAAACTGAGGAGACTCTAAATTTCTGGTTATATATATTTAATTAGACAGTGCCATTTACTGAGGTCACTCTAAATCTCCTGTTGTTTTGAAATTAGTCAGCCAGCATAAAGTCAGTGCTGACTCTGTGTTGGCTGGTTAAATAAATATATGTAACCAGGAAATATAGAGTCTGCTCATTTTAGGGTTCAGAAAATGTGCTGGCTGTGCCCATAACTGAGTAGACTCTAAATCTCCTGAGTATGTATGTGTTAGGACACAGCACAGAATCAGTGCCCGAAAATAAGCAGACACTAAATGCCCTGGTTATATATATTAAACCAGTCAGCACAGAGTCAGTGCCTAAACTGAGGAGATTCTAAATCTCCTGATTATATATATTTATGTAACCAGCCAGCACAATGTCAGTGCCCTAACGTGTGGAGAATTTAAATCTCCTGGATATGCATATTTAATTAACCACCCTGCACAGACTTTCTGCCTTGTCTGAGGAGAATCTGAATCTCGTGGTTATATATATTTAAACAGACAGCACAGAGTCAGTGCCCTCACCAGAGGAGACTCTACATCTCCAGGTTGTATATATATATGTTTAACCAGCTTACACAGAGACAGTGCTCAAACTGAGGAGACTCTAAATTTCCAGGTTATATATATATTTAAACCGATGGCACATAGTCAGTGCCCTTAACTGAGGAGACTTTAAATCTTCTGGTAATTTATGTGTATTTATAAATTCAGCACATTGTTTAACCGGAAACTGAGGCGACTCTAAATCTGGTTATATCTAGTTATTTAATCCGCCAGACCACAATCAATGCATTAACTGAGGAGATTCTGAATCTCCTCGTTATATGTGTTTATTTAATCATAGAGTTGAGAGCCAGTGCCCAAAACTGGGGAAACCCTAAATATCCTGATTATATATATATATATATATATATATATATATATATTTAAACAGCAGGCACAGAGCCATTGCCCTAAACTGAACAGACACTAAATCTCCTGGTTATAGCTATTTGTTTAACCAGCCAGCCCAGAGTCAGTATCGCAAACTGAGGAGACTCTAACCCTCCTGGCTATATACATTTAACCAGCCAGCACAGAGTCAGTGCCCTAAATTGAACAGAATTTAAATCTCCTGGTTACATGCATATATTTAACCAGCCAGCACAGAGTCAGTGACCTAAAGTGAGGATTCTCTATATCCCCTAGTTATGTATATTGACCCAGCCAGCCCAGAGTCAGTGCTCGAATATGAGGAAACACTAAATATCCTGGATACATGTATTTAAACAGGCAGTAAAGAGGCAGTGCCCGAAACGGAGGAGACTCGAAATCTCCCGGCTCTCTCTCTCTCTCTCTCTCTCTCTGTGTGTGTGTGTGTGTGTGTGTGTGTATATCTATATATATATATATTAATCCATCCAGCACATAATCTGAACCCTAAACAGGGGAGACTGTAAATCTCCTAGTTATATGTATTTATTTAAGCCACCAACCCACAGTCAGTGCCCTAAACTGAACAGGTTCTAAATCTCCTGGTTATATGTATTCATTTAACCAGCCAGCCCAGAGTCAGTGCCCCAAACTGTAGAAACTGTAAATATCCTGGTTATAAAAGTTTTAACCAGCCACCACACAGTCAGTGCCTTAAAATGAGGAGTCTCTACATCTCCAGGTTATATTTAATTAACCATCTCGCACAAAGTCAGGACCTGAAAATGAACTCCTGTGAGGAGGTTGAGCAATTCATCAACTTCACCAAAACATTCCACCCTGGCCTTAAATTTACCTGGACCATCTCTGACACCTCCCTCCCCTTCCTGGACCTCTCCATCTCCATTAATGACGACCAACTTGACACTGACATTTTTTTACAAACCCACCGACTCCCATAGCTACCTGGATTACATCTCTTCCCACCCTACCTCTTGCAAAAATGTCATCCCGTATTCCCAATTCCTCCACCTCCGCTGTATCTACTCCCAGAAGGACCAGTTACACCATAGAACACACGAGATGGTCTCCTTCTTTAGAGACCGCAATTTCCCTTCCCTCGTGGTTAAAGATACCCTCCAACGCATCTCGTCCACATCCCACACCTCCTCCCTCAGACCCCACCCCTCCAACCGTAACAAGGACAGAACACCCCTGGTGCTCACCTTTCACCCTACCAACATTCACATAAACCAAATCATCCGCCGACATTTCAGCCAACTCCAAACAGACCCCACCACCAAAGATATATTTCCCTCACCACCCCTTTCCGCCTTCGGCAAAGACCGTTCCCTCCGTGACTACCTGGTCAGGTCCACGCCCTCTCCCAACCTGGCACCTCCCCTGCCCCCGCAAGAACTGTAAAACCTGCACCCACACCTCCTCCCTCACCTCTATCCAAACCCCTAAAGGAGCCTTCCACATCCACCAAAGTTTTACTTGCACATCCACTAATATCATTTATTGTATCCGTTGCTCCCGATGTGGTCTCCTCTACATTTGAGAGACTGGGCGCCTCCTAGCAGAGCGCTTTATGGAACATCTCCGGGACACCCGTACCAATCAACCAACCGCCCTGTGGCCCAACATTTCAACTCCCCCTCCCTCTCTGCCGCGGACATGGAGGTCCTGGGCCTCCTTCACCGCACCTCCATCACCATCAGACGCCTGGAGGAAGAACGCCTCATCTTCCACCTCGGAACACTTCAACCCCAGGGCATCAATGTGGACTTCAAACAGTTTCCTCATTTCCCCTTCCCCCACCTCTCCCTAGTTCCACACTTCCAGCTCAGCACTGTCCCCATGAGTTGTCCGGACTTGTCCTACCTGCCTATCTCTTTTTCCACCTATCCACTCCACCCTCTCCTCCCTGACCTATCACCTTCATCCCCTCCCGCACTCACTCATTGTATTCTATGCTACTTTCTCCCCACCCCCACCCTCCTCTAGTTTATCTCTCCACTCTTCAGTCTCACTGCCTTTAATCCCGATGAAGGATTTTTGCCCGAAACGTCGATTTTGCTGCTCCTTGGATGCTGCCTGAACTGCTGTGCTCTTCCAGCACCGCTGATCCAGAATCCACCCCTGTGTTCTCGGTCTATACCATGATGTTTAGATTGATTCTAATCTAAAAAGTGAGATAATGGAGTTTTACATAAATTCATGCGGCAAGACGTGTCTGAGTGTGGACATGGATACCACTATTACGCATTGGATCACCTCCCACCTTTTGCCTGGCAGGTACTCATGTGACTCAGCCAACTTTGTCTATCTTATACGTTGCAGGCAAGAATGCCTGGAGGCATGGTACATTGGGGAAACCGAGCAAAGGCTACGACAACAGATGAATGGGCACCGCACAACAGGAGGGTTCCCTCCCAGTTGGGGAACACTTTAGCGGTCCAGGGCATTCAGCCTCGGACCTTCGGGTGACCATCCTGCAAGGTGAACTTCGGGACAGGCAGAAGAGAAAAGTGGCCGAGCAGAGGCTGATAGCTAAGTTCGGTACCCATAGGGAGGGCCTCAACCGGGACCTTGGGTTCATGTCACATTACAGGTGATCACCATTGCACTATACACACACACACACACATACACACACACACATATTTCTACACACACACACGGACACAGATACATACAGACGGCACACAGACACCCACGCACAGCTTTATAGACACGCACACTCCCACACTCACACATGCACCCCCTCACAGACTTAAGACACTCTGCACTCACTACACACACAGACACACACACACACACACTTTCTCACACTCATAACCCCCACCCCAGACAGACACACCCACACAGACAGACAAAGACCCACATGCACACAGATATTTTGTGGGTGAGTTTGTACTTGCATGCAGTTTTTGTACTTTGCTCAAAAACTGCATTCATTCATGTAGAAATCTTGAGCTCAAAAACTATGAATTTATGTAAAACTTACTCCCTGACTCTTTTCTCTGACCGTCTGCCTCATGACTTTTTAAAATTCTGTAAGGCCATTCCTCAGCCCTGAAGCCCCAGGGAAAACTGTCGAAGCCTATTCAGCTTCGTGCTATTGTCCAAACAGTGCAAACCTTGCAAACCTTTTCAAATACTTTCTAAATTGCACCACGTTCGTTACTGAATGCACGATCTGTTATTGCTGAAGTGAAGCGACGCTGAAACATTAGTAATGACAATTTTGTGCGCTTTTCGCCTGTAGGGTAGCGTGGCCGAGTGGTCTAAGGCGCTGGATTTAAGCTCCAGTCTCTATCGAGTCGTGGGTTCGAATTCCACCGCTACCAAGATCGCGGCTGTTCTTCTTCAGGCAGAGGAACTTAGCAGGCCCTGCACATTTCCGTTGTTGCGTTTGCAGCCGGTCAGGCCTCTAATCCAGACTGACTCTGGGACAGTCAGTGGGACACTTTGCTGTCGGAGCCCCCTCATCTGCACTGCTTTACGATGAATATCGTACCAGTTTCTGTGTCTCAAATAGTCAGCACGTTTGGCTGCAAGTTTGGTGGTTCGAGCCTGCCCTTCGCACCGAGCCTCAACGATTTCAGTTCAAGCATTGAGACCAACCATGTACTGACACTGCAACAACGAGAACTCAGCAGAGTCCGCAGCTGGATGTGGCCCCAATCTCTCCAAGGCCCGCTGCCTACAGAAAGCGGCCACCGGCTTCCTGCTCAGCCCTGGGACACAGCACATGGAAAATCCTTCCCCAGGAACGGCTCTTCCCGCGTGTGAGGGACAACAATTCCACTTTAAGTTGAGAATGGCTTCAGAAGATTGTTGCAGTCCTTGGAGTGTTTCATAAACAAAACTCCTGTGTCGCAAATAAGAAGTGGGGAAAGTTGTTGGCAGGAAGGATAGAGAAAGTGCTGACTGTGAGGACTCTGTCTCGGCAGCAGGTGGGATTGCTTACACCCGAAACAGGAATGATTGCGTTTCCTTAGGGAATGTCCCAATTGATTTAACGTCTGCCAGAGTGATTGGGAATCATTCCGGCCACCTAAAGATGAGGATAAAAATATGAAAATATGTATATTGAATCTTAAATCCAGAGATAAGTGCTAAATAGATAATAATGTTCTGAACGAATACTAGCTGAGAAATGGAAAGTGTGGATGATGACATTTGTGATTGGCAGGAATGAACTGGATCCTTGCAAATTGCAATGCCAGGTGAAATATGCTCAGTATGAAATGACACACTAATTAATCGTGAGCCAGGCCCAGCTACTTTAGTCGGTACAGCATGAGATGCTTAATCTCAGGGCCGTAGGTTCAAGCCTCACGATGGGCCCTTTCACTCCTTTAAAGAAATCCAGCCCTCTACTCCACTTGCAGGATTGCAACCCAGTGCAGGGGTCGTTTTTGACACGTGGATCCGACTGTGTTTCATCACACGTCGGTTTCTGAGTGAAAGCTGTCTCCACTTTCCTGGAAGTGCCAGAGACAGGTTTATCAGTGCGGCCGAATATACGATGAATTGTGTCTCTTTCAAAACGTCAGTTTCCACTCCAAACGTCCACCAAACAGAGTGCTCAGAGACACAGAACGCGAATGTCTACTTGTTGGGGGGACGGGGTCTGACAGTGACTGCTCAATGTCAAATGGTCCTGAACCAAAATGAAGTGATTCAGACCGTTCTGACGGAAACCTAGGCGAACTCGCCTGAACGTTTCACAATTCACACGGAAAATGATCTTGTGTGCTCATGGGGGTTCACGTAATGGACAGTTTATTGTCAGTAACAGGGGTGGGGGTGGGGCAGGATTGTGAGGTTTCACAGTGGGACAGAAGTGATCTGGGTGAACGGGTTCGTCTCACATCCCCAAAGCATGTAAGAGCTGATTGGTCCAGGATCACTACCATCTTCTGTTTCGGAACCAACAAATGAAATTGCTGAAAATCTCAGCAGGTCTGCTTGCATTTTGGAAAGGAAGAGTGTTAAGACTTCGGGACTCGTGAAATTTCTTTTTGCATGCCCATCTCCCTCTGGATTTGTACAGTCTTCCTTTTTATTGACTATCTTCTGACTTCCAACTTTATTCTCTTGTATTTTATTTTCCTCTCCAACCATGTTCCCAGCTTTTAAATTTGTATCAGATCTGTCCCATCTCTCACTTTGCTCATTTATGACCGAAGAACTTGGAAATGAACAATTAACTCTGTTTCTATTTCCTTAGATACCAGATGACCAGAGACCGGAATGTATAGGATGATGGTTAGAGCTTTCAGCCCATAATCTGCTCTGCCATTCTATCATGGCTAATATTGCTCTCAATCCCATTCTCCAGTCTTCTCCCTGTAACACTCATTCCCCTTGAATTTAAGACCCAGTCTTTTTTCCCAGACTGGGTCTTCATCCGCCCCAAACCCCTCCACATCTGCTGGCGGCTGTTACACCGTGTCTCTGGGTGATCGCGCTGAGTTTCAGTCGTGCACGGCAAACCCAATCTGTTCTGAACAACGCAATCACCGCTGGGGGACAGCTCGATCAGGTCTCTGGCCCCACTGTGTTTGTGCGGGGGAGCAGTTATCACCTTCACCTCCCATGGGAAGGATCGGTCCTTCAAATATCCGGGCAGTAAAAACAATTGGCTTGTGTGTTAACATAGATGAAGGTAATTGCTTTCTGATCTGGTCAGTAAACCTTACTCTGTATGTCCCTGCCCATTCCTGCCGTTGTCGTGAAAGGGAATGCACGTCCAATTAATTGCCGTGTATGGTTTTATTCGATACACATTCTTCCTTGTTCAGAATATAGGTGGATGTTTCCAGCACAGATAATTACTATTTTCAAGAATGCAGTCGGCGGGCAATGATACCTTTCTGGAGAGTAGAAGCATCAGTTTCTGCAGAAAGTGGCCTCGTTCAGAGCTGAGCAGAAATATTGTTGTTCCCGCTTTAAGGGCGACAGTTTCCCAGATGGTGATCGATGGGGCTTTATTGCAGCCTCATCATCAAACCTTGTTTTGCATTTACTCGCCCATCACTACTCTAGTGGTAAAAAGAAGTATCATTCCAAATAACTGCTGCGTGAATTTCTTTTCAAATGTCACTGCGCTGTGGCTGTGAATATGTGGCGATGTCTACAGCCCTGCTGGCCATCCTGTTTAAGTGTGCAGTTAGGAACATTCCTCTGTCTCGGCGCTACAAGGAAAATTGCCCGCGCCTATTCAGCATCGCCCTACATTCCAAACTCGGCAAACCTGGCAACCTGTTTGTCAGTATTTCCTGAGCATTTTCACGTGATATCCTTTTTTTTCAATCGTGCTAATAACCCTGGCCAACATTGGTCTATTCGGAACGGAAATGTCAGTGATAGATAAAGAGCAGCTGGCTCGGTGGCTCGGTTGTGACCTCGTTGTTCCATTTGGGTCGCACCCGAAACACCTCTAGTTCAAACCAGGCAGGAGCGACTTTGTTCCCTTGGGAAAAGTGGATTGGTGGGAATGGAGCGTTCCTGCTTGTTGTTCTCTTCAGCAAACCTGGCTTTGAACTTGCTAGCCCACATCTGCTGCCATGGTGAAAAGGAATACCATTCCGATTAATTGCTGTGTCAAACTTCGTTCAATTTCTCTCCTCGGATAAAGTGAGGGCTGGAGATGATGAAACGCTCCTAAAACAAACGGCAGTTCTCCTGCTGCTCGGATGCTGCCTGCCCGGATGTGCTTTTCCAGCACCACACTCTCAACTAAGTTTCTCTCCTCCTGGGTCGACGATATGAGTCGAATTGTGGATCTTCTCCCGCCGTCCATTTTAAGGGTACAGTTACCAGCACTGATCGTTTCTGCACCAAAACTATCGCATTTGCTTTACATGTGAAGGCATCCTGGTTCAGTGACAAGGTAAGCTCTCATTTGCTCGGGTCACAGCGAACATTGGTTACCTGATGTCATCTCTGTCAAATGTATCCCAAAGTAGGCTCTGAAACGCCTCATTTGGACCCGAGCATTTCTAAACCTGCGTGAACCAAAACCAGAAAACCTCAGTCATGATTTGGAGCAGTTCACATATTCGAGTGTCCAAGCAGAAGGCATGGTTACCGCTTATTCAGTCAACAACAGGAATGAGAAGATTTACATCCTCAGATGAACTTCTTGACTCATGCTCTCATACAGTCACTAATTCACTTTTCTGGATAAATGTAAGGGCGTCTTCTGCCTTCCCTTGTAGTCTAGTAGCCAGCCTTTGGCGCTCTCGCCGCCGTGACACGGGTTCTATTCCCGGTCAAGGAATGCGTGCTTTGTTCTGCACACACATCGTGGTAAGAATATTTCTGACCACTTTTCCAAAGTTGGCAGAACATCGGTTTTAAAGTTGAATAGAAAACCAAGAGATGCAGATGTTGGGAAATCTGAACCAAAAACAAGAATTGACGTGCAAACTGAATAGTCCTGGCAACATCTGTGGAGAGAAACAGAGACAATGATACACAACGACAGAACCAGATTAGTTCTTCATTTCTAGACCACAATGCCGGGATAATGGTCAGTTTTATCTGAGGATTGTTATCAAAATCTTTTATTTTTTGCCAGTTAGCAGCCATGTCGACCCGAGATCTGATTTGTTCAGTGTCTACCTCCAGATAGGCCTCTAATTTCCTGTCTCTATCTCTGTGTATCTACCTCACCCTTTTTCATATTCTTTGACCCTTTTTTTGCCAATATCCCTCATTTCCCATCCCTACTCTATGAAAAGCCTGACGTTCGGGGATAGTTTGAGAATGGAGCTGCTGAGAGGTTTTCTGGAACCTGGCAGGAGGCTGCACAACATGGCTCACATTTTACGGATAATACGTCTGGCACTTGGATGTGATGCAAGGGGCCATTTCTTCCTCAAATCATTATAACCCTTTCGAAATTAAAGTTGCATTTCTTATCCAAAGAAAAATAAACTAACTATAGGAGAACGTGGAAACATTAATGATGCTGTAAAATGAATGAATGGCGACAGCAGAGAATGAGGGTGATCCACTCGTGGTTTCTGTGCCATGACCACAACATTCCACGGCCTTTCTGCAGTGTTTCCTGCCTCACCTCGTTATTCCCACCAAACTTGGAATGAAGGAGGGAGAATAAAAGTGGGGGAGAAGAAGGAGTCCTATTAGAACAGCAGTAAGAAACTCTAGGTTGGTGTATTGGTTAGGAAGGACAACCTGCACTGCTGGAACTAAACCAGGAAAAAGGAGCGGATTTGCCAAACCATAACAGGCTCGAACTCAGGCAGGATGCTGCGTCGCTTCATCAGCAACAGGATACTTTATAAAAGGTGAACCTCCGAGCTTTCAATACAACAAGCGGGCGCAACTGCGATTGGACCGTATGGTCAGCTGCTTACCAAGGAGGGGTTTTAAATAACTAAGCAACGTCCATATGTGCAGTTCATTAACCACATGACCACATGAACTCGGAAATACATTTCTGTATCAATATTACTCAGTGTGATTTGCAATCAAACCCCTCTTTTGCAAAACCAGACATTTCACGATTGATCGTTCTTCAATGCAAAGGCACATAAAAGGCTAATCTTCTCTTGCATTGGTTTCAAACAGATATGTGCATCTGTTTAAGCTGACAGGACAAAGGGAACATTTTTCATCCTCTTGGGGCGTATTGACGGCTTTCATACACACAGAGGGAATTTCACACGAAAAGGAACAGTGTCATTGCCATGAATTGACCAGGAATGGTGTGTGAGCCAATGTAAACAGTTTGCTGTAAAGGCTAAACCATTAGCAGTGACACTGAGCCTTGCACCACCAGATGCAGACTCACTTCCTGCCTCATGCCTCCCAGTCATCATTGTCATTCACGTCAATTTCACTTCCCTGCTCCACTTCCAAACTTACTACCGATTGGAACCTACCACATTTAGGAACGCATTCCTGGAATAAAGATATCACTCAATGCAATAGGACTCGCTGTCCATCCCTAAATCCCCCAGAGATGGAGGAGATGAGTTGCTCTTGTGAACCATTGAACTCCTTCACACGGAGGTACAGCCATTATGGTGCAAGTGCGGGAGTTCCTGGATTTACACCCAGAGACACTGAAGGAACACAACATATTTCCAACTCAGGAAGGTGAGATGATTGGAGGGAGATTTGAAGGGGTCACTATCGTATCTGTCCGCTGTCATTGTCCTTCTACATGGTTCAAGCAATCACTGGGCTGATTCTGGAGGGATCCCGGTATGTCTTCTATGTGAAACGAGGAAAGCGTTTTCAGTCAGACAATTCACATGAAGAGAATTAAACCTTCATTCCCTGAATTGGAACTATATCCATTTCTGGACGATACAAACTTTGACTCCTCAGCACGGGCCCCTGGTAATGCTGATAGTATCCAAAGCAACCTGAATTGTACTCACCCTTGTGCCTGTCCATCCCTTCATAACCACCTTCGGCAACAACGTTTCTCTCTTCAATTTTGCAAACGCTTCATATGATCGCCTTGGGTTTCAAAGTAAAGAAAGTGGAGCTGTGGTGATCTGATGTTGGTCAGTAGGTGCAATGCAGGAATGTACAGAACAGGTTTTGATGCGTGAGATTGCACTGAAGGGATTCCACCACTAAAAGGCGCTGTTCATCTCCTCTGTTCTCCATCGCGAGATTCAAACCAACAGAGGTTTCTCTCTGGACTGGCTCAGGGTCTTGACTGGAAAAGGTCATGACGCAAGGTATGAAAAGATATTTCACTGGAGTGAATCAAAAAATCGCAGACTGACTGTGAATAAAATGATGGCAACTTCCAGCAGAGGCTCAGGCGACCCGGAAGCAGGTACCTGAGGGCAAATATGTTGCCTTGGCTATTGAAAGACATTGCTTCACGAAGTGGGACATCCGATGTGAAACAGTGACGATAATTATTTTTACTGATTGTTCACCTTGTGAATACTGTTTACCCCGATGTCCATGTTTCAATTTCATATCGACGACCTGTCGTACCTCCAGCTGCCGTTGGGCCAGTGACGTAATGGATAATGCCTCTGACTTTTGGTGGTTCGATCCTTCCTGATTTGTGTGCAATTTACTGCAGGGATTGGATCAGTGGGTCTCGAATTTGGTAGTAATGCACCTCAATGTGCGACAGATTTTCAGGAGCTGCAGACTTTGGATCAGTGTGTTTTCAAATTTGAAAGTTGCATGTGAGGCAATTGTCCATTTTAAATTCCAGCTCAACGCAACGTCTCTCATGGTCTGTAAAACTGAATTTATTTGCGCCTAAAGCTGCCTTTTGTCGGAGAAACTTCTGTGTGTGTGTGTGTGTGTGTGTATAGGTGGGGTGTAGGGGGCGGGGTGGGGCTTGGTCTTAAGTCGGTGGAGAGCGGTACTGAAGCACAAGGAGCTGGTATAATCCCGAAAACTCTGCCCTCCTCCCCCCACCTCCGGGCACGTGTGTCTGTGACTCACTTTATGGATGAAAATGTGAATGGGTTGCTCGAGGGGATTTCACTTCAGTATGACGGTATATAACTCACTCCCAGTGTTGTCTCGTTTAAGATCGCAGGGATAATCTTTTTCTGAATTTTGCGGTGAAAACAACAGAACACACAAAGTATCCTGTCAAAGCTGGACACTGGATCGAAAACAGACGGCTATCTGATGAGCCATACTGCACGATAGGCCGAATGGTATTTTCCTTTCGTGTTAACAACACCTCGAAGACAACGAGAAACTAATGTGCAGCGAAAATGAACCAAAATGAAATGCATAAGTGGTTTCATTGAGAATAAATGCGACAGCTTCTGTTGCCTTCCCTTTTAATCTCACGGTTAGGAGTTGGTGCATTTTCTGAGGGGGAAAGGGTGATTCCTGGTCAGGGAATGGGCAATGCGTTCTGCAAAGATATCTTGCTAACAGTATTTCTGACCGATTTGCTGAAGCCGTCAGGTCATTGGTTTTGTCTCAAACGTTGTTAAGAATAATATGAAACAAAGGATTGCAGATGTTTGAAATCGGAACCAAAACCAAGGTTTGATAGAAAAACTTAGTACGACAGTGAGAGAAACAGAGTTAATGCTTCATATCGGCGGAGCGAGGTTATTTAGACATTTCTGTATTATACTTTTGGTAAAATGATCAGTTTTCCCTGTCAGGATATTTACCAAAATCTTTCATTAGCTTACAACCATCAATGTTGAAAATTCAAAATGACTTTGTTGGCTGTAAGAATCCTTCCATTGCTCGGAGATGGTGAAAGGCTGTGCTTAATAGTTACCTTTTTTATTATTTGTTTCTGTAAGTCAGCAGCCATGTCGATTGGAGAATTGGTTCTTTCAGTATCTCCGTCAATATGCGTCTCCATATTTCTTTCTTTCTCTGTGCATGCACCTGACCCTCTTTCACATTCTCGGACTCTCGGTCTGCCCATATTCCTCATTTCCCATTTCTGCTCTTTGAAAAGTCTGACATTCGGAGACAAATTGAGAGTGGACCAGCTAACAGGCTTTCTGCCCTCTCGGTAGCATGTGTGGGATTAGGCTCACATTCTCCGAATAAAGTTCCCTAAACTTATGCCTGAGGTGAGGAGTCATTCCTTCCTCCAAATATTATGATCCTTTCGAGTTCTAAATAGAATTCATAATCCACAAGAAAAGAAACCGCACTCACAGTGCGAACCACAACGACAGGAGTGCAATGAAGTATTTCCTGTTGCTGTGGAATGAATGAATGTTGACAGCAGAGAATTAGGGTGAACAGCTATTGGTGTCTGCGCCATCACTGCAACATTCCCCGGCAAGCCTGCCATGTCTCCTGGCCCACCTCGTTATTCCCAACAAACTGGAAATGAACGAGGCGTAATAAAGGAGGAGTACAAGCAGAAGTTCTTGTCAAACGCAGGAAGGAAACTCCAGATTGAATTAATAGCTCGGAAGAAACAATATCCACTGGAGGAATTAAACCAGGGAATAGACGAGGGTCGAAACTGAAAATGTGTTGCTGGAAAAGCGCAGCAGGTCAGGCAGCGTCCAAGGAGCAGGAGAATCGACGTTTCGGGCATGAGCCTTTCTTCAGGCCCTTCTTATTCCTGAAGAAGGGCTCATGCCCGAAACGTCGATTCTCCTGCTCCTTGCATGCTGCCTGACCTGTTGCGCTTTTCCAGCAACACATTTTCAGCTCTGATCTCCAGCATCTTCAGTACTCACTTTCTCCTATCAGACGAGGGTCACCAAAACAGGCTGAGGCTCAAACAGGACGCATGGTTGACTGACGGGCAACACTGACTTGGGAGATTTTGAAACAACCATGCATTTGGTAAAATACACAGGCACCACTACGATGTGAAATCTTTGTGGGCTGTTTATGATGTCGGCAAGTGAACAAACTGAGTCAAGACACCACACCACAAGTGTTTTTTTTCATCCCAGTTCATTAACCAATTGATAACAGTAACTCGGAATTGTGTTTGCTGTATTAATGTTGCTCAGTGAGAATTGCATTCAACCCCCACTTTTGCGAAGACAGTTTATGGCTGAACTTTCTGCACTGAAATTGTACAGAAAAATACAATCTCCTCTTCCACTGGCTTCAAACTGATATGTTCAACTGTTTAAACTGAGAGGATAAGGAGAATGTACTCATCATCTCGGGGCCCATTAACTCTGTTAATATACACAGGGAACCTCACAAAAAGAGGAACAGGGTCATTGTGCTAAACTGACCTGAACTGCGTGTGAGTTAGTGTAAACAATATGTAATAAAGATTTGGAGTTGCCAGTGTTAGACTGGGGTGGACAAAGTTAAATAATCACACAACATCAGGTTATAGTCCAACAGGCTTATTTGATAGTACTAGCTTTTGGAGCGCTGTACCTTCATCAGGTGGTTGTGGAGCCTAACATCATAAGACAGAGAATTTATAGCAAAATATTACAGGGTGATGCGACTGAAATGACATATTTAAAAATAATAGTGCATTGTCTGTTCAGTCTGTATACTTTTAGAAATACCATGTTAGATTTTATTCTTTCATATGTAAACAGTATGTACAAATAGCTAAATTCTCAGGTAAATCTTTAACAATAGATGCCACCACAGCTCAGATTCAGCCTTGAAGGTGTGAGGTTGAAATCTGCCTGTGCCCCAATGTTCTGTCGTGGCAGAAGCTGGGGGTACCCTGCCTCATGGCTTTCAAGATGCATTTGACATCGGCAGTGAGGTTCCCACATCGGATCCTATTGCCTAATATGATGGGACATCCTGGTGTGTTGGCTTTGTGTATCTTCGGAAGGCAGTAGAAGTGCCTTCAAGTGCATGGTATGAGGTTGATGGAACTCTGAAAGAGTGCATTTCAGAGCTTAGATCAGAGTGTTGCTGGAAAAGCACAGCAGGTCAGGTAGCATCCGAGGAGCAGGAAAATCAACGTTTCGGGCAAAAGTACTTCATCAGGATTTCGGAGGGGCTGAGCACAGAAACAGACCCTCCATTCCAGCTCGTCTCTGCTGACCAGATAACTGAAATTAATCTAGTTATATTTGCCAACATTTGACCCTTACCCCTTCAAACCCTCCCTGTCTGCATCCCATCCAGATGCCTTTTAAATAGAGTCATAGAGATTTACAGCATGGAAACAGACCCTGACATTACAAAGGATATTGACAGACTGGGTAAATGGGCAAAGTTGTTCAGGTTAGATCAGTGAGCGATACAAACCTCCATGCCGAACAGATGTCCCAACCCAATCTTCCCCCACCTGCCAGTATCCGGCCCATATCCCACCAAACCCTTCCTATTCATATACCATCCAAATGCCTCTTAAATGTTGCAATTCTATCAGCCTCCACCATTTCCTCTGGCAGCTCATTCCGTACCACCCCCGGGTGAAATTGTTGCCCCTTAGGTCTCTTTTATATCTTTCCTCTCTCACCCTAAACCCATGCCCGCTGGTTCTGGACACTCTGACCCCAAGGAAAAGACTTTATCTATTTATCCGCCTCATAATTTTGTCAACCTCTATAATGTCACCCCTCAGCCTCCGACGCTCCAGGGAAAACAGCCCCAGCCTGTTCAGCCTCTCCCCTTAGCTTAAACTCTCCAACCCTGGCAACAATGTTGTGACTATACCAGACTTTGGCACATCATTCCGCACACTCAAAACCTTCTGTGTATAAAAATTGTGTCTCAGATTCCTTTGTGTGTACCTGTACCTGCCTCCAGCTGAAACTCTCATTCCCCTCTATCTTGTCTGCTGTCACTGAGCCATTGGTGTCTTCATTCTGTTACTGACCCTTCAGTCCCAAGGGCATGAATTTTTCTCACAAATACAATTGGAGACCTTCTCTCATCCACGTGAAGGAATTGAACCCTGACAATTCCACTTACGCTGTCTCCCATCAGTCTTCATAGGATCCATATCGCAGAGGTTAAACAGTGTTCCCAGCAAACTGTCCCGGGCAGCGGGAGTACAGGGTTCAGACAAAGTAAAACATTATTTAAACTGTACCCATTTAAATCTCCAGGTCAGGTAGAGAATACAGTTAGATGAGAGTAAACCTCCCTGTACACTGCAGCTTTTCACATTCCCAGGCCATGTTCAGTGTGGCGGTAGATACTGATCAAATCTCTCACTTCCTCCATCCTGTTCACATCAAACACACTCAAGGCAGTTCCATCACTGGGTTAGATATAGACTATGTGTTCAGCGGCAATTTCTCCACCTGAATCTCCCAGAGTCTGGGGAGAATGGGGTTCGATACAGAGTCAAGATCTTCCATATTGTCCACATCGGACACTCCCAGGACAGGGACAACATGGGGCTATATACAGAGTAAAGATCCATCTGCACTGTACCTCCCAAACACACACAGGATAGGGACAGCACGGGGTGAGGAACAAAGTTAGGCAGCATTGTAGACAGTGCAGATAGTACCTTAACATTACAAAGGGATATTGATAGACTGGGTAAATGGGCAAAGCTGCATCACTTGTTCAGGTTAAATCAGTGAGAGATACATTTTTGTTCAGTGAGGGATATGGGCCAAAGGAAGGAATGTGGAGTTAGGCAACACATCAACCATGATGCCATTGACTGATGCAACAGGGTCGAGGGGCTGAATGGCCTCCTCCTGTTCCTATGCCATAAACTGTCCCCATCAAACACTCTCAGGGCAGGGAAAGGATGGGGTTAGATACACAATGAAGCTGCCTTTACTGTATCCCCATCAACCCCTCCAAGGGTAGGGCCAGCACAGGATTAGATACTGAGTCAAGCTCTCTCTCTCTCCACACTGTCCCGATCAACCACTCCCGGCATTGTTTACCAGAGCTTTAATATTTGAAAATGCTCATTTTCCTCTGTTATTCCTTGCCCCTCAGTAACTCTGTATGTGTGTGTGTGTGTGTGTGTGTGTTTATGTGTGTGGGAGAGGGAGACAGAGAGAGAGAGAGGGAGAGGGAATGACCGGGGCCCTGCATTCGTGGGTCATGTCCTCTGGTACTCCAGTATTACACATTATTTTCTGGATCCGTGAACAGAAATCACAGAAAGCTAACGTAATGGTGTCATCAAATATTAGGATGATTTGCCAATTATTACCAGGACATGGGACTAGGGAAGTGAGGAAGCCTTGCTGTGTCTGCAGACTCAGTCTGCAGGGGTAGTGAGTGTTCAGGAAGGGAAAGGGATTGTTGTTTTCATTCGTTCATGGGATGTGAGCATCACTGGCTGGGCCCAGAATTTATCCCCCCATTCCCATCTGCCCTTGAGAAGTTGGGAGGGAGCTGACTTATTGAACCGCTGCACTCCATCAAATTAATGTTTCTTGAGAAACAGAATGTAGTGGAAATTAAACTCCAGCTTCCTCTGTTCCTGCTCCCAATTAATATTCACCCGTTCAGTTTATACTGAGTTAGAGACTGGAATTTCATCGATGGTCTCAGTGAATCTATGTATTTCAGAACACAACAGGGAGTGAATTTCAGTCTGAAATCGATCTAAGGGATTTGGGCTACTTTCTCGACAGAGGAGCAGGTGCCAGTGAGTGAGTTACAGATCGGGGTATAGTCGAATGTGTGGCTCACATATTGACTAACCAATACTGGGAACGAATCTAATTGAGGAGTTTGAGCTTTTTATATATCGAATCACAGATACTTGAGAGTGAGACTCAGGCTGGAATATGTGGAAGGATTCGAGGAGTTTTATACATAGAATAACAAATACCCAGGAGTGAGTTACTGACTGGAAATTATAGAGATGATCGCGGTGATTCATATTTAGAATAACAGATGATTGAAAATTAGTTGCACATTGGTATTTTATCGTGGGTTTTGGGGTGTTCATTTATAGAGGAACAGATACTCATGAATGATGTACAGACTGGAATGTAATCAAGGGGATTGGGGTGCTTTACATGTGGACTAACTGAGAACCCAATACTCGCTCTCTCATGCACAATCTCACTATTTTTTTTCTCATGCAGAATCTCATCATCTGTCTCATACATTATACCAGTTTCTCACCCTCTCTCATACACAGTCTCACCATGTTTCCCTCTCATACAGAAACTATTTCTGTCTCACATGCACAGTCTCACTGTCTCTCTCTGTCACAATGTCACTCTTCCTCATCCTCAATCTTGCCAACTCTCTCATAGACAATCCCACTCTCTCCCATACTCAGTCTCACTATCACGCTCTCCCATACACAATCTAAACCAGTATGTTCCCGGCAGACAATTCATGTAAGCACAGCACTAGCATGGAGGTTACAAAGAGGGAAAAGCAAGTGAGACGAGCAACATCAGTACAGTTTGTGATTATTGAACATTGGTCCCCCACTAACATGTAAGATTCTCTGACACCCGCCCCCCAGCCCGACACAGAGGACTGGGCAGATCGTGGGTTTATTAGCTGAGGCTCTGTCTCAGAATATTCTTGCTGCTAGTGTGACTCCCAGATATAACTCTCCATGTCCATCTTCTATTTCTATATTTCCATCAAATGTGCCTATTTCTGTGTGTGTGTGTGTGTCCATCTGAGTGAAAGGTTTGAGTGTCAATGATTTTATACTGGAACTCCTAACTTCTCACACATACAGACACAATCTCACACATGAGCTGACACCTATACATGCACTAACACATACGTAAACATACAGTAACACATAAACACTCACACATACATGCTCATACACTCACATGCTACCATACTCAAACGTTTTCACACACCCACACACATGCACACTTACGTTCTCTCACTCGATCTCACTCACTCTTCCACTCAGTGTCGGTTCAGGAGGTCTATGTATCAAATAACATATACCCAGGTATGAATTACAGCATGGAACCTAATTGAGGGTTCCGTGTGGACTTACACAGAGAGTAACAGGTACCGGGGATTGAGTGCAGACAGGAATCTAATTGAGTTTTGGACGATTTATATATGGAATAACATAGAGTTCAGAAGAGAGTTACAGACAAGAATCTAATCGGTGTTGGGGTGGGGAGTGGGGATAGGGTGATGTGGGGTTCGGGAGTAGACATTGTATACATAATGACAGATACCGGGGAGTGAGTTACAGATTTGAATCTAATCGAGCTTTGGGGGTTGATTCATCCATCCAGTAACTGATGCCTGGGAATGAGTTGTAAGTGTATCGGGATGCTTTATACACAGTGTGTCAGGTACCCAGGACTGTGTTACAGGCTGGAAATGAACTGAATAGTTCAATGTGGTTTTTATACAGAGTAACAGTTATTCAGGAGTGAGTTATCGAGATGATAGAAATTATAGAGTCATACAGCACGGAAACAGGTCCTTCGATTCAACTGGTCCATGCTGACCCGTTTTCCTGCACTGTGCTTACCCCCATTTGCACCATTTGGTGTGTTTCTGAAAAGGAAGCACAGACTTATGGAAGTGAGTTACACATTGGAATCGAATCGATTGGGTTCATGGTAGTTTTTCTACAGAATAAAACGTACCGAGCCATGAATTGCAGATCAAAGTCTGACTGAGGTTTTGAGGTGGTTTATGTAGAGAGCCATGGATAAATTGAAATCAGTTACAGATTGGAATTTTATCAAGGGATGCGGGGTGGTTTATATGTAGAATAACAGATCCCCAGGAGTGTGTTACAGACTGGAATCTAATCAAAGGTTTTGGGGTGGTTTATATTTAGAATAACCGATAAACAAGTGTGAGTTACAGAATGGAATCGAATTGATGGATCAGGAGGTTTATTTATAAAAAGAACAGATACTCAACTGTGAGTTGCAAACTGGAATCTACTTGTGGGCTTTGAGGAGGGTTATATGTAGAATAACTGATACCCAGGAGTGATTTACAGGCTGGAATCTATTCAAGGGGTTTGAGATGGTCTACATAAATTGCCACAATACATGGGAGTGAGTTATATACTGGAATCCTATTGAGGAATTCAGGATGGTTTGTATATCGAACAATGGAAGGCCATGATTGAGTCACAGTTTGGAATCTAACTGAGGGTTTTGTGCTGATTTGTGCATTAAAAAAAACAGACACCTGAGAGTGAGTTACAGACTGGAAGTAGTCAAAGTGGTCGGGCTGGTTTATACACAGAATACTAGAAACACGAGAGTGTGTTATAGACTGGAATAGAATTGAAGGGAGTGGATTATTTATATACAGAACAACCGGATATGAGAGGAGAGAAATCAAGGGAGAAAATACCCACCATAGACCAACTCAACAATGAGCTGAGCCAGACAGGATTCAACTCCTGTATGTGGAGGTTTCCATGTGTTCTTAAAGATGGGAGAGAAACAGGCAGACCCTCACACAATGAGCACCAGGCAGGAAGGGACAGAAGGAGATTCGAATTTCTAAATGGCATCAGATCAGGACAGTGTTAGATTTAAACATTGACTCGGCAGAGATAACTTGGAAAGGGAATTGGAGAGGGGTTAAATCACATGAAGTTAACCTGCTCGTTCCACCAACAAATGATGTGTTCCCTATTATACCAGGAATCCGTGTGGGACAGTGAGGAAAAGGTATCAGATTATTGTTAGTCTGCACTGAGACATTTTAATTGATCTGTGATCGTTTCATTTTACAGTCATAGAGTCATAGAGATGTACAGCATGGAAACAGACCATTCAGTCCAACCCGTCCATGCCGACTATTACGTCTTGAAGTCATAAACTTCACTACTTCAGGTGACTCGCCATTTGCCTGCTTTGAACACCGTTCCCCTCTGTTTTCCCCATTCACTGAAGATATTAATATCCTTTTATAATGGGGCGGAAGTGAGAACTTCAGATGCTGGAGATTGAAGTCGAGGGATTCATGATGAAGGGCTTTTGCCCGAAACGTCGATTTTTCTGCTCCTCGGATACTGCCTGAGCTGCTTTGTTTCTCCAGCACCACATCTCGACTCCTTTTATAATGGCACTATCTCCATGCTGGTTACAGTGCTGTCTATCTCGCACTGTCTTATTTATCTTCAATCCTGTATAACTACAATGACACCAACAAACACACAACGTTACATCCTACAGCTTTGTTTATTTGCAGGTGCATTATTTTCTTTTATTTGTAGACAACACACAATTTGAACTCCCAGCACGTCAGAGTGGGATTTGATAAACACTTGATTTAGGGATGGGGTAGACCCACACAGGATTCAGACATGGAAATGGCTTTTGACACCCCCTCTCTCCCTTGCGGACAGAATTCCATAGCCAAATGTGTCAGGCAGACATGTTAGGTATGTTCCCGGCAGCCAGTTTGTGTTAGCACAGCACTGACGTTGACTTTATAAGCCTGGAAAAGCAAGAGAGACTGACAATGTCATTACAGTTTGAAAATATTGAACATTGGTCCCACACTAACATGTCAGATTCTCTAGGTTTTCAAAATTCATTTGTGGGACTTGGCCGTCTCTGGCTTGGCCAGCCTTGATAGCCCATCCATATTTGCTCTTGAGAAGGTGGTGCTGAGCTGCCTTTTTGAATCGCTGCAGCCCACTTGCTGTGAGTTCACCCACAGTGTCGATAGGGAGGGATTTCCAGGATTTTGACCCAACAACTGTAAAGGAATACCGGTATATTTCCAAGTGAGGGTGGTGAGTGTCTTGGAGGGCAACTTGAAGCTGGTGGTGTTCCTAAGTAGCTGCTGCCCTTGCCATAGAGTCATAGAGATGTACAGCACGAAAATAGACCCTTCGGTCCAACCTGTCCATGCTGACCATATATCCCAAAAATAACATAGAATACTTTGTGAGGAGATAAAATGACCCGTCTGAGCCTGGTTTGGAACTAGATTATACCAGAACGGGATTGCATCAGCAACTGGGAAAAGTAAATCCATGCCACGGCAGGAGGGTGACAATGAGGGGACCTGAATTTCTCCAACACAGAGATTTGCATCCTGATATAATATTAAGTGTTATACCGACTCCCGAGTTAAAATATCGTGCAGTTAAATTATACATTTTAAAACTTCTGATGTTTCATTTTTTTACATGATTACGCTGAGTCAAATGTTTCGAACTCCTGAATTGCATCTTAGACTGGAGGCTATCTTGAGGAAAGGAATGATGTGAAATGTCAGCAAGTATAGAACTGCAATGGATCGTGGACAGTCAGTGCAGTGGATCTCATAAACCCAGTGTTCTCACATTCCTGCGTGTATCTGTGTTTGTGCAGTTATATTGATAGCAGCGCATTTCCTCCTTCCTACTTTAGGGAGTAAAAGGGCTTTGAGCTGGTTAATCTCCTTTACACCGTGTGGGTTTCAGATTCTGTTAGCTCTGACTGTTGAATGTCCAGAATCCGCTGTTGGCTTGGGTAACTGTTGAGGAGCACGGATTGATTTTTCCAATTACAGGAGTGATGAAGATTTGAGGAATATTTGTCTTCTTATGAAATCACGCAGCACAGAAACGGCACCTTTGTCAACTCCTCAATACTGACCCGGTATATAAAGTTAACCTCGTTCCATTTGCCAGCGTTTGGCCCATATCCATCTAAATCCTTCCTGTTTATATATCCATCCCTTTTAAACGTTTTAATCTTATCCACCATCTCTCAACTCGTTCCATCCATGTCTCGGTTCAACGCTGTAATCTGCAGTGGGGTCTGCTGTTTTTGGATGGGGGGGGGGGAGGTGTCCCTATGAGGACAGACAAGTGCAACGGTCAGGTGTACATTCTCGGATTCCAAAGCATAGGATCTATTTAGAATTAAAAATAAATACCAGTTCCTTCGGACATGGTAAACATTGGATTTGTTATTACATTCTTCATTCCGCTTTCTGTGTCCCACCTGCATGTAGTTTTTGTTTTTTTCTGAATGAGTACAGAGCTACACACTGAGGATGACTTTCCTTTCTGACCGTGGTTATCAACTGGAATGCAAAATATACAACAAACCTGAGCATTCCTTAGACCCACAGGGACCAAGACCCATTCTCACTGAGAGAGCAAATCATTTTCTGTCAAATAACCCTCGACGATTTCCAATAGCTTCCCCCCGAATGTTCAGGTTGGATAATATTTATTAGATTTCAGTTCTCCGCCATTCTGATTGGTATAGCTCCCCCACCCCATAATCCGTCTCTGATCCTGGGTGTTCCTGCTTTTCCTCTGATTCTGGAAAATTTGGCAGCTGTTGTAACCACTTATTCTTCTGTTGTTTTCTGCTGGATAAACTGGAGGGTTTTTAAATCTCTATTTCCTACAGGACAGTTCATAGCTTCACCTGGCTATTCCCAGACTGTTCCTTTACCTTCCCCCACTTTGACAGTGATCCTGGATTTGTTTTTCGGTAATGAAGATAGGCTGACCTCTCAGTGAGGTAGGCAGTAATCATAACTCAAGATTATCATGGAAACAGACAACGATGAGGGGGAAATCAAAGTTCTAAACCGAGGGAATAAGATCAGGTGTGATTGGACAAAGAGCAGAAACTTTTAACTAAATCCATGTCAGAGCAGTGGGATGCATTGAAGGCGGAAACTGGGAAATTGTAGGGTCACAATGTTCAATGAAAGATAAAACTTGATACTTGGAAATGCTGTGAACTCTGCATATCAGGGGATTTCCGGGATAAGTTCACTGGTCATGCAAAACTTGTTGCAAATTGGAATTCAATCCATGAATGAGAGCTGATGCACTTGGAGGGACACAGAACCCAAGGGTTACATTATGAATGGTAGAAACCTGGGAAACACTGAATCAGGGGGATCCTGGTGCACATGAATACCTTAAGGTAGTAGGACAGGTCGATGAAATGGTTGAGAAGGTATTGGGATTTTTTGGCTTTTAAATGCAAGACATAGAGTTTAGGAGCAGCGACAATATGTATAAAATATTGGCTCGGCTACAGCTAGAATGTTGGAGTACTTTGATTGTCTTAAAGAAGGTGGAGACTTTCCAGGAAGACTCTAAGGTAGTAAAGTTTTGGGTATGAAGGGAGGTTGGATGGACTGGGATTGTTTTCCTTGGAGCAGGGGAGATTGATAGGCGGCATCATTTAAAAGTATATTGTTATAAAGAGCATAGACAGCACTGAAGCAATTATGTTTTCCCCTTTGTGATCAGTCAATGACCAGGGGCATAGACCCAGAGAGGCAGGGGTTTGAGTATTCAACCAATAGTATTGTGACAATGTGTAACTTACTTCCTGTAAGTGTAGTAGAAGCAGATCCCCGATAGCATAGAACTCTTTAAATGTGCACTTGTAATGCCTGGGTTATGGACTTAATGCTGGAAAACTGGATGAGAATTCTGAGGCAACTGTTTCATGGACTCTATCGGGCAAAGCGCATTTTTCTTTTTTGTGCTAGAAGTCTCTATGTCTCCAAACCTTCTCCAACTCCCAGCTGGACCATTGTATTTTCAACCAGTACTTCCCCCAGAGCCATTGACTCCAACAATGATACTGACTGCCATTATCCCAAATTCTGTTACTGTTCGGGTTATCTTTCATTGTTGCAGCATCTCTGCCAGTTCAGCAACTTTCCCAGTGATGCAGCATTCCATGCTAGTCCCTTTGAAATTAGAGCAACCCCTCCAACATTGAGTAAGCCATCCTCAGGCATTTCACACTGTTCAGCTATAGACACCATGTAATGTGTCTTGCCTCTCAAGGTATTCGACTGGCTCTGCTGATAGACAGGGTTCCTCTTCCATCATCTCTGTCATTTACCATTTTTTAATAAACCCTGATTTGATTTGATTTATTATTATATTGTCACGTTTACCTCTGTATTGTGGGAAAGAAACTTGTTTTGCTTGCAGTGCAGTGAATCTTCAGTGCAAAGTCACAAATGCCACCGGACGATTGAACAGAGTGAGGGATACAGAGGTACAGCTACAAGGAAGGTGCACAAGAAGCAAGATCAACATTAGGTTTAAAATTTGAGGCCCATTCAGAATTCAAATAGCAGTGGGGAAGAAGCTAGTCTTGAACGTGTTGTTCTGTCTGTTTATGATTTTGTATCTCCTGACTGATGGAAGAGGTTGGAGGAGAGTTTAACCGGGGTGGGAGGGTCTTTAATAGTGTTGGCTGACTTTCTGTGACAACTAGAAATGTACATTCAGTCAATGGGTGGAAGGTTGGGCTTGTGTATGATCTGCCCTGTGTTCACAACTCACTGTAGTTTCTTACAGTCCTGGGCACAGCAGTAGCAGAGCACTTGGTACATTTCTGTTTGATCACGAGTTTCATTCCCTCTTATTTCCTTTAATCTACACTTATAGGACTACACAAACATATGTAGGTGAGACTGAAACTAATATTCACTTCTTTCAATGTAGGTACCTGTCCACAAGAAATCTTCTGTAACACTGAAGTTACAGTGTGTGCCTGGAAAGTTTATTTTGCTGAAGGTGCACTGGGGATCTGCCCGAGCATCTCCCCAACACCCAGTTTACCTCGACTTTCTGCCTTTGTATATGTCACCTACATCTTTACATTTTAAACGGAATGATGAACAGCATATTATTAATTTTCAAAAACTTGCAGGAATCCAATTGAAAGTAAAGAATCCAGTATCAAATCATGCAAATATCTTCTTGGATTTTATGTTTTGATAATTGAGGAGCATTAATGCAGCTTTGCTGGAGTTGGCGATTTTCTTTTACTGTCACCTCGACGTCCGTGCATCCACAATGTTGATTCAACCGACAGGATATGCCCCTCATTCTCCATCATATTTGCAGATGATTGGGGTGAGCGCTTGACCAGAGTTACAATGATCCCACCTCCCTCATCTTTAATTGTGTTTCGAGAGTAAGCATTTGTCACATTTTTACACCATGTATTATCACTGCCGCGGATCATTATTACTTTGCAGTTGAACTGCATCTGCCCTCAAACTGATCATTAAAACAAACTTTCTCTACCTTTCTGCATCCCCTTTTTCTCTTTCATAAAAATCGATTTATATATGCCCTTTTTTGATATTTAACAGCTGTGATGTCTTTTATTCCCCCTCATAAATTATTACTAGAATTAACTTAGAGATTTACTTCGCTTTTCAGAAGTTAGGGAATGGCCTCAGGCACACACACACACACACACACACACACGCACACATACAGAGTCTCAGAGAGAGTGGCACACACACACACACAGAGATACACACGCACACAGACACACTCACACACACACATAGAGTCTCAGAGAGAGGGACACACACACACACATAGGGAATACAAAATGAAAAAAAAGAGTGGTTAAACTTTTATTACTTCCCTATCGTGTGGAGCCATCCAATTCTCTCACCATATTATCCAGCTGTATTGATACTTCTTGGGGGAAGCATGGCAACGTGTGGTGTAAATTCATCCTGCTAAATGTTACATGTTTTGGTGGGTACCTTTATGACTGGTATCCTAGATTCCAACTGCTGTTCGCCGGCTGCCTGTTTCTATTCAAGCTAGAAATTGGCAAGTTACACATTTAAAGTTTACATCACAATTCTTTTAATACTGGGTGATCGCATATCCCTGTCATAGCACGTATACAGATTGACTTTAAATTTATGCAGAAAAGAGTGTTCATTAACATGAAATCATTTTTCCATTATCCTTCTGACAGTGAATTTCGTGGCTATTATGATCCTCTCCCAGGGAATGTGTGGCCTCGCTATCTGTACAACATGCTATCTGGTGGCCATGGCAGCAGCAGATCTACTGGTCATTATCAGTGAGGACATACTGACGCAAATACATTTTTATTATTTCCCGGTATGTTTCCTGGACGTCATCATGTGTGCAGTGTTATCCATGTCCTGACCCGTGCATCCATAGACTGTTCTGTCTGGTTCACTGTCGCATTTACCTTTGATCGGTTCGTCAGCGTTTGTTGCCACAAACTGAAAAATAAATATTGCGCTGTGAAAAACGCATCTGCAATTCTCTCAATAACCGGTATTCTGTTATGTTTAAAAAATGTTCCTCGGTACTTTAGATTTGAGCCCAGAAAGATAATCAGAAACATACCATTTTACTGCAGGAATAAGCGAAGCTACTTCACTGACTCTCGCTGGATTGGATTCCACTCATTTGCTGTGGCTCTAACCTCATTGGTGCCATTCTATTTCATTGTGTTCCTCAATGTCCTGACAATCACACGCATTTTTTTAAATCAAGTCAAGTCCGTAATGGACCGAGGGGTCAGAGTAAGGAAGGGAAGCAGGTTGACCCCGAAATGAAGATTAGAATTAAGGTAGTCATTTTACTCTTCACCATATCTGGAAACTTTATCCTTCTCTGGCTGGTATATGTTTTATATATCCTTGATGTCCCAGATCATTTAAATGATTATGACTATGAAATCTTTGAACTTGTTGGGTACATGCTGCGCAATGTAAATTGCTGCACGAACACCTTATTTATATGGCAGCTCTGCCCACGTTCAGAGCTCAGTTCAATAGAGCGTGAAATATCCAGTTTCCAGGCTTGTTGAACTAATCACTGCATAAATCTGACAAAAGCTCAAAGTCCCATGGGTAATGGGCAAGAAATGATCATGGAGGACCTAAGGGAACCCTTCTAGAGATGCAAATCTGTCAGAGAGATCAGAGAAGATAGAATATTTAGCAGACATCAAGAGAACCTAAAGCAGATGGAGATAAGGACACAGGTTTCCCATTCAGGGAGCAGAGGTAATATTTCTGTACTGGAAGAGGGTCACTGGACACGAAACATTCACTCTGATTACTCTCCCACAGATGCTGCCAAACCTGCCGAGTCTTTGCAACAATTCCTGTTTTGCTTTGTTTAAAATTTTGCGGACCAGTGAGAATGAGCTAGAGACACTGCATAGACCAAAGGTCAGTGGAGCAAGGGAAAGAGTCATGATTTTTCCAAGATAACCAGGAGGGAAGTAGCAGGAGCAGGGTCTCTGCTTCCTCTTGTATCAGAGGAAGTGATCCAGGGTGTCCATTCCAACTCTGCTGCTTCGGTTTTCAGCTTTTTCCATCCAAGAAAATAAACAACGTTTCTGTTTTAAAAATGAAAATCCTTGTCGATGCTGGACTGTTTTTTATGCTTCAATAAAATCATCCCAATTATTCATGTCATACTGGCTCTCCCACCAGTTGCTGGTACTGGGGGTATTCTGTTCTCCAGCTGCCTAGTGAGAGTGCTCGGGTGATTGGGAGGTGGGGGAGATGAGGGGTGGAGTGGAGATATTCTAGACAGATCATATCCATAAACATGATGATTGCGAACATTAAGTATCTCAGTCCAAGCAACCTGTCTAAAGGATTGGGAGAAAATCTGGAGACAGTTCCAGGAACTGAGTCTACATTCAGCACAGGGGTCAATGTCATCGCCTGACGGCAGATCACACACTCCATACCTTCCCGGGTATTATCTCAGACAGTTCCCAATCTCAGTTTTAAATCCGAGCTTTTGGCTAACTTCGAACCAGGTCTCAGCATCAAGTGTGTTTGTTTGTGTTTAATTATTGCATCAATTCACATGCTGTTTAAATCTTCCTTCACCCTGTTCTTACATCATTACTGGAAATTTCAGACTCAGACTTGACATGTTAACCATGATTTTATTGTCAGTAGGCTTTATGTCGCTGAAGTGCCTGCTATCCATTAGGTAACACCATGTGGTTTCCATCTGAACTGCGCTGTCTCCAGCAACATCAAATTGGTTTCAAATTGGTCTTGCCTTGAAATCTGTATTTTAAAGTTATTTTGCTATCAGATATGCCAATGTTTTCACCCAGCCTGAAGCATCTATGAGTGTGCACGGCTCTATCTCTGTAAGTACCTCCAACCCGGAAACGTTCCCTGTTTCAGGAATCCATCCCAATAAGCAGCATTGGTCTTTACAGTCACCTAGCAACTCACTCAGAGTGGAAGAGAGTCATCCTCAATGTGAGAGACCCCAGTGATGCTGTGTGTAGAATGTGTTACAGGGCGATTTTGTGATTGAGGATCCAAAGGGATATTCATATCTTCAATGAAAGGGAAAATCTGACCGAGAGAGTTTCACAGCAGACTACCTGTGGGCTGCACGGTGGCACAGATGGGCTGGACGGTGGCACAGTGGTTAGCACTGCTGCCTCACAGCGCCAGAGACCCGGGTTCAATTCCCGACTCGGGCGACTGACTGTGTGGAGTTTGCACATTCTCCCCGTGTCTGCGTGGGTTTCCTCCGGGTGCTCCTGTTTCCTCCCACACTCCACAAATATGCACATTAGGTGAATTAGCCACGCTAAAAATGCCTGTAGTGTTACATTCAGGTGTCAATGTAGGGGAATAGGTCTGGGTGGGTGCGCTTCAGCGGATCGGTGTGGACTTGTTGGGCCGAAGGGTCTGTTTCCACACTGTAAAGTAATCTAATCTCATCTACCTCCCTGTCCTTATCCGGTCTGCTGTAAATAGCTGAAAATATATCATGTGTCCTCCTCCTCATTGACTCCACTATCAGTTACATTTCTGATACCATAAATCCCTCTGGATAATGATATTAAATAACTTCTCACTATTTTCATCCGAGTCATTCTGTTCTTTATATTTCTGTTCCTCCTACAAACGTGAACCACATGGTATCATTGTACCATCCTCCACCACTTCCTCTGACAGCTCATTAGCTTCACTCAGCAAGTCCCGGGGATGACAGGACTGTCCCATGAGAGGTTGGTTTATCTGGGCATATATTCAGGACAATGAGAGGGGGATCTGATGGAAGTGTATTCAATTCTAACGGTTGGACAGACTCGATACAGGGGGTGGGCTGCATCCCCTTGGCAGGTGTTCTCATAACAAGCATCACAGTTTCAGGGCATGGGCTCACCCATTTCTAACAGAGAGGAAGAGAATTATATTCACACAGAGTGATCAACCTGAGGAATTCTCTCCCACAGAAGGCTGTGGAGCGCAGGTTACTGAGTATATTCAGGAAAGATATTGATACTGTATTTTTACTGGTTAATGCTATCATGGGGTTTGGAGAGAAATTGGGAATATGGCAATGAGACAGAGAGTCAGACATGACAACACTGAATGGGAGAGCAGACTACAAGGGCAGAATGGCCTCTTCTAGTTTCTGTGTTTCTGTCAGTTTAATGTCCTTCTGAAAATCTCGCCCTGAAAAGTATCAGTGATTAAACCGGGGAAGCACACCAGTAGCTGTTTTCGTTCAAACGTTCCTGCGTCTTGAAAATGTGATTTTCTTTGCAGAGACGATGAACAGTCAGTGTGAGGATCAAAGTGGGCCACAGGGCTGCTGATGTTGTCTCAGTGAAACAGTCACAGGAAGGCTTCCTTACTGTCGATGGCCGATCGCTGCAATAAAGAACGACACTTCATGGAACTTCCGGATTGTTCACGGTCCCTGGATGTGAATGTTCTGTGTGAGTTTCGGGCAATATAAATGTCGCAGAAATACACTGAATATCCTCATTTAAACGGAGGAGTGGGCAGTTATAAAGCACTTTCTGATTTATATCTTAAGGGTATCCCAAAATGTTTTACAAGTAATCGAACTTTTCTGGAATTTATCTGGTATTGTAGGGAATGGAGGGAATTTAAGAAACAGGGCGACTTACAGACAATAATAAAGAGCCAGAGCCACAGGTACAGGATGAGGTTGTCCTGGAGATGTTTCCGAGCTCAATCTGTGACCCACACAAGACCGGGACACCAGTGGATGGAAGACAATCAAGTTTTGGTCATATGGAGAAAGTGTTTTATTATCTCTGTGATTGTTATGGATCTAGACTACCAAAAGGCCTTTGATAAGGTGCCTCATGGGAGGCTGCTGAGTAAGGTGAAGGCCCATGCTGTTCGAGGTGAGCCACTGGGATGGATTCAGGTTTGGCTGAAGGCAGAGAGGTGGGATAAAAGGTTTTTCTTCAGAATGGCAGTGAGCGAGAAGTGGTGTCCCGCAGGATTCAGTGTTGGGGCTGCAGCTGTTCACTTTATATATTAATGATCTGGATGAAGGAACTGGGGGCATTCTGGCGAAGTTTGCCGATAAGACGAAGTTAGGTGGACAGGAGGTAATACTGAGGATGTTTGAGGCTGCAGAAAGATTAAGACAGTTCAGCAGGGTAGTCCAGGAAATGGCTAATGAAATTCAATGTGCAGAAATGCGAGGTCTAAGAATCTAAGGGCAGCAAGGAGGGAACATGAAAGGTCCTTAGTTGGTAGGATTAGGGAAAATCCTAAGGCTTTCGTTAGGTATGTCAGGAATAAAAGAATGACTAGGGTAGGAATAGGTCCAGTCAAGGATAGTAGTGGGAAGTTGCGTGAGGAGGCTGAAGAGATTGGGGAGACATTGAATGATTACTCTTCGTCAGTATTCACTCAGGAACAGGACATTGTTGTCGATGTGAATACTGAGTCACAATTAAGTAGAATGGATGGCTTTGAGGAATGTAGAGAAGAGATGTTGGAAATTCTGGAAAGGGTGAAAAATGATAAGTCCCCTGGGCCTGATGGCATTTATCCTAGGATTCTCTGGGACGCAAGGGAGGAGATTGCACAGCCATTAGCCTTGATTTTTATGTCCTCGTTGTCTACAGGAGTAGAGGCAGAAGATCGGAGGCTAGCAAATGTGGTTCCCTTGTTCAAGAAGGGGAGTAGAGATAACCCTAGTAACTATAGGCCGGTGAGTCTCACTTCTGTTGTGGGCAAAATCTTAGACAGAATGGTAAGGGATACGATTTATGAACATCTGGATAGGAATAATGTGATCAAGGATAGTCAGCATGGTTTTGTGAAGGGCAGGTCGTGCCTCACAAACCGTATTGAATTCTTTGAGAAGGTGACTAAGGAGGTGGACGAGGGAAAGCGGTAGATGTGGTGTATATGGATTTTAGTAAGGCATTTGATAAGGTTCCCCATGGTAGGCTACTGCAAAAAAATACGGAGGTATGGCATTGAGGGTGAGTTGGAGGTTTGGATAAGGAGTTGCTGGCTGGAAGAAGACAGAGGGTAGTAGTTGATGGTAAAGGTTCATCTTGGAGTGCCGTCACGAGCGGTGCACCGCAAGGATCTGTTTTGGGACCATTGCTGTTTGTCATTTTTATAAATGACCTGGAGGAGGGGTTAGAAGTTTGGGTGAGCAAGTTTGCGGATGATACGAAAGTCGGAGGAGTTGTAGACAGTGAGGAAGAATATGGCAGGTTACAGCGGAATATAGATAAGCTGCAGAGCTGGGCAGAAAGGTGACAAATGGAGTTCAATGTAACTAAGTGTGAGGTGATTCACTTTGGTAAGAGTAACAAAAAGATGGGGTACTGGGCTAACGGTCGGATACTTGGTAGTGTGGATGAGCAGAGGGATCTTGGTGTCCATGTGCACAGATCTTTGAGAGTTGCCACCCTGGTAAATAGTGTGGTGAAGAAGGCATATGGCGTACTCGATTTTATAGGTGGAGGAATTGAGTTCTGGAGTCCTGAGGTCATGTTAAAGTTGTATAAGACTTTGGTGCGGCCGCATCTGGAGTATTGTGTGCAGTTTTGGTCGCCATACTATATGAAGGATGGGGAGGCACTGGAACTGGTGCTGAGGATGTTTACCAGGATGTTGCCTGGTATGGTAGGAAGATCGTATTAAGAAAGGCTGAGGCACTTGGGGTTGTTTTCATTGGAGAAAAGAAGGTGTAGGGGTGACTTGATAGAGGTGTACAAGATGATTAGAGGTTTAGATAAGGTCGACAGTGAGAATCTTTTTCCACGTATGGAGTCAGCTATTACAAGGGGGCATAGCTTTACATTAAGCGGGAGTAGGTATAGGACAGATGTTAGGGGTAGGTTCTTTACTCAGCGAGTCGTGAGTTCATGGAATGCCCTGTTAGTAGCAGTGGTGGACTCTCCCTCATTATGGGCATTTAAGCGGGCAATGGATAGGCATATGGAGGATAGTGGGCTAGTGTAGGTTAGGTGGGCTTGGATCTGCGCAACATCGAGGGCCGAAGGGCCTGTACTGCGCTGTATTCTTCTATGTTCTATGTCTTGCACTTTGGAAAACAAAATACAGGCATAGACTATTTTTAAACCGAGAGAAAAGTCCTGAAACTAAAGTACAAAGGGATCTGGGAGTGCTTTTCCAGGATTCTCTAAAGATTGACTTGTAGGTTGAATCTGTGGTTAAGGAAACAAATGCAATGTTGCCATTTATCTCAAGGGGGTTGGAATGTAAAAGCAGCGATGTGCTTCTGAGACTTTATAAAGCTGGGTTAGGCCCCATTTAGAATATTGTGTCCAATTTTGAGCCCCACACCTCAGGAACGACGTACTGACACTGGAATATGTCCAGCGGAGATTGACACGGATGATCCCTGGAATGGTAGGCCTAACATACGAAAGGCTGAGGATCCTGGGATTGTATTCACTAGAATTTAGAAGGTTGAGGGGAGATCTGATAGAAACCTACAAGATAATGCATGGCTTAGAAAGGGTGGATGCTGGGAAGTTGTTTCTGTTAGGCGGAGAGACTGGGACCCGTGGGCACAGCTTTAAAATTAGAGGGAGCCAATTTGGAATGGAAATGAGAAGACATGGAAAGGATCTCGCGGAGAATTAAGGCTTACAGGAAGAGTGTGGGTAAGTGGAATTGCAACGCCCATCAGCCATGATTAAATGGCGGAATGGACTCAATGGCTAAATGGCCTTGCTTCCACTCCGAACTCTTATTTTATGATCTTATGGTCCTTGTCCTAAAAGGGTTCCATGGGCGAGATGTAAAGGCAGTTTTGCTCCTCATCTAACTCCATACTATACCTGTCCTGGAATTGGTTGATGGGGACAGTGTAGAGGAAGCTATACTCTGTACCTTATCCCATGCAGACCCTTTTTTCTGTGTGAGTTTGATGGGGTCAGTATCGGATGATTTAAACAAAACCTAACCTCAGGCTGAACACGGCCTGAGTTTCCAAAGGGTTCCAGTCTATTATTAGGTTACTAGACAATGAGCCTCCAGAAGCAAAGAAAATATTTTTCTCCCGATCTAACCCAGCTGTTTTTGTCACTACCTCTCAAACTTATATCATTTTAGATTTTCTAAATTCTAGTGACACCATACTGGGCTTGTGTCATTTCCCTGGACATTGAACCCGTGCTGTCCAGCTATAGTTCTGTGAATCTACGCTGCATTCATTTGCACATGGACTCCCAAGTCCCCACTCGTTCTTGCCTTTCCCTGTTTATAAAGTCACTGTCAGTGCTGTGCTGACATGAAATGGCTGCTTTGAACAAACCTAAAATGGCTAACTGACTGACACTTCTGAAAACATTTGTTCTGCTTTGCAGATTAAAACACACCTTACACTTTGTACATTACCATCTCTCGGCCTCCTGCAGATGAAATAAAGCGAGATGTGAACCGACGTATTTTGGATGTTAGAGGAGGACAATCTAAACTAAATGGTACAATGTTAATCTGGGTGCAGGAACAGAGAAGGCTTCAGTTTGAGTTTGGAATTCAGTCAGCACAGGAAAGGGGCAAATGAATGAAAAGCCTTTTCCATTCATACATTCCGGCATTGTAGACATGTTAATTTAGAAATTAAACTGCAAAAGCAGGATATGGAGAACTATGTTACAAAGTTTCAATTGCTTAAGATGTGGATTCAAGAATCTGTTTAAAGTCAGTGCCCTGAGATAATTAAAAATGTCAGCAGTCTGTCCTACTTTCCAAACTTCAACCATTAAAAACGGTAGGAATACACAAAAGATCACATGACAGGACTGCTACTGAATTGTAGGTACATGGCCTTGTTCAGAATCTGTCAGAGTTTTGGCGTGAAATTATTCGCACCTTATCCAGAAAACAGGCATTTACCAAGTGTCCCACTGACGCACTTTGTTTATTTGAATCTTCATTGACTGCCAGGGCCATTCGTTAACATGTCTCCCTCTGTGCTGTAAGGAACAAACAAACACAAGAAAAAGGAGCTGGAGTCAGGAATTCGGCCCATCGGGTCTGCTCCGATATTTAATACAGTCATGGCTGAACTCATCTATGAAGTGCTTTGAGAGGTTAGGAATTGCACACATTAACTCCAGCCTTCCAGAATGCCTTGGTCCACTATAATGCACCTCCCATTGCAACAGATCCATACAGATGCCATCTTCCTCCCCTTCACTCATCCCTGGAACGTCTGGATAACAAGGACACCGACGTCAGACTCCGAGGTATTGACTTTAGCTCTGCCTTGATCACCATAATGCCATCGACACAGTCTGAGCCCTGGGACTCTTTCCTCACCTCTGCAACTGGATCCTCAACTTTCTGACCTGCAGATCAGAATCAATAAGGATGGTTGAGAACACGTCCTCTATGATAATCAGCAATACTGGTGCACTGCAAGGCTGTGTGCTCATCCCCCTTCTATATTTCTTACCCTCTCATGACTGTATGGCCAAATTAAGCTTCAACTCCATTCACAGATTAGTAATGACACCACCATAGTGGGTAGGATCTCAAGCAACTGTGAGACACAGTACAGGAAAGAGAGCTCAGTGGCATGTTGTAAAGACAACAATCTCCCTCAACGTCAGCAAGACAAAGGAACTGTTCATTGACTTCAGGAAGTGGACTGAAGGACATACCCTGGTCTCTGTCATTGGTGCTGAGGTGGAGGTGATTGAGAGCTTCAAGTTCTGAGGAATTAATATTACCAGCAATCAGTCTACCCATGTCAACTCGACAGCCACGAAAGCTCATCAATGCCCCTACTTCCTCAGAAGATGAAGGAAATTTAGCATTTCAGCAATGATTCTGACCAATTTTTATATTGCACTGTAGAAAGTATCCTATCCAGATGGTATGGTACCTGCTCTGCCCGTACTGCAAGAAATTACAGAGCGGCATGAACCCAACCCAGTCCATAATCCAAAATCACATTTCCTTTCTTCTGACTCGGTCTCGACTTCCCACTGCTTCAAGAAAGCAGCAATCATAATCAAAGGCCCCTCCCACTCCTGCATAACTCTCTTCCACCCTCTTCCATTGGACAGAAGGTACAAATGTTTGTGAGCATGTACCAATAGGTTCAGGAGCCGTTTCTTCCCTGCTGTTATCAGACGTATGACTGGACCTGTCATATATTAGAGTTCATCCTTCTTTACACATGTTTTATGGACACAGCACTATATGAACCCGATGTCCTGATATAAGGCATGATTTGTACTGGATATCACGCACAACAATACTTTTCACTGTGTCTCGGTATATATCAGAATCAATTATCAAGTAAAATCAAAGCTCCTCACCAATAGGTTTGAGTCTGGTCTAGTCTCCTGTAGCCTGGGTAAAATACTTCGACTATCCATTATATCCATGCCTGTCAGAAGTTGGTAAGGAGCTATTAGATCACCCTCAGTTTCGACATTCAAGTGAAAACAATGATGTATTAAATTGTCCCCCATCATTCAGGATGGGATGTGGCAGGACTGCAGAGCTTATGCCTGATCCATGGGTGCAGGAGTCACTTAGCCTTGTCTATCTGTTGCTGTTCATGGTTTCTGGCATACAATAATTTCTGCTTTGAGCCTTCACCAACTTACTTTTAGATTTACCCAGTGAATGCACTCCTGCACTCTTCATTTAACAAGGTTTGATAACTGGCTCCATGTCATAACCTTCCCATTCATCTGTTTCCCCAGCCCCTCCATTTCTTCGTTGTCACATCTTTTGAATGTACTTCTTTTAGAGCTTTGCTAAATTTATGCACTGCATATTTTGGGCTCTCATTGATTTAAAAGAGGCAGAAGAACTGGGTAATACTTACAGACAGTCCCTAACACACTTATTAAAAGGCAGAGCGCATAGGAACAGCTGAAACAAAAATAAACTAGGTTTCTTCAGGATTAAACTGCCTTTTTACTGCAGAGAACAGAAAGCGCTCTTGAGCAGCTGAAGACTTCTCTGTATCTTGTTCAGGGTCCCAAGCTGTTTAGCTGCCTGAGAACCAATCACATCACTGTTAGCAGGCAGGCAGCCTTTGTCATTGGTGAACTAGTGGCCAATTATCAATTTGCATTTTGTTTCAAACCAAAGTTCCATCTGTGAATAACTCCGTTCACCTCCAACCAGACTTCAATCAATGGGTCACTCTCAGGTGAATTGCTGTCAAACCGTGCAGCAATCTTCCAATAATCGGCTGTTTGTAAGGTCACTGTTTTCACATTTTTGTCCAAATTAAACAGAAGACTTTTGAAAAAAAATTCTTTGATTTGCAGTCGCCCTGAGAAAACTAAAAAGCCATTTCAAAAACGCATTTACTTGCAAAATACATAATGCACAAAATTTGCAAAAACTATTCTTTCTCCTTTCTTGCAATGTTATGCAATCATAGCATTCCTTAAATCTTTCACATATTCCAACATCTCCTCTTGGGACAATCCATCTGAATTCCCATTAAGTTATCCAGTAATGTGTATGACGTTATCATAAAATGGTGACAACAAAAGATTCGATCGGAATAGTCTTGCATTGTTTATTTGAACATTTTTAAAGAAGGCCAGTAGATTACAATCTGTGTAATTTAGTATTTCATTGTTCTTTGTTGGATAGACTTCAAAGTACTAAAGAGCCAACAGTCATCCCAAAGCCCCCTTTCCTATGGGAGAGTACTTTTCCAATGCGTGGTATTGTTTCTAATAGCAGCATCCTCCAGTCTTCACAATTCCTAACTCATCATCCTGGAACAAGACAGCACTTCGCCCCAATTCACCAGCATCAGCTGCCATTTTGATAAGACTGGAAAACTCAGGGATGGCCAAAAGTGGTTCATTGATTCAAATTGCTTTCACCTTTCAAAGGTAACCTCGCACTCTGGTAACTTCGCCACTTTTTCTTATTTCCATCACAAATTTGTTAAAGGCACAGCCTTCCTGCTAAAATCATGGACAACTTTCGAGTAAAATCAAATATTCCTTAAAAATCTATTAATTTCTCATTTAGTTTTAGGAACAAGGAATCTCTTAGTGTATTCACTTTTGCTGTCTCCATCAATATCTGTCTGTGTGTTTGTGTGTGTATGCCTGTGAGATTGTATTTGTATGTGTGTCTCTCTATGTGCTGCTGTATGTTTTTCTGCACATCTCTGTGTATGTGTCTCTGAGTATCTATATGTATTGACAACTGTCACACACACACAGACACACACACAGACACACACACACACAAACACGCATCAACATGACCACAAGCATTGTGTCACTTTAAACATAAGAGAAATAGACAGAGATACAGATAGAGGCGGGTTGAAGCCACATTTCAATACATAACGTTCCCAAAACAACAGGGAGCCCGCTGCACAGAGATACGGACACAGAGATACATAAAAATGGAGACACTCACGAATACACACAATGAGACACACACGTAATCAAAAAGACACAGATAGTCAAACAGAGATAGATGGGTAGACACAGAATGAAACGCAGAGACAGAAACACACACGATAATGCGCACACACATTCAGAGAGACACGTGCAAAAAGACAGACAGAATCTGTGTGCAGGGAGTGAGAGTGCCCTGAGCTTTACCATCTGTAACACAGTCTGTGCCCCATCAGCTCATTCCTAGCTTTTACAGATGGAATGTCCATGAGAAAGTGCAACAGTCGCGGGATGTCCCTTAGCCCATTGTCAGGGAAGAGGGGAATCTCTTTACAATCTCATGGTCATTTGTACAATAAACAGACTGGTAAAACAGATCCGTGTAATCACTGGTTGTCTGTCTGTGAAATGGATTAATGATGATGGAGAGTAGTTGTGTTCTCCATAATTAGATGGAATAAATTTTCAGTGCAGCTTGCTCAGCACCACAGCCACAAACAACCCCTGTCTCCACCACCGACACTCAGTGGCAGCAGTGTGTACCATAGACAAGATGTACTGGAGAAATTCCCCAAGGTTCCTTCCAGAGCAGCTTCCAGACCCACGTCACAATCATGTGGAATGCTGAACACAGCAGATACACGGGAACACCACCAGTTGACAATTCCACATCAAGCCACTCCCCACCCTGGCAGGGAAATACATCTCAGTCCCACAAGTGCCATTGGTTGGAAATCCTGGAACTCCCTCCCTTACATCATTGTGGGTTTATCTGCAGCAAATGAATGGCAGCCCTTCAAGGCAATACCTCACCGTCACCTTCACCAGAGCAATTATATCTGAGCAATCCGTGGTGACCCAGCGGCAATGAACCAGACACATTAATGAATCACAAAATAAAGTTCAGTATTTGGGACTCGTGTGCTCCAGTGCTGAGCATCTGAATAAATTGGGTCTATATTCTAGATAATTGAAAGGCGATTACATTTGAATGTATCAGATTGTGATGAGGCTTGAGAGGGCAGATGCTGAGAAATTAATCCTGTGGGTCTGGGAATCTAAAATGCAAGAACACAGTCTCAGGAGTTGCTGGAAAAGCTCAGCAGGTCAGGTAGCATCTGTGCAGAGAAATCAGCGTTAATGTTACAGCATCCGCAGTTCATTCGGGTTTGATTGACCCCCTCTCAGGGTAAGGAGCAGGTTATTTGGAACTGAGCTGATGAGACAGCGCTTCACTCTAAGGCCTCTGAGTCTATAATATTCTCTCTCGCTGAGGACTGTGGATGCCCCCTCACTGAGTGGGTATCAGATTGGAATAGACAGATTGCCGGTGTCTCAGGGAGTCACAGGATTTGGGATGTGGATAGGAAACCAGATTTGAAATCGCAAAGCAGCTCTGATTGGATTGACTGCCAGAACAGACTGAACAGTTTAAAGAGTCTGTATAGTCTCCTCCTGCTATATTTTCCTGAGCTGTTAGTTGTTTACTAAAACCAACTCCCAATCCCATTAGATTTGGTTCCATGAAACCGTTTATCATTAAACCTCTGCAGCATCCACCCTATTACAAACTATCTCATTCTTTCTTCAGCGTTACCCCCATTGCAATTGCTCAGAAATCATTACTTTTCTAACTTCCTTCCGCTCTGCTGAATCCCCTCACCCTCATAACACACGGGTTAAACTTTCCCTTCTCCCTATAGATGTTGCCTGACCTTATCAGATTTCTCAGCATGGCCTGTGTTTATATCAGAGAGAATGACATCTCCCTGTTCCTGTTTCTGTGAGAGGATACATTCCCATCCGACTCCTTGATGTTCCGTTTGTTTACAGAGAAAAGAGGGATCGCTCTGTCCAAATTCATAACATGCACAGAAGGGCATCAATATATTGTGATTGTATTAACAATAAAACATCTTAAACCAAATGAAATCCATGAAGAAATGGAATGTTGCAATGGGGTCTGTAAGGGACAGGAATTCAATCCGCCCTCCCCCTGTTGTTATTGGGCATGATGCTCCTGATCCACTAATACACAGTTTCTGATTGAATGCACAAACAACCTCACTCCATCCATTTCATTCAGAATAAGATCAATAACAGGACGGATAAAACAAAATACAAACTGTGGTGAATGCTGCATGTAGGGAGTCATGTTACTGTAGAGTTTTTACCTGCACTGAGATCAGGCTGATCGGCTCATCATTCACATACCAGTCTAACCGTCTGGATTCCCTCTCGAAACCTCTCCAATTATCCAGATCCCTATCTGATTGAAGACTGTCAGTGTGGGGTTTGCAAATTCTCCCCGTGTCTGTGTGGGTTTCACCGGGTGCTCCGGTTTCCTCCCACAATCCAATGATGTGCAGGTTAGGGTGGGTTGGCCATGCTAAATAGTCCATAGTGTCCATGGTTGTGTAGATTAGGTGGATTCGCCATGGGAAATGCGGGGTTACAGGGAGAGAGTAGCGGGGGTGAGTCCTGGTGGGATGCATGATGGGCCGAATGGCCGGTTTCCACACTGTGGGGATTCTATGATTCCATGCTCCTTCCCATCTGCCTCTATGGATGAGGGAGACTATCACCTGACCCAATATCCCCTTTGGTGACTCAACGTTTGCTTTGTTTCCAACAAAGAACTGCAGATGCTGCAGATCTGAGAGACAGCACAGAAATTGCTGGTGAAAGTCAGCAGGTCTGGCAGCATCTGTGGGGAGGGAACCTTTCGGATCCAGTGATTGTTCTGCAGAACTGAAGGCTTCTGATTCAGGTGCTGTCAGACCTGCTGGGCTTCCCCAGTAATTTCTTGTTTGGATTTCAACCCCAATCCAGTTGGTGATGATCACGGCCTTGTTAAGTGTGTTTGGGAATGGGGAGGGAACTGCTAGCAGGGTGATGGTGGGGATAGTGGTGAGCATAACTGCCTTCCAAGCAGTTGACCCGGATTCGATTCTGCTTCTGGTGATAGTCTGCATTCAGTGAGAAGGAGGGCCGTGGGTCGGAAAGAGCTTGTCATTGTGCTGCGGGTTGGCTGTTCAGTCAAATATACAATCGGGAACTCAATCCACACAGAGTAATATAAGCTCAGAAACAAATCATTCAGTCCAACACATCCATGCCAAACTGATATCCGATGTCAATCTCATCCTATTTGTCAGAATTTGGCCCATGTTCCTCTGAACCCTTTTTAATTCATACACCCACCCAGATGCCTTTTAAATGTTCTAATTGTACCAGCCTCCACTACGTCCTCTGGCGGCTCATGCATACAGTGCCCTCTGCGTGAAAAATGTTCCTCTTCGGTCCCTTTTAGTTTCCCCTGTCAACTTTAACATATGTCATCTGCTTCTGGACTCCCGCACCACATGGAAATCACCTTGCCTTTTCACCCTATTGAGTTCCTTCATGATTTTGTGAACCTCTGTGAGGTTAACACTCAGCCACTGATGCTCCAGGGATAATAGCCTCAACCTAGACAGTCTTACCCTTCAGCACAAACGGTCCAACCTTGGCAACATCCTTGTAAATGTTTTCTGAACCCTCTCAAGATTCACGACACCCTTCTTATAGGAGGGAGTTCAGAATTACACACTATATACCAAAAGTGGTCAACCAATACCTCAACATGACCTCCCAACACCTTTCCACAATTAACTGAGCAATAAAGGCAAAAATGAAAAACGCCTTCTTCAGTATCCCAACGAAATATTAGTCCACCTTCAACGATCTATAAAGCTGCACTCCAGGTCTATGTGTTTAGCAACATCCCTAGTACCTTGTCATTCAATGTATATATCCTGCTCTCTTTTGCCTTTCCAAAATGCAGCACCTCCCATTTATCGAAATTAATCTCCATCTGCCACTCCTCAGCCCATTGGCCCATCTGATCAAGATCCCGTTGTCCTCTGCAGTAACCATCTTCACTGTCCTCCACACCTCCAATTTTACTGTCATCTGCAAACTTACTATCCATTCGTCCTATGGTCACATTCAAATCATTGATATAAATGACAAAACAACAATGGACCCAGCACCGATCCTTGTGGCACATCGCTGGTCACAGGCCGCCAGTCTGAAAAGCAACCCTCCCCCACCACCCTCTGTCTTCTACCTTCGAGCCAGTTCTCTACCCAAATGGTAATTCTACTGCCGCAACGTACAAATTTGAAATTATGACACCAGTCTCAAAAGTACAACAAGAATCTATTCCTGATTACAAAAGTTTGGCACTGGTGCTGTTTACACTTGGAATATACCTGGAGCAGAACAAGAATAGATAATTCTGTCAGCGGACGACTAAATGGGAGAATTGTTGCAGGGAAATACTGAATGGAAGAACTAGTGCACATTGCTTGGATGAAATGGTGCTATGTGACGATGAATTGGAGAATTGGTGCGGGCCATCAGTAAATGAGAGACTTGGAGTACTGTGGAGCTAAATTAAACAATTGGTGCATGGCAACAGTAAATGGGAGAATTAGAGTAGCGCACCCTTAATTGGTAGAATCGGGCTCGGGCATCAGTAAATGGAAGAATTAGTACAGGGATATGAGTAAATGGGTGATTTGATGTAAACAATAAATGGGAGATCTGGTGCACAGTGCAGTTAATTAAAAATTGCTGGGAGTGCCAATATATTGGCAAATTGGAGCAGAGCGTGTCTAAATTGGGAAATAGGGGCCAAGGAATCAATAAAAAGAAGAAATGTTGCAAGCATTGATAAATTGGAGATTCAGTTCAGTGCATCACTAAATGAAAACAATTCAGCAGAGCACCCGTACGTGGAAGATGTGTGTCAGGGAACAATTAAATGGAAGGAATTGATGCAGGGAAACAATAATTGGAGAATTCATGTCGGTGCCATTAAATTCTAAGTGGGAGGACTGGGGCAGGATAACCTCAATGGGAGAGTTAGTGAAATTCCCGAATTAGTGCAGGATTGGTAAATGGGAGAATTGGTGCAGGGAAGTGGAGCACTAATTACAGACTTAGAGATGTACAGGACGGAAACAGACCCTTTCGTCCAACTTGTCCACGCCTAAATTTAAGAATTCTGGCAGTTCTCCACTAAACTGGAAAATCATTGCAAGAAACTACGAAATGCAAAAATTGTAAAAGGGCTTATCAAAATGTGAGAATTTTAGGGCAGCAGGGCATCAGATAATGGGTGCATTAGTGCCGTTCAGCACTAATGGGAGAATTGGGGCAGGACATTACCTTTTGGGAGATTTAGAGTAGGGCTCTCTTAAATTGGGCGAGGGCATCAGTCAATCTGAGAACTGGTATAAGGCACAACTGAGTGGAGAACTCATTCAGGACATCAGTAATTGGGGGGCAATGGTGTTAAGCAACACTAATTTGGAGAACTGGTGTGGGGTATCAGTAAATGAGAGATCTGGTGCACAGTGGAGCTATATTGGTGCATGACAACAGAGAATTGGTGCATGACAACAGTGAATGGGAGAATTAGAGTAGCGCACCCTTAAATGGTAGAATCAGTAAATAGAAGAATTAGTACAGGGATATAAATAAATGGGAGATTTGGTGAAATTTGGGCGAAGGCATCAGTCAATATGAGAATTGGTGAAAGGCAAAACTGAGTGGAGAACTTGTTCAGGACGTCAGTGATTGGGGGAAATGGTGCTAAGCAACACTGAATTGGAGAATTCGTGCGGGCCATCAGTAAATGAGAACCTGGTCCACAGTGGAGCTAAATTAGAGAATTAGTGCGTGACAACAGTAAATGGGAGAATTAGAGTTGCACACCCTTAAATGTTAGAATCGGGCTCGGGCATCAGTAAATGGAAGAATTAGTACAGGGTATGAGTAAATGGGAGGTTTGGTGGGAATCAATAAATGGGAGATTCGGTGCACAGTGCCAGTAATTAAAAAATTGGTGGGAGTGCCAATATATTGGAAAATTGGAGCAGAACATGTTTAAATTGGGGAATACGGGCCAGGGATTCAATAAAAAGTATTAGTAAATTGGAGACTCAATTCAGTGCATTACTGAATGAAAAACAAATCTGCAGGGCAACCGTACGCTGAAGATGTGTGTCAGGGAACAACTAAATGGAAGGAATTGGTGCAGGGCAACAATAATTGGAGAACTCATTAAATTCTAAGTGGGAGGACTGGGGCAGGATAACCTCAATGGGTGAGTTGGTGCAGTTCCCGGATTTGTACGGGATTGGTAAATGGGAGAATTGGTACAGGGAAGCAGAGCCCTAAATAGAACCGCAGAGATGTACAGTGCTTTAGCTCCCACAACAGTGACTGCACCGCACAAGGACTTCAGTTGCTATGAAGCATATTCAGAAATCCTGAATGTGTGAAAATACATTTATAAATACAAATCAAGCCTTTGCAATGAATATAAGATCCCAATACAGGGCAGGAAATTGATATCTATCGATCTCATCTCACCGGAGAGAAATCAGGGGGAAAAACTGTGTTTTTGATGTGATTGATACCTGAACAATTAAACACCAGTTAAGTTAAAGAGATAATTCACATCCAATGAAGTAAACTATTACTGACCAAATAAACATAGTCCAGTTCTGGATGCAATAACAGCAGAATACGATCACGTTACCCCACTGGAATGTGTGTGTCACCATAGTCTTACCAGACCACAGGGGCTGCTCTCTTCATTACAGAGAGAAGCAACTCATGATGATTTGACCAGAGGGCCCAGACCTCAGGCAAACGAAGAATTTGAGAAGAAGAGTCCTTCATGGTAACCTCAAACTGGTAATGGGAATTGAAACCACGCTGTTTGCATCACACCCCTCTGTAAACCAACAATGCAGCCAACTTAGCTAAACTGACCCCCCCTAACTGGAGTGTCACATGTGGGGATGAATAATTGAATCCCTTGCTACATACAGTGCAGGTTAACAGCCTCTTCCCACAATGTGTTCGTTGATGTTTCGTCAAATCATTGCTACTCATAAAGCTCTTCTCACAGTCTGAGCATTTACATGTTCTCTCATTGATGTGAACAAAGCCATAGCTGCTGAGATTGGAGAACCGAGTGAACCGCTTCCCACACAAGGAGCAGGTAAAAGGTGTGAATGTGCTGGTGCTCACTGAGTACAGATGACTAAATGAATCCCTTCCTACATCCGTGCAGGCGTACAGTCTCTCTCTCTCTCTCTCTCTCTCTCTCTCTCTCTCTTTCTCTTTCTCTCTCTCTCTCTCTCTCTCTCTCTCTCTCTCTCCAGTATGGCCACGTTCATGTATTTGAAGCTTTGCCGATTTAATAAATCCCTTCTCACACACAGAGCAGATGATTGGTCTCTCTCCAGTGTCAACTCAACGGTTGACATTAGGCTGAACTGGGAAGTTTATTCCTTGCCAAACAGAGAAGACAACACTTCTCTCCCGATGATGAAGGCGTTTGTCTGACATTAGGCTGGATCCCCAAGTTAATACCTTCCCACACATGGAACAGCTGAATACCTTCTCCCCCATGGGAACAGGTTGATGTTAAATTATGGCTGAAACATTTGTTGCTGGAAAAGCGCAGCAGGTCAGGCAGCATCAAAGGAACAGGAGAATCGACGTTTCGGTCATAAGCCCTTCTTCAGGAAGGAGATTAGTGTGCCAAGCAGGCTAAGATAAAAGGTAGGGAGGAGGGACTTGGGGGAGTGGCGTTGGGAATGCGATAGGTGGAAGGAGGTTAAGGTGAGGGTGTTAGGCCGGAGAGGGGGTGGGGCGGAGAGGTTGGGAAGAAGATTGCAGGTCAAGAAGGCGGTGCTGAGTCTGAGGGTTGGGACTGAAATAAGGCCGGGGGAGGGAAAATGAAGAAGCTTGAGAAATCTGCATTCATCCCTTGTGGTTGGAGGGTTCCTAGGCGGAAGATGAGGCGTTCTTACTCCAGGCGTGGTGTTGCTGATTGAGGACCTGGCTGAAGAGCTTCAGGGCAGAGGCGATGATCTGGGGGGGTGCAGTTAGAGAGGGACTTGCTGAGATCCTTGTAGAGGGAGGAGGAGAGCTTCTCCAAGGAAGGCATCCTTGCAAGAGGATTCGCAGTAGGTTAAAATCAACGAGCAGAAAGTGAGGACTGCAGATGCCGGAGTTCAGAGCTGAAAAATGTGTTGCTGGAAAAGCGCAGCAGGTCAGGCAGCATCAAAGGAACAGGAGAATCGACGTTCCCGTCATAAGACCTTCTTCAGGAAGGAGATTAATGTGCCAAGCAGGCTAAGATAAAAGGTAGGGAGGAGGGACTTGGGGGAGTGGCGTTGGGAATGCAATAGGTGGAAGGAGGTTAAGGTGTGAAATTATGACCATTGAATTTAAGACCTTTACACATCTTACAGTTTTTTTCCCCCCACAGTCGGGGAAAGGTCTCTTGTCAGTGTGAACCCACTGGTGTTACATGAAGCTGGATGACTGAGTAAATCCCTTCCCACACATAGAACAGATGAACTATCTCTCCACAGAATGTCTGTTTTGATGAGTCTCCAGCTGGTCTGGGGATTTGCAATCCTTCTCACAATCCAGATATTTCCATGGTGCTGATCTCCTCACATATCTCCAAGTTGGATAATGTGTTGAATCCTTTCCCATAAACACAACATATTTATGGCTTCTCTGTCTGTGGACTTTTAAAGAATGTTAACTGGATAATGATAAATAATTTCTGCAGTCTGTTCAGTGGAACACACACTGTTGTGTGTGTGTGTGTCTGTGTGCATCTCTGTCAGTGTGTGCATCTGTGTGCGTCTGTGTGTTTGCACTTTACTACTCACAATTTTTTTTGAAATCTTTGCTTCCAGACATACCAGATAAACACCTTCACTTTATGTCCAAATGAATCAAGTGACTCTGTTGGATCTTTATGTCATGTTTGATTTGACTAACTAATCTTCAATTCTTTCAGTCTATTTCTCTGTGAAATGATTTTCAAATATTATCGTGGTGCATACAGAGTAAAAACTCAGAACAAACAAATCCAATTTCAGAAAGACATCCTCCCTCTACTCTATACCTCCTCCCAAACAAATGATCCAATCATATCAAAAGATGCAAAAAGCCCCATCAAAAGACAAAAGGAACCTTCCTGAATAAATCAGGTTGTTGTTCCAACATACATGAGACAATGTGTGTCCTGAGGTGCACATCTGTTGTGGGATGTACCTTGCCAACTGGTGGACAGCACTATCCCATATCCAGAAGGATGTTACACAAGAGATAATCCCCTTTGCTGCTACTGTACAGCAATGGGGAAGAAAGACAATGATGAAGGTTGTTGGCAATTAAGAGTGCTGTTTTGTCCCACATGTTGATAAGGTTCTTGTGTCGCTGAAGCAGCATTCAACCAGTCAAGTGGAGAGGAGTCTGTATCACACCTGACTTACGTCTTGTAAGGTGGGCAGTCACGAGGTGAGTTGAGCGCTGAAAGACGTTTTGCATCTGCCCTGATCTTGTATCAACTGTAGTTATATAGTTAGTCCTGTTCAGCTTCTGGTCAATATTACACCCCCGGAATGCTGCTCATGGAGGATTCAACAATGATATTGTTGTGGATTGTCAACAAGGGATACTCGGATATTCTCTTGTTCCAGCCGTATCACATCCGTGGCTTTGCCAGGCACGGATGTGATACGGCTGGTACTTGCCACTTGTGCAGATTTTAGATCCTGGCCAGGTCTTGCTACATATGGATATGCGGTTTTTTAGCGACGTTGAGGTTCAGGTTGTAAGATTGTTCTCAATTAGAACAAACCTACCATCTCAGCGGGCAACCTTATAACCTGAACATATGGATATGCACTACATCAGTATCTGAGCAGTTGAAAATGATGCTGAATATTGTCCAATTGTCAACCAACAACCCTGCTTCTGAAGGGAAATTTATTGACAAAGCAGCTGAAGTTGGTTGACCCTGAGACTCCACCCTGAGGAACTCCCCTCGAACTAACAAGGCCTGGCTTCTCAAGGCCCACCTATTTCACAAGTGGGACATGGCACGTCTGAACAGGTTGGTTAAAAATGTCACCTGCAAAAATATCCAGGGATTCAAGTAGACTGCTTTTGTTTCAAAGATCACCTGAGGGTGAAGCTGCTATAAAGCTATCGCCCAGGACACTGCACCACCCGGGCAATGGGTTCTGAAGGAGATGCACACAGGACTGGAATGGTTCACTCTGCTTCTCTGTCCATATCTCCTGCCTGACCTGGTCACTTCCTCCAGCACTTTCTGATTTGATTTGGATGTGATCATAAGAGGTACAGTTAGTAAGTTTGCTGATGACACCAAAATTGGAGGTGTAGTGGACAGAGAAGAAAGTTACCTCAGATTACAACAGGATCTTGACCAGGTGGGCCAATGGGCTGAGAAATAGCAGATGGAGTTTAATTCAGAAAAATGCAAGGTTCTGGATTTTGGGAAAACAAATCTTAGATGGACTTATACACTTAATGATAAGGTCCAAGGGAGTGTTGATGAACAAAGAGACCTTGGAGTGCAGATTCATGGCTCCTTGAAAGTGGAGTCGCAGGTCAATAGGATAGTGAAGAAGGCGTTTGGTATGCTTTCCTTTATCGGTCAGAGTATTGAGTACAGGAGTTGGGAGGTCATGTTGCAGCTGAAGATGACATGAGTTAGGCGACTGTTGGAATATTGTGTGCAATTCTGGTCTCTTCCTATTGGAAAGATGTTGCGAAACTTGAACAGGTTCAGAAAAGATTTACAAAGATGTTGCCAGGATTGGAGGATTTGAGCTATATGGAGAAGCTGAACAGGCTGGGGCTGTTTTCCCTGGAGTGACGGAGGTTGAGGGGTGACCTTACAGAGGTTTTCCAAAATCATTAGGGGCATGAAAAGGATAAATAGACAAAGTTTTTTTTCCCTGGGGTGGGGCAGTCCAGAACTAGAGGGAAGAGGTTTAGGGTGAGAGGGCAAATATATAAAAGAGACCCAAGGGGCAATTCTTTCACACACAGAGTGATACATGTATGGAATGAGCTGCCAGAGGAAATGGTGGAGGCTGGTACAATTGCAACATTTAAAAGACATTTGGATGGGTGTATGAATAGGAAGGGTTTGGTGGGATACAGGCCGGTAGCTGGCAGGTGGGACTAGATTGGGTTGGGATATCTGGTCGGTATGAATGGGCTGGACCGAAGGCTCTGTTTCCATGCCGTACATCTCTATGACTCTCGTCTCAGATTTTCAGCATCTGCATGAATCTCCCTTAGGCCCCGCCCAGTGACGTCACGCATCCCTCTGCGCATACGTCCACATTTCCGGCCAAGATGGCGGCTGGTCACCTCGGAACTGGAAAACACTGAGCCACAAGTTATTTTAAAGGTTTTCGCTTCTCGCTGGAAGGGTTTATTCTCGGTCTGAATCCCTCTCTCCAGCTTCTGCAGCCTTACCGTCTGGAAAAGCGCGTCTCGCCATTTCACACGGAGCCAAACACAGCACTGCGGCTGCACCGCCCTCCCTGTAGTGAGTATAGAGAGTATTCATCCCCGTGGAGAATGCTGGGTAGCTACTCCGCCATTGAGGAGATTCACACAGAAGATTGAATCTGTTCATTAATAATTTTCTCTTTCCTGAATTCCAATCTTCTGCTATCCAAATAATCTTTGGAAGAACAAAATTGGCGGTTAGAAAAACATCTTAAAATTGGATGCATCTCTCAAATAATCTCTACAACATAATCTTGTCATTAAAATAGTAGATCTCTCAAATCAAGTTGGAAATTCCCATCCTGAACTGATGGTGGTCGATTTTGGAAACACCTTTAACAGGTGGATGTTTAATACACAAGCCAAGAGATACATTTGTTTATTCTGAATGTCTCTCAACATGTTTCTTTTGTCATCTCATTTTGCAGAGTAGTGGAAGGAATGAAAACTGAAGCGTTTCTCTGATGCACGTTCTGTGCGAACTTCTCAGCTCCAAGCTCCAGCTAGAGAGTTTACATTGAAGTACAACGACATTGATTCAGAGGTGAATATTTTTGAACTTTCATCTATAATTTAGTAGTTAACTTGCTTTGCTGTGGTTCATTGGTTAGGCCCTGGTGTGATCTCTTCACTGTGGATCTGAATCCCTGTCCTCCATGACAATCTTTTTGCCAATATCCAACCTGCGCTACCTTTAATAATGAGTATTTTAACTCTCTGTGACAGATTATTGTTATTTCTTCTAGTTATGGTCAAATGAGAGCTTCGTCACTGCAGATCCCTGACGTATTTGCTGTTAATTTATTCCACTCGTATGTGTGGCCTACCTCACAAACATCACTCAGACCCTGCTATGCTCTATTTTTGCGTTCATTCTTCATGCTCCCTCTTACACACACTCTTCCCTTCCCTGCTCGTACACACCCATGCTTCCCCCGCTATCACCTTCCCCCTCCCGTCGCCTTCCCTCCCCGTCACCCTTCTCCCCCCGTCACCCTTCTCCCCCCGTCACCCTTCTCCCCCCGTCAACCTTCTCCCCCCCGTCACCCTTCTCCCCCCCGTCACCCTTCTCCCCCCCGTCACCCTTCTCCCCCGTCACCCTTCTCCCCCCGTCACTCTTCTCCGCCCGTCACCCTCCTCCCACACCCCGTCACCCTCCTCCCCCACCCCCGTCACCCTCCTCCCCCACCCCCGTCACCCTCCTCCCCCACCCCGTCACCCTCCTCCCCATTGCCTTCCCACCCTCCCCAATTGCCTTCCCAACCCCCATTGCCTTCCCATACCCCCATTGCCTTCCCACACCCCATTGCCTTCCCACCCCCCATCGCCTTCCCACCCCCCATCGCCTTCCCACCCCCCATCGCCTTCCCACCCCCCATCGCCTTCCCACCCCCCATCGCCTTCCCACCCCCCATCGCCTTCCCACCCCCCATCGCCTTCCCACCTGCAATTCTCCCCATCGCCTTCACCCCATCGCCTTCCCACCCCCCATTTCCTTCTACCCCATTGCCTTCTATCCCATTGCCTTCTACCCCATTGCCTACCCACCCCCATCGCTTTCCCACCCCAATCGCCTTCTCCCCCAAAGCCCTTCCCAACCACATCGCCCATCCCACCCCCATCGCCCTTCCATCCCCATCGCCCTTCCCAACTCCATCGCCCTTCCCACCCCATCGCCTTCCCACTCGCGCCTTCTCCCCCATCGCCTTCCCACTCCATCGCCTTTCCAACCCATCGCCTTCCCACCCCCCACATGGCACGGAGTCCAAGTCACCCTCTGGGACAGGTGGAGAGGGAGGGAGTGGGGAATGGGGGGGGGGGGGAGAAGAGAGAGAGAGCGTGAGGGACAGGTTGTGGTGAAGGGGGGATGGTGGTGAGAATAAAACCCAGTGAGAGAACAAGACAAAGAGAATGAAAGACCGAAAGCAGAATAACAAATACCTGGTGGGAGGGAGACAGAAGGACAGAGAGAGAGAGAAAACTGAAAGCGAGAAAGAGAAAAACGACAGGCGGAGGGAGAGAGAAAAAGCCCAGGGAGAGCGAGAGAGAAATTGGGAAAGGCTGAATGATTAAATAATTGCAGTAAATTAAACGATTAAACAGTGAGGAGGCAGAGAATTGTAGGAAGGGAATCTCCAGGCGAACGTGAACAGGATGGAGATATGGAAGGATGGAGAGAGATGGGGATTGAAGGAAAGATGTAGGAAAGGGAGAGAGGGAACACGGGAATGAAGATGAAAGCTGCAGTGAGTGACAGAGGCAGTACCATCTGTGGGATCAGACTGTGCAGCAACTCCCTCTCTTCCCCATTCTGCCCCTTTGTCTCCCCACCCCCTCGAGCCCAGAGCTCGCCCCTTATGGTAAAAATCACAGAGATAACTTGAACCCCACAATTCTTTTCCGTGTGTGTGTCTGTGTCTGTGTGTCTGTGTGTAAATGAACAACAAGGAGACAGGACGGTTTCTGATTATTCTCTCTCTGGCTCCAGCTTTTGTCTGATGATTCCTCATGGCAGAATGCTTGGATTCTGTCTGTCTCTTCATCGTCCGAGTTTCAACTCCCAAATCAAATCTCCTCCTCGGGGGGAGAGACTGTTGTACTGGAGGGCACTCTGCAGGTAATTTCAGAGACAGTAAGATCCCACAAATTGTATTACTCTGATATTAGAACAAGACTTTGGATCGAGTTTCTCATTTAAGGTTTTAATTCCTTCCTTGGGAAGTCCTGTCTGTCAGACACTCACTGGGGATTGATGTGTTTGTGTCAAATCCCAGGCCCCGGTTATTTTTACCCAAGGTTCAAATCTGTTTTAAAAATGACAGGGCCGCATTCTGACAGGAGCCAGTTAACCAGAGGCCATTAAAACTCAGTGTCCCCCAGAAGGTTAAACCTCGGGGTAAATAAACACACAACTCACGTGGGCCCCCACGGGGAGTAGCCTGTGGACCAGGCCCTCAGGACCGTGTCCCGTCTGGAGAAAGCTTTTGCTCAAAGGCCTCCTGAACCCAAAGTTTCACTCTTTGAATCTTCAAGCAGGCAGCATTATCCCTTGCAAGGAAAGAAACAGCATTAGTTGAAAGGCAAAGTTGAGGGGGCGAAGGCGTGGGGGAAGGGATTGAAGGGGGAAAGGAGAGGGAGGGAAGGAGAATTGGAGCCGGGGATGGAACGCAAGGAGTACGGAATGGCGGGGGAAGGATTGGAGGGGAAGGAGAGTTGGGGAAAGGACAGGGGGAAGGAAGGTGGGATGGAGAGGGGTTAAGAGGGGGAAGGACGGAGTGGAGGGGGAAGGAGACGGGGAAGGAAGTGCGAATGGAGAGTGGAAGGGGAGAGAAGGAGATAGGGAAGGAGAACAGGGATTGAAGGACAGAAGGAGAGCAGGGATGGAAGGAATGAAGGAAAGAGGAGAAGGGGGCAGAGTAGGGGGGAAGCAATTGGTAGGATCTGAGAAGGGAGAATGTAAGGGGAATGGAGGGGAGAGGCAGAGAGAGAGAGGAAGAGAGAGTGGGAGTGGAGGAAAGGGGAAAGGGGAAGATGAGTGGGTGGGAAGGAGTGGGGGAAGGGGGAAGGGTGAAGTAGAGGGTGGGAAGGAGAGAGGGAAAGGAGAGGATGGAAAAGGAGGGGGGAAGGAGAAAAGGGTGGTAAGGAGAGGAGGAATTGTGGGGACGGAGGGAGTGGGTAGGAGAAAAAGGGGAAGGAGAGGAGGGGGAAGGAGAAGAGGAGGAGAGTGGGCGAAGCATGGGAAGGAAGGAGGGAGAAGTGGAGAGGGGAGGATAGGAGGGGGGACAGACAGAGGGTGAGGGGGGAGGGGAGGAGGAAGAGTAGGGGAGTTGAAGAAGGAGAGTGTGTGTGAAGGAGGTGAGGGGTTGGAGAGGAGTGCAAGGAGGGGAGGAGGAACGGGGAGGAAGGAGAGGAGGGTGAAAAAGATGGGGAAGGAGAGGAGGGTGAAGGAGGTGGGGAAGGAGGGGGTGAAGGAGAGGAGAGTGAAGGATTTGGGGAAGGAGAGGAGGGAAAGGAGAGGGGAGGAAGGGGGGTGAAGGAGAGGAGGGGCAAGGAGAGGGGGCAAAGGACATGGGAGAAGGAAATGTGGGGGAAGGAATGGTGAAGGAGAAATGGGGTGAAGGAGAAGTGGGGCGAGGAGAAGGGCAGGAGGGGGTTGGAATGGGGAGGAGATGGGGGAACAAGAGGGGAAGAAGGAGAGGAGGGGAAAGGAGAGGGGACGGGAAGGAGAGGGGGCAGAGGGAGGAGGGAGTTTGGAAAGAGTGAGGAGAAGGGGAGGAGAGGTGGAGAGAAAGGGGAAGGGGGAATGGGGGTGAGGTGGAGAGGGGAGGAAGGAGGGGGTAGGGGTGTGGTGGAGAGAGGGCTGGAAGGAGATGGGCAGGAGAGGGGGAAGTTGAGAGGGGAGGAGATTGGTTGGAAGAAAGTGTGTAAAGGAGGGGTAAGGAAAGGGAGTGAAGGAGGGCGGGAGACATCTCTGCCTCTGTCCCCAATCTTTCCCCACCTGACCCCAATCAGTCTCCACCTGTCCCCAATCAGTTCCCACCTGTCCCCAATCAGTTCCCACCTGTCCACAATCATTCCCCACCTGTCCCCAGTCAGTCCCCACCAGTCCCCAATCAGTTCCCACCTGTCTCCAATCAGTCCCCACCTGTCCCCCGCCAGTCCCTAACCGTCCCCACCTATACCGATCGGTCCCCAGTCAGTCCTTGCGCAGCCCCGTCTGGCCCCATCTGTCCCGATCAAATCCTGAGAGTTCTCCCTGAATATAACTGGAATAAACCGAACCCTGAGATAACAACCAGGACCAGGCGAATGGGGAGGATTCTGCAGTGAGTATCTCCCTCGACCATGTACCAATGTCAAAACAGTCCCATAGTCACCCCACCACCCCGCCATGATTAGCGGTATAATCCAGGACCAGAGCTTGGAATGAATGGGACCATTTGTTTTGGGATCAGGAACTTGCTTTCCCACCAAGACCACCTTCCCCTTCCTCCCCTCTCTGCCTTCCACAAGGACCGTTCCCTTCGACACTCCATGGGTTTGTTCCACTCTCACCCTCCAAACTCCCAGGTACGTTACCCTGCCACCGGAAAAGATGCAAAACCTGCTGTTACAACCCCATCCCCCTCAGCTCCAGGGCCCCCAAACCCTCCTTCCAGGGGAGACAGAGGTTCTCCTGCCTCTCCTCCAACCGTGTTTCCAGTATCAGGTGCTCCCGATGTGGGCTTCTCTACATCAGGGAGACCCAACGGAAACTTAGTGAACGGTTCTCCGAGCATCACAGCCGGGCCCCAGGAACTGACCAGATCTCTCAGTCACCGCCCAGTTCAATTCCTCCCAACCACTCCCTTACCAACATGACCATCCTCGACCTCCTGCATTGCCACAATGAACCACACCACAAATTGGAGAAACATCTCATCCTCCGCCTGGGCAACCTACAGCCTGGAGGACTCAACACTGAGTTCTCCAATTTCAAATAACCTCCCTCGCCATCCCCTGACTCCCTTCCACTGCTCTCTCTCTCACCAATTGGATTCATTCCTCCCATTGACCAACCAAGTGGGACCCTCTACCTGTACTCACCCCTGCGCTCTCGTTTCCCCCCACCCTTGCCTGTTCCACTCCTTCGTCCTCCCTCACCCTCCCTTCCCCTCCCACCCCATCCTCTCTCCCCAAACCCTCACACCCAATCGCCCTCCCACCCCATCCTCCCTCCCCACCCGTTACCCCTCCCCTTTGCCCTCCCACCCCATCCTCTCTCCCACTTTGTCCTCCTTCGTCCTCCCTCCCCTCTTTGTCCTCCCTCCCCCCCTTAGTCTTCCCTCCCCCTCACTCTCTTTCCCTCCCCACTGCCTCCTTCTCCCCTTCCTCCCTCTCCTTCTGTCGATCCCTCTCTCCGTTGTTCCACCTCCCTTTCCATTCCGTTTTATCATCCATCCGTCTTTTTTCTGGCCCCCCTCCCTTTTTTACTAGGCCTCAGACCTCAGAACCTGTCCCCCTCTGGAGCTTAGCCAAGGTTTTCCTCGGCCTGAACATTTTGGATCTTCATGTTGCAGCTTTCCCAACAAAAGTTCATCCAGATAAAAGAGAGAACAGATGACTTGAAAGGGAGAGTGAAAGCATTTTGAAGGCAAGTTACACAGCAAGATCCCATATTTAAAAGCACCTCTGCCCATTGCCAATGTATTAATGTATCTAACACAGTCAGCAGTTAGGAAGGAACATGGTGTGGGAGCAGATCTTACCAGGGATTGGAGTAGGATAGTGAGGGAAAGCCATCAATTTATTACACTCTGCAGTGACCTGAGATCAATCGCCTTTTACTGAAAACAGTTCCCAACTTGTACGTGCCTGTAGCTCCCTCCAGTCTGAAACCATCATTCCCGTCTCTCCTGTCTCTGAGCCAATGGTGTCTTCATTCCCAGGATATAGACAACACGGGGCTAGATACGGAGTAAATCTCCCGCCATACTGTCTGCATCAACTACTCCTAGGACATGGGGTTAGATAGAAGTATAAATCCCTCTGCACTGTTCCTATCAAACACACACAGGATAGGGACAGCATAGGGTCAGGTACAAAGTTAGGCAGCATTGTAGACAGTGCAGATGGTACCTTAACATTACAAAGGGTTATTGACAGACTGGGTGAATGGGAAAAGCTGTGCTAGATGGAGTTTAGTGCAAGCAAGTGTGTGGGTATCAGTTTGGAGTACAGAGAGGGTGCACAAAGGAGGTTTACAAGAATGATCCTGAACCTCAGGGGTTACGTTCTGAGGGACACTCGACAAATGAGACCGTTTTCCTCCAGAATTGAGAAAGTTAAGGGGTGATCTGATCAAAGCTTTCAAGGATAAAACAGGATAAGAAAAGTTAGATCAAGATCAACGATTCCCACTGGTTAGAGATTCTAGACTGAGAGGGAGAAGAGTCAGAGAATGAGGGCCCAGAGCGTTCAGGAGAGATGGTGGGAAGCACTTTGACACACAAATGATGGGAGAGGTTTGGGACTCTCTTCCACAAACAGCAATGGATGCTGGATCAATCGTTCAGGTTAAATCGGAGAGAGATACATTATTGTTCAGTGAAGATATTGAGGGATATGGGCCAAAGAAACAAATGTGGAGTTGGGCCACAGATCAGTCATGATGCCATTAAATGATGGAACAGGCTCGAGGGGCTGAATGACCTCCTCCTGTTCCTATGTTCCAAAATAACGATCTCCCTGCACTGTCCCTATCAACCCCTCCCAGGGCATGGACAGATTGGGGTTATATAAAAAGTAAAGCTCCCTTTACTATATACCCATCAACCCTTCCCAAGGCAGGGTCAGAACAGGATTATATACAGAGTAAAGCTCCCTTTACACTGTCCCCATCAACACATCCCAGGATTGTTTAACGGAGCTTTGATATTTGAAAATGGTTATTTTATTCTGTCATTCATTGTCCCTCAGTAACTCTGTGTGTGTCCATGCGTGCATATGTGAGAGACTGAGAGAGACAGAGACAGAGACCAGGCCCCTGCATTACTGGGTCAGGTACTATTGCGGAGAAAATATAGAGAACCACCAGGGGACGCAGAGAGTTCTTCAAGAAATAGGTCTTTTATTTGTCAACAACAAACCGTGACACTGAGAAAGCAGATTCTCGAATGCCGCCAAACCTCAGGGTCCGTGGATTTTTATATCATTTTTATCATGTTTCTGTGAGCTTATCAGCATGTCCAACTATATTAACCAACTTACCTCACTCCAGCTGCACAATAAATCAGTGATGTTAGTTCCCATTACCTCTTTAGTTGTACATTCTAATGTCATGATTAGATATATATTGCTAACTCTGCTGCAGTGATCTTTCATTGCAGACTAACCTGTCCTGATAGATATTTAGCTATTCCATCTATTACAATTGTCTCCTGTCTCAAGCTGACTCTACTAACTATTAATTAGATATTTTAATGTTATGTCCCAAATATTTACGGTCCCAATCCTGTCATAATAACATTTAACAGAGAAACTTGCTTTATTACTTGTGTTATCTCATCTGGTCATAGTGATCTTACTCTGCTAATTGGTGTAAGAATGTTCCACTATGGTTATCCCATCCTGTCCCTGCCTTCCACAGACCACAGATTCCCAGTGGTCTTCATGCTTTAACCCTTCCCATGCTTTCATGGTCTTTATTTTCCATCGACCTCACTCCAACAACAATACCATTTGTTAGTTAAACAGGATGGAAGACAGCACCAATTAAAAGGAAGTGTTTTACGGTTTCTGTTTTTGCTAAAACGCTTGGGCGGTGTGCTGGATCAGTCAGGAATTTGTCTGTGTGGAGTTTGCACATTCACCCTGTGTCTGCGTGAGTTTCCTCCCACAGCCCAAAGATGTGCAGGTGAGGTGAATTGGCCGTGCTAACTTGCCCAGAGTTGTTCAGGGATGTGTAAATTACGTGCATTAGACAGCGGGAAAATGAAGAGTAATGGGGTAGGAGAATGGGTCTGGGTGGGTTGCTCTTTGGAGGTTTGGTGTGGACTTGTTGGGCTGAAGGGCCTGTTTCCACACTGGATTGATTCTATGATTTTTTTAAAGGAAATAATAGATTATCCGGTCACAACCACAGATAGCATTGGAATTTCTTGCGTTTAAAGTTGCTATCTAATGGCAGGTCTGTCTCTGCTATTGTGAAAGACAACACTTGAAAGGATTTGCTCCGTGTACAAACCAGTGTGCTAATGTTGCCCACTTATCTCTGAGTTGAATGTTGCACATTCTCCGCGTTTCTGAATGGGTTTCCTCTGGGTGCTCCGGTTTCCTCCCACAGTCCAAAAATGTGTAGGTCAGGTGGATTGGCCATGCTCAATTGTCCACAGTGTTAGATGCATTAGTCAGAGAGAAATTGGCCTGGGTGGGTTACTCTTCGGCGGGTCGGAGTGGACTGGTTGGGTCAAATGCCCTGTTTCCACACTGTAGGGAATCTAATCTATTTATGACATAACATAATACATAGTAATCTGAGATTGACCATGTTCTGAATTTATTGTTACAATATTTAGAGACTGTCACCAAACGTCCATCTCTCGTCAACTGGTCTGTTGAATTTCACTCATGTTTTGTGAGATATACCAACTGTGAAGTTGCTCAGTGACATCTTAATTAGGTTACTCCGAAGTCCAAGCCCTCAAACAATAACGTTTTCCTTTGACATTGAATTTAAAGGTGTTTCTCTGCAAATGGCCAGACTCAAAATGATCTCAGCAGATTCAGCCTTCACTTCACAGCAAAGTATCATCTACCTTTAAATGGGAATATACATCATCTTAAAAGCTAAGGAAATAATTGTGACTTTCAATAATTACTTCCAGTCACTAACATAATCCAATAAATAATGCATACCTTTACATAATTTTTACTGGAACTGTTAAGCTAAGACTATTATAAAGTTGTTTAAAACTTAAGGAACTGCAACTACATTAACATTGCAATGACTAATATTATGGACTAGGGTAGACCAATCACAACATTCTTAAGCAGGCATACCAGAGCACAACTTTGCAATTTACTTCGTTAAATATACAGTGAAAATTACTTGGAGTAAGATAGCTAGGTTGATGACTAGATTTTAAACAGACAAAAACATTATTCACAAAATTACACAAAGAACAAAGAAACCCTGCAGAACACAACCTATCCAGCTACACTTAATTATGCTGTTCCGAGTACAACAGTACCAATGTTAAAAATCAGTATCAGTATGTGAGAAACAAAGCTCCCTCACTTCAATAATTTCAGTCTGAGACAAGATCTGAAGCAATCAGTATGTTTATTATACGCTTACAAGCGTGGTGCCTGAAGTCAGACACCCAGAGTTTAGCAAGTACGTATCTTACATAGGATTCACTACTCCAACCCGGTGCCCATTACTATTGTTTATCTCTTGCCTTATCCGGCCTTATACATAACAAAGTACAAGTTTTACTTGGCCTTTTCACCACATCCTGCTGTGGTCCATTGTTAGGTATATCCTTCTTCACTATTATGTACTTCCTCCGCCTGTGCCATTTCCTCCCTTTCCCCAACCATATTGATCGTTATGACCGTTTAATTGGGATTTGCTTTTGTTTTTGCAGAATTGGGAAACAGATGCTTATAACTACTGTTTGTATAAGCATATCTGGCTTAACCTACACTCTCACAGCACCTTATCTATTTGTCTGTAACATCTACCATTGTTTGCAGGCACGTTTCATTCTTGAATGCACATTTCAGCTAATACAAAAACAATTATATATTTCCTTCACATAGTTTTCATTCTTGTTGACTCAGCTCTTGGTGGAAACAATTATACACTCGTGTGAGTTCATTTACCTTGCATAATTAGTCATGATTGCAGAAGTAACACTATTTTTCCCGTATCCCACAATTTCCCCCTTTTTCTTTAATTACCATTTGTTATCTTCTGCATTTTTCTTTTAAGCATCGCCCCCAAAATTCGCCAGCATCATTCCGGAGTTTTCACCCATCTTGGTCTCACTCAACCCTCAATATTTAGTCGATAAAGTTCCTCTGCCTGATTCCCTTTTAGGGGCATCTGTTTCATTAAGGGTGTTTCAATCAGTCTTTGGGTGAGCCCTCGTATACAGGGTGTGATACAACAGCCAATGGCCACCAATACCCCGACTACTACTATCAGGGAAGTAAGGATGGAAACCACCACCCTCTTCCATTTTCCAAACCATGAGTCAAGCCATCCCGTGAGAGATGTGTCTACTCCTGAACTCTCAGCCAGTTCCTCTGCTAAGGTAGTCAATCCCTTTAAGGCCCGAATGATTGAACCATCAGGCACAGTGTTATTAGTAATAAAGGTACAACAATTTCCTCCTATCATCATACGCACACACCCTTTTTCTGCTAAAATTGTACCAAGGACCATTGTTTTCCCATGCCATCCTACTTGTCACATCAAGCTGTTCAGATATTCCTTTTACCACATCTCTTGTATAATTTATAAATCGCTGTTGATTATAGAAAGTGGAATTTATCCAATCTACGTTTTCATTAATTGTTACCCACCAAAAGAGAGCTGACTCAAAGCCTGCTGCAATCTCGTTACGAGCCTTGAATTCATCAGGTACTCCCTTAGGGACTCCGACCGAATCAAGATAAATCTTGTCATCGAAAGAAGTGTCTAACAGTGGCCTCTTACTCCTTTCCTTTTTCCTTACTATATTTTCCTTCTCAAATGCCAGGGTAAATGGAATTGCCAATTGTATAATTGCACATATCCCTCTCCAATCCGGAGGGAGGGTGGGTCTCAGTATTTTGCCTCCACAGTACCACCACAGATCCGCTCGGGGAACCTTTAGTGCTGAGTAGTTCCCTCCCTTCTCCGTTTCGGTAACATTCTTAATCTCTGTCCATAATTTCAGCTCCCCCAAATCTCTAGACCGACTTGTACCTTGTCTACGCACACATGACGTGTGATTTCGGACTGCAGCTGAAAACGTAGGGGGGCGGGGTGGCTTTGAATCCTCTTTCTCCAAGGGAGGGAACATCAGAGATAGGGAGGTTTCATGCCCTTCCTGTCTCGCTTCCACCCGAGCGGAAAGGGAACCATCTGGGCCACTGGCCTACTGGAGGCACATACATAGCAATTTCTCTTATTCAGACGTTTTACAGTATACTTTAACCATTCAACCCAGGCATTTGCAACCCCATACCCAGTTTCTATTTCAGTGGTCTGTTTTAAGGCCTTTATCTCTGTAATTGTTACTACTTTAGGGTCATCGGGAGGGGTGAAAGGTTGTATCTTATTATCCAGTAGTTCTACCCGTTTTCCCTGTCCTACTCTATTTCGAAAACAACAGACTGAGAAATCATTCCCGTTTGTTTTCATTTCTATCCCAAATGTTTCATTTAATTGTATCTCATAGATGCCCCCCTCCCTCAGCCCAGAATTGATTCGTGCCATGTGTTTTTCTTTATTGTTAGGTATATTGGGTTATACTTTTTATCGGGACAATCGCGAGCTGGTCGGAAGGCGGCCCAGTGTACTGTGACGAGACCATTATACCAAGTACCATCGCCGAGGCCATCCCCATAGGACTTAAGATGTATCTCAGAGCTGCCTCTGATTATCTACATCCCTACAATTTACTAAGCTGCATGCATGAGCGTCTATTACTTGTGGATTATCAGACTTAGGAACCATTAATAATACACTTGAAAGTGGTATTTGACAAAATCCCAATACTAAGAGGGCTAGCATCATAACTTTAAGCATTCCCAGTATTCTAAACATCATGCTGAAGCACAAAAAGACATAATATACAATCTTACAGAAATAATCCCACGCTCGCGTCGCCACTGTATAATCAGTTACTCAAAGTCTCTTTAGTCTGAGTTTCAGCGGGTGTTGCCTTGATTCGGCTGTACAGACTTCTTCCTCAACTGGAGGGTCCACTGGCTCTTTGATCTGAGTGTAATGAGTCCAGCCTTTCTCCGCCGTCCTTATTGCAGTCTCGGTAGTCAAAAGAGCCTGGTATGGCCCTTCCCAGTCCGGCTGCAATTTAGTTTCTGTCCATGATTTTACTAACATCCTATCACCCGGCTGGATGGGATGGACGGTGAATTCAAGGGATGGAGTCTGTGCCAATAAACCTTGTTCCCTGAGGAAAGATGGAGAGGAAGACAATCCCAGTATATACTTCTTTAAAAACAAATCTTTAGTTTCGGGAATTGGCAATTCTCCATTCGTTCCCAGATACGGTAATTCAAATAAGATTTCATATGGGGATAGTCCTAAATCTTTCCTCCGCGAAGGGACAAGGCCAAAAGGCAGCCTTAAAACCTATCACACTAAATCATTTGTGGCCATGAGGGATCTTACTTAATCTCTAATCAGTCCCTCAATTACTGGTTGCAGTCCTCGTGTACCTTCTATGGAAATGGAATATTGTCGCTCACTGACAATGTCCCCTTTACTTTTTAAATTTATTAGAAGGGGAGGGATCTGTAGTTTTCCATCATTCCCTTCCCTAGCCCATAAAATAGCGTATATCTCTCTCTCTCCACATCCTCTGTCAACATTGTCATTTGTATAACTAATTCTTTTTCCTGAATTCCAATCTCCAGTCCTAAGAGGATAATTAAGTCTCTCCCTCGTAAGTTACTTCTTATATCAGGGATATACAACAATTCCACTGTGACCCTATCCTTAGGACGTTCTATCATCATAGGTTCAAATACTGGAACGGTAAATCCTTCCCCTTTTATCCGAAACAGTAATTGACCGTGTCGACATTTTTACTTTCATTAGTTTAAAATTCAGCGATGACCGTGCTGCCCCCATATCTACGAGGAAGACAACCTCTTCCCTATCGGGTCCCACCCTCAGGTTTATCAAGGGTTCCTGGTGGGCCCCCCCGCCGAGGGCAGGAACCCCCGACACCCCTATTCTTCATCAAAATTCATTAGCGGAATTGCCCTTTCTTCCCTTTTTAGATCAGGGCACTCCAGCTTAAAATGCCCTATCTTCCCACAATAATAGCATCCTGATTGTGGAGACCTCCATCTCTGCCCCTGTCGCTCAAACCCTCTATCAAATGCTCCCCCTTGTCCTCTCCCTCTCCCTCTTCCTCTCTGTCCTACATGCTGCCACCTGCCACTCCGGTTGCTTACTATTGGTTCCATTCTTTTCTTATCTACCTCATCAACCGTAGCTACCATCATTTTCACCTTCTGTTTTTGTCTCTCATCCTCTCTCTTTACAAACACTTTCTGTGCCTCTCTTAACAATTCATCTAATGGTTTTTCATTCCTCCCTTCTGTCTTCTGTATCTTTCTCTGTGTGTCTGGCCATGCCTTTGTCACAAAATGTACTTTCAAAAGACCCTGTGCCACTGGATTCTCAGGGTTCATTCCAGAATATTTCCGCATTGAGTCTCTTAATCTCTGCAAGAAAGCTGAAGGCGTCTCATCTTTCTCCTGTCTAACTTCAAAGGCTTCAGTCAAATTCTGTGACTTCGGAACTGCCTCTCTTATTCCTTTTAGAACCAGGTCTTTCAATTTCCTCATTTCTTCTCTATGCTCCGGGTTTTGGTTTTCCCACTGGGGGTCTCTGAGGGAAAACTTCACCTCTCCCTGTCCAGCATCCCCATCTCCAATCGGGTGTTCCCTGTCCCATATTTTAATGGCGGCTCCTCGTATAACTCCCCTTTCTTCCCCAGTAAATGGTATATTCAAAATAGGCATTAACTCCGCCCAGGTATACAGGCTTGGCCCCAAAAATTGATCAATTTGTTCAGACAACCCACCGGACCCTCAACCAGGACTTTCATTCCCTTTTTAAATGTTCTAATCTCCCCACTGGTGAGGGGAGCACTTACAAACCCAATCTCTTTGTCCCCTATTTATACCTCCCGAAGGGTATAAGTCATTACGTTCTTCCCCTTTTTTCGTTTTTAAAGAAATATTGCAATATTTCTAGCTCCCTATAACTTCAAATACCAATTCATCAATTCATGCTGGACTAACTTTAAAGCCTGTACCTAACTTGTAAATATATTTATAGATTTACGTTCATTTATTCAGTATTTTATATTTAAAATGTAAAATGCATACAGTTCCCAATTTTGAAACCCAATGTAATCACCCAGTTTTAGTCCCTTAATTTAAATCCAAAATTAGTTTTCTTAAGTAGCCCTGAACAATCGTTGCTCAATTACAATTCTATAGTTCGTAAAATAATCAGAGCTGCCTTAAAAGAATTTGTCTATTCAAGTTTTAAAAAAAAACTTCTAATGCATGAACAATGGCTGAATCCCACGTCACAGATATTAACCATAGCATTTTGTTTTTACTACAATCTAATGTTGAACTGGAACTTCAATGGTCCTCCATAAATCGCTTTTATGTAAAGATAAAAGAGATTAGTTAGAAACTGACATTAAGGCAGTCATGACCTGTAAAAAAAACAGGAGTTATCATTCTTTTTTTCATAATCTCTATAGAATCCTTAACCTTAAAAGAAATCATGTTAAGTTTCCATAATAAAAGTCAGATTCAAAACAGTCCTGGAACTCAAGCTCCAGGGAATAAAATGCAAACATTCAATCACCAACAAACAAATATTCATTCAAACCAAATCACAAAGGGTTAAACTTTCTACCAGCTGTACAGCTCTTTTCATTCTCTCTCTCTCACACATTGACATATAAATGCAAATATTTACAAATCCAGTTGTTCGTCTGATCTGTACTTTTCCCAGAAGACGGTGGGACGAAGAATGGATTCCTTAGTCCATACAAAGAAACAATATTTAATCATCTGTCTCCCTTGTACAAGTATTATTTTGCCAATTCCACAACATCCTGCCCAAAGGACTTTCTGGAGGTTTGTTGTAAGGGACCCACCTCCATTTCGATTGCCATTTTCTTCTTTTGTTTTCCCGGAGGCTTTTTCCTTACCCTCGGCACAACCCATATTGAGTTCCTTCGTTAGTCCCTTATTAACTACTAAAACTCAATCCCGGCCACCAAGGCAGTACTTAAAGGTCAGTTTTCTTACCTTGGTCTGTGCACAGAGTTGCCTGGTCCCTTTTCGCCGTATTTTCTATCGACCTCCTATCACTGTCTGATTCAGATGTCACTCTTTTGGGATCCGTACCAGTCGCCAAAGAGAGCAGACCAAACCGGGACACGAGACCGCTCCTCAATGGGGAACGGGACGCGTCTTCCCAGTGTCCAAGGCCAGCCACTCCCCCCGGCGATGGAAGAAAAATCCTGGACAGCCCCAATTGTAAGAAACAAAGCTCACACACTTCAATAATTGCAGTCCGAGACAAAATCTGAATCAGTAGTATCCTTTATTTTTACACTTGCAAGTGGGTGCGATGTCCACTGCCAAGCAAGGCAGAGGACAAACCACACAAAATTCAACAAACTCTTGATATTTATATAATTTGGTTCTTACATTTTTTTTCTTATTTCATTGTTTTCCCCCTGTTTACATCCTCCATTTCCCTTAGACTTGTCCCACCACTCCTGCTTATCTTTTATCTTATCTGGCATTGTCTGCGACAAAATGCTTAAATCTGACCTCACAAGGCTGTTTGACCTTATCCCACTGCAGGTCATTCTTAGGCATATTCTTTCTTCGTTAATGTCTACTCTTTCCATCTGGGCTTCTGCCGAGACCACTCTGATCTCTATGACCTCTTTAATTAGGGGTGTGTTCCTGTGTCTCTGTAAAAGTGGGAAACCTACTGTTTGTACAGGCTTTTTAGCTTGACCGCATCCCCCACAGCATCTTATCTATTTGCCCATAATATCTACCATTGATTTGCAATCACGGTTCATGCTGACATATAATATTAGCTAATACAAAAACAATTATGTATTTCCTCCACATAGTTTCCATTCTTGTTGACTCAGCTCTTGGCTGAAACAATTACACACTGATGTGAGTTCATTTACTCTGTATCAGAAATTATAATTGCAGAAATAACATTAATTTACCTATATCCCACACTATCAAAAACATAACAGAAACGCATTTAGACTGAGATGTGCAGTTCGCTAGTTTTAGGAATTAACTTCAAGGTATGATGTTGACTGCCCATTAATTATAAAGTCCTGACAGTAAGAGTAGCTGTATAATTTTACACAATGTAACGAACTTTATAACACAAGTCATATTGCTAATCGTATAGCAAGTAAGTTAAACCTAACTGTCTTTTTGTATTTCTTTGTACATATATAATTAGGACAGTGAACAATATGGGGAGTAATTGACGTTGATAAAATAAAATATAATGAATAGCAGAATTCAAAACGTTCCAACTGATAAGGCATCCTGAGAGGCCAGAGGGAGTGCAGGAATAACTTTGGAATCTGAATTAATACGATGCGTGGAAAGATCCCAAAGCATGGAGATTTTAGTACCTGTTAAACAACATGAGATGAAAGGAATTTGGGAATGTCCATTAGAATGTCCATCTGCGATTATGTGTTTGAATTGGGTCTCTGGATGAGGAGGAGAGGGTTGTAACCACATTGCACGTGGCCATTGTGATGCAGAAAGTCCATAAAAATGCTGATTTTTATTGTACATGTTACAGTGTGTCATGGATTTCCCTTCCGAGATTGGCCTCGGGGGATGACCCCTTTGTTAACTGATTGCTGCATGAGTAAGCATCTTATACATGCCTGAGCTCAGCCTGCCTCCTGAGTCCTCATTCCCTGTCGGGTGAAAACACGTCTACAGCTATGATGACATTTCAATTCAATAAATACATGTATTGAGAATGAAATGATTAAATTCAGAGCGATATAATTTTCATGATAAAATTACTTTACATTTGCCTTTTTTGGTGTACAAGAAAACAATTTGATTATATCAATTTGTTCTTTAGTTCAACCAACAATACGTTTTAAATTATTGTGAAGATCACAATGGGGGAAACGGAAACTAGTCTTCAGCTCAAATGTCACATGATGTGATTGTTTCTTTTCTTCAAACCATGTGCCCTCCAAAATGATTTTTATTTTCATTTCATTTTAAGAAAACAATTGCTTGGAAATGTTGACAATTTTCCTTTTCCTTCCATGTTAGTTGTCAGTGAATAATAATAACACAATTATGAGAATTCCTTTCCGTACCAAATGTCATTAACACTATACTTTGTTCACAATAATAGTTACTTTCATGGTCTAATTCTGAAATAAATATCGAAACATTTATTGTGATAAAAATTACATTAATAAATTGACATGACGCTTCAAGAAAACTATTGGAAGCATATAACCCTTGCATTGCCTGCATTTTTGAACGAAATCATTTTTTTCATTTGTTGCTGAATGATTTTTTTCACATTATGCAGCTAAGTTTTATGCTTTAATTTTCAGTTTCTTAATTGTAATGAATATCTAATCAAAACCAGAGCAAAGTGATTTCAAAGTATTACGTCTATTTATCTGTCAGGATTATAAAGGCATTTATCAAAACAATAATTACACAACAGTTTTACTTAGACTTTGTAAAAATGCAGTGATTTTTAAAATTTCTTTCATTATTTCTTATTGTCAATGCTACGATATTAATACCTATTTGTTCAGGCCAATCCAAAAATAAAACGACCAATAATATCCCTTGCAAAATTCTTTGTAAATATATGATTTTTGCTCATTTGAAAGATAACAATTATCTTACACTTTCAAATTCAGAGAGCTCCAAATATCTTTCCCTGAAATATTACTCTTCATTTCTAGATATTACTCAGTCTAATATCAAGTTGAGATATCTCATTATTCTCAAATTCATGAATATGATTTTTAAAATCCCTTTGTTGCTAATATATCTTATTTAAAATAATTTTGCAATCCAGTAAGGGATACAAATGTGGAATTATGCTTCCGTACTGCAAGGACATTGCAAAGTACAATCTCTCAATCATTGTGAATATTGTATTTATTTTAAACATGGAAAATGTTTAAATTGATTTGATTATAACTTACTTCGATGCTGACAATTACTGTATATCCAATCACAATATCAGTAGATTATATGGAGGTATCATCGTTATTCCAATAATTACAGTATCTGCTATACACTTTCTTCTGGACACTAATTCCATCCAATCAATATTCCTCGGAAAATATTTGAGAATGTTGCAGTCATAAAGCTGGAATATGCAAAGTCATGATAGTCACTAATTTTCTCTTGTTCTGTAGATCTTAGTTAAAACAACACATAGAATTTTATGTTCCAGTGATATAAATATGAGAAAAGATCAATTACTTCTTTAGTAAAATAAACAAACGCCACTTGATATTATTTATCATTTTTTTAAATTACTGGTCAGTTTATGAATTGTGTGAGATTTGATTTTAGCTTTCCAGTCATCTATTTATATTGAATGTGACATTGAAATGGTGTGAAAATATCAGGTTGTGTTCATTTGAAAATTGGATTTGCAAACTCTCACTTCTCCCATTGATTGCATGATGGTTTAAGAAAGTTTCACTCAGCAAACCTAGTAAATATAAAAAACTGTCTGATTTGAAATAATTTCATTCACACCCAATTATCAATCTGTTCCTAATTCATGTAAATATCTCAATTTTATCGAAACCAGTGTTCATGCTATACAGTACACATAGAGCTACACAAAGACTTTCATCACCATCTGATTATTGTTCAGTAGAATAACCAGAGTATGATCCTTATTGCTCCTGAAACCAATGACAAGCGTTTGTTTACTATTCCACGCAACATGAGCAATTGATATCTTCTATTTCAGTTCAGTAGTTAAAGATGATTTATGTTGCTTAAAACAATGCTTCTACTTTATCACAGATATTGTCTGTAATACAATCATGTAAACAACAAACGTTTTGTCATTCTAAAAGTCTTTAAGTGTACTTATTTTAAATTTGTGTGCAAGAGATATTTCAAATTACAACCATTTTTGTTCCATAATTCAGCAAACCTAAAGTTTGAATTTGTGGAAGTATCCGTTTTTGCAAAATGGAAGTAGTCTTCAGTTTATATAACACATAAAATGACTGTTTTATTTTCAAATCATGCTCTCTGCAAAATGTTTATTGGTTTCATTTCATTGTAAGGAAAGAACTGATTTGAACATGTTGTTTTTTTTGTCTTTTCTATTCCAACATTATTCATCATTGTCCAATAATAACACAATTATTAGAATTTCTTTATATACCAAATGTCATTGCATCATTTGTTCACTTTCATGCTCACTTTCATTATCTATCAATTTTCTTCCAAATTTAAATGCCTGAACTCTGATCATAATATTAATCATCTAAATTAAAATAAAATGACTCTATCACGAAACCATTTGATGGAAATTCATATTTCTTGTGTTATCTGTATTCTTTAGTAAAGAAAGAAAACATTGTTCTATAATCACTGAATGGCTCACTTTTTCTTCAAATCATAAAGCTAGTTACTATATTTTATTCCACAATTTACCAATTTTAATAATTATCCAATCAACACCACAGCAAAGTGTTTTTGAAATGTTGAATCATTTTAATTGCTCATAAGACCATAAGACATAGGAGCGGAAGAAAGGCCATTCAGCCCATTGTGTCCAGTCCGCCATTCAATCATGGCTGATGGGCATTTCAACTCCACTTATCCGCATTCTCCCCGTAGCCCTTAATTCCTTGTGACATCAAGAATTTATCAATTTCTGCCTTGAAGACATTTAGCATTCCAGCCAATATTACAATATTAATTATCAAGTCACTGTCATGACAATGACTGAACAATTATTTAAGGAAGTCTTTTGAACAAGAAAAATGAGATTCATATTTTAATTTAACCAATTGTTTCTGAGTACCAACACTGCAATATGAAACTTTTTTTTCAGGTCAAGTATCCCACAATGGATCCAAGGACTTCCCATCCAACATTAATTGTAAATGTCTAATTGTTGCTTACCTGAATGATCACCATAATCACAGTCTTTACATTCACAGACCAGCAATTACTTTTCACTGCAATAATTCCTGTTTGTTTGCACATATTCCTCAGTCACATAGCAAAACGAGATTACTCATTATTTCTAAATTCATTGATCGAATTTTATAATCCAGTTGTTGCTCATACATAACAATTATTCAATCCATTATGTGCCGTACATGTGGAATTTCGGCTCTTTATATGAATAACTAAATATATTGTAGTGTACAATCTCTCAATCATTGTTAACATTAATTCTTATTTTACCCTCGGAAACATAGTTGAATTCCTTTCAATACACTTCACTTCGATGCGAACACTGATTGTATTTTTAATTACAATAAGATTTAAGTATTTTTCATGCAACAAAATCATGTAAAATTCCTGAGTTTTGTTAAGTCAAATGAAAAAGAATGAACATATCTGTATTGTTTCATTAAACAATGACAATGCATTTTGAATTTTTAAAAGTTGAGCATTTTTGCAAAGAAGTGATGTTGTCTTCAGCTGAATAATCGCATTGAATGACTAATTCACAGAATCTGCTGTTTATTCTCTTCGAGTTCCCAAGAAACCAAATTAACTAATTCTGCTGGTTCTAAATTCCTGGAAAGTATTTGAGAGTGTTGCAGTCTTAAAGATGAAGCAGTCTATGTGATCGTACTTTTTTTTATTGGAAAGAGCGTAATTCAAATATTTTAGACACATAAATCGCTATTCTGTAGTGTTATTAAGATGAAAAGCAAGTCAATATCTTCATCAGTAAAATAAACAAACGCCACTTCCCGTTATTCATTAGTTAGCTATTTCCCAAATTTGTTGTTAAACATTGCAATTCACCTGAATATTGTTGTGTCCTTTGACTATCATAATTTTCTAATTATTGTTCATTCATGATTTGTCAGGGAGTTTTTTTTTTTGTTTTCCATTCACCTATTCATATTGAATGTAAGATAAAGACGCTTTGGCAATATCAGAGATTATTCATTTGGAATTTGACTTTGCACGTCTCTCACTTATCTCACTTGTTGCATGGGGGCTGGGGATTGAGAACAGATGATCAGTGGTTAGCAGTCCTGTCTTACAGCGTTGTGCATTGGGATTCAATTCCATCCTCGGTCACATGTCTGTGTGGAGTTTGCAATGTTCTGGTTTTCTCCCACAAACCAAAGATGAGCAGGTTATGTAAATTGGCTATGTTCTGTTCAGGGATGTGTAGGTTAGGTGCATTAGTCAGGGGTAAATGTCCAGTAATTTGAGAACAGAATGGTTCAAAGTGGATTATTCTTTGAAAGGTCATCATAGACTTGTTGGGCCAATGGCCTGCTTCTACACAGTCGGGATTCCGTAAACTTAGAATTGTGTTTCGTTAAACAAAACTGAATTTTTAAAAAAATGTTACCTTTAAAACTTATCTTTAACTGTCAATTGTCAATCTTGTAAACGATCTCAATGTTATTGAAATCAATGTTCAAACAAAACACTGCACAGAAAGCCACACAAAGATCTTCATGACCATCTAATCACTGTTCAGTGGAATAATCACAGTAAATATCTTATTGTTGCTGCGGTTCTGTTCGCTGAGCTGGAAGTTTTTGTTGCAAACGTTTCGTCCCCTGTCTAGGTGACATCCTCAGTGATTGGGAGCCTCCTGTGAAGTGCTTCTGTGGTGTTTCCTCTTGCATGACATTCTTATATCTTGAGTATTCATGTAAACTGTGCAACATGTCCTTGGATGTAGAGTGTGTTTCATATTATCTGTAGGAACTTGCAGAAGGATGTTAGTGAATTGTCTTTGAATCAAGTTCTGTGCCAAATTTAAGCCAACCGAATGAGAAGCCCTGTGATAGCGATAATGTAACATTTTCTGTAAACAACGCAGCGAACCACGGAAACCCAGTTTTCAATCAAGTCTATTTTGCACAACATTTTTCTCTGTCCCATTAAATCAGTGAATATTAAAAGGACTCAGTCCCGGTCCTGGTCATTGTGACCAAATGTTCAAGGCAATAAATGGCAATGATAATGATGCTTGACATCGACAGGTGTATTCCTACTCACTGGAGTCACATTGTATTACAGATCACGTGAGCAGAGGATAGGATGATCTTTATGGCACCCTGAGACAGTGCGACAATTAACCCACATTGTTTGTCTCACTCCATACAATACACCAGTTCGCCAGCAGACTGAGATAACCGGCTTCCATTTCATGCAAAGCTAAAACAGACAGCTCTGCACATTTACAATCTGTAGTATTTCATGGAGAACCAGCTGCTACACCTTTCAACACCACTAGCTCTTCTTACATTTAACATGTTCAGTTGCAGGTATTATGCTATTTCTTTCTGATGAACGTTAACTAATTCGCGAGTGTGTCACATTTGCCTTCTCATCCAGGCACTCCAGAATCCTTGTCCCTGTTAAATTCGCTCCTGCTGTCAACGTCTTTGTCGCTCCTTGCTGGTTTTGAAGCTCTAACGTCATACACTCACCTGAACGAGGGAAGGTCCCTCCTAGTTACCCTTAGCAACCTCACACCCGCTGGACAACCTCCATGAGGACACAACTCAGTTATTCCCGATTTGTGTTGCGTGATTCTTCATCTATTCCCCCATCCCATTAAACCCCTTTTTTTATTTTCTCGTGGCTTTATCTCCCAGGAAATCTCATTTCCGTCATCTCGAACGATTTTATATCGAGGGAACTCTGACCATATCCTTCCTAACCATATTCCACCCCCCAAACCACGTGTAATTCATCATGTCTTTATATACCATTAAATTTCGTCCTGAGGAATGATGCTGGGTCCAATTCAACTCATGAAAACTTACCACTATGCAATCTGATTACCTGTACAGTAAAGATGAGGGCGATTTCATTTTCAGCTGAATCGGTTGGCTGCAGCAACATTGGCTCAAATCGCAGTCACATAGGTGATTGTTGTTCTTATTTTTATTTCTTCTGAACATGTGCTGAAGTAACACTGTGAGGAATCAACTAGTATTGTCAGACATACATAAGCAGTGTGTTAAATCTGAGATTATGAGAATAGTGCAGTTTTGTTGAACATACCAGAGATTGTTCAAATCTCAGGCACATGAGATTGACAGAGAGCGATGTTGAGCGACATAGATTGTCTTGGCAAATGCCAGTGTAATGAAGTTGTGGGTATAATGTACTTTTAATGGCGCTGAAATGTCTGGCTAGCACAAGGAGTCCAGAACAAGGTATCAACATAACATTTGGTCAAAACAACTAAGAGCTGTGTTACATGGATACAAAAAAAAAAACGAATTTGGCCAATCAGTTTAAATTATGCCCCAATCAAGTTACAATTTGGTATTTTTATAATGTTAAAACCAATGAAACGATCCAACGTTTTGTGGGACAAATATTGGACATTTTTCACAGTTACCCAGGGCGGCAAAGAACAGCAAAGAGAGCAGATAAAAGACCAACAGTTGTAGGGTGTTAGTAAAATCTTCAAGAGGTGCCCATCTGGAAAAATAGATTGCATAGAAGAAATGCATCAACACCGACCTGGAGAAATAAATCTACAGAGGAAGATACAAAGAAAAGATTCGACAACTGACTGGTTTTGAATTGTAATTTTTTGTAAGTGTTAATGAAATCTGGTTTGGGGAAGGTATTGTAGAGGAGAAGGTTAAATACCAGTTTAGAGAAAGGCGTTGAAAGTAACTGTAAGTTGATTATTCTGTTTCAAATATCAAAATATAATGTTATTTTTATCTTTAAATAATGATTTTTTGGACAATTCTTTGCCTATTGAATTTTAACAGAAGACAGCACGGACGAATCCTTTCTGTTTTGATGGTTTTCATCAGCAGAGGGGGTTTACCTCGTCACGCAACGCCAGTTTCTGTTGTTGCTTTGTAGTTTCGCTCATTTGTGCATTTTGCCTCATTAACGATTTTGAAGTTGTCCTCTCTACACAAAAGGTCCGTGCTTTTCGCCATTGCACTAAATGTTCAGTGTGTCAAAGCGACAGGGCTCCGTACAATAACAATCGACGCTGTTTCAATCTATCTATCCTGATATTCACCCATGGAAACAACATTGCGTACTCTCCTCCAGTCTGGAAAACAATCCCTTCACAGAAAATGTTATATCCCTCTCTCAAGGGGCTTTTCATTCCATGGCATTCAATTCCTCACAGAATCGGTTTCAACAGATTTTGTCACTCAGTCATTCCTTTGTTTGTGCTCAAATCCTCTGAGCAGAGCGTCACAGTTGGAGCATGATGAACCCATAACCCAGAGGGCTGACCATACTCTGTGAACTATAGTCTCCTTTTCATCTTTTGACTAACAGCAGATAGATGTATCTATGCTCTGCAAAATTTTCACGCCTGTTTTAAGAAGCGAGATATACAGTTCCTGGTTCCTGCTTTTGTTGTCACACAGACTAAGATTGAAAATGTTGCGAACATGCACTGGTCAAGACTGTCTGCTCTGAGGGGTGTTAAGAGGATGGTTTGAAACGGTATCTTCTGTTCCCTGTCACTCTGTGATGATTTGAGCTGTGAAATTTATTCTCTGAGCTTGTGGTAACGTGATAAAGTTTATACACATCAGGTGCAGTTGCCTGAGCGACAGGATATGCTGCAGTAACATTCCATGCTGATTCAGACAGCAGACGCCTTGCTGTAACTTTGAGGAGGACACAGACACGGTTCCCGATGACTGGGAGAGATACTCTATTTCCCTGTAGTTCTGCTTCAGAATGTTTCATCTATTTCACATGGCGTTATTTGCACAAGGTTCCCAAAAGAAAATGGGTTCCTGTGCATCGCGAACTCCCTTTTGTACAGCTTTCCACAATTTGCATAACTCCTACTCCTTCTTGCCGCCTCCCCGATCCCCAAACCTGTTTTTGATATGGAGCTGAAGAGCACGTTCACAATTCTCTCCCACGACACTGATTGCCATGCCACACCCCAGACGAAAATCTGAAGACTGTGGGAAACTGCTGTGGTCAGCGCTAACAGAGCGGCCCAGCGGGAGCCTATTGGGCACATAACCCGGAAATTAATGGATTGAAAACATCCTCTGCTCGTTGACAATTCCAGGTGTCAGTGTGTGTACTGACCCGTTCGTGTTCCTCGATAACATAGCTCCATTCTACGTATTGCATGTTGTTTCACTTTCCACTTCCTTTCACTCAATGTATCTGAAATGAATGTTTCGTTATGATACACCCGCCAAATTTACACAGGTGAGGAAACACACTTGTGAAGGTCTGGACGCTCTTTTCCTGTTGTCTGTCTGTCCGCTCTGATCTGATTCACAAAATCATTTGCCAGAGGTGGGAATAAACTGGTGAAGGTGAGATATATCAGTTGTAGAGTGCTCTAAGCGCATGACGCCCTGCAGTCATTCCTTACGCTGGTTCACACAGCAGTGTCCTTCCCGTGAAATGAAAAGTCGTGAGTGACAATTGGATCAACTTGTTGGAGACAGCATTATAACACTGACACAATACCATATTATTAGGACATAGATCGTCAATTATGAATAACCACAGAGATATACAAGCTACAGAGATTCGCCCAGATGGGCTGACCAGCTTCAGTCGGCGTATGAGTGACGCCACACGTTAATGTTGTCCATCTTCCTGTCTCTGGGACAGAGTGGCTGATGGTGAAACAGTGTTTCATTTTAACCTTCCCTTCTGCGTTAGACTGTCTGCAGCCCCGCAGCTCAGGGCTGTGGGGATGAAACTGAGGGTTTCATTCGCATTTTCTTCATTTGGGACAGTTGGGGCTCAGGTGTTAACTGCTGCCCGATTGCAGCGTAGAAAATAATGTCACTGTTACAAAAACCTTCCTACAGGATTGCTGTGTGAAGATGGAGTCTGAACAGCAAACAGGCTGCACAAAAATGCCCTCACATGAATTTACCTGATGGCAGAGAATCCGGAGAACATTCTGTCTTTCCCAACAGACAACTCTCAGATAAATGATATTTTCAGGAAGTTTCCAAACAAACTTGCAGATTTCCAGCACTTGATGGAACTGGCTGTGCCGATCAGAGCGAGCTTGAGGGCACATCCACGCTTGCCTCCCCTCACACTGCCTGCGATTGGAGGGAAATAGCTGAAAACTCTGCCAATGGAGTCCAAGCGGAAAGGGATAAACAGCACTGTCCCGTCAACAAGGAGACGGAATAAGAAGGTGATATTCTTGAAACTCTTTGGAGCTTAGAAATCCGAAAGCAAAGTGAAATGTAGTTAGATCTGAGCGACTTTGAGCTGGTTTGGTGTTGGAAACGTAAGAATGTCACGTGTTTAGGGGCATGATCGTCGCTTCGTAGTTTGAGTTAATACTGGCATGTGAGAATGTCTTACTTCAGGTCGGCATCGAGCCTTGGTTATTTGATTTCACTTTGCCCGGTCGTTCTATCAACTGTTTGATAAAAATAAGGTGTAAATCATGAAGTTGCACCCCTTGAAATAACGTCGAGTTCTGGGGTAATATGTGTCATTGTACTGGGCATGGCACAGTACCACATGCGGTGAAAGTGAAACAAGTGTTTCAGGATGCTCACCCACACAATCTCACTCTGAATAATTCCACCATCTGGATGTTTGCACAGTTCTGGGTTTGAACCTTTCGGAAGTGGGGACGGGAAAGGATTGGAAACAGCGCTGAACAAGTTGATGGGAATGGTCTGGTATCTGAGGAATATCAACAATAAAGGTTATTTGGAAAATTGGGACAGTTTTCCTTGGAGAGTAGAAGGTCGAAAGCTGGCCTTGTTAAACCTTTCCAAGACATCAGTGGGATAGACAGAGGAAATAAGGAAGGGAGAATGCTCCCCACGCCTGAAAGGGACGAGAATGATTCGGCAGATATTTAAAGTCATTAGTAAACATAGAAAAATGTACATGAGGAGAACGGTTCTCACATAGGGAGTGGTTAGGTTCTTTGAACCACTGTCTGACATTGACAAAGACGCAGTTTCAATCGAGTTATTTAAAAACATTTTTATGTTTATGTTGAAAGTAAACGTGTGGAGAGTTACAGGGAGAAGGCAAGAGAATGATACCAAAAGAGAAACACATTTATCTCTGTGGAGAGCCAGCACAGCTAAGATGGTTTGTGATACATTTGTGATTCTGAGTGGAATCACAGTTAGACCAACAGAATGTAGGGAGTTAAACCACGGTGATATTAGCAAAGCCGGGACACATCTGCACAACATAATATTATCCAGAACGTACAGGTCACAGGGTGGAAGGCGCTGCCTGATAATCCTGCAGGGTGTCCTGCAGATCAGACACAGCACCCTTCATTCCTCAGAGAAGATCAGGGCTCTGTCGCGTGGCAAAGCAGCTTCAGCCGCAGGATTCAGGTTCCAATTTGGCAGGTGGTGGAGGTTTGAATCCCACTGCTGCAATTTCCGTCGCATCAGCTGCAGCGTGTTAAAGTGCCGTGGTCAAAGGACAACTGCGGGTCTGTCTCTTTTGGAGAGTGCAGAATTTCTCCAAGAGGTCAGTGTCCGTGCTGTCATGACGTGTTCGCCTTCCACACGGTAAATCGCGGGTTCAAGCAGCTCTCCTGCTGCTGTTTCGTTCCAGGCAAGTTGAGTTTTCACTGGAACTGAAGAGAGACTGTTGTTTCATTGCTGTTGTGAAACAAAGTCCTGCAGTGACTCTTCTCGCCATTATTTGGTGTTCTGGCGCAAGGGAAAATGTTTCCAATGAATTGCGATGTCATATGTTCTTAAATTTCTCTCTTTTCCTTCTTTTCTGTCCTGGGGATGGCGGAAGGGAAAGCTAATCTAATCGAGATTGTGATTGATGAAATTGACTTTCTATGGCCTATTCTTATTGTGTTCTTTCTTTCTCTCTTTTCAGCACTTTCTGGGAAGTGGTGGTTCACTAAGGCTCCAGTATGTTTGAATGAATAATTTAGAATTGCCCTATTGTTAGTTGTGAGATTACTTTATAACTCATCCCCTTGGACTATCTCACATTTAGCATTCATGCATCTCTATGTCTGAAAATGCATTAGGTATGCCAGTTTTGTTTGTGTTCCCTGTTAACTGCTCTCTGTTTTGCAATTCGCTCAATACATTTCGAGATAACACGGTTTGTGAGATAACTTCCAGCAGCAAAAATCCTCGACGGAGGATCCGGGACTGTCTCACGAAGTATGGTCAGTCGTGACAAAAGTAAGGAAGTCTTTCCGTGCTGTAGTGTTTAACAATGCTACCTTTCCGTTGAACAGTCGAATAGACTAAACTATTGCGCCACAGCCAGTGGTGGCTAGCCCCGCTAATAGTAATCCTTTAAAGCGGATGCAAGCAACACAACGTTGCTTGATGGACGAAAACGGAGATTACCTGTTTGCTTTCCCATCAGCTTTGAGTTTACTCGCGCAAATCGACTCTCAGGGTGAAAAATAATGCAATTCCATTTTAAGTACTGGGCGAAACGTTGGTAAGTGTTTCTCCAACCTGCTTCTGAACATACCCCATTCCGTTGAAGAGTGTAGTTCCCGCGTTCTAATCCTGCCACAAAAAGCAGTGACGCATTTGTATTCCTTGCGCAGATGGTCCTTTTCAAAGCCAAGGAGAAAGCTGATGTGCTGGTGTCACGGTGCCCCATGGATTCATAATGTAGCCTCTCTGTCAAATATACCCCAAAGTCGTCTCTGAAAGGTCTCATTTTGAAGCTGTCTGCCGTTATTCAACGTGCGAGAGTTAGCACCAGAAGTCCTGAATCATGCTTTCGCACGTTAGCGGCTCATTCCGTCAGCAAAGCAATGAATGAATTTACAGTTTCAGAGGAACCTCTGGACTTGTGCTGTCACAGCGTCACTCAGATTAAGTTGTGCCCCGAGATCTAAGTCATGTTGGAACTGAGACTGCGGAAATAACAGACAGGTTACCGAATGGCATTGCATCTATTTGGTTTTCTTTAAATCCCAGAAAGCAGGAAAGTGTAAACGGGGAGTGAGTGGCAGAGGGGAGGGGGGAAGCCGGATAACAAAGTGAGGCAGTTGCACCTCTGATGAAACTCTTCCATTGTGATTCACTCAACAATTAGAGACATGAAGGTGACTCAGGCGGGAGAGCTTTTTACATCGAGAATAAAGAGCACTCACGTACATTTAGCACCTCTTTGACATCTTCTGGTGTGGGGAGTGGGGTAATCACCATTTGACTTCTGTTGCTATGTTCAGAAACTGCCTTTTAGATTGACGTGAACAGATACTGCATCTATAGTAAGTACCATGGAATTTTGTAAAATTTACTGAGTCGCTTCCCATCGATTCCCACACAGGGTTCCAACTCAGCTGGCAGCCATGTCGCTCATGTCCTGGTGAAGACATCTCTGCAGCAATTTGCACGGTTAATGTAACAGACAAGGAAAGTGCCAAATCATACTGACACCGAGGTATGAGCATGCTGACATTGTGATCTATCTTCTCGGATTGGACTGCTACCGCGGCTTTTCAGGTAGAAAACATTCTTTGGGACACTTATTCTGCAAAATAGTCCCGGTGACTGAAGCTATGCTGCACGGTATGATGTGGAACTCGGCATACTCACTTATGTGCATTTTCCCTGAAGTCCAGTGTGTTTCATTTCCGTGTTAATGTGAAAGTTGTTCTGTTTCGACCAATGGGTGAAATCATTTCCTAAAGCAAGAATCGACATTCCAGTAATGTCATGGCTATTTTATCAAATCAAAACATGCATATACATTTGTACTGAAAAGAGTCTCAGAAGATAGATTCATCTTTCCATTGATTTTTGTGTGGATTGATGGGATACCTTTATCTGTTGCGAAATTGATCTTGCAGTCGGGCATATCCGAGCTGCATGCGAGCAGGACAGGGATCACGGAATGCTTTCCCTGTGAGTTTACTTCTATTATTTTGCAGGAGCACAATTGAAAATGTATGAATATAGATGGCACGCTTTCGGGTGTTACCGTGGCCGAGCGGTCTAACCAGGTTCCAGTCTCTCAGGGGGCGTCGCTTCCAATCCCACCACTGCCATTTCTGTGGGCCAACAACAAAGCTACAGCATGTTTAACTGCCGTGTTCAAAGCAAACACAAAACCCCAGAACTGGTGGGTTTGCTACTTGGAGAATTAAGTGCGGTGTGGGAGAGTGCAGACTCTCTCAAAGGGATTAGTGTTCATGTTGTCATGGTCGTGCTCACCGCCCACACGATAAATCCGAAGCTCAAGCATCTCTACTGCTGCTGTTTTGTTCCAGACAAGTTGAGTTTTCACTGGAACCGAAGAGAGACCGTTATTTCATCGCTGTAGTGAAACAAAGTTCTATAGTGACTCTACTAGCCATTATTTTCTGTTTTGGTGAATGGGAAAATGATTCCAATGAATTTCGATGTCATATGTTTTTACATTTCTACCATTTCCTTCATTTCTGTCCTGGAGACGGCGGAAGAATCTAATCAAGAATTTGTTTGCTGAAATTCACTTTTCATGGCCTATTCTTTTTGTATTGTTTCTTTCTCTCTTTTCAGCACTTTCTGGGAAGTGGCGGTGCACTAAGGCTCCAGGATGTTTGCAAGAGCAGTCTGGAATTCAACCACATTCTTGATTAGATTACCTTTCCCTTCCGCTGTCTCCAGGACAGAAATTAAGGAAATGGTAGAAATGTAAGAACATATGACATCGAAATTCATTGGAATCATTTTCCCATTCACCAAAACAGAAAATAATGGCTAGTAGAGTCATTATAGAATTTTGTTTCACTACAGCGATGAAATAACGGTCTCTCTTCGGTTCCAGTGAAAACTCAACTTGTCTGGAACAAAACAGCAGCAGTAGAGATGCTTGAGCCTAAAATTTATCGTGTGGGCGGCGAGCACGATCATGACAACATGAACACTGATCCCTTTGAGAGAGTCTACACTCTCAGTTGTAAGATTAGTATATAGCTCAAGTGCTTGGTTGTGCCCGCCAGAAACTACACTCGTCTTTCCTGACCCTCTCTGCTCTTGCATATCAACTACCCCTTCATCCTCCACCCATTCTCTGGTGGGTGCTGTTGCCAAGCTGTTTTGTCTGTCAATTGCACTGCCCAGCTTTCACCTCCCCCCCCCCCTCTCGGTTTCAGCATCAACATATCCTCCACTCATGGACTCACATCTGGAGCTCAACTCCCCACTAACCATCACTGGCAGATACTTTTCCAGACCACAGGGTGTTGCAGCAGACGTTCAACTCAGCGCAGAGCAGGCTGCATTGGCCTGCAAATACCCTTTATAAATAAGAATACACAGCACCCAAAAGATCTCACAAACATGATAGGGCGTGTCGCACAACCAACAATACATTTCACACCGTTTGGGCAAGACACAGACCCCTTCGTAGAGCTTTCACTGATTGGGAATGGCGAGTTGTGTGTGCGCTGTGATCCCGCATTCCTACAAACTACTTTTACAAAACAAGACACAGACGCTGCCTCTTCCTCCGAGAGCCAACTCTTATTAGGTGATCTCCATAATGACTGTAGGCACAGCAATAGAACTATGTAGGCCAGCTATTGTCCTCCCAAACACATACAGTTACTCTCCGACAGGGAACAATCCTGCCATCAATACAACAATACCCGATTCACCGGCAGCAGTATTGGGAATCAAACTAGTTATGGAATCACTTTTTCAACAAGGATTCCTCCTGCCCACAACCAGTCCTTGCAACACTCCCTTCTTACCTATCCCAAAGCTTGGAAGATCACAAAAATGGTGTTTTGTGCAAGATGTTAGGGCTGTCAATGCCATTGTTGTTCCCTGCTTCCCAGTAGTCCCGGACACAAATGCTATCCTGACCAGTATCCCCGCCTCCTCCAGCTGATATTCTTGTAATCGACCTTTGCTCAGCCTCATTCTCCTTTAAGTTGCCCCTGAACCTTTATGTTTTTACATATGGCGGCTGCCATAATACATAGACCGGTTTTTCCTAAGGGTATTCGGAGAGTCCCACAGTTTATGCTGCTGCGTTATTCCTCACCCTGTCCACCCTTCACCTACCATGCTCAGCACCTTCCTCCCGTATGCGGATGGCTTGCTATTGGCTTCCACCTCCGCTACTGCATGCAAGTAGTTTACGGTGGCCTTGCTCTGCAGTCTTGCACAGGATGCGGATAGGGTGTTTATCAAGAAAATGCAGTTGTCTCAGCAAAATGTCTAATATCTGGAGTGCGATCTTTGCTATGGCCTCAGAGCACTGTCCACGGAGCAATTGGCTGTCATCGCCCAGATTGCCCGACCTGTCACAAACAGACAGCTGCAAGTGTTTCTGGGGCTGGTAAACTAATGCAGGCCCTGGATTCCTGTCCATTGTCCTATTGATGCACCTCTGTGGGATGCAGCTTCCCCTAAACAGCCAGCCAGTGTGAAGTGGACAACCGAAATGCAACGGGCATTCACTGAACTGAAGCAACAACTGATCCTCACTCCTGCTCTGGGAGTCCCAGATTACTCACAGGGCTTCTATCTTTATGTAACCAAGTCAGAAGTGTTCGCGTCTGGCATTTTAACACAGCTTCATGGGGATCTCCGTCGCCCAGTTGCGTTTTATAATGCTTAGTTACCATCTGTTATGGGCAGAATGCCGGCATGTTTGTGCACAGTGGAAGCAGCCACAATAACAGCGGAGAAGGCCATCTCCATTGTGCCAGATCACCCGTGTACTGTTTTGGTCCCAGTGTCACTCTCCCTGCTGCTTAATTCAGCAACAATCCAACATTTTACTGCAACTCAGAGAACTGGTCATGAAGTTGAATAGTGATCTAGGCATACCTTTCCCTACACCGCGCCCTAACTTTGAACCTCGCCACTCTAATTCCGCTCATCTAACATGATTCTGCAGACAACCACAACTTCTTGGACCTGGTTCAGCATTCCTGACAAAGGGATCTTGCCAGAAACGTTCATTTTCGTGCTTCTTGGAAGCTGTCTTAACTGCTGTGTTTTTCAGCATCTTTCTCATCTTGACTTTAATCTCCAACATCTGCAGTCCACACTTTCGCCTGGTTCAGCAGGTGTCCTGATCAGTCTGAGAAAACCTGGACCAGATTCTTTTCACCAGCGGCTCTTCCTTCCGGCCATCAGACAAATACACAATAGCAGGCCAAGCCATTTGCACCCCCATCACCACTCTCGAATCAGCTGCATTACCGGATGTGGTGTCCACACAGGCGGCAGAGTTCTTTGCTCTCACCAGAGCCTGCCTCTTGGCACAGGGCAGGACAGCCAATATCTACACAGACTCCAGATGTGCCTTTGGAGTCGTTCAGGTCTTTGGCACAATATGGAAACAGAGGATGTTCATCAGCTTTGCAGGGAGACCACGCCAAAATGCTGCACTCGTTGCCAACATCCAACAAGCAGGCCTGCTACCCGCCGCTGTCGCATTATAAAATGTGACGCCAATAACCCTGCCACCGATCCCGTCAACCAAGCAAATGCCTCAGCTGATGCAGCCACACGGGAATCTGCACTACTCCTTGCCACTTATGTCCTGCAGACCCCCACGGTGGTGAAACCTCCAGAGTCCTCTGACTCTCTCGATGCAGTCCCAACAGCACAGCAAACCACCACGCCAGAAGAGAGGGCCGCATGGACCCGCATTGGTGCCATACAATCACCGTTCTTACAGGTTCTTACCAACCGCTGCATCATTTAACTGAAAGCCCACCTTCACTTATTGGCCCTGGTGGTACACGTAATCGAACACACAGGCAAGATGCTGTCAGCCATTCCTGGTATGCAGCGGGAGTCGCTGCAGCTGCCTTAGCTCTGCTGTCACAGTGCCTCATCTGTCGACCGAAAAATGCAGGGAAGCCGATGGCCAAACGTGACTACATTCCAGTTCCTGATGGTCCATTCACCCACCTTCAAATTGATCTTGCCCTCACGCCTCAGAAGGAGGAATAAAAATTTGACCTAGTTATTGTCGACATGTTTTCAAAATGGGTAGACTCATTCCCCATCAAAAAAAATGACGCCAGAGCAGTGATAAAGTGTATCCTGCAGGACGTTATTTCAAGAGTTTTATATCCCAGGGCGCTTAGAAACATACGGGGGATGGGGCCCATATCACCGCGAAGCTCATTACTGCTGACTATGACACCCTCGGGATACCCAGGAGATACCACATTCTGTACAACCCCATAGTCATCAGGAATATTGGAGACAATGAACAGCACCCTCAAAACCACCTTCCCCCAAATCACTCGGGACACAGGACTGGCTTGGCCAGACGGCCGGCCATTGGTGCTTCACACAGTAAGTGGACATTACATCATTTGAACTGCTAATGGAATGACCCATGCCCACAGCCAACGTACCCCCAAAACTAGCAATGACACAGCGCTGCTCTTAACACAGGAAATTATCTTTGATTACGTTCAAGCCATTAGTAGAAGGATCGCTTTAAACCAAGATTTGCAACCTGCGATGTATTTAGGTGCTTCTTATCTTCCTGCTGGTGGAAACGGAATAAAGATTCGTGCACCTTCAATCTTTCATTGTGTATCAAACCTGCACACACACAACATGGGTGCTGGGGAAAAAATAAGCACTACCGCAGTTACACGATATTGTGCAGATACAACAAAAGAAAAGCAAACAAAAATAAGCTGCCATGTCCACTCCACGATAGGAACGACCTCACCAGTTTAAACTGGGCACTGTGTAAGGAGACAGTCCCTGCCGAAAGATTCTCTCTCCCCGAGATGGAAAGGACCACTCTTGATCTGTCTCACGTGCCAGCTGTCACGCTCCAAGGGAGATCAGAATGCGACCCAGTGAAAGAGGGTTCCGCCTCCACAGAAGGACAACCAAGCTGATCAGGATACAGCTCCAGACACCACAGAGGGATCCAGCTGCTCGCTACAACCATCGGGATAATCACTCTTGGTCTGACCTGCACATCACGACTGATCGGTAACAGGGCACACAGAACAGAGCACTTAATCCACCGTGAGCCGTGTGTGAGCATTTTCCTTGACATGACCCACATTTGTGCCCAAAGGTAAACCAGACCAGCTACTGGGCCTGTGCCCCTATCCCTGGACATTCCCACAGCGGCAGTCCCCAGGGCGCAGTACATTTTAAGAGGAATGTGTAACATTGGTCCGAAACGCTAAAATTGCTCCTTTGTCTCACAGAGCAACGTGAGATATTGCTTCACTCCGAGCTGGGGATTTGTCCACGTTTCAGACTCTCAAAACCTCCAGTATTGTCTCAGTCCCTAGATGAAACTGATCACGAACCTCTCAGTGCATCTTCCTGCATTGTATACAGATGTCTTCCCACAAAAGGACTGTTAGCCAGCTGAATGTGTAAAGTGATCCATCCAGTTATTCTATTTACAACTATACACAACTGTACTGTCACACTGGAGGGAACACATTCACGCATTTTAACTGGAAAACGCTGTTTTCAGCCTTTGTGCCTATAAACTGTTTAGCTTTGATACCCAATGGCACATTGTTACAGTGAGAAAGTGTTTTCTATCTGAAAAAAAAACTGACACTTGATTATACCTCCTGCGTGGACTCCAATCCGTTCACAACTGACACGAGGCTTGCTTTTCTCTCTGCTGTTCATCACATTCAGGAGAGAACTGTGGCAGAAATGATTGCTGTCTTCACCAACCGAAGACGTTCATGCCGATTGCTCACCTTGTATTCAGAACTACCCACAAGAGAACGTTTCAACAGGAACAGAGTTTTGTATTCTGTGCAGGGGATCATTGCACAAGCACGGTATCACTCTTCTATCAGGCCATGCACAGTCATTCTTCCTCGAACATTCACAGTATCCGACTCGAACCAGACCAAAACCAGATGGTGCTGGAAAAACTCAGCATCTAAAAAAAGAAATCCGAGTTAACATTTCGATTCCAGTGGCCATTCCTCTGAACTGACGATAGCTTGGAAAATGTTGGTCTATCTGCAGAAGAAATAGTGGGGGTTGGGGGAGGGAAAGGTGTAAGCGATAGGTAGGGATAGAGTTCAAATAGAGAGAAGAACAGTTGGACAAATGAATGGATGATGATCTGGCTGGCAAGGTGAATACCTGTTAATGAAGACTGTTAGTGGCAAACCATATGTAGAGGACTGTTACTGTAACAATGTGCCATTGGGTATCAAAGCTAAACAGAAAAGGCGCAAAGGCTGAAAACAGCGTTTTCCAGTTAAAATGTTATGGAAGGCCATGTGCCTGACCTGCTGCGCTTCTCCAGGAACACATTTCCATCTCTGATCTCCAGCATCTGCAGACCTCATTTTCTCTTCATGTGACAACAAGGCATGGCGTTTGGGATAGGGGGATAGGACAAGGGAGAGTTCAGGCTCTTAAAACATAAATCGATATGAGGCCTGGAGGGCTGCAGACTCCCCAAATAGAAACTGAGGTGGTGTGCTTCCAGCACGCGGTGAAGTTCGCTGTAACTCCTCTTGAAGACAGAACTTAGATGTTCTGCAGTGTGGTGACCTAATCCAAACTTCGTTTCCCAAAATAGTGGAAACCATATTGCTAGCAGTGATTGCAGTAGAATGGATTGCGTAAAGTGTAGTTCATGTGTTGCTTCACCTGGAATGCGTGTTGGGCCATTGGAAACAGAGGAGAGAAGACGTCAATGGATAGGTGAGGAGAGACAACAAGCAAAACGAGATATTATTACAGAAATCATAAGGACAAGAAACCTAACAAAAAGGCACTTCACCTGAATGCTCGTCACATTTGTAACATGGTCGAAGAGCTAATGGCACAAATCAACACAAATGAAAATGATTTAATAGACTTGGAGAGACACGTCAAAAGGATGGCCATGACTGCAAATTCAATATCCAGGAGTACGAGATTACTTGGAAGGTCAGACAGCAGTGTAAAGAAGATAGTGTCTCTCTGTTATATAAGGCCGACATCAGGGCAGTGTGGAGAGACGCTATAAGTTCGATGGAGAATGAGTTTGAATTAATTTGCGTGGAAAGAAGAAATTCTCTGAAGAAAAAGTCACTGATAGGTGTAGTCTCTAGGCCAGTAAATAATAACATCACACTGTTGAAGGCAACAAACAAAGAAATCAGCAAGGCCTGTAAAAATGGTTCGGCTAATATCATTACGGATTTTAATCTACATGGAGATTGGTCGAAGCAGCTCAGTCACATTACCTTTGAGGAGGAGTTCTTTGAGTGTACCCGTCATAGTTTCCTTGAACAGAATGCAATGGAACCGACGAGAGATTAAGCAACCCTCGATCTGGTCTTGCGTATTGAACAGAAATAATTAATGATCTCATAGTTAGGGATCCTCTTGGAACGAGTGATCACAGTATGGCAGAATTTGGATATTCAGATTGGGAGTGTGAAGATAAAATCCAATACCAGCGTCCTGTGCATGTGCAGGGGCGCAACAATAGAACGAGAGACCACCTGGCTAATGTAGACTGGAAACAAAGGATATATGGTGGGACAGATATCGAGCAGTGGAGGACTTCCATCAAAGGTTTTTTTGTGGAATTGCTCAGCAAAAGTATATTCAAGTGAAAAGAAAGGACTGTAAGTAAAGAGATAATCTGCCCTGCGTGTCTGAGGAAATAAGGGAGGCTATCAAAGAGAAAGAGAAAGCATACCAATCGGCCAAGACCAGCATGAAACTGGAAGATTCGGAAAATATTAATGAGGAAAAATAACTAGTAAAGAATACAAAGACGGATAGCAAAAGTTCCTATATAAATATAAAAAGAAAAAAGAGTGGCTCAACTAAAGGTTGGTAATTTTGAGGATGAGAAGTGGCACTTAGTTATGTGATGTGATGAAATGGCCGAGGCATTGAACAGGTATTTTGTGTCAGTCTTCACAGTGGAGGATAGTAATAACATGCCAGTAAGTGGCAAAGAGACAAATGTAGGTGAGGACCTGGAAACAAACATTATTACGGAAGAGGTAGTGTCAGGCAACCTAATGGAGCTGAGGATGGACAAGTCTCCTGGCCGGGAGGGAATGCATCTCAGGGTATTAAAGGAAATGGCGGGAGAAACAGCAAGTGCACTCGTGGCAATTTTCAAATACACGAGACTGCGTGGCAGTCCCAGCAGATTGGAAAACAGCTAGTGTGACACCACTGTTTAAAAATGGAGATGGATAAAACATTGGGAATTATTGATCAGTTAGCTTAAGTTCTGCAGTGAGGAATATGCTTGAGTGTATAATCAAGGAAGAAATAGCAGGGCATCGCGATAGAAATTGGACAGATGTAACATAGGTTCTGAAGGTTCAAACAGAGATGCTATGTTACAGCTGTACAAGGTGCTGGTGAGGCTATCCATGGTGTACTGTGTGCACTTTTGTTCCCCTTACTTGAGAACGAACGTACTGGCACTGGTGGGGGAAGGGGTGCACAGGAGTTTCACTGGGTTGATTCCGAAGTTGAGGGGGTTAGCCTATAAAGAGAGACTGCATACATTAGAATTATTTTATTTGGAATTTAGAAAAATGAGGGGGCAATCTTACCGAAACATAAAACATTGAACAGAATAGATTTGAGAGCATTATAAAGGATGCTTCCACTTGTGGGTGAAATTCGGACAGGAGGGCATAGCCACAGGATTAAAGGGAGCAGATTTAGGACTGAGTGCAGAAGGACCTTCTTCACCCAGTCGGATGTTCATATATGGAATACCTTGCCCAGCGAAGAGGTTGACGCTAGTGCAACAAATCTTTTGAAGAGCGATACTTCTTTTGAACTATAAATGAAATAAGGGAAACAGTGATAGGGGGCGTAAGCGTATGTGAGTCATTAGAAAGATCGGCAATGATGTCACTGAACGGCGGAGTAGGCTTGAAGGGCCGGACAGCCTATTCCTGCTCGGGTTTTTAGGCTCTATGAACTTATGTGTCACAAAATCAGCGATGAGGAGGGAAGACTCCATGGGGCCAGTTGGTTCAGGTGTTGGGAGTCAAGGCAGAGTGCAACAGAGTTTCCTGCAGGGAATGGTCCCTGTGGATGGTGGACAGGGACTGAAGAGGGATATAAGTCTGATGATGGCATGTCGCTAGAGGTGGTCGAAATTTAAAAAAAATCGATGATCACTTGAATCACCACTGCGAATACATTCGCCAACTTTCATAGGTGCGCCATTGAGATTCTTATGTCTGGATGTATCAGCACCTGGTATGACAACTGTACCATTCAAGATCGGAGATGTCTACGGCGAGTGGTGAACTGGGCCCGGACAATCACAAAGGCCAACCTAGTATATGTTTACATATTATTTATACATCTATGCTACTTAACACTGAGATCTGTTTGTATTGATCGCAAGATAAAGCTTTTCACTGTGCCTCACTACACGTGACAATAAATTATAGAACATAGAAGAATACAGCGCAGTACAGGCCCTTCGGCCCTCGATGTTGCGCCGATCCAAGCCCACCTAACCTACACTAGCCCACTATCCTCCATATGCCTATCCAATGCCCGCTTAAATGCCCATAATGAGGGAGAGTCCACCACTGCTACTGGCAGGGCATTCCATGAACTCACGACTCGCTTCGTAAAGAACCTACCCCTAACATCTGTCCTATACCTACCCCCTCTTAATTTAAAGCTATGCCCCCTTGTAATAGCTGACTCCATACGTGGAAAAAGATTTTCACTGTCGACCCTATCTTAACCCCTAATCATCTTATACACCTCTATCAAGTCACCCCTAAACCTTCTTGTCTCCAATGAAAACAACCCCAAGTGCCTCAGCCTTTCTTCATACGATATTTCTACCATGCCAGGCAACATCCTGGTAAACCTCCTCTGCACCCGTTCCAGTGCCTCCACATCCTTCCTATAGTATGGCGACCAAAACTGCACAAAATACTCCAGATGCGGCCGCACTAGAGTCTTATACAACTGCAATATGACCTCAGTACTCCGGAAGTCAATTCCTCTACCAATAAAAGCCAGTACGCCATATGCCTTCTTCACCGCACAATTTACCTGTGTGGCAACTTTCAAAGATTTGTGTACATGGACACCAAGATCCCTCTGCTCATCCACACTACCACGTATCCGACCGTTAGCCCAGTACCCCATCTTTTTATTACTCTTACCAAAGTGAATCACCTCACACTTAACTACATTGAACTCCATTTGCCACTTTTCTGCCCAGTTCTGCACCTTATCTATATCCCGCTGTAACCTGCCACACCCTTCCTCACTGTCTACAACTCCTCCGACTTTCGTATCATCTGCAAACTTGCTCACCCAACCTTCTAACCCCTCCTCCAGGTCATTTATAAAAATGACAAACAGCAATGGTCCCAAAACAGATCCTTGCGGAACACCGCTAGTGACGGCACTCCAAGATGAACATTTGCCATCAACTACTACCCTCTGCCTTCTTCCAGCCAGCCAACTCCTAATCCAAACCTCCAACTCACCCTCACTTTCATACCTCCGTATTTTTTGCAGTAGTCTACCATGGGGAACCTTATCAAACGCCTAACTAAAATCCATATACACCACATCTACTGCTTTCCCCTCGTCCACCTCCTTAGTCACCTTCTCAAAGAATTCAATAAACTTTTTGAGGCACGACCTGCCCTTCACAAAACCATGCTGACTATCCTTGATCACATTATTCCTATCCAGATGTTCATAAATCCTATCCCTTACAATTCTCTCTAAGATTTTGCCCACAACAGAAGTGAGACTCACCAGCCTATAGTTACTGGGGTAATCCCTACTCCCCTTCTTGAACAAGGGAACCACATTTGCTAGCCTCCAATCTTCTGCCTCTACTCCTGTAGACAACGAGGACATAAAGATCAAGGCCAATGGCTCTGCAATCTCCTCCCTTGCTTCCTAGAGAATCCTAGGATAAATGCCATCAGGCCCAGGGGACTTATCTATTTTCACCCTTTCCAGAATTTCCAACGCCTCTTCTCTACATACCTCAAAGCCATCCATTCTACTTAATTGTGACTCAGTACTCACATTGACAACAATGCCCTGTTCCTGATTGAATACTGACGAAAAGTATTCATTCAGTGTCTCCCCAATCTCTTCAGCCTCCACACGCAACTTCCCACTACTATCCTTGACTGTACCTATTCCTACCCTAGTCATTCTTTTATTCCTGACATACCTATAGAAAGCCTTAGGGTTTTCCCTAATCCTAGAAACTAAGGACGTTTCATGTCCCCTCCTTGCTGCACTTAGCTCTCTCTTCAGGTCCTTCCTGGCTACCTTATAACTCTCAATCGCCCCAATTCAACCTTCACGCCTCATCTTTACATAGGCCGCCCTCTTCCATTTAACAAGGGATTCCAATTCCTTATTAAACCACGGCTCCCTCACACGACCCTTTCCTCCCTGCCTGACGGGCACATACTTATCAAGGACACTCAATAGTTGCTCCTTGAAAAAGCTCCACATATCAATTACGCCCTTGCCTTGAAGCTTACTTTTCCAGGCCACACATCCTAAGTCATGCCTCACCGCATCATAATTTCCCTGCCCCCAGCTATAACTCTTGCTCTGTAGTGCACACTTATCCCTCTCCATCACTAGAGTAAAGGACACCGAATTGTGGTCACTGTCCCGAAAGTGCTCACCTACCTCTAATTCTAACACCTGGCCTGGTTCATTACCCATAACCAAATCCAGTATGGCCTCACCTCTTGTTGGCCTATCTACATATTGTGTCAGGAAACCCTTCTGCACACATTGGACAAACAGTGACCCATCTAACGAATTTAAGCTATAGCTTTCCCAATTAATATCAGGAAAGTTAAAGTCCCCCATAACAACCACCCTATTACTTTCACTCTTCTCTTGAATCATCCTCGTAATCCTTTCTTCTACGTTTCTAGGACTATTAGGAGGCCTGTACAAAACTCCTAACAGGGTGAGCTCACCTTTCCTATTCCTAACCTCAGCCTAAACAACCTCAGATGGCGAGTCATCATCCATCGTCCTTTCCACAGCTGTAATGCTATCTTTGACAAGCAATGCCACACCTCCCCCTATTTTACCCCCACCTCTGACCCTACTAAAACATTTAAACAATGGAACCTGCAACAGCCAATCCTGTCCCTGTTCTACCCATGTCTCCGTAATAGCCACAACATAGAAGTGCCAGGTACCAACCCACGCTGCAAGTTCACCTACCTTATTTCGTATATTTCTTGCATTGAAGTATACACACTTCAAACCACTTTCCCGTTTACAGGCACCCTCCTTTGAAATTGATGCCATGTTCCTAACCTCCCTACATTCCAGGTCCTGCACCCTAAAGCTACAGTCTGGGATCCCATGCCCCTGCAGAGTTAGTTTAACCCCCCCCCCCCCAAGAGCACTAGCAAACCTTTCACCAAGGATACTGGTGCCCCTCAGGTTCAGGTGTAGACCATCCTGTTTATAGAGGTCCCACCTTCCCCAGAAAGAACCCCAGTTATCCAAATACCGGAATCCCTCCCTCCTGCACCATCCCTGTTGACACGCATTTAACTGTTCTCTCTCCCTATTCCTCGACTCTCTATCACGTGGCTCGGGTAACACACCAGAGACAACAACTCTGTTCGTTCTCACTCTGAGCTTCCAACCTAGCTCCCTGAAAGCCTGCCTAACATTCTCAGCGCTCCTCCTACCTATGTCATTGGTGCCAATGTGGACCACGACTTCGGGCTGATCTCCCTCCCACTTAAGGACCCGGAAAAGACGATCAGAGACATCACGTACCCTTGCACCTGGGAGGCAACATACCAAACGTGAGTCTCTCTCGTTCCCACAAAACCTCCTTTCTGTGCCCCGAACTATCGAGTCCCCAATTACTACTGCTCTGCTCTTCTTCACCCTTCCCTTCTGAGTAACGGGGACAGGCTCCGTGCCAAAGGCCTGAGCCCCGTTACTTGCCCCTGTGAAGTCGTCCCCCCCACAAGTATCCAAAACGGTATACTTGTTCTTGAGGGGAACGGCCGCAGGGGGTCCCTGCACTGGCTGCTTCCTCCCAGTCCCCCTCACTGTCACCCATCTATCTGCCATCTTTGGAGTTACTACTTCCCTAAAGCTCCAATCTATGACCCCCTCTGCCTCCCGAATGATCCTAAGTTCAACCAACTCCAGCTCCAGTTCCCTAACACTGTCTTGGAGGAGCTGGAGATGGGTGCACTTCCTGCAAGTGTTATCAGCAGGGACGTCCATGGCATCCCTCACCTCAAACATGTTTCAAGAGGAACATTGCACTGCCTTCACTGCCATCCCTCTGAAAGTAACCTTTTATTAAAAAAAAACTGGGTCTAAAGAATACAACAAGCAAAATGCAGCACTTACCTACTTACCACAACGGGTCTTATTATTTAGGTTAGAGGAGGAGGGCGGGTGGGAGACACTACCTCTGTAGTGCCTCGGGTTCTTCTCCTGAGCGCTTTTAAAGGGAAAAAACCTACCCGGCTGCCCCTCCCGTCTGCTCCCGCTCTTTCTGTAAAGAGAGAAAAAACCACCGCTGCCCGCTACCGGTAAGTAATTTTAAAACAAACTGTCTCACCTTAGCTGCTGCTTGCACTCAAAGTGACCGTTGGCGTCGAAGGGTGAGTATTTATACTCACTGCTTTCCTTCCCGGCTGCCCCTCCGGTCTTCATCACTTCCCCCTGCTGCTCCCGCTCTTTCTGTAAAGAGAGAAAAAAATTCAATTCAATTCAATTGTGGAATGTCGACGCGATGGATTTTTGAAGCAGCTTGTGGTGGAGCCAAGTAGGGATCAGGCAATACTGGATTTAGAATTGTGCAATGAGGCAGACGTGACAAGGGAGCTGAAGATGAAGGAACCCTTAGGAAGTGGTGATGATAACGTGATTGAATTTACCCTGTAATTTGAGAGGGAGAATATACAATCAGAAGTAACGGTACTAAAGTTGAATAAAGGCAATTGCAGAGGCATGAGGTAGAAGCTGGGAGAAATTGGTGAGAAAGGACCCTAGCAAGAAAGCAGGAAATTGGAAGTGTAATGGCAGGACTGCCTTAGCATAATTTAGCAGACACATCAGAGACACATCCTGTGGAAATTGAGGTATGGTGCAGGGTGGTTGAGGCAACCATGACTGACTCAGGCAGTCATCGATAGCATAAAAGCAAAAGAGAAAATATATAATGTGGCGAAGGGCAGTGGGTAATCAGAGCATTGGGAAGCTCACAAAGACCCAAAAAAGGCAATAACAAAACAAATGAGTAGGGAGAAGATTAAATGTAAGCGAACTACTAATATAAAGGAAGACTGCAGTTGTTTCTCTATTCATATAAACGCAAAAGAGAAATAGAAGTGTACAATAGGCCACTGGAAAATGACACTTGACAGACAGTAGTGGGGAACAAGGAAATATTTGAGGAACTGAAAAAGATACATTGTGCCAGTCTTCACAGTGGAAGACATGAGTTCTACCCAAACATACAAGAGAATGGGGGAACAGATGTGAGTCTAGTGGCCATCATTGAGAAAGAAACACTGAATGGCCTGAAAGTGGATAAATAATCTGGATCAGATGGAGTACCCTCCAGAGTTATAAGGTATACAACTGAAGAAATAATGGATACGTTAGTGGAGAACTTTCACGAATCGGTAGAATCAGGAAGGGTGCTACTGGACCAAAAAATCACAAACCCGACACCCCATTTTAAAAAGAAACCACACAAAAGCTGGAAAATTACAAACCAATCAGCCGAATCTTCTTTGTGGATAAGATCCTGGATTCTATTGTGTTGAAAGACATTTCTGAATACTTGTAAGTGTCTGTCAAAATAACGCAAAATCAGCATGGTTTCATCAAGGGGAAGACATGCTTGACAAATCTGGAAGATTTCCTCTTTGAAGAAATAACAAGGAAGGTAGACCAAGGAGAGCCAATGGGTGTTATGTGTCTGGACTTTATGAAGGCCTTTGATATTTGCCGCACAGGAGGCTACTGAATAAGATAAGCGCCCATGATGTCAGTGGCAAGATGCGCTCACAGGACACAATGCAGTGATTAGGAACAAAAGAATACTTCTCAGTATGGCAGCTGGTGACAAGTGGCGTTCTTCAAGGTTGTGTTGGGACCACAACTTGTCATTGTCTCCATTAGCGATCTAGATAGAATACCTGAGGGCAATGTGTGTCAAATTGCAGACAATGCAAAGACAGAATGCAAAGACCCTTCCCAGGTGCAAGGGTACGTGATGTCTCTGATCGTGTTTTCCGGGTCCTGGAGGGGGAGGGGGAGCAACCCGAAGTCGTGGTCCACATTGGCACCAACGACATAGGTAGGAGGAGTGCTGAGGATGTTAGACAGGCTTTCAGGGAGCTAGGTTGGAAGCTTGGAGTTAGAACAAACAGAGTTGTTGTCTCTGGTTTGTTACCCGTGCCACGTGATAGAGATTCGAGGAATAGGGAGAGAGAACAATTAAATGCGTGGCTTCAGGGATGGTGCAGGAGGGAGGGGTTCCAGTTTTTGGATAACTGGGGTTCTTTCTGGGGACGGTGGGACCTCTATAAACAGGATGGTCTACACCTGAACCTGAGGGGAACCAGTATCCTTGGGGGGAGGTTTGCTAGTGCTCTTGGGGGGGGTTTAAACTAACTCGGCAGGGGCATGGGAACCCAGATTGTAGCTTCAGGGTGCAGGGCCTGGAGTGTAGGGAGGTGAGGAACATGGCATCAATTTCCAAGGAGGGTGCCTGTAAACAGGGAAGTGGCTTGAGGTGTGTATACTTCAATGCAAGAAGTATACGAAATAAGGTAGGTGAACTTGCAGCGTTGGTTGGTACCTGGGACTTCGATGTTGTGGCTATTACGGAGACATGGCTAGAACAGGGACAGGATTGGCTGTTGCAGGTTCCGGGATTTAAATGTTTTAGTAGGGTCAGAGGTGGGGGTAAAAGAGGGGGAGGTGTGGCATTGCTTGTCAAAGATAGTATTACAGCGGTGGAAAGGACGATGGATGAGGACTTGCCATCTGAGGTAGTTTGGGCTGAGGTTAGGAATAGGAAAGGTGAGGTCACCCTGTTAGGAGTCTTTTACAGGCCTCCTAATAGTCCTAGAATCATTGAAGAAAGGATTGGGAAGGTGATTCAGGAGATGAGTGACAGTAATAGGGTGGTTGTTATGGGGGACTTTAACTTTCCTGATATTGATTGGGAAAGCTATAGCTCAAGTTCGTTAGATGGGTCAGTGTTTGTTCAATGTGTGCAGGAGAGTTTCCTGACACAATATGTAGACAGGCCAACAAGAGGTGAGGCCATACTGGATTTGGTTCTGGGTAACGAACCAGGCCAGGTGTTAGAATTAGAGGTAGGTGAGCACTTTGGGGATAGTGACCATAATTCGGTGATTTTTACACTCGTGATGGAGAGGGATAAGTGTGTACTACAGGGCAAGAATTATAGCTGGGGTAAGGGAAATTATGATGCGGTGAGGCATGACTTAGGATGTGTGGCTTGGAAAAGTAGACTCCAAGGCAAGAGTGTAAATGATATGTGGAACTTGTTCAAGGGGCAACTATTGAGTGTCCTTGATAATTATGTACCTGTCAGGCAGGAAGGAAAGGGTCGTGCGAGGGAGCCGTGGTTTAATAAGGAATTGGAATCCCTTGTTAAATGGAAGAGGGCGGCCTATCTCAAGATGAGACGTGAAGGTTCAATTGGGGCGATTGAGTGTTATAGGGTAGCCAGGAAGGACCTGAAGAGAGAGCTAAAAGCAGCAAGGAGGGGACATGAAAGGTCCTTAGTAGATAGGATTAGGGAAAACCCTAAGGCTTTCTATAGGTATGTTAGGAATAAAAGAATGACTAGGGTAGGAATAGGTCCAGTCAAGGATAGTAGTGGGAAGTTGCGTGTGGAGGCGGAAGAGATTGGGGAGACACTGAATGAATACTTTTCTTCAGTATTCACTCAGGAACAGGGCATTGTTGTCGATGAGAATACTGAGGCACAAATAAGTAGAATGGATGGCTTTGAGGTATGTAGAGAAGAGGTGTTGGAAATCCTGGAAAAGGTGAAAATAGATAAGTCCCCTGGGCCTGATGGCATTTATCCTAGGATTCTCTGGGAAGCAAGGGAGGAGATTGCAGAGCCATTGGCCTTGATCTTTATGTCCTCTTTGTCTACAGGAGTAGTCCCAGAAGACTGGAGGATAGCAAATGTGGTTCCCTTGTTCAAAAAGGGGAGTAGGGATAGCCCTAGTAACTATAGGCCGGTGAGTCTCACTTCTGTTGTGGGCAAAGTCTTAGAGAGAATTGTAAGGGATAGGATTTATGCACATCTAGATAGGAATAATGTGATCAAGGATAGTCAGCATGGTTTTGTGAAGGGCAAGTCGTGCCTCACAAACCTTATTGAATTCTTTGAAAAGGTGACGAAGGAGGTTGATGAGGGGAAAGCGGTAGATGTGGTATATATGGATTTTAGTAAGGCGTTTGATAAGGTTCCCCATGGTAGGCTACTGCAGAAAATACGGAGATATGGCATTGAGGGTGAGTTGGAGGTTTGGATTAGGAATTGGCTGGATGGAAGAAGACAGAGGGTAGTAGTTGATGGCAAAGTTTCTTCATGGAGTGCCGTCACTAGCGGTGTTCCGCAAGGATCTGTTTTGGGACCATTGCTGTTTGTCATTTTTATAAATGACCTGGAAGAGGGGTTAGAAGGTTGGGTGAGCAAGTTTGCGGATGATACGAAAGTCGGAGGAGTTGTTGACAGTGAGGAAGGATGTAGCAGGTTACAGCAGGATATAGAGAAGCTGCAGAGCTGGGCAGAAAGGTGGCAGATGGAATTCAATGTAGCTAAGTGCGAGGTGATTCACTTTGGGAAGAATAACAAAAAGATGGGGTACTGGGCTAATGGTCGGATACTTTGTAGTGTGGATGAGCAGAGGGATCTTGGTGTCCATGTACACAGATCTCTGAAAGTTGCCACCCAGGTAAATAGTGCGGTGAGGAAGGCATATGGCGTACTGGCTTTTATTGGTAGAGGAATTGAGTTCCGGAGTCCTGAGGTCATGATGCAGTTGTATAAGACTCTGGTACGGCCGCATCTGGAATATTGTGTGCAGTTTTGGTCGCCATACTATAGGAAGGATGTGGAGGCATTGGAACGGGTGCAGAGGAGGTTTACCAGGATGTTGCCTGGTATGGAAGGAAAATCGTATGAGGAAAGACTGAGGCACTTGGGGCTGTTTTCACTAGAGAAAAGAAGGTTTAGGGGTGACTTGATTGAGGTGTACAAGATGATTAGGGGGTTAGATAGGGTCGACAGTATGAACCTTTTCCCGCGTATTGAGTCGGGTATTACAAGGGGGCATAGCTTTAAATTAAGGGGGGGTAGATATAGGACTGATGTTAGGGGTAGGTTCTTCACTCAGCGAGTCGTTAGTTCATGGAATGCCCTGCCAGTAACAGTGGTGGACTCTCCCTCTTTATGGGCATTTAAGAGGGCATTGGATAGGTATATGGAGGATAGTGGGTTAGTGTAGTTTAGGTAGGCTTGGATCGGCGCAACATCGAGGGCCCAAGGGCCTGTACTGCGCTGTATTCTTCTATGTTCTATGTTCTATGTTCTATGTAGAAGGACAGGTAGCATGAGAAGGCGGGGATGCTGCAGAAGGATATGGGCATGTAGGGCGAGTCGGAAATTACATGGCAGATGGAGCAAACCGTGGGAAAGTGTGAGGCTATGCACTTTGGCAGGAAGAATAAAGATACGGACTATTGTCTAAATGGGGCGAAAGTTCACATGTCTGGAGTGCAAAGATACTTCAGAGTCTTAGCCCAGGATTCTCTCAAGATGAACTTGCAGGTTGAATCTGTAGTTAAGAAGATAATTGCAATGATGACATTTATTTTTGGAATATAAAAGCAGGGATGCACTTCCGAGGCTCTATAAGGGTCTAGTCAGGCCACATCTGCATTACTGTGCGCACGTTTGGTCCTCAAATTTCAGGAAGGATGCACTGGTCCTGGAATGTGTTCAGAGGTGATTCACGATTATGGTCCAAGAAATGAAAAGCTTGACACATGAGGAACGTTTGAGGAATCTGGATCCATACCCACGAAGTTTAGAAGGATAAGAGGTTGTCTAATTGGTACTTATTGAATCGTGAATGGCCTGGACAGAGTGGATGCTGGGAAGGTGTTTCCATTTTTGGTAGAGACTAGAACCGAAAGGCACAGCCTTGGAGAAAAGGGAAGACATTTGAGAGCAGTAATAAGATACACCTATTCAGGCAGGAAGTGGTGAATGTATGGAATTCATTGTCAGATAAGGCTGTGGAAGCCAGGTCTTTGATTATATGTAGGACTGCGATATGCAACAGCGTGGTTTTCAAGGGGATCAAGGTGTATGGGCGAAAGCAGGAGAATTGGGTTTAGAAAGATAACTACCATGATTTAATGGCAGAGCAGACTCACGGCGCTGAATGGGTTAATTCCTGCTCCTATTTTCTTATGGACTTATGCATCGAATAACTCCATCTGCAGGTTCCCCTCCAAGGAACGTGCCAGCCTGACTGGGAGCATTGTCAGCGAAGATCTGATTGAATTCTGATCCAGACTTGATCTGCCAAATGGTCTATTTCAGCCCTCCATCCTTTACTTTATTATTCCTCCGAAAAAAAAAGATTAATGCAATGATCAGACTTGTGGGCAGTCCTCTGACTCTTCTCTAAACAGGCATTTGCTAAAGTTCCAGCATCACTTCCCTGCTCTTATATTCCCACCTACGGTCAAGAACAGAATGTATCTCTAACCCCTCGAGACCACTTGATTCCTTGTGCAATCACCTTCAAAAATTATTGAAAGCCTACTCCAATTTCGCGTTTTGTATTAGGGCGTTGCATAGTGTTGTGGAATACGGTGGCCGGGGATTTAGGTACATAATTCTTTTTCGTTTGTTTCACATATAGACAGAATGGTTAAAAAATGTCATCTTGCCTTCGTTGCTCAGTCTTTTGAGCGTAGGAGTTGGTACATTATGTTGAAGTTGAATAAGACATTGGGTGAGGCGTCTTCTGGAATACTGCGTCCAATTTTTGTCGCCCAGTAATCGCAAGGAAATTGTTCAGCTGGAGTAGGTTTAGAAGAGGTATACCAGCATATTGCTAGTGGGGAAGGTTTGAGTTATAATTAAAGGCTAGATAGGCTGAGAATATTTTCTCTCGAACACGGGAGCTTGAAAGGTGACCTGATAGAAACATATAGACTATTAAGAGTTCGGATAGAGTTAACTGTAACTGTCTTTTCTCCAAGGAAGTCGACTTTTAGACGAGAGGGCAAATGTTTAAGCTGAAAAGAAAGAGAATTAAAATAAGGCATGGCAGGCTTTTTAAACAGAGGATGGTTCGTGTGTGCAATTCACTTCCTGAGGCATGAATGAATGAAAGGAAATTTACAACATTTACAGAATATTTAGATCGACAAAAGAATTGGAAAGTTTCAGTGGTATTAAGAAAGCCATTCATTCATGCCCAGTCCATTATTTATTGCCCATACAGCAGTTCAGAAGCAACCACGATTTTTTGGATCTGGAATCGCATCCCAGCCAGACTAGATAAGTATGGCAGTTTTCTTCGCTGACAGGCATTAGTGAATCAGACCTACAACAGCTAATTCAACATCATCATTATACTCTTCAGTTCTAGGTATTTATTGAAATAAAATTCCAGCATCTGCCATGTCAGGATTTGAACCCGTGTCCACAGAATTATATCTGGACATTCGTATTAACAATGCAGTAATAATATCACGAGGGCATTATTAAGTCTCAGCAGTTACAGGAGCCGTAAGATGTGACTCTTTTAGTTTGGCATGATCGTCAGCATGAGCTGGTCGGAATGAAAGGCCTGTTTCCATGCTGCGTGAGTCTATGACTATAAGTCTATGGAAATGGCAGCTGGTTTTGATAAACAGCAGCATTGACAGTTTAGTTGATCTCCTTCTCGGATATGTAATCTTGCTGGTTACTCCGGAGGTTCGTTTGCTCACTGAGCCCTTTCCACACACGGGACTGATGAACAGTCTGTCCCCAGTTTGACTGAATAAATGAGTTTCCACTTCAGCAGTCAATTGAATCTCGCATTTCCTTGGTTTCTCTGTGATATCGGTGTCCTTGTATCTACCCAACGGGGAAAGATTGGTTCAAATCATGTCCACACAGACGCAAGTCCCGTTGTCCATGTTGTGAACGTGTTTTTATTCTTCCTGATATACCCACAGTGTGTGGATGTCACTGATCAGGACAGCATTTGTTGTTTTTCCTGATTCGCTGCTGTCTTGCTGCATGAGAGACATAGATTTTATCCCAGTCTCGTGTGACTGCGTGCAAATTCTCTCCTTGCTTGTGTGAATTTCCTCCCACAGTGTGAAGGTGTGCAGGTTACTGGGATCAGCCATGAGAAATGAAGGGGGAAAGGAATAGGTATGCAGTGTGTGTCTGATGGGAATGCTTCGGAGGGATGGTGTCGACTGGAATGGCCGAATGGCCTGCTTCACCACACAATCAGCATTCTCCGATTAAGGGTCAGTTATGTTGTTCTGGACCTGAAGCCACAAGTAGGCAGGATTGGGCAAAGATAGTGGCATCCCCTGAATAAGGGACATGCATGAATGCGATTGTAGGAAATTAAAGTCATGTTCTCTGTTCCTGAGGTCAGGCTTTAATTCCAGGTTTTATTCATCGAACTTTAGCATTACCAGTTCCGTGTCTGAGACCCCAAGGATGACTAATTTTTTATATAACCACTACACCACCTTCTCCAGGTTGCAATATTTACTGGGAACAAGAAGCTGATTCTGAGCTGATGCGCGCAAAAGCAGCTGCTACTGCCAATGTCAAAAACATTGATCCAAACAGGAAAATGAATTTTCGAACCTTGCCACCTCAAAGTTAAAGTCTCAACACGCTTTAGATGCGCCAATCGGCTGTCTCCGTAACATGTTCTACTTAAGGCTATAATATTATAAATGTTGGCAAGTATTCCGTTCCTTCGCGCTTTTGACCAGGAGAAATCTCACCCTCGGAAATACACGCGCCTCTCTCCTGTCATTCCACCCAATTTCCCATTGGATCTTCGTGTCAGCTTCACACCGTTTCTACGATTCCGGGTCTGGAACTCCAATTATGTGTGATTGCCTGCAGCAGTTGGTAGTACCTTGTGTGGGCAAAGTGATGAAGTAGCCGATGTTACACTATAATGCTACTGAAACATACGTTTCAATAATATCCTGCGCTGTCCCAGGAGTTTGGAAAATTTCATTAATCCCATTCTCCAATACTCTCATTTATGGAATCTTAATAGTCTCTGGGGACGTTAAAGTTAAAGATTCAGCCCATTCTGAGTTCCCACACGCCTGTCGCTAAGGCCTGATATTGTACGTTCTCCCTGACATTTCCACTGCTACAATACTGGTGGCAGTTTGCAAAAGTGCTCTGTTGGAGTGCTGTAACTATTTATTAGTTCGTATTCTGCATTGTGATTGCAGCGTCCTCGTCTCTAATCCACGACATGGCTGTTAGTTCTCTCAAAGTTTTACTTTTGGTGAAACACGGTAAGAAATTAATCGTTTTTACGTGATAATATTCTCCGAGGTGTTTTTCATCGAATCACCTTCTCTGATGTTTCTGCGTTTCATGTATCAGGATTTAAACCCAAAAGTTCTGGAAGATGTCTCCCCCTCCCACTCTCCCGAAATCTCTTTTCCGTCCCACATCCCATTTTGCTGAGGCATTGCACAATCTAACATATACTTTCACATTGATAACGTCAAGTCGGTGCCGTTGCCCTCACTTTTACTGGTTGCGACAATTAAGAAAATGCTAAATGCATTGTCTGAAAAACCGATCTGTTTCATTACGTCGTTAACTGGTCTGACTCCTGACCGCAAGGCAATAAATGCTGCAGAGCCACACCGCATGCTGTTACAGAATGTAAAAAAAAGGTTCATTCGGCTCGACCTAGACTATTGTGCATTTCACGTGAGTCCAGGAATGTGATCTCAGTGGGAAAGGTGGAGGAGACATTCACTCGGATGGCGTCTGGGCTGAAGAGTTTCAGTCATAAAGAGAGACAGGACAGGCTGGGATTTTTTGTCATCGTGCAGGGGAGTTTGTGAGAAGACATTGCACAGATGTATAAAATAATGAGGGGTATGGATAAGGTAGACTGAAAGAAGCGTTTCCCATCCACCGAGAGATCGATCACAGGGGGCCAGAAATTTAATGAGAAAGACAGAAAGATTTAAGTAGATGCGTGGAAAAGCGGTATAGGATGCCGGGTGTTGGAATTTGGAACACGCTGTTTGTTAGGGTCAGAGAGGCAGAAATATTCAGATGTGAATATGTTCTGCCAATACTTATAATCTGTGGGTTAAACGATTCGGGTCGTAAAGCAGATGTTTTTGACAAATGGAGCCTCAAAGGGCTGTGGGGTCTCCTTTGCAACTGTTGTCCTCAGTAGTTTAGTGGTTAGTGTCGAAACATGTTATGCGGGAGATAGAAGCTCAATTCCTCGCTGGGGCAGTCTAAATGTTTTAAAACTGGCGCTCCGTTCCCAAGTGAAGCATACTAATGCCGGTCCTTCCATGGGACATGTCACAGGAAGGACAGTGCTGTCTGAATCAGCGTGGGGAAGGACTGCAGCTCCCGCTGAGACAGTGAAAGTACAAACACATGACTTCTGCAACATGCACCTTGTGTCTGTGCTGGAATCTAAACCATTTAATAGAAAGAAGAAGGAACCTGAAGAAGAAACAGGGAAAACTAATTCCGATGTGAGTACAGAAACATTTTCCGCAGCATTTTGAGGAAAACTGACAAACGGCTCTGAGAAAGAGTTTGTCTTTCAGAACTGTTAGTTCAGAGATGTTTTGTCCCAATTTAGCACTTAAGAAATTGAATAACAATTTAACCGAAGACTTGGAACGTTAGAACACACCAGGCGATAAGTCACGTGCTGGAAACTGTGTTTATAAACTAGATGTTTGATGACTGATATTGATGCAATAGGCTGAAGGGCCTCTCACCACGCTTTTAAAATCTCAATGACTGTCATTTTTCAACTGAACCAAAAAGGCAAGAACAAAGTCACCAAGAAAAGTTGTAAGCATTGCATATTTTTTCCTTGGTGCATAAGTGCTGAAATTCAGCTGTCTCAATGCTATTTCCCAATGTTGATTTCCAGTCAGGGAAAAAAGATTTGTTGCTCCTTATGAAAATCTTAAAATGAACATGAATTCCTGACATTACAAAACAGCAAAGGTAGTAGTTCTGTCAGAGTCATTGAGAATTTCATATCGGAGATGAAATCAAATGGGAAGAAATGCTGAAATCAGGTGCTTTTGCCTGCTCAGACTCAGTACTACAAAAAATGATCCTTATTGAATCATACAGTTTTTTTCAAGGATTTAAAAAGTCGGATGCAGAAAGTTTGGTTAGAAGGGCTAATGCCCGAAACATCGACTCTCCTGTTCCCTAGATGCTGCCTGACCTGCTGCGCTTCTCCAGCAACACATTTCCATCTCTGTAACCAGAGCGCCTCGTATCGAATGACTTGGAGAGACCGGTTTTGGACTGGGGTGAGCAAATTTGTAAATCACATAACACCAGGTTACAGTCCAACAGGTTTAATTGGATGTACGAGCTTTCCGACTGGTGCTCATTCGTCTGGTGGTTGTGGAGTACACTGTTATAAAGCACAGAATTTATACCACAAATTTGCAGTGTGATGTAACTGAAATTATACATTGAAAATTACCATGATAGTTTGCTAAGTCTCCCTTCTGTTAGAATAACCATGTTAGCTTCACTTCACTTCTTACATTTGTAAAGCGCAAAGCTTTTTATTTTAAAGTTACATTCTCAGGTTAACTTGAACAATTTGTGTAAGCCCCCCTTGTGCTGCTGTCTTTTCCATAATGTTTAGACTGATTCTAATTTTAATAAATCAGTTAACAGAGGCTGACATGGATTCATGTAGTTTTTGAGCAAAGTACAATGTAACTGCAAGTACAAATTCACCCCACAAACGTATGTATGCGTGTGTATATGTGTGTGTGTGTGTGTGTGTGTATAGGAGGGTCTCTGTGTGTAGATAGTGCAATGGGATCACCTGTACTGTGACATGAATCCAAGGTCCCGGTTGAGGTCATCCTCATGGGAACTTAGCTATCAGCTTCTGCTCGGGCACTTTAAATGCTGCCTGCTCCGAATTCCGCCTTGGTGGATTGTCACCGCAAAGGCCGAGGTGAAATGTCCTGGACCACTGATGTGCTCTCCAACCGGGAAGGCGCACACCTGTCTGTCGATAGATGCGTAGTGCCCATTCATCCGTTGCTGTAGCCTCTGCTCGGTTTTACCAATGTACCATGCCTCAAAGCATCCTTGCCTGCAGCATTTTTTTAGATTAGCGTCAGTCTAAATTTTATGGCACGGACACAGCACACAGGAACTAACAACGTCAATATATTATCTGGACTGACACTAATTGTTAAAGTTTACCTAAGAATGTAACTATTAAAATAAAGTTTTGTGAATCACATAACAAAGAAGTGAACCTATCATAGTCATCCTAACAGATGGCAGACTTAACAAATAATCAAGGTATTTTCCAATATATAATTTCAGTTACATCGCACTGTAAGCTTTTGTTATAAATTCTGTTTCTTACAACTGTGAACTCCACAACCACCTGATGAAGGAGCAGCTCTCCAAAAGCTAATGCTTCCAATTAAACCTGTTGGACTATGACCTGGTGTTGTGTGATATTTAACTTCGTATTATAATGCGGATCTCACAATTAAAACAGAGATGAGGAAGCATTTGTTCTCTCAGACAGTTCTGGATCCAAGGACTTTCTTGTACAAGAAGGCTGTTGAGGAAGGGTCATTCGGTGTAATGAGGCTGAGATCGGCAGATCTTCAAACAGTAAAGACATAAAGCGTTATGGAGAAAGGCAAGAAAGTGCAGTTCAAGGTTATCAGATCTGACATGAAACCATTCAATACAGGAACAAACTTAATGGTCTGAATGGTGTCTTTCTGTTCCTAAAAACGTTGGCTTAAATATGATGCTGCAAAACCGACCTGAGTAAAATGTGCCAAATTAAAATTCGTGGACCCCGGAAAAGTGAACCGAGGTGAAATGTACAAAGAACATCACACAAAGGGCAGACAATGTGGGTAATTGATCCGGAGTGGTCAGTAAATCAAGGTAAACAGGAAAACCAATATTCATTATCTACTTTAAACCTGACTCCACTAGGCATACAGTTAACTCTCACAAACCACCTTTCCCCTTCCATTTTAGTGACGCCCTCTCCGTTCTTGATTTAAACTGATTGAACGTCAGGCAATTGCAGCTGACATTGCTGATTTGGACCTGTAACATGCAGGGAAGCGATTCGGAATGCTGCACAACACCATTCTGCTTGGAAAGATCAGGCAGTATTTCATAGTGATTACTGTAAACGTTAACCTTTAACAAGCCAAGACAGTGAAATTATTGAATCCTCATCACGATACTACCAGGGACGATTTCTGTTAATACCACCCTGGACACCATGAGATTCGTCATTCTATTCTGCCATCCTTCTGTGCATGATCCCTTCGGCTCTATTCCGGTCTTGTTGGTTGGTTTACAATACTGAGGCTATCTAATCATCTGTTGAATTTCAGTTTCTGATGTACGAGACCTTATCTAATGAGCTGGCAATGTGCTGGCTCAGTGGTGATAACGCTGGTCTTGTAAACTAGAAAAGTGCTTGAAATAGCCCATTCCTGTTTTTAATTCCAATAACTTGAGAAAAACGGTTCGCCAGGACAGGAAAAAACACGCGTGAGCAGTGATCCAGTTTGCCAGCAAGAACAAGGTGAGGCAGTATATACTAGAGAGAGATGTGGAAAGAATGGGCAAGGAACACTGGGACGGGAGGGGCTGAATGCTTCCTTTCTTTGCTGGTGTTGAAGTCTGAAATGGGACAACATCAGTCAAGTGGGTGAAATGTTACCTTCTGCTTGTTTTCTCCCGAGGCCTATATCACTCTTAGGGAAATGTGTCTGCGTGCTTCAGCCTGTGGGTAAAAATGGGATTCAGTTCCCCGACCGGGTGTGAACACATTTTTCCCATCTCAAACTTCAATTCAATTTATTGTGTCTTACGAGATTAAAACGTTCCAAAGAAATTAGCATTGAAATGAACACGTGAAACGTCAGAGTGTACAAGGTTGCAGACCAACTGCTGGGAAGTGAGATGATGGGACCCATTTCTGTGTTGTAAACATTCGATAATTCAATCATTTTTGAGGGCAAATATATCTGCAGTGACATAATTCCAAAAACCGCGTTATGAAGAAACTGTGCAACTGCTTCTGCCCTCATCCCTAGTGGTCTAGTAGTTAGTATTCGGCGCTTTGACTGAGTGGCCTGGATTTCATTACCGTTCAGGAAATAAGGACTTCTTGTTCCTGATGCAGAGAGCGCAGCTCTACCAGGAATCTGTTTAATGCCTTAAATCAGTCAATACCCCAGCCCTTGAATGAAGGTAAAAGTGCCTTCCCTCTCTCTACACAGTCGGACAGTTAATCCTTCATTCTCCTCTGATTCCACTTCCCAAAGAGTTTCAAAGAACTGTCAAAACTGAGTCTCAGCTATTTCATTTCTGTGCTTTTCATACACAGGAGCTGCAGCGATTGAGTGGGTTGATTTCTGAAAATGAGACGTATCTTATGAGCAATGTGTGAGGCTATTCCAGGATTGCCTTCGCTGACAGCGCTGCGACATGACTGATGTTCTCTATGATATGGAAGTGCCAGTATTTGAGTTGGGTAGACAAAGTTAAAAATTACAAAACATCAGGACATATTCCAGCAGGTTTATTTGGAAATACTAGCTTTCAGAGAGCCGCTCCTTCATCAGGTAGGTGTCTTTCTGCAGAAACTTGATGCGTGTGTCAATATGCGCGATGTTGTGGAAGATCACCTGGACTTTAACCGAACGTTCGTGGTGTCGATGGTACCCATGACTTGGATGTGTTGGTATTGGACTGGGGTGGACAAATTTAAAAATTTCACAAAGCCATATTAGAGTCCAACAGTTCACAACCACCTGATGAAGAAACAGTGCATGGAACACTGGTGCTTCCAAATATGCTAGTTCGACACAATCTGATGCCATGTGATTTTTAACTTTGATAACCCTTGGTAATGTTTAACTGATCGTAGACAGTAAAAGAATTTTCGTTCCTGGAGATGGAAATTTCAAACATTATCCACCTCAGTGCAACAAAAAAGATTAGTTTGGATGTGTGCTGAATCTCCACACTGCGCTTGCGCCAAGCAAAATTCGAACCTGCACCCGCCTGATCCGTAGCCAGCGATACGAATGGCTGTGCCACTGGCCAGATGCACAGCTGAGATTTTACACGCTACAGAGCTGTGATGCTAACAATGGCAGGAGCAATAAATGTAACAGTCACAAGGTAAGCAAAGAACAAAGGGAATCACCATAAATGATTCACTTCTCATTGTCCTAAAAAAATGATCAGCCAATCAATGAGGTCACTGCTGATCAAGGAAATTGCAACTTACTTTGCTACGTTTTCACCATAATTAGAGGTAAACTCCAGCCTAATCATAACATCGCATATTCCCATTAATTTTCAGATTTAGATTATGTTAATGACCTGTCCGTATTTGCAGGAAACTGAATAACATGAAATGAGTGAAAACGTCCTTCTGGTGATGTAATCTAGTGCAGAGTCGGCCAGAAAAGAAAAGTCAAAGACTTGAAACATCATTCCCATTTCTCTCTGTACCAATGCGGTTTCCTGAGTTGAATACTTGCAGCACTTGTCTTTAATATCTAATGAATTACTTATTTTCCCATGACAGAATCTTCATATATCAGTTAACACCTGAGGTGTTGAAACCTATTTTACTTCAGATTAAAATAGTTGAATACCCTTTCCTCCATCCTAATGTCACAATACTCCCTCCTCCTCCATGCAAATACAAGCTGCTCCAAGAGAGGTTGGAGCTTCCAACCTGACGTTCCAATGTTCCTTGCTGCTCCATGTCAATACAAGCTACTCTAGTTGAAGTTGCAGCTCCCAGTCTGATGTAACAATGCTCCATGATCCATGTCAATAGAAAACGTCCAGTTGCTGTTGGCTGTACCAGTCTGATGTTCCAATGTTCCCTGCTGCGTCATGTCATTAAAAGAAGCTCAAGGTGAGAGTGGAACTCCCAGACTGATCTCGCAAAGCGCCCTGCTCCATGTCAACTGAAGCTGCTCCAAATGAGGTTGGATCTCGCAGTTTGATATCCCAATACTCCCTGCTGCTCCATGTCAATAAACGCTGTTCCAGGTGTGGTTGGAACTCCCAGTCTGATGTCACAATGCTCCATAGTCCATGTCAACAGACGCTGCTCCAGATGAAATGGGAGCTCCCATCCCTGGCTCTCATTGACCTTGCAGCTCCCAGTCTGATGTCTCAATGCTCCCTGCTCCATGTCAATAGAAGCGGTCCAGTTGAAGTTGGATCTACCAGACTGATGTCCCAATGCTCCCTGCGGCTGTATGTCAATAAAAGTTTCTCCAGGTGTGCTTGGAACTCCCAGACTGATGTCACAATACTCCCTGGTCCATGTCAACAGACGCTGCTCCATATGAGGTGGGAGCGCCCATCCCTGGCAGATCACACACCTCTATACCATCATGGAAATACTGCCCACTGACCATTTCCACCACTGGAGCCATTGGTGCAATATCCACATCATGAGAACCTAATCTTACTTTTAATCACCACCAACTCATTATTTCCAATGGACTTATTTCTTAAAACTTATTTTGCATGTGCATAATGCAGTCAATCCGAAATAAGATAATCGTGCTAATTGACGTATGCTCACTAGAAATCACATTCTATTTTTCACGTTGAATAACTGCTACTTAGCAAGGACAATGTTTGTAATGGCATCACTCTTTTATTTCACGTGAGGTAATTTGGTTTGTATTATTTAAATTAAACTTGGTCCCTGTGTCAAATGAGCAAATAGATCTCAATTTCTGAACAAAATTGGTAATGTTGTCATCCACCTTGAAATGTGGTTCTACTTCTTTCAGCCACACGGCTATTAGAACGAACTGTCTGTTAATGACATGCGTATAAAGACATTTCAAATCAGTTTTCATGTTTATGCTGCATAAATCTGCGGTTATTGATACACAGTTTAGATTCAGTCCCTGCAGTTAACTTGCTGACTTCTCTAGTAGTTCATAGTTCAATATGATGCATCAAGTGTGTGCATAACGAGAGGGAGTTTGCTTCCCACATCTTGTGTTTATATGTGACTTATGTCCAGCATTCATCAATGGCGAGAGCAAGGGGGAAAGAATAAGACCAATGTGTAAGTCTGTCCGTGCCCAAGCATGGCACCCACATCGGTAATTCTCAACTGTGCATTTACAACCAGTTCTCGGGTGCCCCTACACCCAGCCCCTGCCACTTTTGAAATATCTCCATTGTTTCGTGCTGTCTCTCTGTGCTCTTTTCACCAAGATGAATCGCTTCTACCCAACTGCTACAAATTTCATCTGACAAAACCCTCATTAAGAATCGCATGCATCAACATGCACTTCGCATCTCTCGTTATTTGGTTCTCCTGGATCTCTTTCATATGATAAAAGTTCACAGCAACTTGACTTGGAAAAGAAAATCGCGTTCATTTTCATTGTCCCAATTCAATCTACATTTCAATGCAGATTAGGCAACAGACTCAAATTATTCTTTGAGAGTTTATTATAGCATCGATGCGTAGAAACAGACCATTGGACAGCTGTGATCATCCAAAAATAGCAAAATTGAAAACCGTTGATTACAACAAGAGTGGGATTCGAACCCACGCGTGCAGAACACAATAGATTAGCAGTCCATCGCCTTAACCTCTCGGCCACCTCGTCGCGTAAGTTGCTGCCACATTTGACAATATGAATAAGTGAATTGCGTAAATTATGCTGAGCAGCAGATATTTCTCCCTGGTATTGGTGAAATGATAAGTAGTACAGGACGGTTCCAAGAGTATCAGCTTACCTCTGAGTTGTGGGGCAAACACACTCCCACTATGACACTCTGCTCACAGTGATCTGAACAAAAATGAAGAAATGACGATGCAACAAGATCTGTTGAATTCTGTGAAGATTTGAAGTCAACGGAATGAAGAGCCCGTAACAGCAGGAGGTGTAAAGTTGTCTGAGAGGAATTGTTTTCCAGACTGGAGGAGAGTGCATAGTGCTCAATGTCGTTATTCAGAACACCTTTCTTCCACTCAGATATTTTTTACACGCACTTGTGTACAGGACAGGCAATTTTGAAATCCTAAATAAGGCTAAACTGACAATTGAATTCAACAATGCAAAACCCTTGATCTGTATCATTTTCCTGGCCGGGTGACACCAAGTCACTGTATGATCTCAGCAACACAGTGAGCAAGTGTCAGACGGAAAATGAGTGCAGTGCCAGAGCGAATGCTGGGAGCAGCAGTTGAGACATTGGCAAGTGCATTCCCCTGAAGAGGAAAACTTCCCAAACAGTGGACTGCGGTGGAAGAATTCAGAGGGGGTTTATACTTTGGAATTTGATGCCAAAGACACAATGGAGATCTGTTATTGAGTCTGTTCAGGATGAAGGTTTTAAGATTTCCACAGATGAAAAACAAACTAAAAGGCTCATGGTTTAGTGAAGGCAAAAGTTGAAGTTGCACGTTTTTACATCTTTGCAATGAGTAGCTCACCACTTGCCTCACACGGGGTCAGAACCATTGGTGAAGATGATTGTATAATCGCAGTGACCAGCCATGGAATCAGAGAAACTCGGTTTCCCAACCGTTAATGTACAACCAGGAATGTAGAGGTAAGCATTAATATGTTGCTCCAGTGCTGCAGGTGACCAGTGTACGGTATCTCTGTGCCAGTATAGTGGGCTGTGCTCTGCCGAAGTTTTAAGTTTGAGCCTCACATGGAGCAGCTTCAATTTGTCGTGTTGAGGGGTACGGGTAGAAGGTGATATAGAGCAATGTCACGTTTATGGGAAAGTACCAGTTTTTGTGGATTGCGAAACGACCGTTTCAGGATAATGACACCGTGATCAACAAACATATTGCAAATACTTAAAACGTGAAGAGACATGTGTGGAGGGAGAGCCGAAGGTGATTTTTCAGCAGACGGATAAAGTTTCCCATGTGCACTGCGTTAAATTCCGGGAAAATAGATGTTGATCTGTTTTCATGTTATGTAGTTTGTTGCAAGCTCGCAATGTAATAATAAAAAAAAAGACTGATCGCATAGGGCCGTCTGAATATTGTACTCACTTTTAGTCTGAGCATCTTTCAGCTGGAATGGTGTGCTGCAGAGCAGTACAGAGGGTTAAAAATACAAAAAAGACAGAGTAGACTTGGTGGTGGATATAAGAAAGCGTGAAATACACCTAAAGTCATGTGAATGTGGTCAAATCTTTAAAGTAGGTGTTGCGTCTCCAAGTGACGATTCAATTGCCACTCATTAGGATGTAACTTCTGTCTGCAGTTATTTTACGACATCAGCCCCATTTACAATGCTTCACCTTGAATAATACGCTATATCTTTCAAATCCAGAAACTTTTTATACTCAATTTTCTTCAGCTGAACGTGTTCATGAAATGTCTTTGTGTCTGAAAACAATCAAATCGAAATTAATCCACACCCACACTTTTCCTTTCTTTCAATGGTAAATTCCTCCTTGTATGTTTGTTCGTGTGTTTTTAAAACACGATGAAATCATAAATCTACGTTTTATTTCCAGAAAGTCATTCAGGAATTCAGCGACTTTATTGAGTGGAAGAAACTCTCATCCAATCTTTTCTTAATCATTCACTAATGGTTTTGAAGCTCCAACTAAATTTGTTGATTCAGTTGAAAGACGGAATGTCCCGAATTTAGTCACTTCAAACCACACGTTATGAGAAAATCTCTTTTGTTTACTTTTAAACTTGAGTGTTTCTGGTCCAGCATTTCCACATGTCGTGAATAAACTCCTTCATTCTGTCCATAATGCGAATGAAATCATTTATAACCTTTCTGATGTTTTTATGTCTCAGTAAACCCCACCCCTGGGCTTCCTAATATCTGGCTAATCAGTAAGCAGTGTCTGTGCACTTCCTAACCTCTTCACATGTCTTTGTTGGAGAATAAGGACAAGGATTACACACAATGCTCCCACTGAGGGTGACGTAAAGATTTCACAGTTACAAGATGAACTATTTGCTTTAAATTTGATTTCTCTAAATCTCCATGATCTGAGTGAGTGCCAGCTATTTCTAAAGGTAACTGAAGCTCAAATGCATCACAGTAGGGCTCGAGTCATTCCAGTGCAGACTGGTTCTGGACAGTAAATATCATTACCAAAAGCCACCGTGGGTCTGAAATCAACAATTTGCACATAGGAATTGTCGCAGCTATTGTGTATCATATTTCCGTGTTCTTGTCCACTTTGTTTATCACTTCATGTGTCCTTGTATTGAGTTCCACCGAATGATTAATTTGTGAATGTAGACATGCCCTTCACCTCTTATTCAAAACTCCATGGAGCATTGAATAATTGTACTCATATGCTCCCAGAGGACAGTCCTGCCATTACTGGGATGAATCAGTGAACATTCCACACGTATCCTCGAAGGCAAGGATTTCCTACTACAGATTATGAGATCATTACAGCACTGAAACCCATGCGTGCATTCATCTAACCTAAAACTGATGTTGCAAAACTTTCAGACGAAGATTTTGCAATCTGCTTGCTTTGCTTGTCCTGAAACGTACATTCCACATTATGGTATGTTTGTGAATGCCAGCATTTTCTGAATCGTGTGCAATGACAATTTAAATTTTGCCAGAACACTATCTTTCACTGTTCTCTCTTTCCCTTATGGTTCCCACTTAATATACTGTATTTTATCAGCATATCTTACCTTTTCAACAATTCAAACAATCTCGCTCCTGATTACCAAACCGAGAGAATGCCATAATTTTGTTAATTTATCTGCAGTGCAGCTGTAGGGCGCAGTGATCAAGTGGAAAGGCATTGGTCACGTGAACCAAGTAGCAGTAGCGGGCTTTTGAAATCTGGCTATTCTATCGCAGTCAAATTAAAATATTCAACATAATCTTTAGCCAAATGATATTGGTAGAAAATAAGAAAAAAAACGAAAGAATCGCCGATGTTGAAAATCAAACAAATAAAGAAGTTGCTGGAAAAGTTCAGTATTTCTGACAGATCTGTGGAGGGACAGACCAATGCATCTGAAACTGGATTCGTGATGGAAGAGCACAGCAGTTCAAGCAGCATCCAAGGAGCAGTAAAATCGACGTTTCGGACAAAAGCCCTTCATCAGGAATAAAGGCAGAGAGCCTGAAGAGTGGAGAGATAAGCTAGAGGAGGGTGGGGATTGGGAGAAAGTAGTATAGAGTACAATTGGGAGGGGGGGGAGGAGATGAAGGTGATAGGTCGGGGGAACGGAGAGGGTGGAGTGGATAGGTGGAAAATAAGATAGGCAGGTAGGACAAGACAGGACAAGTCACGGGGACAGTGCTGAGCTGGAAGTTTGGGACTGGGGTGAGGTGGGGGAAGGGGAAATGAGGAAATTGTTGAAATACACATTTATGCTCTGGGGTTGAAGTGTTCTGAGGCAGAAGATGTGGCGTTCTTCCTTCAGGCGTCTGGTGGTGACGGAGCGACAGTGAAGGGGGCGCAGGACCTCCATGTCCTCGGCAGATGGGAGGGAGAGTTGAAATGTTGGGCCACAGGGTAGACGAGTTGATTGGTGCTGGTATCCCGGAGATGTTCCCTAAAGCGCTCTGCTCGGAGGCGTCCAGTCTCCCCAATTATGGGGAGACTGCATCGGGACCAACGGATCAAATAAATGATATTAGTGGATGTGCAGTTAAAACTTTGATGGATGTGCAAGGCTCATTTTGGGTCTTGGATAGAGGTGAGGGAGTATGTGTGGGCGCAGGTTTTGCAGTTCCTGCGGTGGCAGGGCAAGGTGCCAGGATGGGAGGGTGGGTTGTAGGGGGCGTAGACCTGACCAGTTAGTCTCGGAGTGAACGGTCTTTGCGGAAGGGGGAAAGGGGTGGGAGGGAAATACATCCCTGGTAGTGGGGTCTGTTTGGAGGTGGCAGAAATGTCGGCGGATCATTTGGTTTATGCGAAGGTTGGTGCGGTGGAAGGTGAGCACCAGGGGCCTTCTGTCCTTGTTACGGTTGGAGGGGTGGGGTCTGAGTGCGGAGATGCGAGATGTAGACGAGATGCGTTGGAGGGCATCTTTAACCATGTCTGAAGGGAAATTGCAGTCTCAAAAGAAGGAGGCCATCTGATGTGTTCTGTGGTGGAACTGAACCTCCTGGGAGCAGATAGAGCTGAGGCGGAGGAATTGGGAATGCGGGATGGCATTTTTGCAGGAGGTAGGGTGGGAAGAGTTGTAATTCAGAGAGCTGTGGGTGTCGGTGGGTTTGTAAACTATATCAGTGTCAAGTCGGTCGTCATTAAGGGAGATGGAGAGGTCAGAGATGGTCCAGGTAAATTTAAGGTCAGGGTGGAATGTGTTGGTGAAGTTGATGAATTGCTCAACCTCCTCGCGGGAGCACGAGGTGGCGCCAAAGCAGTCATCGATGTAGCAGAGGAAGAGGTGGGGAGTGGTGCTGGTGTAATGACGGAAGATCGACTGTTCTCCGTAGCCAACAAAGAGACAAGCATGGCTGGAGCCCAAACGTGTGCCCATGGCTACCCCTTTGATCTGGAGGAAATGGGAGGATTCGAAGGAGAAATTGTTAAGGGTGAGGACCAGTTCGGCCAAACGAATGAGAGTGTCGGTGGAAGGGTACTGTTAGGGACGTTAGGAGAGGAAGAAACGGAGGGCTTGGAGGCCCTTGTCATGGTGGAAGGAGGTGTAGAGAGATTTCTTATCCATGGTGAAGATGAGGCGATGGTGGCCGGGGAAACTGAAGTCTTGGAGGAAGTGTAGAGCGTGGGTGGTATCTCGAACGTTCTTGAACTGGGAGGATAGGACGGTTTCAAGGCAGGTAGAGGTGAGTTCAGTGAGGCAGGGGCATGCTGAGACAATGGGTCGGCCATGGTGGTCAGGCATGTGGATCTTGGGAAGGAGGTAGAAACGGGCAGTGCGGTATTCCCGGATAATGAGAATGAAAGCTGTGTTTGGGAGATCTCCTGATGTTATGAGGTTCTGTATGGTCTGGGAGACGATGGTTTGGTGATGGAGGTGGGTTCATGGTCGAGGGGGCTTGGGAAGAGGTGTCATCGAGTTGGTATTTGGCTTCAGCGGTGTAGAGGTCCGTGCGCCAGACTTCCACTGCACCCCCTATATCTGCTAGCTTGATGGTGAGATTGGGATTGGAGCAGGGGGATTGGTGGGCTGCGCGTTGTGAGGGTGACAGGTTGGAGTGGGGGAAGGGGTAGACAGGTTGAGGCGGTGAATGTCGCAGTGGCAGTTGGAAATGAAGAGTTCGAGGGCAGGTAATAGGCCAGCGCGTGGTGTCCAGGTGGATGCAGTGTGCTGGAGGTGGGCGAAGGAGTCCTCGTAAGGTGGTCGGGAGTCCTGATTGTGAAAGTAAGCTCGGAGGTGGAGGCAGCAGAAGAATGGTTCGACGTCACAGCGTGTATTAAATTCATTGATGCATGGACGGAGGGTGATGAAGGTGATTCCTTTTCTGAGGACTGATCGTTCGTCCTCAGTGAGGGGAAAGTCTGGATGGATGGATCACAGTTAACATTTCAGATCAATGCGCCGTCACCGAACCTCTCTGCAGTCAGCCCTGCCTCAACTGAGGACCACACTCTCTTAGAATTGGGGTGCCGGAAGTCAAAGAGTGATGATGTGAGGGGCGGAAGGATGTCACATGTGATGCATGAGGAATTGTGAGGGGCGGAAGTGGTTTTGGGAATGGCCATGATGGGGGCGGAAGTGACATCATCAATCAGCGTGGGGGGGTGCTGCTGCACCAGCCACATTGCTAATGGCGTCTGAGCAGTTTCAGAGGCCGGGGATTCTTCCTAAATGTTTGAGGAGTGCTTGTTATGGAGGTGGGTAGATAAAGGTTTGTCGTACTTACAGTTTTTGATATTGGAGATGAGGTTGAAATACTGTTTGTTGAGAGTGTGAATTCTCCTGACGATGCAGTACAGAGTGGGTCCTTTGCAATTCTGAGAGAGTGTGGTCCTCAGCTGAGGCAGGGCTGACTGTAGAGAGGTTAGGTGACGGCGCATTGATCTGAAACGTTAACTGTGATCCATCCATCCAGACCTTCCCCTCATTGAGGACGAAAGATCAGTCCTCAGCAAAGGAATCACCTTCATCCCCCTCCGTCCATGCATCAAAGAATTTAATACACGCTGTGACGTCGAACCTTTCTTCTGCTGCCTCCACCTCCGAGCTTACTTTCACAATCAAGACTCCGGCCCACCTTTCGAGGACTCCTTCGCCCACCTCCAACACACTGCATCCACCTGGACACCCCGCGCTGGCCTATTACCTGCCCTCGAACTCTTCATTTCCAACTGTCACTGGGACATTCACCGCCTCAACCTGTCTACCCCCTCCCCCACTCCAACCTGTCACCCTCACAACGCGCAGCCCTCCAATCCCCCTGCTCCAATCCCAATCTCGCCATCAAGCTAGCAGATAGAGGTCAGATATGGCGCACTGACCTCTACACCGCTGACGCCAAATACCATCTCAAGGATAACTCTTCCTATCGCCAGATGCTGCCAGACCTGCTGAGGTTTTTACAGCAAATTCTCGTTTTGTTTGAGATTGGCAGATGTTGTGCAAGGTTTTGACAACAATGCTTTCTAGAGGCAAACAGGCAGCACGCACCTGGCAGTGTGAAATAAAAGCGGAATAATGAATGAGTCGACAGTGTGATGCTGGAGAAGCACAGCAGGTCAGGCAGCATCCGAGGAGCAGGAGAATCGACATTTCGGGCATAAGCCCTTCATCAGGAATAAGGCATGTGCGACTTCCTGAGGTACACTGCTGAAGCCAGGCGCCACCTCACTGACACCTCTTCCTACTGCGCCCGATCACAGCCAAACCTCCCATCATCTCCCAGACAATCACAATCTTATCACCTCTGGGGAATCTCCCATTCACTGCCTCCAACCTCATTGTCCATGAACCCCCCACTGCCCGATTCTACCTCCTTCCTAAGACCTGTTGTCTCAGCCTGCGCCTGTCCGACATGATTAATCTCTTCCTACCTCAAAACATTCATGTCTCCCCAGTCCAGGAAATTCACACCTACGTTTGTGATACCAGCTGTGCACTTCATCTCCTCCAAGACTTTTTTTTTTCTCCGGCCCCCGACGCGTCATCTTCACCTTAGACATCCAGTCCCTGTACTCATCCATCTGCCATGATGAAAGTCTCCAATCTCTCTGTTTCTTCATCTCACCCCATCCCAACTAGTACCCTTCCATCGACACCCTCATCCACCTGGCTGAACTGGTCCTCACCCTCAACAACTTTTCCGTCCAATCCTCTCACTTCCTCCAAACCAAAGGGATAACCATGGGCACCCGCATGTGACATAGCTATGCCTGCCTGCTTGTCAGATATCGCAATTGTCCATCTTTCGCAGTTACACTGGCACCTCTCTCCACTTGTTCCTCCGCATTGATAAATGCATTGGTGCCACTTCGTGCTCCCACGTGGAGGTTGAACAGTTCAACAACGTTACCAGTATGTTTCACCTCGACCTCAACTTTACCTGGATCATCTTAGCAAATTCCCTCCCCTTCATGGACTTGTCCATCACCTTCTCCAGCGAATCACTAATGACAGACATATACTACAACCCCACTAACTCCCACAGCTATCAATACTACACCTCCTCCCACCGCACCTCGTGTAAAAATGCAATCCCTTATTCCCAATTCCTCTGCCTCCACCACATCTTTTCCCAGGATGGCCAGTTCCACCTCAGAAAGTCCCAGTTGTTCTCCTTCATCCATAATCGCAAATGCCCTTCCCACGTGGTTGACGATGCCCTACAGTGCATCTCATCCACATCACACACCACCGCCCTTCAACTCCACCCCTCCTGCAACAAGGACAGAAGCCCTTGGTCCTCAACTTTCACCCCACCAACCTCCGCATAAAACACATCAGACTCCACCACTTCTGCCATCTCTAAACACACCCAACCATCATATATATACTTCCCTCCTCACCCCATCAGCATTCTGAAAAGGCCATTCCCTCCACGAAACCCTCGTCAGTTCTACAACCCAGAATAAGCCCACACCCCACTACTGGAATCTTTCCCTTCCACCACAGGAAGGGTAACACCAACGCCCACACCACTTCACTCATCTCCGTCCAAGGCCCCAAGGGATCCTTCCACATCTGTTAGACATTCACCTATACCGCTTGCAATGTCAACTACTGTATCCGTTGCACCCAGTGTTCTCTCCTCTGCATCAGGGAGACAGGATACCTTGCAGATCATTTCAGAGAACATCTCTGGGACACTCAAAGCCACCAATTTCACCATCCCGTGAGTGAACACTTCAACTCCTCACCCCATTGCGTCTACGACGTAAAGGTCCTGGGCCTCGTTCACCACCAAACCACAACCACCCAATGCTTGGTGGAGTAATGCCAAATATTCCGCCTTGGGACTCTGTCACCGCACAGGATAAGTATCAATTTGAACAGTTTCCTCATTTCCCTTCCCTCAAGTTCCAAGCCTCAAACTTGGAACCGCCCTCTGGACCCATTCCATCTCTGCTCCTTCTGAACTATCATCTTCTCCCTCATCTTCATCCAACTATCGCTATCCCAGCTACCTCCACACAACCCAACACCCCCACCATTTATCTCTCATTCCCGACTCACAAGCATTATTCCTGTTGAAGGGCTTATGACTGAAACGTGGATTCTCCTGTTCCTCGGATGCTGACTGACCTGCTGTGCTTTTCCAGCACCACACTCCCGACTCTGATCTCCAGCATCTGCAGTCCCAACTTTCTCCTAGGAATAATCAATGACCTCGGAGTGAAGATTTCCCGGATTGCAGTGATCACAGTGGGACTGAGATTTGCATTTATTTTGGGTAAGGGCAGGCTGGATCTGAGACGAGCACTTAAACCTAAACAACGGGAATGGTATCCGATAGCGAAGTTAGGGCGGGCTGAAGTGAAGTGGAAAATTCTGTCGGACGGTGGATCAGTACAACTGCATCATATCAACCAGACTGGAAAAGACATGCAGAAGGAGCAAATCAACTTCAGTGCAGGCACAATAACAGGTAAAGTGTAAAGAAGACAATACAATACAATGAGATGGAATGGACTTGTTTATGAGAACGGATTAAATATTTAAGCTATTTTACATACAGACTATCGTCACATTGGAAAAAGGAACTTACAGCATTGTAACGGTGATTTTTGCCTGCGACATCACAATTCCAAGTGACATTGACATATTATCTTCTACTGCAGCATGGCCAAGTGAAAGCTTGATCGTCCCATCAATCAGAATTCAATACTTCAAAGCTCTCCTCTGTGCTGCTCCTGTAGTCAGATCCCAATCGCTTCACAGTCTATCTTTTTCTGCTTTCTGCCTCACGTAAACACTTGAAACCTGATCAAATCTCTAGTTTCTGCTTTAACTCATATTTTGTAACTCCCGAGCAGATGCAGGTACGAGTGACCAATTGGCCTTTTGGAGCGCTCTCACTGTGGTATGATCTGAATGATAAAGTGCACTGGATCTGGTCCGCAGGACACTGCAGAAATTATCCCAGCCCAGCGGACTGAGCTGCCTCCATTGATAGAGGTGTCTCCATTGGTAGAGTGTCACACAGTCACAGCGAACATCTTTTGATGTCATCCTCGAAGGTACTTGCTACAAAAAAGCTGAAGACGGCTGGAAACTGCTGTCGTCAGTGCGATACACAGAGGCCCAGTGGAAGCCTAGTGGCCCATAAACCAGAAATCAATGGATAAAAATATTCTTCTTTTTAGAAGAATCCAATTCAGACCATCAAGTTAACACTTCCTCGGGAGAAAATGGATGTGGGAGAGCAGTCAGTCTCAACTGGTTCCAACATTTACAATCTTGGTCCGTGTGACAACAGAAGCAGAAACCTGGGACTGTTTATCTTGCTTCTGAAAAACAGGTTAGTAATTTTTGAAGAACATAGATATTTCTTACTGGTGTTCATGAAAAGATCAAGAGCAGAGTTTGGTTCTCTGAGTATGGTCTGACTTCTGGGTTATGGACTGTGATATTCTGCTCACATGATCTGAACATATACAAAGAAATGATTCAGTGACAAGATCTGCTGAATCGGATTCCGTGAAGAACAGAGGCCGATGTAATGATAAGAGCCATAAGAGTGGGAATGCACCAAATTATTTTCCAGACTCGAGGAGAGTGCACAGTGCAGTTTCCAGGAGTCAATATCTGTACAAGTAGACTGAAACAGCGTTGGGTGTTATTGTACTGCATCTTTTGTATAATGGTGCAAAAGCACGGAACTTTTGTATAGAGGGGATAACTTCAAAATCCCCAAAGAGGCAAAACACACAAATGAGGTAAAACCAAAGTAACCACACAATTTGGTGTTACATCATGCGGTAAACTTCCCTGCTCAAATTTCGTTCAAAATCGCTCTCTGTCTAATTCCTAAGACTGATATTCGAACAATGGATGGCCTATGTCAATAAAAACTGCTCTGATCTCACAACTTCAGCATTTCATACGCCCCCTTATGTATGTCTGGCAATAGTAATTCATCCCTCACTGTGTTACTCCAGCACACGTAGAGAACAAATAACTATAAGAACAACAGTCAAGTATGTGACTGGGATTTGACCCGATTCTGTTGCAACCAATCCATTCAGCTGTAATTGAAATTGCTTCCACCTTTCCTGTGTCCGTAATAAGATTGTATATCTTAGAAGTGAGTCTTTCTTGCATTGAATTGGACTCAGCATTCTTTATCAGGTTGAAATTTACTGGGATATAAAGACATGATGAATGAACCACTGAACCACAACACTGTGGGATCTTTGGTGGTGATGTGCTGCCCCACTGGTACCTCAGTCACTCACCCTGCTTCATTTCCCTGAACCGTCTGGTTCTGAAATTACAGCTAATGCACACACGGTGAAACTGACATGAACGTGTGATGATTGAAGCATCAAGTTCACGAAAAGGATACAAACGTGATACAAAAATGTTAAAAATAGACTACATTGAAAAATGGGTTTCCGTTGGTTTCTGCATTGTTTACAGACAGTGTTACCTTGCTGTCGCAGGGCTTTTCCTTCGATCAGCTTCAATCGGCACAGAATTCGAATCAATTAAACTTCAACAACGTCCTTCTGAAAGTTAATATAGGTAACATGAAACATTTTCCATTAATCAATAAGCTTCACCATTCCTGCATCCAAGAACACGTTGCACAGTTTCCATGAATATTAAAAATGTAAGAATGGTATGCAAGAATAAATTCAATTACAGTTGAAATTGGAAAGTAGGAAGAATGCACAAAAAGTCATATTCCAACATTGGCCTAACCAATGCCCTGTACAGCCTCAACATCACTTCCCAAATCCTGTACTCAATACTCTGACCAATAAAGGAAAGCATACCAAACGCCTTCTTCACTCTCCTATCTACCTGCGACTCCACTTTCAAGGAGCTATGAACCTGCAATCTAAGGTCTCTTTGTTCAGCAACACACACTAGGACCTTACCATTAAGTGTATAAGTCCTGCTAAGGTTTGCTTTCTCAAAATGCAGCAGTTCGCATGTATCTGAATTAAACTCCATCACTTCATACCTTTTCTTTAATCATGATTTGTTAGCATGTGAGAATGCCCAATTGTGTCAATCAGAATTACCTCACTCCAGCTATAAACCAATAGTGTTAGTTCCCATTGTCGTTCTACTTCTGCCACTGTTTTTTCCTAATTCTCCTTATTATTATTCGACTGTCACTATTAGGTATTATACTGCCACCTGTGCTACAATGATCTTCCATCTCAGACTAATCTGTCATGATTCAATATTTAGCTACCCCATATATCACAATGTTTTCCTTTCCCAAGCTGACTCTACTAACTACTGATTAGATATTTAATGTCATATCCTGCTACAAACGTGTCAAGCATGCTGACTTTACTATGAATTTATTATTTAAAGTCAGGTCCTAAGTATTTCTTGTCACGACTTGTCCCAACCTGCCATGATGGTAGTTAGTAGGCGAGTATGACTTTACTAATTGTTATTATCTCAGTCTGCCATAGTAAACTTTCAGTCCAGTCTGACTTTGCTATTTGGTGTAGGAGCATTCCACTATTCTTATCCCATCCTGCCACAATGGCCCCATCCTCCCCAGTAATCTTTTGACGAGTGGAGCATTCGCGGACCTTTGTAACAGATCGCCAGTAGTTTCCATGCCTTTACTCTTCCCATGCTTTCATTCTCTGCATTTTCTGTACAGTGTTCGAATTTTTAATCAGACATCTGTTTATCTTCACTTCCCTTTCCAGAACCTGGTCTTTATCCCAAGTATTCGGCTAGATACTCCTGAAATATTTTGATGACTCTTAGTTTTACCACACGTTCAAACAGTGAATTCCAAACAAACAACACTCTCAGAGTGAAAACGTTCTTCCTATATCTCGTCTGAACATCCTCTCGCTTGCGTTTAATGGAGATACATGGTTGTTAACTCTTCCCATAAGAAGTTTATTCATATCACACATACTGATCCCCTTATTGAGAACCTTAATCCCTTCCTCACTCAGCCTTCTCCGCTCTCAGATTACGAGCCTGAGCTGAGCTCATCTATCTTCGCCATGGCGATAGTGTCGTGCTGGAAAAGTGCAGCAGATCAGGCAGCATCCGAGGAGCAGGAGAATCGACGTTTCTGGCATAAGTCTTTCATCAGGAATGAGGTTTGTGAGTAGGGACTGAGAGATAAATGGGAGGGGGTTGGAGTTGTCTGCAAGGTAGCTGGGAAAGCGAATGGTGGATGGAGGCGAGGAGAATGTGATAAGTCAGAGGGAGAGAGATGAATGGGTCCGGAGGGTGGTGCTGAGTTGGATGCTTCAGACTATGATAATGTGGGAGGAGGGGAAATGAGGAAGCCGTTGAAATCCACATTTATCCCGTCTGGTTTCAGGGTCCCAAGGCAGAATATGAGGCGTTCATCTTCCAGGCTCAGGTGGTAACGGTTTGGTGGTGGCTTATGCCCGAAACGTCGATTGTCCTGCTCTGCAATTCACATGACAGGAGAGATGTGAAAACCAAAGACTTAAAAAAGGACAAAAACGTATGGATTCAGAGTTAATAGAATTAGACACAGTGCATACAGAAACCATTTGGCCAGTTGAGTCTGCACTGTGCCGTGCAAGAGATTCACACTCCCCCACTCTATCTTTCTAAACCCGCATTTATGATCTACTTACAAAAAATAGAAATTCCTCCAAAAGCTGAGTGAGTCAGGCAGCTTCAGGTGGAGAGAAATCAGAGTTAACATTGCGAATTTATAACAGTTCCGAGGAAGAGTCTGTTGACCCGAAATGGTCATTCTGTTTTCCTCCAGCTGCAATTCTGGCCTTTGACTCTGATTTCCACACTTACAGTCCATTCAGACTTTGTTTGCCATTTACCTGAATTGCACACCTTTGCACTTTGGGAAGGAATCGGAGCAGCCAGAGGAAACTCACACGGGAGAGAGAGAAAAGGAATGTGCAAATTCCACACAGTCAGTCACACAAGTCTGGAATCGAAGGCGGGTTTCTGGCGCTGAGAGGCGCAGTTCTACCCACTGAGCCCTCAAAATATGCAAGCGCCCATCCTGGAAGCGAATTGAACCCGGTCTCACGCAATGACGGGCAGTGGTAATTTTCAGGAATTGTATGCAAAAAGGCGCCTATGTTAATACTGGAAATTAACATTCGTTTAACTATCCAAGCTCTTTTTTTTAAATTTCTTGGCCTATAGCCCTGTATGTCTTGGCATCACAAATTCACATCTGAATGCTTCTAAAAGTTATGAGGATTTCTGCCTCTCCAAGCTTTGCATGCATTGATTCCAAATTTAAAACAACCGCTGTTTCAAAACATTTGTAGGCACATTCACTGAAATCTTTCCTCTTATATTCTTAAATGGATGCCACCCTACCCCTCCCCACGTGATCGATCTGACCATCAAAGAGAAACATTTATTTCAGTCTACGCCATCCATATTCCTTATTATTTTGTACGTCTCAATCATTTTTGCTCCCAATTTCTTCTGTTTGAAGAAAAACGCCTTCAGTTTATCCAATTTCTCTTCATAACTGAAACTCTTCTATCAAGAGAATACCCTAGTAAATCTCTCCTACATCATTTCCAGTGCTATCATATCCGTGCTATCATGCAAATTGCAGAACTGCACACAATAGACAAGATAGAGCTAAGATACATTTAAGATAGAGGGTGATGGGGTCCGGATTGCACCTCCTGAGGGGGTGTGGGGGGAGCTATCGGGCCACCGTGGGGGGCACCGTGGCACAGTGGTTTGCACTGCTGCCTCACAGCGCCAGAGAACCGGGTTCAATTCCCGCCTCAGTCGACTGACAGTGTTGAGTTTGCACGTTCTCCCCGTGTCTGCATGGGTTTGCTCCGGATGCTCCGGTTTCCTCCCACAGTCCAAAGATGTGCAGGTCAGGTGAATTGGCCATGCTAAATTGCCCCTCGTGTTAGGTAAGGGGTACATGTAGGGGTATGGGTGGGTTGCGCTTCGGCGGGTCAGTGTCGACTTGTTGGGCCGAAAGGCCTGTTTCCACACTGTAAGTAATCTAATCTGAAGGATCTGAATTCCCAGATCTCTCTGCTAATCAACTTTGCCCAAAGATCTTCCGTTTACTTGGCTCGAGAATTAGACTTCCCAAAATGAATCACTGCACATTCACCTGGACCCAATTCCACCTGCCACTTCTCCACTCAACTCTCCTGTCTACCTACATTCTCCTTCATTCTTTGACGGTCCGCTATGCTGTCTGCAACTCCAACAATCTTCGTGTCATCTGCAAATGCAATGGCGATATTTGGGCCAGCAACCCTTTAAGACTGGAGCATGGCAGCTGCTGGTAATTAGATTTGATGAATAAAATCTGGAATATAAACCCGCTCAGAGGAAGAGTGACTAAACGTTCTAATTTGCTGGAAACCCATTCATTTATGTCCCTTCAAAAGGGAAATCTGCCATCATTAACGAGGCCTGCCAACATATAACTCCAGACCCACAATAGTACGGTTCACCCATAAATTCCCTCTGACTCAGTTCAAGGAGAGTTAAGGATGAACAACAAATGCTGTTCAGACTATGATAGCCACACTGCTTGGGAGAATAAGGAAGGATAAAAAAGATACATGGATGACAGGGAAAAAATCGGAGTCGTCTCAGCGTGGACTCAAATTCAACCGATTATCCAAACTAAATAGACAAAAGGATACCCTCGCTGCCATGAAGTAAGGTCTATTGGGGCGGGGTCTGTAGGAAGGTATTAAATTACCGCTGAAATGTAAACTCACTTGCTCAGTCACAATGTGGATTGGTCATTCACCACTCCCATATTTGAGAAGGAATCAGTCAGGAGACCAACCTACAGAGTTGCCATTATGTTTACAAATGATAGCAAGGGTCCGATTCTGTTGTTATTACAGGTTTTCATCTCATCCAGCAATGAACCATGTTTAGATGTCTTTTTCCAATGGAGTACCACTGTTTCCTGATGTAGATCAATAATTCAATCTTATTTGTCGTAGAAGTTTACAGACGATGCAACAATTGTTCATATAGTTGACTGTGATGAATAATATCAGGGATCGCAGGGATGTATCAATGAGGTGGAAGGGAAAAACGGCGAATGGAATTGAATTCAGACCAATAAGTAGTAATGCATTTGGGGAGTTGAAACAATAACAGTGAGGATTCTGAGTGGTGTACAGGAACAAAGAGATCTTGGAGTGGACATTCAGAGATCTCTGAAGATTGTTGGACAGGGAGATCAGTTGTTCGAGAGGGTTTTTGGATATTTTCTATTGTTGACCACAGGCTGAGGATGATATTCGATCTTTAGCAACCGTCAGTTTAGGAAGCAACTAAAGAAATGATAAGAAGTCTGGTAAATGCAATAATCAACATTTTAAAAAATTGTACGATAAAAGATGGAAGGCTGAAGTACAGCTCTTTGCCCATCAAGACCGCTTCACCACTCAATGAATTTCCCACTGATTCCTCTCCAAGTCATGCTGGTATGTGTCTTGGAGGGTAATTTGTAATTGGTGACGTTTCAGGCATCTTCACCCTTGTCCTTATTGTCAGTACAGATTTTGAGCTTTGAATGTTCTGTCAACAAAGCCTGGATGACTTACTCCAGTGAATCTTCTAGGTGGTGCACTCTGCTGCAATTGTGCCTTAGCAGCTAAGGGGATTTAATATTCCGGTGCTGAACAATGTACGTTATGTGACTGCATTGTCGTGGAGGTTGCCCAGTTCCTTCAGTGGTATCGAAGCTGGACCCACCTAGGCAAATGGAGAGTTCTGTTAAACATCGAGTCTGTGCCTTGTGGATGATGAAGGCTTCACTGAGACAAGAGTTGAGTTAATAATCAAACAAAGTCGACCGACGGACATGCTTTTCTCGACAACTTCTTTGTACGGGCGGTGAGGTTGCAGTTCTCCTAAATACTAGCTCCCAGGACGATTACACAGAGGAATTCAG